>NC_045426.1:621395525-622612400 GCF_902635505.1 Sarcophilus harrisii | reverse complement strand
TCTTAAGATGCTTTAAGGTTTACAAAGAACTTTCCTTATAACAACCCTCTTAACTAAGTAATAGAAGCAGTATTTTAGTATTTTTAAGAGAATGAAGCTAACCTCAGAGAGTAAGTGACTTGCCCAGAGTGTGGGCTTTGAACTTACTCTCTTCCCTTGTCAGAAAAAAGCCCAATTTGCTATTACCAGGCATAACCAAGTCCCAGACTGTCCAGTTTATATAGAATGATTGTGAGAATGGAACTCTTTATTAATCTCCATTGCCTATCCCTCAGCTCTGGGCATCTCTAAGCATCTTTTGAGATATTAATTAACATACCTTTAGATAGATCTGGGACCTAGTCTGGCAGGTGCATTCTATCTGACTCCTCCTTGACCCTCCTCTGAACCTCCAAATTCTTCTCTGGTACTTCCTCTTCCCCTCTGCCCCTGAGAAACCCCCAAGGTATTTCCTCTATAAAAGATGTGCCCATGATGAAGATGTTTGACAAATCCTTTCCAGGACTAAGCCCACTATGAAGTACTCTCTCCCTCCTCATAATGTTTTCCCTTTAATGGTATCTTTCTTCTTACTATCGCTAAATTTAGTTATATTGCTAAACTCCTCTATGGATTTAGGTTGCCAGTCAATGGCATACTCAGGTATATTCCTTAAATGGATTCTTCCAAAGTCTTTTCCTTGATAACCCTATAACTTCTCCTCTTAAGTCAATCCACCTTTTGGCAAAGAGAATGTCCATTGTGAATCTGTCACATGTTTATTTCAAACTAGGAATAGCCAAAGTAAATGCCAAAATTGGATTTAAACTTATCAATAAAAAAAATGCCATGAAATAGTGCCAAAAAGGCAATATACCATCTGCTAAAATGTTGCCTGAAAGTCTCTGCTGTGCTGTCTAAGTGGTTAGAAGCTACTTAGCAAAGGAGAAAGAAACCGAAATTCCCTTTCTGCCTTTGACACATACTGGCTGAATGACCAGAGAAGTCACTTGATAAATAATTTGTAGTATTTATATAACACTTTAGAAGTTGATACTTGCCATTGCTATTATTATGACCATTTTATAGATAAAAAAAAGTTAGGCAGCCAGAAGTTAAATGACTCACTTCACACTACACAGTCACAAAGGGCAGTTTGGTAGTGCAGTTCATATAGTATAGATACTGGAGTCAAAAGGCCTTGTGCTCAAATCAGGTCTCAAATATTTCCTTGCTGTGTGATCTTTAGCAAGTCATTTAATTCTGTTTGCCTCAGTTTCCTCATCTGTAAAATGAACTGGAGAAAGAAATGTCAAACCCCTCCATTATCTTTGCCAAGAAAACTCCAAATGGAGTCATGACAGACCCAACTGAATAACAAAAAGATATGCCTAAGGATGAATTTGAACTCATCTTCCTGATTCCAGACTCAGTGTTTTTTCTAGATAACTCTTAATTCCTCACTCTTATAGACAACTTTGTAATGACTTGCTTTGGAAGAGGGAATTTCCACATCCATAATTAAATTTAGTTATATTGCTAAACTCCTCTATGGATTTAGGTTGCCAGTCAATGGCATACTCGGGTATATTCCTTAAATGGATTCTTTCAAAGTCTTTTCCTTGAAAACCCTATAATTTCTTCTCTTAAGTCAATCTACTTTTTGGCAAAGAGAATGTCCATTGTGCATCTGTCACATGTTTATTTGAATATTAATGAAATCTTGAGTATACTGCCTTTTCCTTATCTAAGCAGTAAAACAACCCTAAAGAGAAAATGCCTCAAGGATTCTTTATTGAAAGAAATATAAAAATTCCAACTAAAATGTCAGTACCAAAACTCATCATAAGTAGTTTCTAACAATATTTCATTTTAAAACAGTGTGGGAGTGGGTAGCAACTAATCCCCAGGTGCCTATAATTCCATTCAATTGGGATGAACTATATTTCTCTACTGCCTCATTACCAAGTAAGATGCATACTAAGGACAAATAACTTGGATACTCTGTTTCAGGGGAAAATGTCAGCTTCTCCTTGACTATTCCTGGAGTTCTACTTTACTTTTATTTTGCAAGATTATACTGCTGAGACTTTCACTAATCTTCCTCAGCTTCCTTCCTTACCTAAATTCCTCCTTCCTTCTTCCAAATTCACTTCATTCCTTTCTAACATTCTCCTTAACCTTCCTTCCTTCTTTACTTCCTTCTTCCCTTCGTCCTTCCTTCCTTCTTTATTACTTCCTTCCTTCCTTCTTTCCTTCCTTCCTTCACTTCGTTCCCTTCACTTCTTTCCTTCCATTCCTTCCTTCCTTCCTTCCTTCCTTCTTTCCTTCCTTTTCTTTCCTTCTTCTTCTTCCTTCCTTCCTTCCCTTCTTTCCTTCCTTCTTTCCTTCCTTCCTTCCTTCCTTTCTTCCTTCCTTCCCTCCTTCCTCCCTCTCTCCTTCCTTCCTTCCTTCCCTCCTTCCTCCCTCCCTTTCTCCTTCCTCCTTCCTTCCTTCCCTCCCTCCCTCTTCCTTCCTTCCTTCCTTCCTTCCTTCCTTCCTTCCTTCTTTCCTTCCTTCCTTCCTTCTTTCCTTCCTTCCTTCCTTCCTTCCTTCCTTCCTTCCTTCCTTCCTTCCTTCCTTCCTTCGCTTCCTTCTTTCCTTCCTTCTTTCCTTCCTTCTTCCTTCCTTCTCTTTCTTCTTTCCTTCCTTTCCTTCCTTCCTTCCTTCTGCTTCCTTCCTTCCTTCTCCCTTCCTCTCCCTCTTTCTCCTTCCTTCCTTCCTTCCCTTTCCTTCCTTCCCCTTCCTTCCTTCCCTCCCTCCCTCCCTTCTCCTTCTTCCTTTCTTCCTTCCTTCCTTCCTTCCTTCCTTCCTTCTTCCTTCCTTCCTTCCTTTCTTCCTTCCTTCCCTCCCTGCCTCCTTTCTCCTTCCTTCCTTCTTTCTTCCTTCCTTCCTTCTTTCTTTCCTTCCTTCCTCCTCTCCCTCCCTCCCTCTTTCTTGCTTTTCTTCTTGCTTTAAGATACCCAAAGGGTCCAGACCCCTCCTCATTTTCCCCCTTCTCTTACATAGCTCAGTCCTCCTTTCCCTTTCTCCTTTCACTGATTGTTCCTTTGCCAGTGTTTCTTTCTGGCTCAGTTTCCCTTTCCCTTGCCAGACTCTTGAAATCTTTCTATAATTCTGAAGTCATTGCTGCTTTCATACAAAGTTCTCAGGACATGAATGACGTAGTCTCCTATCCACTCAGAACAGACTTTATGTCTCACTTGGTTCTGATTGATTCAATAAAATAGGGTCCTCATCTACAAAGGTAAGTACTCTTTAAGTGGGGTAATCATTGGATCTTTTGAACTGAAAAACTAGCCTTGGACTCCATTACCTATAAGGTCTTTATTCATTCTAAATCTATAATCTTAAGATCCCCTCCTAAAATCCTGAAACATAGATCTATTAGAATTCCAAAGAAATGAAAGACTAATATTGGACCTTAGAATACTCAGCTATATAGTAATTTATTTGAACTAAGGCTAGTGTCCTTTTCAGATGTCCCTGCCAGTGGGCACCAGTTACCAGAGAAATACCTAGGTTCAGAATGAATTTCCCTTTTTCACTTGTTTGATTTTATTTGGGGTTTTTGTGGTTGTTGGCTTTTTTTTTTTAAACCAATTGCCTTATTTGGATCTTTATGGGGGAAAAACCCCCACTTCTCTCCAATCTTTTTAAAGCCACATATAAAGTCTTTTTGTGTAGACTTTCTTTGTGTCATTCCTTCTTCTCCTCATCATTGGAAAAAAATGTTAAATCTGCTTCTAAATAACAGATTTTGAGATAGCTGCTAAAACTACTGTATTGACAAAAGCCCATTCTTGGTGCTTTTAAAACAGCAATTTTGAGCAAGTGCTCCTTACCTTTCTATATCTCAATTTATTTATCTATGAAGTGAGGAAGTTGAAACAAATGACTTTTAATCACTACCATTTCTACCATTCTATGTTTGTTCCAACATTTTATCTCCAAAGCTTCCTTCAAACTCTACTATCCCTTCAAAATTCCATTTGATATCTTCCTTTCCAGGTATTAAAATCTGTCATATGGTGTCTTTCATCTCTAGAACTCTATGTTTTTAAGATGCCTTTTATTTTTAACATATTCCATTTTAACATTCTGCTATGTCTGAAGGTCCCTTTTATTTCTAATGTTCTGTATTCTAAAGTCTAGCTTTAATGGACCATGTCATAAACACATTTCATTATTTCTTCTTCCTTTTTTGAATGCACTTCTTTTAGTTGAATGCATAACTCTCTTTGGTTTCATTTCTTCTCTCTCCTCTCTATACCACCTGCTATTTAATCTCTTCCTCAGTTGAAAAAAAAAAGAATAATTGAAATAGATCCTTCTAAATGTCAGATTTTGAGATAAATACCACAGCTGTAAACAACACCCAAACCTGGGTATTTTTAATATAGTAAATCTTTGAAGATGGATGATATTCTTCATAGTCTAGTGATTACAATGGATCGTATTGTTCCACTTATCTCAGTGGGGGTGGTGTATACTAATCACTGAGAACAGTCATATACTGATTTATTCAACACAGAAGAATGGTTATAAAAACTCTGCTTGACCATCTAATCCAGGAAAGGGGGCAGATAGGGCAGTAGAAAATCCAGAGTTAGCTTTTCTTTACATACAGTTTTAAGACTGAGTATTTATCTGTGACCTGAGTGTGTATATGTGGGGGAGTGTCATTGGGAATTTTTCAGCCCTCCTAAAGCTCTTTTCATCTAAGATGACCCATCTCAAAATAAAATATCTACAAGTGAAGATGGAGTGGGATGTTTGCATTCCAAGAAAGGTGACACAGAAAATCACCACTTACTATATTGTCAACTACCATATAATCAGCTTCATTTAAGTGCCAATTACAAAGCATTCTTACCAGCTAGGATAATTCACAATCTAAACACTTTTCAAAGGGTGTGCTAGAGACCTAGGTCTCTTTGAGCTTTTCTTTTTTTTTTTTTCTGAAATTCTATCTCATCTAGGGAAAAAAAAAACACATAGGATCAGCTACTCTCCCTTAAAATAGCATGTTTCCTTATTTGCTATATATTCTAAATCTTGTATTTTATGAGAAATTAAGCAATGAGTTTTTTGACAACAGAAACTTCTTTTTTTTTTTCTTATTTGTATCCCCAGGCATTAGTATAGTGCTTGCCACATACATCACAATGTAATACCATGCAATGTAACACAGCATAATGCAATAAATATTTATTAAATGACTACTAAGTGCCAGGTACTGTTAAACCTTAAGGATACCAGTTTATTTAAAAAGGAAAGATAACCCCTATCATTAAGGAGTTTATAATCTAATTGGGGAGTATAGCTCACAAAAGGAAGCTGGAAAGGTGGAGTTGGGAAGAAGATACTCTATCTACCACAAGGAAAAGATGAAGGAGCTAGAAAGGATGCAAAAGTTGCTAGATTTTTGAGCCCTCTTTATATGGGAGCTATGAGAAGGGTTTTTTTGTCCTCCTTCCAGACAGAGGGAAAAGGTAAGAGACTATTAAAGGCATGCCAAACTCACCTAATTTCATAGAGTGATGAATTTTGGGATGATGAGTTTTTTCTTTGGTGGGAGGGAGCAGCATGATGATGGTAAAGTGAAATCCAAGGAGTCCAGTTAGTGAGAAATGAAGAATTGGCTGGGCTTCTGAGAATATAATAAACTTCTAGAACACAGTAAGTGCTTAATAAATATCTCTTAATTGGCTAATCTCAAAATGTTAAAGATGAATAAGATTTTATTTCAGCACTGGGATTAAATAGCCGTATTTTATTATATCCTGACAGATAGAACTAATTAATTTTTTTAACTTAACCTATCATAAACACTTTGGGTTTCAGTTTCTTTATCTATAAAACAATGGAATTGAACTAGATGCTTCTCAAGATATCTTTTAACTCTTAGTCAATCAATCCACAAGCATTAATTAAATACTTCCTATGTCCCAGGCACAATGCTGAATATACAAAGATAAAATGAGACTATTGCTGATAGCTGAGACCTTTGCTGATAGCTTTGCTGACTGCCCTGTCACACTCACACTGACACATAGCTTTTGAAGTCCACTAAGCTTCCAAATTTTTAGACCATATCCTCAGGACACTGAAATAACTGGTAGGCACAATACTGAGTGGCTGTCAGTGATCTTTGAAAAATTGCAGAGAATAGGAGAAGTACTTTAAGATTGGATTAGAAACTATCATTTAAAAATATTTTTAAAAAGTAAAATTTTCAGGTTATGGAATTTGAATTAATTTTTGGCAAAATACTAAAATTTTTACAAATGTTCTATATTTTTTCCCCACAAAAGAGGACCTTCGCTTCTCAAAGGCTCTAACAGTAGAGTATAAGGCCTAACACATTCTATCAAGGAAACTTGCATTATACTTAAATTTTTTTTTTTTTTTGATGAGGTAATTGGGATTAAGTAACTTACCTAGGATCACACAGCTAGTAAGTGTTAAGCATCTGAGGTCAAATTTGAACTCAGATCCTTGTGACTTCAGGACAGTACACCTTCTAGCTGCCCCCCAACACATTCTATCACTGTGTAGATCAAACGTAGAGGCTTATTTGGTGATGAATGAATGAATGATAGCGTTTATTAAATACTTATATGCTATAAGGTCTGTTTGTTGCTGTTGGTATTCAGTTGTAGCCAGCTCTTTATGACATTATGGACCATAATTGATGGGGTTATTTTTGTAAAAGAAGGTGGAATAATTTGCCTTTTCCTTCTGAGTAGAAGAAGGGCAAACTAGGATCACATAGAATTTGAATTTAGGTCTTATTCACACCAGACCCAATATTCTATCTGCTGAACCACGTAGCTGCCTGAGTATTAGGTACAAATATGAAAACTGAGATTGTCCCTGCTCTCAAAGTGTCCATACTTAGAGGATTTAATATAGAAAAGAAAATTAAGCTTCAGGATGGATAGAAAGGCCTAGAAGTTCTAAAGATATAGTATCCTCATCTGTAAAAAGAGGTTAATAATAATAATATATTATTCCTGTATGTGCAAGAAATGTTTGTGGCAGGTCTCTTTGTTGTGGCTAGAAACTGGAAACTGAGTGGATGCCCAACAATTGGAGAATAGCTGAGTAAATTGTGGTATATGAATGTTATGGAATATTATTGTTTGGTAAGAAATGACCAGAAGGATGATTTCAGAAAGGCCTGGAGAGACTTACACGAACTTATGCGAGCGAAACAAGCAGGACCAGGAGATCATTATATATTTCAACAACAATACTATATGATGATTAATTCTGATGGACCTGGCCATCCTCAGCAATGAGATGAAGCAAATCAGTTCCAATAGAGCAGTAATGAGCTGAACCAGAAATCTTCCGGTGAAAGATTTCTGGGAGATGACTATGAATCACTACATAGAATTCCCAATTCCTCTATTTTTGTCCACCTGCATTTTTGATTTCCTTCACAGGCTAATTGTACACTATTTCAGAGTCCAATTCTTTTTGTACAGCAAAATAACTGGACATGTATACATATATTGTATTTAACTTATACTTTAACATATTTAACATGTATTGGCCAACCTGCCAGCAGAGGGAAGGGATGGGGGAAGGAGGGGAAAAGTTGGAACAAAAGGATTTGCAGCTGTCTGTGATGACCGCGTTACCACCCTGGATACTTTGGAATCAGCCAGAGTCAGGATCAGCAAAAGTCCTTGATTTTTATTCTTTGTGGAGGTGAAAGGAATGGCAATACAAAGTGAGAGGAATCCAGACACTAATCTGGCCAGGAGTGACTCTGGCTTTCAATCACTCCACCTACCAAATCCTCTACCCAATCTCCTATACAACAGATCAAGCCTGCAGAGTAATGGGCAGGGCCATTCTTTCTCCAAGCATATACCAATTGGTAATTAGCTTTAAGTACTCAGACCTCAGTGCATCTGCTTAGTTTCAGCCCATTATAACTGTCAATGCTGAAAATTTAACTATGTATACATCTTGTAAATAAAAAGCTATAATAATAACCAAAAAATAAATAAAATAAATAAAAAATAACAGTGTATTATTCACATATATATTCATAACAACAAATAGAGTTGTTGCAAAAATAAAATCTAGTAAAATTGGTAAAAATGCTTTGAAGGCAAACCAGGCATGTCAAACCGCCATCATCTTAACTGCAATCTCTCCTCAGATCCTGATTAATTAGACCCAGAAACCTGAATTTAAGAGCCTTGGAAAAAATAATGATTTAAGTCAGATGCTCTCAGCACCATCCTGAAAAGCAAATTCTGATAACCATTTCTGCAGAGGTTACAGAGACAATTGCAAAGACCCCAGAAGGGTAGTTCTTGCCAACAAAGTCCTGGGCATTGTAGTTCAATGATATAAACTGATATTTTAATAACAGAAATGAAATTTTAAAAGTGATAGTTTAATGCCTGAGAAAATGAGGCAAGATAGAGATTAGAGAGTTTTAAATATTTTATTTGAGAGGAAGAGAGTTGCCCCCAGGGCTGGTGTCTCTAAGCATCCAGCAGTGAATATGAGTTCTCAATGGCATATATATGGCTCTAAACACAGGAGACAAAAGGGGTGGGGGGTGGAGTCCAAACTCTGGTGATCAGGAATCTCTAGGCAGGGACCATCAATCTGGTTTTGACAGATTGGGGGTAGGACCATAAATTCTTACAAATTGGGAGGACTTGGGAGGTATCCAACTAGAGCCAGGAAATCTGAACTTAGAGGATACTAATTAGGTATCTGAGATAGGACATCTGGAGTTTTATCTTCTAGAATGTCAGATCTCCACAGCCCTAATTATCTCAGTTCTAATAAGCAGAAAAGGGGAGTTGCAACCAGGGGGATTGAGGTAGAACAATTCAAGGAAACTGAGGCAGAACAATTGGGGAAACCTGAGGCAGGACAATTCAGGGAAACTGAGGCAGAACAATTTAGGCAAACTGAGACAGAACAATTAGGGAAACTGAGGCAGGACAAGTAAAGAAGACTGTGGCACAACAATAGAATCATGTATTTTGTCTTTGGGCCCAAAGGTACATTGAGGGGAGGGGTGCCTTTCTTTCTTTGCAGGTAAAACCTGCATGTGTTAATTATTCCACTAGAATGTGAGCTGCTTGAGAGCAGTTATTGTTTTACTTTCCTATAAACATGCCAGAATTTGGTACAATGTAAATAAATCATATCATGGTAAATATTTAATAAATGCTTCTTGCAGGAGGGCTCTAGGCTAGTTCCTAAGGAAACAAAAATCTCCCTTAGGAGAGAAATTTAAGTCAATCCAGGCTATAAAATTGATGACAGAAAATGAATTGAACAGTTGCCATCTTACTCCTAAATTGGCTACTTTCTCCTTCCCTCCATCCCTCTCCATTCCTCCCTTTCTTTCTCCCTCTCTCCCTTCCTTCCTTCCTCTCCTTCCTATATTGACTGCCTACTATATACAAGCCACTGTTCCTAATATCTAGATATTTATACTCTACCAAGGATACACACTCAAATAAGTCTAATAAAAGGGCAGATGTGATAGAGGCAAAGAAGATCCCCCGATAAATAGGTTTTAGAAAATTTGAAGAAGGAGACCCCAATTTCAGCTGAGAATATAGAGGAAGGGTTTATGAAGCTAGTAGCAACTGAACTAAGCTTTGAAGGACAAAAAGGATAGTGAAAGATTACTGGAATCGAACATCTGGAGAATGCTGGAGATGTGATATAACTATTTTAGGACAGCTTTTTACAAAATATCTCATAATATCCTAGTGGGAAAGATAGAAGAGTATGGGCTGGATATAATAATAGTTAAATACATTTGGAACTAGTTAAATGCCCAGATCAAAGGATTGGCCCTTAATGGATTAATATCTACAAAAAGTAAAGTGTCCCAGGAATATGTTCTTGGACAATTAAGCTGTCCAAAAATAAGCAGAGAACATCTGAGAACAGGACTCTTTAAGTGCTGGCCACTTTCCATGATGATTGGTCTTTGTAATGCTCTATCTTTGTTAACATTGTTGAATGGTATGTTTGACATTCAAGATTTTTGTAATCATAAGTGCCAGCCTTAATCTGTTAACATAAATGAATTGATATTCCTTTCTAGGGAATAAATAAACAGAAATAATTTATAAGCATAAACTTTGGAATTAGGGCTGGAATTGGATAGTTAAGTTGTTTAGTAGCTGAGTGCTGTGTCTAGAGTTGATAAAACCTTAGTTCAAATTTGGCTTCAAATATTAGCTGTATGACTGATCAAGTCACTTAATCTCTGCCTGCCTCAGTTTTCTCAGCTGTAAAATAGAGATAATAATAACATCTTCCTCCCAGATTTATGAGGAACAAATGAGATAATATCTGTAACATGTAGTTCCTAGCATATGGTAGATTCTAAATAAATGCTTGTTTCCCTCCTTCACTTTCCTCATATGTAAAATGGGATCGACAATAATCCTTGCCTCCCAGAGTTGTTATGAGAATCAAAAGAAATATTTATATTTTCTTTATAAACCTCAAAGCATGATATAAATGCTAGCTGTTCTTATTTTCAATTATTTCCTGCACTATTCACTATTTGAGGCACTTAATAGACATTTAATAAGTGCTTCTTGGTTGATTGATTGATTATAGTTGAGCAATAAGAAAATAACAATATACTATTGTATGAGAAAAGAGACAGAGATCAGAGAGACAGAGAGAGACATAGTGATATTCCCAACAGTCCTAGGAGATAGATACTATTTATTGTTCCCATTCTATAGATCCGGAAACTGTAAATGCAGAGAAACGTCAGTAAACCTTCACATAATTACATAGCTAGCAAACACCAAAGGCAGTATTTTAAATTATCTGTGTGGATACCAAGCTCAGCATGTTTTCACTATGCCCGTCTTTAGTTCTGAAGGAGAAAAATAATTCCAGCTGATCCAGCAACAAACATTCAGCATCCTCTATCCCAGTGGTCTCCAGAATGGGGCCAGAGCCGGCTGGCAGATTATGGGCTGACTCCAAGGAGACAGTGGCCAGATGCCAAGGACTGGAGCCTGAGCAGAGGATGGAAACATGAATTCTGACTTTCATTACCTCAAGGTGGCCTTCTTGAGAGGTCCTCAAGGTGAGGCAAAGTGTCCCTCTCTCCCTCAGTTCACACTGAGAACTAGGGGATCACTCCCCTCTTCAGTGGGCCTTCTTAACTGGAGACCGTCATCTCAAATCGCACATTCCATGACCTTAATGACATCTCATTTGTCCTGATATTGCCCATAACATCACTTTACAGGATCAGGCTCAAAGGGGAAACTCCTCCAGAACCTTTACCTTCTTCTGATCACTTTGAGCAGATTACTGGGAAATGAAAGAAAGAAAGCAAAATGTAGCAGTAGGGAAAGGGGCAGCAGGATTATCTCTCTGTCTGTCTGTCTCTCTTGTTTCACTGTCTGTCTCTGTCTCTGTCTCTGAGTCTGTCAGTCAGTCTATATGTGTGTGTGTGTGTGTGTGTGTGTGTGTGTGTGTCTTCTTGTCTGACTCTTGTCACTGTCTCTCTCTCTTGGTCTGTCAGTCTGTCTGTTCCTCTGTCTTTGTCTAACTCTTTGTCTATCAGTCAGTCTGTCTGTGTTTCTCTGTGTCTCTGTCTCTCTGTGTCTGTCTCTTTCAGTCTGTCAGTCAGTCAGTCTATCTGTCTCTCTGTCTCTTTTTATCTGTCTCTTTTTTTGTCTCTTCCTGTCACTGTCTCTGTTTTTGTCTCTCTCTCTTGTTCTGTCAGTCTGTCTGTCTCTCTTTGTCTGACTATTTTCTCTGTCTTTTGTCTCTATCTCTTTCTTGCAATACTATATTATTGCTTTCTTGCTGTTCAGTAATTTTCAGTCATGTCTTCCTCCTCCTGCTCCAATTTGGGATTTTGCTGGCAAAGATACTGGAGTGATTTGCCATTTCCTTTTCTAGCTCTTTTTACAGGTGAGGCAAACAGATGAAATGACTTGCCCAAAGTCACACTGTTGTGCCACAGTTCTCTTTTATTATCCCAACTCAGTTTCCCAAATTATCCTGACTCAGTCTCCCTAAATTGTCCTGCCTTGGTTTCTAATTGTTCTGCTCAATCCTGCAAAACCACCCCTATCTCTTAATCACCAGAATATTTGATAAGGATAAATGATCTTATATTTTAGAATATCAGAATGCCTCTCCCCATCCCAAGTTATCAGAATATCAGATGCCTCTTCCCATATCTGGGGTGCCTCCCCCAATTATGTCATCCCCACTTCTGGTGGCTCCCCCCCACCCTGTCAGACTCTAGTTTCTGCTCTCAGCACCCTGACTCCTCCTCTGCCTCGGTCTACCCCCTGTGTCTGAGCCACATGTCATTGAGAACTCACATTGTTTTCAGGATTCTTGGAGATGATAGTCTCATTCAGCCCTGGGACCAAACCATGGATCCATTTGGTCCCAGTAAATCTCTCCCTTTCAAATAAATTATTAAATACTCTCTAATCTCTATCTTGCCTCAGTTTCTCTGGCATTACAACACAGCTAGTAAGAATCTGAGATCAGATTTGAACTTAGGTTTTCCTGACTCCAGTCCTGACATTCTAGCCACTGCACTATCTAGCTATATAGCAATGTGTTAAAGAAGTACAAAACAAATAATTATGTGAAAAAAATCATGAAACATTTTGTTAAAGAGGTAGTATTTGTGTGGCACTTTAAAAGATTAGTAGGAATTCAACAGATAAAGAATGAGAGGTGAACATTTTCATATAAAGAAAATAGACTCAAGAAAGGCACAGGGAGGGAATTACTGGACAGGGATCAGTCCAATGTAATAAGTGTATAGACTATATAGAGGTGAATAATTTGAGATAAATGAACTTGGACAGGAATAGTGCCAGTGCTGTTAAAGACCTCAAATTCCACATGGATCATTATGAACTTTACTCTGAAGACAAATAAGGAATCACTGAAGAGTCTGGAACGGATCAATAACATGACCATAAGAAAAATTAATCGGGTTGTGATATGAAGGAGGGATCTGGGGAGGAAGAGACTGGAAGATAGAACACTTGGGCGGAAATTACTATGAAAGTCATGAATCTAAGTCCTAGAGACATAAATATTATACAATCACCTATATTGAATCAGATGTTCAGATTATGAATGTGGGCAGTGACTCAGGTTCATAAAGCTCATAACCAAAAGTTATGTGAAAGGGGAGTAAATATTAGGGCATTAGTGCATTGAGGCCAGTGGGTAAATGTCATAGAACCTAGAAATAGAATAATAATAATAGCAAGAATTTATACATCACAATTTATAGACCTACTATGTACTAAGCACTTTGGTGAAGTGTTTTACAAATATTATCTTATTGATCCTCACAATAATCCTGTGAGGTAAATACAATTATTATTTCCATTTTACTGGTAAAAAAATGATGTAAATTGTGTCCCCTTTAATCTTTGGGGGGGCCCTGATATAAACTGTGTCCCCTAGGGGGGGAAGGGTGTTTCTGACTCTCAAACCCTGGGAGGGGCACACCTTTCCCAGACAACTCCCAGATAATCTCACTTAATTGGAAATCTCAGCCTGGGGCATAGTCAACATTCTCTATTGAGTAGCTCAAACTGCTCCCCAGATCCAGACCAAGACTGACTGATATAAGGAGGGAGGGGGTCAACCCATCTTTGCTAATTCCTCATCAGGAAGGTCTGCTGAGAAGTTGGTTCTCAGTGTAAACCCACTGTAGCTAGGATGCCCCTCTGGACTTAGCCCACTGATGAAGATATTTTTTCTCAGTGTAACCCACCTTTGCCCACTAAGAAAGCTGTCTTCCTAGCAAGCTGGCTTCTTAGTGTAAATAAACCCATTCTTTGCCACAAACCTCGTGCCTGTATTTATTGGGGTTTGTGAATTCTTTCAGAAAATCTGCGCCACCGGCCAAGGGGATCCCATTGCTATTAGGGGATCTCTTACCCTCAATTCTCATACCTCATCAGAAACTGAGGCAAATACAGATTAAGGGACTTTCTCAGGTCACACAGCTAGATGTCTGAGGCTGGAACCGAACTGGAACACCGGACCCAGTTCTCTATCTACTACATTACTCAGATTTCTCAAACACAAGAAGAGCAGCAACTGAGGGGCAGGGTACAAATAGCATTGGGGGCACAGGAGCCAGCCACACAAAAATAACCTTCAAGTCAGCTTGGCAATTCAAGACATGAAAATAAAATGATAGAGTTAGACCTGCGTTTCAGAGGCTCTTTACAGATAAGGGAACTCTCTTTGCCAAGGCAGATCAGCACCTTCTTTATTACTAAAAAGCTTAGCTGGCTGCCCAGAACACTGAGACATAAAGTGAGTTACCTCTTGCCTCAGAGCCAAGAACTGCCTTTTATGCATAGGGGCAGATCCTCTGGGCTCTGAGGAAAACACTAGAGCTAGTCTACACTTTGTCTACTTAAAGTAAGAAATAAATTACACCAAATCCAGTTGGGTTGGAGGATAAATTAATAAAATAGCTTCTAGTTGCTGCAGAAGTATATATGTGTATTGTTTGCTCCTTCTAAAGGTTTGTGCCCTGGTTCAAAGTCCCAGTTGCCTTCTCTACTTAAGGCTCTTTTACTTAAGAACATTTTGTTCTACTTAAAGCCTGAGATTCTTCTATGACTCTGCTTGAAGATTGTCTGTGATAGGAAATTCTTTATCTCCCTGAGTAGCCCGCTATCTTTGGGGGAGCTCGAATTGTTAGAAATGCCTTTCTTATATTGAGCTCAAATGTACCTCCATAGCTTTCCCCCATCCCTTCCATCTCTGCCCTGTGAAAACAAGCAGAACAGATCTTATTTCTCTTCCTTGTGATCCTCCTTCAGGGCATTTGCATTTTCAGTTACATCTTCTGAATGCCAACTGAAGTTCACTGATGCAAAGAGAACACAAAGTGTACATTCAAGCAGATGATAAAACAATTAAGCTACACATTAAATAAAAAATAGATTTTAAAACAAACAATTATGCTTTGTCCTCATGCCCTTAACCAGTTTTTCCTAATATATACATATATTCCACATATATACCTATGTATATACACATATATACATACTTATTTGGTCAATATATTTCTATATACTTGTTTTTCTTTGTTATCTTAAGTATTTTATTTAATGCATTTAACAGTATTATTCTGAAGATGGGGTCATCAGTCTTACCAGTGTCAAAGGTATGTACAGTATGAAAAGGGGGTGGACAAGCTTCTTCTCCAAGACTGTTTCCCTAATGAAATGAGGGAGCTGGAGTAGAAAATTTCTGAAACTAATGTTCAGCTTTAAATCCTATGGTTTATAACATATAAGGAGGTACAAAGCAAACTGAAGTGATTTTATGGGTATTACTCTCTCTTTTTACTCCAGTGCTGTTGAGCTGTGGTGTATCAGGGAAGGTCAGAGTTGATTCAATTCAAAGAAGTTTTATTTTTTAATCAACTATGGGAAGGGCCCTGTGTTTGGCAGAGATACAAAGATAAAAGCCAGCATGATTCTTAACTTCAGTGGGAGCATGGTGGTACAGCACATAAACAAAAGGTAGGAAACAAGATGGTGAAATGTAATGGGGACAAGGGAGAGATTAGCCAGTATTCCAGGACAATTTGAACAACTTTCTGACCCCTCTCTTGCCACTAGATTTAAAAGAGTCCCACAGGAGAGCCTGGATCATGGATTAATCTCAGTGTTTGCTTCCCCTTCTTCCTGCCAATCCTGCCTATCTAGGTCATTTATAATAATGAAACAAAATTTTGGAAGGCATTATGGGGATGGAGAGAAAGAGGATTCTTGGAGAGTACTCTGTGATCATGAATACCCAGTTTCATACCCACCTAATTTATTTCCTCTCCAACACAGCCCCAGGGCCCTCAGAGCCTCCGATGCCAGGGCTCATTCTGTATCAACTGCAAAATGACTACACTGCAAATAAGCAAGCTCATTGCATCGAGCTTTCCTTACCCTACCTCGGCAGTGGCCCACTGGGGGCAGGGGAAAAGAGAGAAGCGAGGCTTTTTTTGGGGAGGAATCATAGATTTGAGATATACCTTAACCTTATTAAAAATTCAACTACCATTGAACTTAAAAATGACTGATTGATATGACAAAGTCTGTTCACAATGAATATAAATCAAAGAGAATGACTGACAGACTAGTAAACATTTTAGAGCCAAAGAGATTCAGAATTAAATTAGCAATTAAAATAAACGTATTATCATTAACAGAATTCTCAGTTACCACCTAATTCTCCATGGGCCTCACTTCAAGATTACTCCTACATAACATACCTAACATATAAAGCTACTATATTGGAAAAACTAGTTTTAATCACTGCTAAGCCACTGTCAGCAGTCTTTGAAAAATCTTAACAAACAGAAGAGTTGTTTCAAAATAGGAGACAGACAAAATTTTTCCTGATTTGTATGAGGAGAAAAAGAGTAGTCTTCGAACCCAAATAGAAGTCTACAGGCTGACTTCTATTTGGGTTCGTTTCCAGCAAACTTCTAGAAAGTGTTATTAACAGGATAATTTGTAAGCATTTGTATAGAGAAGTGGTGATCACTAAGAATCATATGACATCATCAAGAAAGGTCAAGGAAGACTGAAACTAAATTTTTTTGACAAGGTAACTATACTGGTCAATCACAAGAATACTGTAGATATTAGCTTTAGTTGATAAAATTCTTTGTAGTTGAAAAGGAATTTAGAGATCGGTCAATTCAAAATATGAGAAAACTGAGGGCCAGAGAAATGAATTTAATTTTTCAGGGACAAACAGCTTACAAAGGTAAGCCATCAATCCCAGCACTCATGCCATTATACTAGGCTCCTTCTGTCCTCTACCAAGCTAAAATTAAGTGGATTTGGGCCTGGTTAAATTATTAGATCCAAAAAGAAGTCATAACTTGGTCAACATAAACTTGAAGCAGTTCCCTTGGAAGGGAATTTTGTAGAATTCTTTAGGGATTTAATCTTGGTCGAGTGCTAGACAACTATTTTGTCAATAATACACATGTTTTGGGTCCAGTTCTATTAGTTTAAGAGTAGTCACATTTAGATTGCAAGCAACAAGGTCAGTGTATTAAAAGTTATGTTGGCATGGAATTATGTCCAAAAGGCTACCAAACTGCATATTCTTTGATCCATCAGTGTCTCTACTGTATCCCAAAGAGATCATTAAAAAGGGAAAAGGACCCACATGTGCAAAAATGATTGTAGCAGCCCCTTTTCTAGGAAATGGAAACTGAGTGGATGCTCACCAATTGGGGAATGGCTGAATAAATTATGATTATATGAATGTTATGGAATATTATTATTCTATAAGAAATGACCAGTAGGATGATTTCAGAGAGGCCTGGAGAGACTTACAGGAACTGATGCTAAAAGAAGTAAGCAGAACCAGGAGATTATAATACACAGCAAGAACAAGGTTATAAGAAGATCAATTCTGACAGATATAGCTCTTTTCAACTGCAAGGTGATTCAGGTCAGTTCCACTGGTCTTGTGATGGAGAAAACCAACTATATCCCGAGAGAGGACTATGAGCATTTAAAATGGATCACAATATAGTATTTTCAGTCTTTTTGTTGTTGTTAGTCTGCATTTTATTTTCTTTCTCATTTTTTTTCCTTTTTGTTCTGATTTTTCTTAAGCACTATGATAATTATGGAAATATGCATAGAAGAACTACACATGTTTAATATATATTGAATTGCTCTCTAGGGGAGGGATTGGGGGAAGGGAGGGAGAAAAAAATTGGAACACAAGGAGTTTGCAAAAGTGAATGTTAAAAACTATGCATATCTTTTGAAAATAAAAAGATTTTTTAAAAAAAGTTATGCTGGCTTAATAACCCATTGTTCTGAACCTTGCTTGTCATTAATATTGGGGGAGCCTCTGTTGAGGGATGCTCTCCCAGGGGTCATCCAATCTGCAATTCAATACAATCACATTGTATTACCGGTGCTGTACTTCTCCCTGTTAAACATCATGTATCAGCAACTGGGGACAAACTGAGAAGGAATGACCCATCCCTTTTGACTGACATAAACCTATTTGAATTGATTAAATAAAATAAATAAATAAATGAAATCAATAAAATTTTGTTTTATTTCATTACAAAAATTGCCAATAAAGCTGGCTTTATCTTGAATCCCTTGCTAATTTGTAGTGATCAGTTCATCAATGTGTTTATACCTTGACGTAGTTTAATAAATTTTAAAAATTCTCCCTTTCCTGCATTTTACCTCATTTAATCAGGGCAAAAGCTGAAGGAATTTTTCCTTCTAACAGATGTGAGCACAAGGAACATCATTGCATTGTGTTTTGGTTGTAAGTGTCCACTTATGGCTATATTAGAGGGCTGGTGCATGTTGAAGATCTACATCCCAAATCATATCCATTTCTCATGTGGTTTGCATGTAATAAGGTACATATAATTTCATATTTGTCATTTATTTAACTGAAAGTAACTGTACTAATAAACTAGAACATCTTAAACTTTTTCCACTCAAGATCCCTTTTCTCCCAAGAAATTTTTATGTAACTCCCAGTATTTATGAAGACATACCAGGTAATGGGAGAGAGATTCAAAATTTAGAAAATTCATGACAGGAGTTTTTCATAATCACAAGGGCTTTATTGATGTGAAAAGGCTCATGGACAAAATCAAACCAATTTAGCAATGGGCTGTGAGTAAAATGGGTTTTTTAAAGGTGGGAGGGAAGTAAGGGCAGGGTCTAGAGCAGTGGTTCTCAAAGTATGGTCTAGAGAATCCTGGGGATCTCTGAAACCCTTTTAGAAGGTCTACAAATTCAAAAATAGTTTTTATTTCCAATATGGTAAATGTCTATAAATATAACCCAGATAAACAAAAACACTTTGGAGAGATCCTCAACAATTTTTAATAGGATAAAGATACTGAAAACAAAAGTTTGAGAACCACTGGGACTCTAGAGAGTTAGGGAGCAGTTAGGGTAGGTCTTAGTTGAGAACAAATTTAACATGTTATATCAATTAATTGCATGATGAGACAAGAGTTAAGTATGCTTTCAGATATGTTAGTGTCTAGAATTAATTGAGTGAAATATAGCCTTAGAAATATAGAAATATATTCTCTCTCATAGAAATATAGCCTTAAACTATAATTGTGACTTGAGACTTTATAATAACAAGTAGTGTTATTGCTAAAAGTTGCAGGTATTTGTCCCCTCCTGTTTTTCCACCTCTTAATCAGCATTTAAGTACTTCTTTTAAAGGTGATAATGACTTTGAAATCTCTTATCCTAGGATATCTGCTTGTATAGCAGTTCTTTAGGGAAACTTAAATTAAGAGTTTATTATTATTGATTTATATATTTTTTTGTTTCTGGGTCAGATTTCCGGGATTAGAGTGTAAACCTAGACTCCACCAAACAGTAGGAGAATAGGCCACCCTGGGGAGGTAGGGGCTTTTTTTGGAGGGGGGGGGGGAGTTCTGTGTTCAGGCTATTTAATTTTACAGTTTATGCTTTGCACTTCTTTGCTGACAAACACCTAATCAGATGGAAGATGCCCTTTCTCAGGAGATCCTAATAACCCCCTTTTTGCTTTTTTTTTTTTTTACTCCCTGAGAGTCTTTGTTTTTGTGGATGATACTGCCCCACACATTAGCAAAATAATCTCAGTTTAGCCTACTTTTGTGTATTTAGAAATAGGATGGGCTCATTGAAATTCCTGCTCCACATCTTATATGTATAAAAAATAAGTATACAAATCAAACATTTACTGATAATAAATAAAACTCTCTTGATATATGGGGTAAAAAAACATAGTTTGGGCTAAGGAACCATGATTTAAGAAACTGAATTATAATCAGGTTATATCTTGGTCATTGTTTCAGGACTGCCAGCAGCAGACTCTAGCTTTGTTTTTTCTCCCTTAGTTGTTTTTAGTTCTTTCTTGAGTCTTCTCTAAGTAAAGGATAATTTTAATGAACAGGCTCAGGTCATTGGAAGAAAATTGGAGTTTGAAAACAAAAAGAAAAGAGATATAAATATTTACTTCCAATCTCTTCAGTTGACAGTATTGACCAAAAGGCAGAAGCAATGTTTACTTATAAAGGTAGGGAAGAAGTGAATTGAATCGGATTGTACAAAGTTGGCTAGGAGTTAAGGCTGGGGGCCTTTTGTTGAAAGAGAATCAGTATGTTCTGTACAACTGCCCAAGGGACCTTTTATATGCAAAACAGAGCTGGAAACCTAACTACTGAAAAATAAAATAGGTTAATTTGGCCAGAGGAATAGTAACCCTTAGTAGCTCTACTCTGGAGGAGAAGAAGCCAAGGGCAGCAAGAGCACTAACAGTGAACAATCAGCAGCAGATCTTTAAAGTGCCAAGGTTTCAATAGGATTAAATCACTTTTCCTTACTTGAAGCCCCAGTTTTTTTATCTGTATTTTAAGGGGATTGGACTAGACTACCTGGAAGACCACCCCTCTCCAATTCTCAAGCTATGATTCCTCTATAATGTCATCTTTGAAAGTCCTTCGTTAATGTGTCATTGAGGTTCTTGAAAGTTATTCCAAAGGAGAAAAAGTTATGGGAGGTCCTGAGATTTGAAAGCTTTGAGTATAGGCTCAATAATGGAGCTCATCCGACTACTATCAGATATAACTAATTCCCAGACTATCTTTTGTTATGCCACAGTTCTCGTTTATTGTCCTGACTCAGTTTCCCTAATTATCTTGACCCAGTCCTGACTCATTCTCTAATTGTTCTGCTTCATTTTATAATTATCAGCTTAAAGCTCAATCCTGCAAAATCTCCCCTCCCTCTTTATCAGAATATTTGATAAGGATAAAATATGTTATGTTTTAGAATATCAGAACTAGTCTGCTGAACTCGTTTATAGATCTAAGCTGACAGTCAATGGCATATCCAAAGCTCATGATATGTTCCTTTAAGATTCTTCCAAACTCTTTCCCCATTGCTTTTCCAACTCGATGTCATATTTGCCACCGCTGGTGTCTATTTTACCTCTATTTTTTTGTCTGTGACCTCTTTCTTCTTCTAAATAAACCTATCTTTTGCCAAAGAAAATGACCACTGTGAATTTGTCATATGTTTATTTTGGACTCGGAAATGCTACCCTGATCTCATCAGTTTGTTCACAGTCTAAGGACCAGATTAGCTATGAAGAGACTCATGATGTTGGCTGCTAAGTAATGATATATATCATTTATATATATGTATATATATATATATTATGTTTTATATTTATATATATAATATATATTTTTATAAATATATATAATATATACATTATATTTATATTTTATTATATTTTATATATATATATATATATTTTTAATTTCAAATGCCCTTTTTTACAGGAATAAGACAAATGATAGACACATATATTAGGAGATGACAAACTTTTTGTAAGTAAGGTCAAAAATGAGTAGTTTGATTACAGAAGTGCTGATGTACTAACAATATATGGATTTCATGTAATTATCCAGAAACACAGGTAATTCAAATATTTGCAAGTCAGAAAATCTTATTTCCCAAGAAAATATAAAAATGATGTGAAAATTGGATGGGGCTTTGGCTTCCACAGAGTTGTGATAATTGAATTAGAGAAAAACAGAAATAAAACTTAAAATTAGAAAATTAAAACCTAGGAAGTAGGAAGCTAGGACAAGGAAAATAAAGAATGTAATTAGGATAGAGATTCACATGTATGTTGGGGATTGGGGATGTGATCATTGAGGAGACTTGGACATATGGGGGAAATATATTCTTCAGATAGGATAGTACTCATCCAATAGAGAATCAAAGGGAGAATTGAATTACTTTCAAATAAAGATGATGGCCAACTGAGGAGGAATGTAGTCCTCTGAAGATTCACATTCACAAGAGGGTTGGATTACTCCTTATAGATTGTGACCTCAGGTTGGACAGTGCAGTATCAGGGGAGAGACTTGCATTTGGAGTATAAAAAAAGAGGATGAGTATTAATTCAGTCTGTTTCCTGTTCCATATATGTCTATATTTGCAGTTGTGAAATTAAAGACTTAATTTCATTCTTCCCAAAGTCCAATGGAGTGATTTCTCACAGTGATAACCTAAGCCAAAATATCTATTTTTAATTGAAAATGGTATAAACAAATAAAATAAGCATTAGAACACAACTTTAGAATTGATAAAGAATAATTACACAAAACTGGTAACTTTTTCCTACAAAGGTACATTTTATTACCTCACAAAATATTTTCTAATAAATAATTGTTTTTAAATTTCATTATTTTAAAACTAATTCTACATTAGATTTTTAATCAGAAAAGGCCTCTTGAAAAAATATTTTGCTATGTATTTTGAGCTAATTTTAAAAAATCCTTTAAAATAATTATAGGGGATTGTAAACATTTCTTCCTGTTAAAGTACAGTAGAATAAGTAATGCATATTTGGCTGCATATAGAATTAGCATGTGATTTATTATAATCCATTTAGAGAAAGTCACCACAACCCAAAAAGCAAAATCAATATTACTTTTCAAAACTCCCAAATCCCTCTATGTTCTTCCCAGTTTATATAAACATTTCTATAAAATGATAGGACTACTTTGAAAGTTTCATTCTTAGTCTGGGACATTTTGAAAGACAAAATCTGAAAAACAATTTTGCCCTGGTTTTATTTGTTTTTTGCTAAACCTCTTTCAAACAAACATTTTTAAAGGATTATTTGAAAAATTCAACAATCAAGCAAAGCATATGTAATTTATATGTTTTATGAAGCTTTATATTTTCTTTTAAAGCTATAATTCAGAATATTGGCAGACAAAAATATTTACATAAACATTTGAAAGGGAGAATATTTCAGAATCTAGCAATAAAAATCTATGCCAATAAAATGCTGGTTGAAAAATTCCCCCTCAAACTTTCAATAATGAATTTGTAATACTGGAGAAACTGAGGCAAGATAGAGATTAGAGAGTTTTTATATTATTTTAGATGGAGACATTGTTCTGGGAGCAAAACAGGATCCATGCTGACCCCAGCAGGCTGGATCCGACTATTGTCTCAAAGAATCAACAAAGAGCAAGTATTTCCAGAGACTTTTATAGGGCTCCAGCAATCAGGGGAACAAAAGCAGGGATTGGGGTGAGCACTAGTGAGTGGGAACTTCCAGGACAGGACAATAAATTTCGTTCTGACAGGTTGGGGGTAAGGAAGGATCATAAAATCTTATAAGTTGGGAGGACTAGGAGCCACTGAGTCTGAGATAAGAGATATGCTCCTCTATCTGTATTTTATGACTCTGGAATGCCAGAGTAGCCAGGATTCCCAGCCCTAATTATCTCAGTTCTAATGGTCAGGAAGGTGAGGTTGCCATCAGAAAGATTGAGGCAGAACAATTCAGGGAAAGTAAAGTAGAATGATTCAAGGAAACTGAGGCAGGACAATTCAGGGAAACTCAGGTAGAACAATTAAAGGAAACTGGCATAACAAATTGTCTCAGTTGCAAACTTTGTTGATAACTACTATCTAAAAAATTCAAATTATAGAAATTTCACATTCTGTTGATTACATTCTGTTAATTTCAATAAAGATTCCAGTTGTACCCAGAGCTTGCTTGAAATCCTTTTATTTCCACAAAATATTTCGTCTTTATGTTGCAACTCCTAGTTTTCAAAAGTTTCATTTTTTGACCTTTTAGTTTATAAAATTCCAAATAAAAAGAAAACCTATTAATTTTTAGTTAAATCTATAAAATTTGTTTATCTTCTCTTTTGATACTTTTTATGGTGGAAGAGATATTTTAAAGTTTTTAATTCTTTTGTTAAAGTTCTTTTTGATTTTCTAAGATTGCAACTCAATTTTCCAAATACAACATAATTTTTTCTTTCTATGATATTCTTGAGCAGCTACTTTGTTATTTTCATCAACCTTATTTCTCTTTTTAACTATAGATTAATTGCTTTGGTTGTCTGAGAAGTTATGATGACAGAGTTGTCATCATTACTGTCTGTGGAAGGTTAATTTGTGCTTGCTTGGCAAGAATCTGATGAGTCTGAATATCTCCTGATACAGGATATATAACCACTTGTTTGCTTTGGACAAGTATCTGTTGTCCATTAGACATATATGCATCCAGAAAGATTGTTGCTCCTTGTAGAGTATTACCTGCATTTGTCAGTGTTCATTTCTACAGTCTCTGTATTCTACCTGTGCTTGGACCAGCCAGTTGTAGTAATGTACTGTCTGCTGCTAATCTGGTAGAGAGGAGTTGGGACAGACAACTCCATGATTTTCTCAGTTTTACTTCCTATCTCTAGGGATTTTTGAAGAAAGATTGTTCAAGATTTTTCTAAACTGTCTCTACTTGTGGGGAATATGTGTGTGCATGTTGGGGAGGGGGCTGTGTTACTGAAGATGAGGGAGCAGTCTGGATGACCCCCTGACTTCCTCCAGAAAGATGTACAACTGTCATTGGGGCAATTCCTGTTAGTGACATCTGTTGAACAATGGGAGAGATATGAGCACTTTGTACCTGGTTGTGATGCTCTCTGAGTAATTACTTTTGTGGTAATCTTCCATAAATAATTGGAGTTATACCTAACATTACCCATCACCCCAAAAATCAATTTCTGAGCCTTGGCCTCTCTTTGGACCTCCTTCCATCTGTCCTTCCTGTGACAACCAGATCTGCCAGCTAATCCCACCTCCCACCCATGGAGCTAAAGGCTAAACCCAGGCAATTAATGTCTCCACAGAGATCTGGCCTGGGTTGACAACATCCCAGTCTACTCTGGCTGAGACTGGGGGAGCCAGAAAGCCACAAAAAGTTTCAAAACCTTTTTATTAAATTGTAGAAAAGTTGTCATCATTCTCAATGGAGGGAGAAACCATACAGATGAAAGAAACCATGTTATTTTGAGTGCTCTCCACTTCTAGGGCTTTATCATGGTCACTTTAAATTGCCTAAAATGAAGGTCCTTGAGGGATCTATATTTGTATCAGTAAATATATCTGTACCTGTATCTATCTATCTAAAGCTATTTATCCTTCTCTTCCTTTATATCTGTATTTAGATTTATATCTGTCAAAAGGGAAATTTTATATTCAGGCCTTTTACCTTGATTAAAGAGGCAAAACTCAGGAGGAAAAAATTTAAAAAAGAATTTATTTTTAAAATGCCAACAAGGCACATTGACTAGCTGGTTGTATGAGAACTCAATCCTGTTGGGGACAACTTTGATAATCAGAGCAAAAAAATTCAGATAGGTTTGTATTTTGTTATTGTTTTTGTTAAAAAAAAAAAACAGTTTTGTTTTGTTTTTTAATTGTGCCTAATTCTTCATGATTCTATTTGGGGTTTTCTTGGCAAAGATACTGGAGTGTTTTGCTATTTCCTTCTCCAGCTCATTACCCAGATGAGGAAGCTGAGGCAAACAGGTTTAAGTAACTCACCAGGATCACACAGCTAATAAGTGTCAGAGGAAGATGAATCAATCTTCCTGATTCCAGGTCTAAGACTCTATTATTCCATCCAGGTGTCCTTCTCAATCTAGCTCACATTTTTACTTTTCAGGATTATTTCGCATTACTTACCTATATATACTTGTATTCTACTAAAACCAGCTTAAGTTTCTCCTGAAATGTGACATTCTAGTAAAGTGTGTCCCTCATGCTTGAATGCAATTTTTCCTGTCTTCTCTTACTCTTTAGAATAACTAACTTCACTCAAGACTCATTTTGGTATCATTTCCTGTAGTGTTCTCTCTAAAATGTAATGTTCTCTGTTTCGGTTTTCTTGGGGTCTCTGGAGGCAGCCTTCGTTTCAGTTCATTAATCACCACAAGTGCAGCCAGGTGTTAAAAGTCTAAATCTTTTATTGTCTCCTTCAAAGTCCTATCTCCTTCACTTGGGGTTCAGCTAATTTTCTTAGAGGCCTATCACTCTCCTTGGTTCCGAGAGCTTGAGCTCCTGCCTGCTTTCTCTGGCTTCTGAATCTCCCCAAATGTCTCTGAATCTCCTTGGCTGAGGCTTCTACCTTATAAGCTCCACACTGAATACAAAGCAATCATTATATTACTGGGAAACCATTATTTGTTGTAGGATTAAATCAATGCTAAATTAAATTTAACCATTGTCTCCTCATTTCCACTTAGTACCTTGTTTCAAGTTCTGACCCATAACATCTCCTTATAGGATTAAATCTATCATACTGAACCATGCTAAATTAGATCACTATTGTCTCTATCAATTCCACTGACTTAGTACCTTGTAAGAATCCTTTGTTTCAAGTTCAGAGTTCTGGACCATAACAAATTCCTATGATATTTCTTTAGACTAGATAGTCTAGAATCCCGAGCAATAGTAAAATAAGTAGCATTTTAATATTTTAAGTTTGCAGACATTTTATATATTTTTTTACCATTTTGTCATCATAACAACTTTGTGAGGTAGTTGGTATTATTAATTCCATTTTATAAATGAGGAAAATGAAGTGAGAGATTAAAAGACTTAACCAGGATCACATAACTAATGACTGCCTGCAGCAGAATTCAAACTTGAGTCTTCTTGACTCCAAATCTTGCATACTAGCAATAGTACCACCTAAGCATCTCTCTAACTACAAATAACATTAAAATGACCTTTATATCATCATCATGGAAAACATTGATGAATTCACCATGTCCAACAAAGAAATGTCTCATTCTGTTTCCTGAGTTTTTCACCTCTGCCAGGAAGGTATAGCATTTTCCATCATTAGTGCTCTGAAATGGTAATTAATCATTGCATTCGTCGGATTTCTTGAGACTTTCAAAGTTCTTTGTCCTTGCCATATTGTCTTTATTGTATAAATTGTTTTGCTGACTCTACTTACTTCATTCTGAATCATCAGTTCATACAAATCCCCTCAGGAAATAATACATTTCATCATTTCTTAAGATACATCTAATGAGCAATTTTATAATTGAGGAAATAAAGTCTGAGCTATAAGATTTATTGCAAGGCATTCAATTGGACAAGACATTGGGTGCCAGGCCCTTTAAGAGGCACAAGCACCCCTAAAAGAGATCCATAAAGGTTTTCACACCATCTTTCACAAAGGTTTCACAAAAGTAACTGGATTTTTACTATTTTTAGATTTAGGGATTTCTCAGAGTTCAAAGATTCTGACTAATTATATCTGTTGAGGTTGGGAAAGGGGAACCCCAAGAGTTTGGAGTCACAGACCAGTGTTGTGAGGTGTCTCAAAATAATTTGCAAGCTTAAATCCATTTCCTAGTCAAGGAGCAAAGTCTATTTGTAATTGTAATGCCATTATAAGCAGATTAACTCCAGAAGAAATTAACAAAAAGGAGCAAAACAGGAGCAAGAGGATAAATTTATAGGAAAGAGAGAGACCAAGATGTTTACTTATTTGCTAATTTTATGGCTTTCAGGTAGGTTTGAGGAGTGGTCTCAGGATTTGGTTATCAATGATCAACAGATTATCCCTCTGACAGTCAGCAGTCTTTGCAGGACCATTCCAAGGCCAGAAAAACTTTTACAATTATTGACAGATTGTCAGTACAAAAACACTTTCAGGTCAGGGGGGCTTCAGGATTATCTAAGGGAAGAAATATTATTGCATTTTCCAATTATTGACAGACAAGAGCATTTACATTCCTAGGTCAAAAGGGCTTCAGAGTCACTGCTGTCTCCCCTACATCATATTTCCCCTCTTAAGCAGTCTGTACTGTGGGAAAGGGATGGAGATCTCATCTTCTGAAACTGCTTCATGCTGAAAAGGGGCATAGAGCTGTCCCTTGGCCTGATGGCATCCAGACCCGGGAGGGGAGGCAAGATAGCGGCAGCAGCATTCAGAGAGGTGCTGGGTATCAGAAACAAGTAGTCAGTGGTATTCAGGGTGAACTAATAGGTAAAAGTTCATACCTTGGAGCCTGGAGGAAACAAATATTACAAGTAAGTTAAAAATGCAGGGGCCAAATATGAGCAAAAAATTTAATTAAAAGTAGAGTTAGTAGGGACAATAGCCAGGAACCCCACCAGAGGAAGGCTGAGTTGGGGGTGTGTGGGGGATGGAGATGAGGCTATCGTGAATACCTCTGCCCAGACAGCTTTTGCTAGGATAAATACCAAAGAATGTTTTCCCCAAAATACCTTTTTATCTCCTTGAAGGGGTGGGGGACAGTGTCTGAATCCAGAGATCCTGGAAAGGGGTTAAATTTATGGTTGCCCACCTCAACTGTTCTTAGTGTTTTCATGGGCTGTGCTGTTTGATACTTCCCACAACTCTGTGAAGGTGGAGTGGAGGTGAACAAATAGGTTTAACATGATGATAATAACTCCAAATAACATAGTTAACAATTTTAGAATTTCCCTAAGTAATAGCCAAATAATCTTAGCTGTAATTTCTATTCCCTTAAGTTTCCCTTTTGTTTTAGGGAGAAAACAAGACAATTCTCAAAACTGAGATAGAAAAGATTTTTAAATTGACTTGACTTTAGTTAATGAGATTTCCTAGATTCTGATTAAATGTTCTAGACAAACTGTATTGCAATTTGGTTATTTTCTAATTCATACAAATCGTTTATCTTTTGTGAGCCATGGAAAGGGTTAAGATGCCAGTTTTTACTGACAGGGCCCTCAGAAGTCTGATTCTTAATAATTCAAAAGCAGGCTGTTTGTAGCCAGAGTTAGTAAACTGCTTTTCTGTTTTCCTAAAATTCCCAAACTCTTCTGTTAGCACTATCAGTGCAAATAGATTGCAATTGATATTATCCCTTTAGTGGGCTTTAATTAGAGCTCCTTTAAAATTGCTTTTACTATTGAATCTCAGACAAGTTTTCAAATTACTTTACGTAAAAGTAGAATCATTTATGTGTTGGTCACATTTAAGAAACCTATAAAGTTATCAAATATGAAGCAATTGTAATGGCAGAGAAACTGACCAAGACAAAGATTAGAGAACAATTTAATAGTTTATTAAATGGAGAGATATACTAGGACCAAATGGATCCATGTGGTTCCAGGGCTGGAGGAGACTATCATCTCAAAGAATCCATCACTAAGTATCAGAGGGCAAGCTTTTTTATAGGATAACAAGAACAATGACATAATGGGGGAGGTACTTGGATGGGGATAACCTAATGGGGAGAGGCCCCTAGGATGGCAAAATGGAGGGAGGTTACTGATATTCTAATGACATCTAAAATGGATAAACCTTTATCCTGTCAAACATTAAGAAGGAATGTCTATAACTTAAAGATATAAAACCTTCATCTCATCAACCATTTAAGAGGGAATGATTATAGCCTGGGGTTTTGGGGCAAAGCAACTGAGGTAGACCTTTATCTCATCAAACATTAAGAGGGAAAGGTTATAACCTGAGGCAGAGTAACTAAATAGGACAATTAGGGAAACTAGGTCAGGACATCAAAAGGGAACTTTGGCACAACACAATTATATCCAGCAATGCAGTTAACATGCATACAGCAAGTTTTACGTTAAGCACTTTTTTCAATCAAGTGTTCTTCACAACAACTATTATTTCTCTTTACAAATCAGAAAATTGGGCAGAAATAAAATAATTTTCCATAAATTACAGAGCTAATACACATTTACAATTGAGACAGAGAATGTTGGTCTTACCAAATACAGAGGCTGAGGCTTTCTCCACCTCACACTGCCATGCTGGGTGGTTCCAGGAGTACCCAAATTCTCCTCAGGCAGTTCCTGGACAGAACCTGCTGAATGCTGACCATAGAGCCTGACCCCCACTCCATCCTCATTCCCCTAAGTTGGATCAGGGAGGTATTTGGGCAAGGTTGCACGGGGTCCCCGCAGTTTTGCTTCCCCTGTTTCTCCAGGTGGGGCAGAATGAGTTTTAATCTGATCTGAAATAAGAGGGGTTAGCAAACAGAGGGAATCGGGCTATATTGATCTTGTTAGTCATCCCCACAACTGATATACAGTCAGGATCACTTCAGGGATTGGAGTGGAGAGGATCCCGTTAATGCCTTCTGAAGTGCTTTCCCAAAGGAGCAGAAGGGGGATTTTGGACATGATAGGAGTTAAGAAAGGATTAGCAAAAAGTTGCTATTTACCTGGTTTATTTTTCCTTTTTTTTTTCCCCCTTCCATAATGGGATAAATTCCTGGAATTGTCCCCAGTGTTTCAGGAATTTTTCTTGCAATCTTAAAATGACTAATTGTCACACTTCCTAATCCTTGCTTTCAAAATTTTGAGAATATGCTAAGATGCTATTTCAATTTTAATTAGCTAACCTTTTTGTATAACCTCCAGCTTGGCCAGAGTTGAAGTCCACAGGGAAAAGTTAGACTTGCTAAGAAAATTTCCCAGCATTCTAACTATAGCATAGAGTTTTTATTTTTCCCTTGCTGGTTGCCATTTTAAATCTTTCCAGGTAACAAAATCTAGCACACAGAACAAATGAACAGACATTCTGCAAGGAATGACAAAATGATATGAAAGAGAACTGTCCCATCTTTGGCAAAAGCCATAAAATTTTGCCAAAAGCTATCCTATAGCATTTCATCTCCTCTGGTGTTTCAGAGAAGCTGCAAGGGTGGCAAAGATTAACTTTACCCCAAAATTGTAAGAATTTCCCAGTCTGGGCGTCCTCAGTCAAAGAAAACTTGCTGAATGAGGAATTCATGATGACCCATGATGACTTTTCCCAGTGACTTGGATTGTCCCAGCTATAGGATTGGGGGGGAAAAATCAGGGAGCTTACTTTGACGAGAAGGTAATCAAGCCAGGGGAGGCCAGACTCTTCTTCCCATACTGGGCTACCAAATGTTGAGGTTGGGAAAGGGGCACCCCAAGAATTTGGGGTCACAGACTGGTGTCACAAGGTGTCTCAAAAAAATTTGTAGGCTTGAATCCATTTCCTAGTCAAGGGGCAAAATTTATTTATAATTGTAACATCATTATAAGCAGACAACTCCAGAAGAGATTAACAAAAAGCCAGGAGCAAGAGGATAAATTTATAGGAAAAAGAGAGACTAGGAGCTTCATGTTACTTATTTGCTAATTTTATGGCTTTTAGAGGAGTGGTCTCAAGAATTTGGTTATCAATGACCAATAGATTATCCATCTGACAGTCAGAAATGTTTGCAGGATCATTCCAAGGCCAGAAAACTTTTACAATGATTGACAGACAGATTGTCAGTGTAAGAGCACTCTCAGGTCAGGGGCTTCAAGATTATCTAAGGGAAGAAATATTAATACATTTTACAATTATTGATAGACAAGAGCATTTGCATTCCTAGGTCAAAAGGGATTAGAGTCACTGCTGTTTCCCTATATCACATCCATCTGCATTATGAAAAGATTAGAGAGTGAATGACTTTCCTAAAATCAGGAAAATTATAATTTGCTTGGCATAATACCCAAAGTGCCAGGCCTGGAGTCAGGAAGATTCCTCTCTCTTCAAGTTTGGCCTCAAACATTTACTAGCTGTGTGACTCTGGGGAAGTCACTTAAATCTTTGTCTGCCTCAGTTTCTTCATTTGTAAAATGAGCTAAAAAAGAAAATGACAAATCTCTCTAGTGTCTGTGCCAGAAAACCGCACATGAAGTCACAAAGAGTTAGATATGACTGAAACCACTGAACAACAACAAAACATAAGTCAGGAAAATAAGAGAACTCCAGAAACTGAACAAAAAATATAGGCAGTGATACAAAATGGAGTCAGTTTGATTTTCTACTATAATAGTGTGTGGGGGACAGTATCAACAACAAAAACAATTAGAGACTCTCAGAATAAGAAAAAGCAAAAAGGGTTTTATTATGATCTTGTGAGAAAGGGCATCTTCCATCTGACAAGGTGTTTGTCAGTAAAAGGAGAGTGTAAAACATAAACTGCAAAACACCAGATTAAATAGAATAGGAGCCACCCCCCACACACCTTGACCTTTTTTCCAGGCTTATACCCTAAACCCAGAAATCTATCCCAGAAACAAAAGAGTACAAGTCAATAATAATAAACTCTTACTTTAAGTTTCCCTAGAGAACTACTATATAAGAATATATTCTCTTATAAAAGAATTCAAAGCCATCTTTAAAAGAGGTAATTAAATGCTAATTAAGGGATGGTGGGAAACAGGAGGGAACACATAGCTGCAACTTTTTTTTTTTTTTTTAACTATAGCTCTATTTGTTATTATAAAGTTTCAAGTCATAATTAAGGTATAGTTTAAGGCTATATTCCCATGAGAGTGTCTTCACTCAACTAATTCCATGCAACAATTCCACAATTTGTTTATGATAAACAAATGGTATGGTATACAATTCTCAATTGTATACCTCCCTTATTTCCATCTCTTTGCCATCACAAAAAGAGCACTATAAATATTTTTTATACATATAAATCATTTTCCTCTTCTTTTGATCACTTGGATTTCAGATCTAGCAGCAGAATGGCTATGTCAAAGGGCACATAGAGTTTAACAACTTGGGGGCATTTCTAGTGTCCCCAGTGATTTCTAAAATGGCTGAACACAGCTTTACCAACAGAGTTTTAATGTGGCTGTTTATCCACAGCCCTTCCAGGATCTGTTATTTTCCTTATTTAGTCAGCTTTACCAATCTAATGAATATAAGGAAGAACCTTATAGTTGCCTTAATTTGTATTTCTCTAATTATTAAAATTTGGAGCATTTTTTAAAAAATATGGCTGTTAACAGTTTTCCTAGAAAACTATCTGTTCATATCCCTTCACCATTTATAAAATTATTTTTATAAATTTGAATCAGTGTGTATCTTATAGATGCTTTTCAGAGAAAATTATTGCAAACATTTTTATCTCAGGTACCCGCTTTTCTTCCAGTATTTGACACATTCGGTTTTATTTGTATAAATGATTCTAAATTATATGTAATCTTCCATTTTATTTTCTGTGGCCCCCTAGCCATATCATTTTTCTGGTAATAACTGCCTTCTTTGAATCTTGTACTGTACCCCTGCTGAGCTCAAGCAATGTTTCAGAGGGAAAAAGTTTACATAAACACACTTTTAATGTAAATCTTAAGGAAAATAAATATTATGTTGTATTATTTAATAATCAGTATTACTATGTAATCCATTTTATTCCCTATTTTGTCAAGGCCTTCCCACCTCCTATTTCTCAGTTAAGCTTAAAAGATTTTCTTTCTCTAGAAAAATAGGTAAGCATACTTGCATTATGATTCCTGGCACTTGTTTTGCTTGCTCATCTAGAACCCTTTTACTTACAAATAAACATAGAACCAGCTTGGATTAGGCTCTCCTTGGATATAAATCTCTTATTTCTTGCTAATATTAGTTGTGATCTAATTTCCAAGAGGAAACCATAGAAATGGATTCAGATTGGAATGATCCTGATTTTCTAGCCTTCATTACTGGAGGCAGTAAAAGCCTATAAAACAATGAACATTTTTAAGTTGCCAGAGAAGGCCAGTCCACTTTACCTAACTGTAGACTAATCCTAACTCCCAAAAAAGGAAGTGACTTACTCTTCCCCTGTTAAGAAGAAGCCCTAAGGGCTATTATCAGATATAATATATTCCCAGGCTATCTTGTTTGAGTCAAGTGATTGAGAGGATGGAGCCCTTTCCTCTATCCTTCAAACCTCTGTGCATCTTTAAACAACTTTTGAAATATTGATTAGCATTATCTTTAGACAGATCTGAAACCTGGTCTAACAGATGCATTCCATCTGTCTCTTTGACCCTCCCTCTAGAGATTGTGCCTTTAGACCTGGGAAACCCCAACGCTACATTTCCCCTATAAAAAAGTCTATTTTTTATAAAAATCTTTGCTACATTTTCTCTGGACTAAGCCCACCAAGAGTTTCTCTTTCTCTCCCTTTTAGTGCCTTCCCCTTTACGGTGGCTTTCATCTTTGGTTAGTCTAATTATGTGTTCTCTCTACTTTATTTCATATTTACCACTCTTAGTGCCTATTTTACCACTTATTTTTCTCTGTAACCAAAGAGAATGGCCAATTGTGAATTTGTCACATATTTATTTTGAGCTAGGAATAGATACTCAGACTTCATCAAAAGTAATGGGTTGGGAGCAGCTAGTTGGTGCAGTGGATAGAGCACCAGCCCTGAAGTCAAGAGGACCCAAGTTCAAATCTGACCTCAGACACTTGACACTTCCCTGGGCAAGTCACTTAACCCCAATTGTTCAGAAAAAAAAAAAAAAAAAAAAAAAGTAATGGTGGAGTAATTTCTTGGTTTGTGTTCTACTATCTGTGACCTATTTGGGCGGTTTTCTTTGCTTTTCTTTTCTTTTTTTAATAACTTTTTATTGACAGAGCCCATGCCAGGGTAATTTTTTACAACATTATCCCTTGCACTCACTTCTGTTTTGATTTTTCCCTCCCTCCCTCCATCCCCTCCCCCAGATGGCAAGCAGTCCTATACATGTTAAATAGATTACAGTAGATCTTGGATACAATATATGTGTGCAGAACCGAACAGTTTTTTTGTTGCTCAGGAAGAATTGGATTTAGAAGGTATAAATAACCTGGGAAGAAGAACAAAAATGCAAGCAGTTTACATTCATTTCCTAGTGTTCTTTCTTTGGGTGTAGCTGCTTCTGTTCATCCTTGATCAATTGAAACAGAGTTAGATCTTCTCTTTGTTGAAGAAATCTACTTCCATCAGAATACATCCTCATACAGTATCATTGTTGAGATATATAATGATCTCCTGGTTCTGCTCATTTCACTTAGCATCAGTTCATGTAAGTCTCACCAATCCTCTCTGTATTCATCCTGCTGGTCATTTCTTACAGAACAATAATATTCCATAACATTCATATACCACAATTTACCCAACCATTCTCCAATTGATGGGCATCCACTCAGTTTCCAGCTTCTAGCCACTACAAACAGAGCTGCCACAAACATTTTGGCACAAACAGGTCCCTTTCCCTTCTTTAGTGTCTCCTTGGTGTATAAGCCCAGTAGTAGCACTGCTGGGTCAAAGGGCAGTTTTCTTGACTAAAATACTGGCGTGGTTTCCCATGTCCTTCTCCATGTATGGGATGGGGCTAGATCCCCTTCCCCAGATTAATTAACCAGAGACATCTTCAGGCATAAAGAGAAAGCACTTATTTAGTTCCAGTGGGGAGAAACCCAAGCACGCCTGGGAGGCGTCCCTGCTCCCAACATGGGCTAAACTTGACAAGCCAGAAATAGGAAAGCTGGGTAAATAGCAAAAGACCCAAGTCTTTTCAATGGATGGACTAAAAAGAAAGTAACTATTATTGACCAATGGTCACCAATGTTGTCTGTTTCCTGTGGGTCATGCTACTTCCTGAAGCTGATCTAGGATCTATCCTTTAGCAATCTCTAAGCCTAAAGATCATGTGCCTTCCTGTAACCTGGGCCCAGGCCTGCCTGATCTTCCACCTGTGATCTTAGGCCATCTCATAGACTTTTTGAGAAAATGTCACCTGGTTTCATTTAGATGCGGAAACTGAGGCAAATAGGGTTAAGTGACTTATCCAGAGTCACACAGCTAGCAAGTATCTGAGAATACATTAAATTTTAGAAGAGGAGTCTCCCTGAGAATGACACTCTAACTACCATCACCTAGCTTAACCCACTTCCTTGTTATGTCTGCCAACTGGGATTCTCTTACCCTTGCCAGTGGAGGTTCTAATGATGTTCTGTCAGGCCTCTCCGAAGGAAGATACTGTTGTGTCACAGTTCCCTTTTAATGTTGTGATCCAGTTTCTCCAATTATCCTGTTTAGTTACTCTGTCTCAGGTTATAACCTTTCCCTCTTAATGTTTGATGAGATAAAGGTCTACCTCAGTTGCTCTACTCCAAAACCCCAGGCTATAATCATTCCCTCTTAAATGGTTGATGAGATAAAGGTTTTATGTCTTTAGGTTATAGACATTCCTTCTTAATGTTTGACAGGATAAAGGTTTATCCATTTTAGATGTCATTAGAATATCAGTAACCTCTCCAGTACCTCCCTCCATTGTGTCATCCTAGGGGCCTCCCCCCCATTAGGGTATCCCCATCCAGGTACCTCCCCCATTATGTCATTATTCTTGTTATCCTATAAAAAGCTTGCTCTCTGATACTTAGTGCTGGACTCTTTGAGACAATAGCCATGGACCAGGATCCAGCCCTGGACCAGGATCCATTTGGTCCCCGTATATCTCTCCATTTAATAAACTATTAAATTGGTCTCTAATCTCTGTCTTGCTCAGTTTCTCCGACATTACAATACATTTAGGTTAAAAGACCTTCTTGGTCCTGTAATGCTGGAGAAACTGAGGCAAGATAGAGATTAGAGGGTATTCAAAACTATTTGGTATTGGTTAAGGAATAGATTAGTTGATCAGTGGAATAGATTAGGTTCAAGGGATAAAACAGTCAACAACTATAGCAACCTGGTCTTTGACAAACCCAAAGATCCCAGCTTTTGGGATAAGAACTTACTGTTTGACAAAAATTGCTGGGAAAATTGGAAACTAATATGGCAGAAACTAGGCATTGATCCATACTTAACGCCGTACACCAAGATAAGGTCAAAATGGGTTCATGACCTAGGCATAAAGAATGAAATTATTAATAAATTAGAGGAACATAGGATAGTTTACCTCTCAGACCTGTGGAAGGGGAAGGACTTTATGACCAAAGCAGAACTAGAGATCATTACTGATCACAAAATAGAAAATTTCGATTATACCAAACTGAAAAGTTTTTGTACAAACAAAACTAATGCAGACAAGATTAGAAGGGAAGCAATAAACTGGGAAAATATTTTTACAGTCAAAGGTTCTGATAAAGGCCTCATTTCCAAAATATATAGAGAATTAACTCTAATTTATAAAAAATCAAGCCATTCTCCAATTGAAAAATGGTCAAAGGATATGAACAGACAATTCTCAGATGAAGAAATTGAAACTATTTCTAGTCATATGAAAAGATGCTCCAAGTCATTATTAATCAGAGAAATGCAAATTAAGACAACTCTAAGATACCACTACACACCTGTCAGATTGGCTAAGATGACAGGAAAAAATAATGATGATTGTTGGAGGGGATGTGGGAAAACTGGGACATTGATTCATTGTTGGTGGAGTTGTGAACGAATCCAACCATTTTGGAGAGTAGTTTGGAACTATGCTCAAAAAGTTATCAAACTGTGCATACCCTTTGATCCAGCAGTGTTACTACTGGGATTATATCCCAAAGAGATTATAAAGAAGGGAAAGGGACCTGTATGTGCACGAATGTTTGTGGCAGCCCTTTTTGTAGTGGCTAAAAACTGGAAACTGAATGGATGTCCATCAGTTGGAGAATGGCTGAATAAATTGTGGTATATGAATATTATGGAATATTACTGTTCTGTAAGAAATGACCAACAGGATAATTTCAGAAAGGCCTGGAGAGACTTACACGAACTGATGCTGAGTGAAATGAGCAGGACCAGGAGATCATTATATACTTCAACAACAATACTGTATGATGACCAGTTCTGAGGGACCTGGCCATCCTCAGCAACGAGATCAACCAAATCATTTCTAATGGAGCAGTAATGAACTGAACCAATTATGCCCAGAAAAAGAACTCTGGGAGATGACTAAAAACCATTACATTGAATTCCCAATCCCTATATTTATGCACACCTGCATTTTTGATTTCCTTCACAAGCTAATTGTACAAGATTTCAGAGTCTGATTCTTTTTGTACAGCAAAATAACGTTTTGGTCATGTATACTTATTGTGTATCTAATTTATATTTTAATATATTTAACATCTACTGGTCATCCTGCCATCTAGGGGAGGGGGTGGGGGGCTAAGAGGTGAAAAATTGGAACAAGAGGTTTGGCAATTGTTAATGCTGTAAAGTTACCCATGCATATATCCTGTAAATAAAAGGCTATTAAAAAAAATAGATATTACATAAAAATACTCAAGAAGTAAAATTTGAATACTGAAAATGAACAATAAAGGAAAAGAAACAGTCAAAAAAAAAAAAAGGAATAGATTAGTTGATTAGTGGAATAGGTTAGGTTCAAGGGACAAAACAGTCAACAACTATAGCAAGTTAGTCTTTGACAAACCCAAAGATCCCAGTTTTTGGGATAAGAACTTACTGTTTGACAAAAATTGCTGGGAAAATTGGAAACTAATATGGCAGAAACTAGGCATTGATCCATACTTAACGCCGTACACCAAGATAAGGTCAAAATGGGTTCATGACCTAGGCATAAAGAATGAAATTATTAATAAACTAGAGGAACACAGGATAGTTTACCTCTCAGATATGTGGAAGGGGAAGGTCTTTATGACCAAAGCAGAACTAGAGATCATTACTGATCACAAAATAGAAAATTTCGATTATACCAAACTGAAAAGTTTTTGTACAAACAAAACTAATGCAGACAAGATTAGAAGGGAAGCAATAAACTGGGAAAATATTTTTACAGTCAAAGGTTCTGATAAAGGCCTCATTTCCAAAATATATAGAGAATTAACTCTAATTTATAAAAAATCAAGCCATTCTCCAATTGAAAAATGGTCAAAGGATATGAACAGACAATTCTCAGATGAAGAAATTGAAACTATTTCTAGTCATATGAAAAGATGCTCCAAGTCATTATTAATCAGAGAAATGCAAATTAAGACACCTCTAAGATACCACTACACACCTGTCAGATTGGCTAAGATGACAGGAAAAAATAATGATGATTGTTGGAGGGGATGTGGGAAAACTGGGACATTGATGCATTGTTGGTGGAGTTGTGAACGAATCCAACCATTTTGGAGAGTAGTTTGGAACTATGCTCAAAAAGTTATCAAACTGTGCATACCCTTTGATCCAGCAGTGTTACTACTGGGATTATATCCCAAAGAGATTATAAAGAAGGGAAAGGGACCTGTATGTGCACGAATGTTTGTGGCAGCCCTTTTTGTAGTGGCTAGAAACTGGAAACTGAATGGATGTCCATCAGTTGGAGAATGGCTGAATAAATTGTGGTATATGAATATTATGGAATATTACTGTTCTGTAAGAAATGACCAACAGGATGATTTCAGAAAGGTCTGGAGAGACTTACACGAACTGATGCTGAGTGAAATGAGCAGGACCAGGAGATCATTATATACTTCAACAACAATACTATATGATGACCAGTTCTGATGGACCTGGCCATCATTAGCAAGGAGATCAACCAAATCATTTCCAATGGTGCAGTAATGAACTGAATCAGCTACGCCCAGAGAAAGAACTCTGGGAGATGACTAAAAACCATTACATTGAATTCCCAATCCCTATATTTATGCCCACATGCATTTTTGATTTCATTCACAAGCTAATTGTACAATATTTCAGAGTCTGATTCTTTTTGTACAGCAAAATAACGTTTTGGTCATGTATACTTATTGTGCATCTAATGTATATTTTAATATATTTAACGTCTACTGGTCATCCTGCCATCTGGGGGAGGGGGTGGGAGGGTAAGAGGTGAAAAATTGGAACAAGAGGTTTGGCAATTGTTAATGCTGTAAAGTTACCCATGCATATAACCTGTAAATAAAGGCTATTAAATTAAAAAAAAAAAAAAAAGAGAAAAAAAAGAAAAGACTACAAGATGCAAATAAAGTAGGACACATTTGTTTTTGCAAAAAAAAAAAAAAAAAAAAAAAAAGAGATTAGAGGGTATTTAATAATTTATTTAAAAGGGAGCAATTTACTGGGACCAAATGGATCCATGGTTTGGTCCCAAGGCTGAATGAGACTATTGTCTCCAGCAAACCATCAAGAGTTTTCAATGACATATATACACATTACTCAGACTTGGGAGGTAGACTGAGGCAGGGGCTGAGTCTGGGTTCTGAGAGCAGGAACGGGACTCTGACAGGGTGGGGTGAGCCACTGGAGATAGGGCAAGGCATTCTGTTATTCTAAAACATAAGATATTTTATCCTTATCAAATATTCTGATAAAGAGGGAGGGGAGGTTTTGCAGGACTGAGCAGAGGATTATAAACTGAAGCAGAACAATTGGGGAAACTGAGTCAGGAAAATTGGGGAAACTGAGTCAGGACAATAAAAGAGAACTGGCATAACAGTCCTAACTCAGTCTTTCATCATTAAACAAGGACGTTGGCCCAATTTATTGATTACTGATAGCCAAACTAATAAATTGATCATGTTTATTCAGGTCCCTAACTTTTTGGCTGAAGCGATGACCAATATAGCAAATTTTATGTGCAGTTTGTGCATCACTGCTAATAATAATAATAAAAAAAGTTATCTTGCCCTGCAGAAAACTGTCTCAGCCTGCCTTTGCTACAATTTTGGTCACCACAATCTACATTATTAACGCTTAAGTCTAGACAATCAAAACAATAAGTTCCGCCATGATTTATAGCTATTTTCTATTTTTGAAGTATAAACATTATCTCTCACAAGCCAAGCTATTTAAAACCCGCCCTCCCCCACTCCTGAGTAAGATTTGGAGATAGAAAACTGAAAAATGTCTTCCGTGTAACAGAGCTCTAGAAGTAGACTGAGTTTTCCTGAAAGTTTTCCTTCTCCCATTCTGGGATTGTTTGGATGAAGTAACAAATTGAGAATCAGGATGAATGAATGACATTTGTGAGGAGATAGATTTTGGCTTCATCTAAAAATAAAACTCCTTAACAATTAGATCTGAGGCAGAGTGAGCTCCCTGCCACTGAGTTTATGCTGAGACTGACAATCACTTACTGAAAACATTCAGAGGGAAAAACTAAAGTATTTCTGAGATCCCTTCCAAAACTGAGATACAATGACTAGTTTTAGTCATAAGGAGGATGTGTAATTTTAATGTCTCTGAACTCAAGGGACAGATTTTATCTTACAAGATAGCACAATTGGGAGAGGATGGAGGAGATATAAAGAGGAGCTTTTTTGTTCTTTATGGTTGTAAAAATTTTGGCATGGAGACAGAAAATAGAAAAATATGAAATAGAGTGACAAAAGATAGGAACAAGATTTTAATTTTCTTTTTATCTGGAATGGATTCTTCCATTAATTTTTGTTTGTTTGTTTCTGATAATTAAACACAATAAAACCACAGATATTTATCAGTAATATTTCCTGTTTCTTTTTGTTCTTTGCCTTATTCATAATGACACATTACACCATGTACTTTGTATTCTATAATGAACTGCAGAGACAATCAGATCACTACAATGACATTTGAGACAATTTGTTCCACTTATCCTCATTCAGTGACATCAAGGTCACCATATTCTTTGCCAATTATTTTGAAAACCATAGTGAAGTCCAGGGATAGTCTTAGAAACAGGAAGTCCATGAGGAAAAGAATTAACTTATGGGTCTTCTGATTAAAAAAAAAAAAAAAAAAAAAGGAATTTCCGTATTGTTTTGGCAGTATTTTTGTCATGAACAGAAGGAAACTGATGGGAAGACAAACACATCAGTAAGTTCACTTACTCATTTTTCACAAAGGTTCTACAAATGTTTGCTATCTTTCTTCACATTGCATAGTCTTATTGGCTAAAATATGAAGAGCATAAAGGGACTTCATGGAAAATCATTTTTGAAAACTCTAAAACCCACCATCAAAGGCTCTCTGTTACACTTTTGCCCTCTTCTTCTAACATATGAGGCGGAAGTCTTTGTGTTCCACATATATTTTCTGCAAATGTTCTTATAGCTAACGTGTTGCACCTGATAGAGTACTAGACCTAGAGTCAAGATGACCTGAATTTAAATTCTATTTATGATGATTTCTAGCTGTGTGAATCTAGGCAAATCACTTTATCCTGTTTGAGGAAAAAAAAAAAAAAAAGAACAGGAAAGGAAAGCATTGTTAAATCCACCTAGACTTATGAACTGATAAGGCTTACTACCCTTTTGTGCAATTTATACCTTAAGAGAAGGAAAACTTGCTGATATCCCCTATTGCTACTTTTGGCCTGAGAGGGAGAAACTTCTCAGAACTCCAGAGACTAGAGTTAAGGCAACTTTGCAGTCCTCTGGCTTAATGGAACTTCATGTCATTGAATTTATTTAACATTCCTTCAGTGCCCAGCCAAAGGAAAAGACCTGGAAAGCTACAGACACTGAGCTTAAGACTCCTTTTTCACTGAAAAAAAAAAAAAGTAATAATTTTTTTTAACTAAAAGAATTTAATATAGTTTCAGCAATGTGATATGATTTTTAAAAAATTGTTTTGTGTAGCAAAAAGAATGAAGAGGTCAGATGAGCAGTTAACATATGTTATAGACTTTTTCCTAAAAGAGACCAGTACCTGTAATACAGTCATGAGGTACCATGGGCACATGAGTTTCTATACTCATGTGCTTCATCACTAAGCTTCTATAAATGGATGCCCACCTTCCCCTTCTATGGGATTCTATGCATTAGTGGGAAAGCATGACCCAAGTTTGTGGGTAGAGGATTTTGTTTTCCTTCTATTTTGATTATTCCTTCTATTGAATCAATGTTTTTCTTGCCTTTTGTCTTCTTTTTTAGTAAATGCTTCATGTTTAAGAGTCAATGGTATAATTATGATTGATTTCTGTAAATGGGAAGCATGTCAAGAGCAGGACTACTAGAACCCCTGAGACTTAGTTGCAGCTCCCTCTCTGGGAATCTAACCTGACATGGTGAAGTGGATTCAAAAAGGAAACTCACTAGCCAGGCTGTATAGGGCAAACAGGAGAATCTTCTTAATCAGCTGAAAGGTTGACCACTTCCAGCTCAGGGCTAAAGGATTTGCTGCTTTGAGATAGTGCAGTGAATGGAGATTATTCCCTACACTCCATTACCCATGATAACATTAGTTTGTTTGTTTGTTTGTTTTTTAATACAATTTTTATTTATTTTAAACTTAAATATAAAGAAATAGGAAGAGAAAAAATTTGATATGTGCACAGCAGAGTATAAAAATTATTTATAAAGCAATAAATTTTCATTTTAAGAAAACCTTTATAATAAATACTACATTTTTTTTTTATTCAGAGCTATCTTTTTCTTTGTTTGTTTGTTCTGTTTCTTTGTTTCCTTGTAGATTTTCTTTTATTCTTTGATGTGTACTTTTAACTTTATTTTTCTTCCCACCCCAACCCTCTACAAATAAGCACAAGAGATAGATGTATGTCTTTATCCACATACATATACATACACATACATATATATATATATATATATATATATATATATATATATATATATGGAGAACTCACCCTCTATCACTATGGAGTTTCTTTCTTTGAGTTCAGACAGGTAGATCATGTTAAATGTTAAAAGAGTTTCAAGGGAAAAGAAAAATTAGGTGTGTTGTTTTTAGTTTCAACTCCCTGCCCCTTGATGCCCCTGATGGTGGATAATATCTTCATTGATCCAAGTCTTTTCATATTTTTCTAATTCCACCAACTCTTCATTTCCTACCACAGCAGTATTACAGGTTTATACTACCAAGATATTTTAGTTTTAGAATTAGTCTTTAAAAATAGTCTAAAAATATAACTGACATATAGTATTGTTTTCCTATTTTTTAAATCTATTTTAGCTTTAACTTTGTCTGAGATCATGATTTCTACCTGTAAATTCTATTCCTGAACTTTATTTTGTTTGTATGTATCTCTTATTTTCTATTCCTCCTGTTTCTCTGCTTTATTTTTACTTGAAGACTTGCTGTCCTATTACTTAATCTAACCCCTTCCTCCCTCAAGAATCCCTCCCTTATCAACTTGCCCCACCCTTTCTTCTTGTTTCTATCTGAATTTAGAAAACTTATAGTCTTCCAAATATATATATGTGTGTGTTGTTGTTGTTGCTGTTCCCTCATTATCCCATTCCTGTTAATCTACACACTCTTCTATACCACTCTTATTTCTTGATGAATTTAGATTTTTATTCTTTTCTAATGTATTTGTTGTTCTCTTTAGTCCAGATTTGATATTCCCTCTAAAAATTCACACATGTTTATATATATAAATACATATACACACATGCTTTCCAATGAGAGTAGGGTTCTAGAACTACCAGTCCTCCCCTCTCTGTCATTTCTTGCTCTGATAGCTCTCATTTGTATAATCTTATTTCTCTTTTTACTTTTTCCTATATGATTTTGCTTTTTAGAATCACATTATACTTAGCTCTACCCAATCTTTCTTTCAAACTATCTTCTTATTCATGACAATCTTAGATATCTGGAATTTGACTGTGATATTATGCAAATTTTCCTCCTAAGATCTCTTTCAGGTGCCAATTAATGCATTTTTTCCCATTTCTACTTTTCCTTCTTATTCTAAAACTTCAGGACAATGTTCTTTAATTATTACTTGTATTATTGTATCAAGATTTGTTTTTTTGTTGTTGTTTTTTTTTTTTTTTTTTGGTCATAGCTCCCAGGTAGTCTGATTATTTTTATGTTTTCTCTTCTTTTCCAGATCAGTTATTTTTCTATAAGATGTTTCATATTATTATCTTCTTTTTTATTCTTAATTTTTTGTTTTTTTTATTTCTTGAGCTCTTATAACTTTGCTGCCTTTCCCTTGTTCTATTCTAGTTTTCAAGGAGTTATATAGTTCTTTAAAATTCTGGATCTCCTTTTCTAATTGTTTGACTTTTTTTTTTTTCATAATCTTGCTTTTCTTGGATTTTTTTAAAAAATTTTTCCTTAATCTTCCTCATGCATTAGATTTTTAAAGACTTTTAAGTATTTGATGTTACTCTTTGGCATGGAAGAGGCTTTTTTTTTTCCACTTCAATATTTTCCTCTGAAGATGAATCCCAGTCTTCTCTATTCCCATAGTAACTTTTTTTTTTGGTTGGGTTCTTTCTTTTTGGTTTCCCTTTTTTAAGAAACTTGTTATTACAATCATCTCACTAACATTCTCTGAAAGACCTCCTGTGAGAGGTGGGAAAAAAGCTCTTTTGGTAGCACAATTGGTTACAGCTTGCATATAGCCTCTGGACCCAGGTGAGCCAGAGCTGATCTTGGGCTTCTTCATCTTTTGCTTTATGTTTTTTTCCCTAATCATAGGTAACTGACCTGTGATTCTGAGATATGGACTTTGGAGGGATAATTTCTCCAAAAGTTGATGGGCTCCTCAGGCAACTTTGGCAGAACTTTGGAAAGAAGCCCCATTTTCCTCCTTCACTGAAAATACTAATAGCACTTCTTGGAAGGTCTAATGTTCAATAGATAGAGGTTAGTCTCTGATTTAGAGAAAACATGGACCTGTAAGGAATTGTTTGGGCAATGCAAAACCTTCAAGATGAAGATGAAATGCTGATAAGCAATTTCACCAAATGTTTTATATCTTAAGTATCAGCTTCCTGTTTCATAGTTATAAATTACAACTATATGCTTTTGTCAGAGTATGTGAGGGTGGTGTGTGTGTGTGTGTGTGTGTGTGTGTGTGTGTATAGAAAATAAATCTCATATCTGATCTCTATTGTACACTGATTACTCTTTTATTCCCTTTTGGGAATATGCCAGACATGAGCTAACTCTTAAGTTTTAAGCAATTCTCCATGGAAGTCTGAGGGAAGGATTTCAAGGGGCAGGGAGTTGAAACTAAAAACAACACACCTAATTTTTCTTTTCCCATGAAACTCTTTTAACATTTAACATGATCTACCTGTCTGAACTCAAAGAAAGAAACTCCATAGTGATAGAGGGTGAGTTCTCCAGCTCTCCTGAGCAGAACAGGAATTGTGTATTGTTACAGCTAGCTACATTGATCAAATTATCTGAACAATTTATTACTAGCCAATAATTTTTATTTTTAAGATTAACTATCACACAGGACATACACAAAGATATTTCAAAAATATTGAAGCATATTCAGTCACACTGCTCTCAAGAGTAAAATTGTTTTTTGAATTGCTAATAAATATGTTAATTTATTATTCACTTCATATTTATTTCATCCTTTTCCTTCTTTTTGTATATGCTTTATAATTACGTAACTTTGTTGAAAATTTTTTTTACCATCTGTATGGTAGCTAACTGATTCTATTTGTCCTCATTGAAGGCATTTGACAACATGGCTAAAAACATCATGCTAAAGCAAGGGAGCAAGCACACAGTCTTGTGTGACATCACTAGTGACTGGAAAAGTTTGAGAGCATTGTACATTATCCAAAACTCGGGCAAGCGTGCTGTCATGAAATTGATGGACTATATTGATGAACTTCTCTGGACCACCAAATTTAAAAAAATTCTTCAATTTTTCAACATAAGTTTGTACAAATATATATGTGTACATTTTATAAATATTCACATTATGGGTGTAGCTCCAGATATTTTTTAACTGATAGGATGTATTTTCTTAAAAATTGGAGACAATCGATCTAAAAGAAAAAAGGGGAATCATTTATCACTTGCTGCCAAAGAGAAAGATATCAGAATGCCCCTAGAAGCTTGAAATGGTAATGTCAGGGGCTCGCTTGGGATTTAGGAGTATTTGTATCTGGAACAGAGAGGTGAAAAACTACATAGGAATGATCCAGTGGGAAAACTATGACAATCCCTCTCTTTCTATGTGGGGTTTTCTCTCACAGAATGTGTTGCAGCTTTTTGGACCCCTCTGCCTTTCACATTAGAACTGTGGATTGGATCTCACTGATGTGACCTCTATCCTTTTTATGGGTCCTGGATGCAAGAGCAAGGATGCAAGATGAGTAGAACCACAGTGGGAGAGGAAAGGACCTGCCTTTGAAATACAACCAGACTATCCAGAGGTAAGAATTAATATAAAAGAGAAGGTACTTTCCTGTTTTCTTTACCATAGGACAAGGGAAGAGGACTAGAGGACTTGGGAGTATTTCTTTCTATGTTCCAAAGTTGCCTTTGGATTTTAGAATTTCCTTTTCTTATCCCCTTGGGAACTAGAGGAATAAGGGTGGGACCCAAAGGACAGGAAGCAGGAAGTTTATTTAAAAAAAATTTTTTTAATATTATTTTTAGGATTGTTGATACTGGATTCTAACCTCAAAAAAGAAAGATAAAAGGTGAATTGATGATTTATGAGATTATGAAATTATGAACCAGGCATCCCTGATTCTTTGGGTATTCACTGTAAAAGGGTCTGTGTGAAGTGATGCCATGATAATATTTTAATAAAGGATGGTGAGTGTTGGAAGCAAACTAGACAGTGCAAAGTGGCAAAAGGGTGATGGTCTAGGGACAGGGGATGAGATGGGATAATAAAGGTAATCAGACAGTATGAGTCAGAGGATGGAGACAGAGGCAAGTTCCAGACATCCACAGTAAAACTAGCAACCAAAATTTGCTAATAATTTTGAGATGACATGGATTTATTAACTTTAATAATTTTAATGTTCACCGACAACTTGGAGAGCATTTGGATATGTTAAAGGACACACTGATAAGAGTTTGTTCTCTAAAAAAACTTTATAAAACTGAGATCTTAAAATCCTATTACCACTCCCATCCTTCATTCTTCTATCTCCATTGGGTCATTGCAGCCTAGAGCATCTCAAAATTATCAGCAATTTTTGGTTGATAGTTTTACTGTGGATATCTGAAACTTATCTGAATTTATAATCATGGAATCAAAAGACCCCAAGAGCAGTACTTAGGTGACTTCTACTGATTCAGCAGATGCTATCAAGATGTGAATTTTGGTTAATATATGATGAAATTGGTAAATTATGCTTCTTTGATCTTTGAGATAGTTTGTATGTGACTATTAGGTCTCTCTTAGCAATCTTATTTACAGCCATTGCCAATTTATTCTGGCTGTTCCTATTTGCAAGAACAAATCCCAAAATCTGAAATAGTTTTAAAAAGAATATTTTAGGTTATTTGTAAAGGAGAGTCAGCTTTTTCCCACGTTCTGGAAACTTTACATTAGATAGGATTTTGATCAAGCTTTTTCCATAGGAGTCAAACTTCTGATAAAGGTATTGTATACAATCACCTAAAGGGAATCCAAAATACAAGTTTAGGTGGACCCAAAACAAGTTTTGGGATCCAAAACAAATAGGAATGCTTTGGGTACATCAAGGACCTGGGAGAGCCTGAACCTGGGAAAGCCTTGTAGCTTTCTTAAAAAGTTACTTAAAAGTACTTAAAAAACTTAAAAAGTTACTTAAAAGTAACTTAAAAAGTTACCTTTAATCACATAGAGTTGGATTTAAGCATACAGTAATTTCCCCAAATAATATAATAAAGCATTTCCCCCACACTAATTATAAAGTTACTATACTGATTGAGAAGTGGAGGGGAGGGAGGAGGTAGGGGGAGGCATTAAGGAGATCAGAACAAGACATAATTTTAACACTAGGTTTTTTTCTGGGTTTTTTAGTTTGTCAGCATAGGAATGGTGACAAGGCTCTCTCTCTAGAAAGGCTCTTTTTAAGAAAAAAGATTTTTGTCGTTGATTGGATCTATCTTTGGCTTACCACTTCCTAGAGGCCCAAATCCAAAATATGTAAAATAAAATTGTCATTTACTGCAGGTATATGAAAATTCAGTATTCAGAGAAACTATTGATTGAAAGTCTCTTTCTCACACACACAGGCATGTGCATATGTATAAATATATACTATATATTTCATTATTATATCTTATATTTAAATATAAATAGTAAATATATGTATATAGTCATATGTATATGTTTATCTTTTCACACTTGTGATTTTTATCAATATTGGAAACTTCCAGTTATTAAAACAAATCAGCAACTGTTCTGTAATTTAGTTTTAGAGAGCTGAGAAGTTAAATTGGTTTACCTGTAGACAGCTCTCTACACTCCTCTATTTCAGCCTTTAGCTACTATTACATAAAGATATCAGAGTACCAGAAAGATAAAGACCATTATCTATGATCAAGGATTCTCGAGTTAAGTGCTTATCAGTCATTCGTTATATAGAATACTGAGTACTGGATTTGGAGTCATTCCGAGCCCACATAGCTTCATGAAGAGTAAGTCAAGCCAGCCTCACTATTTTGGGCAAGTATTATTATGCCATTGACATAATAAATATAAGTTTCAATACAGTATATTACTAATATATTAAGTATATGAGAAAGCATCAGACAACAGTAAGCAAGCAGTAATATCTAGTGGTTTATGTGGTTGGGGAACACTGGTCTTGGAATAGGAAGACCTAGTCTTTATAGGATCATAGATTTATTATTGTTGTTGTTAATAATAATAGTTAGCATTTATAAAGTACTTTAAGTTTTACAATATATTTTACAAATATGATCTCATTTGATAGCTAGGTACTATTATAATTCCCATTTTACAGATGAGGAAACTGAGGCAGATTTAAAACTTTATTATAAAGAGATTTTCTAGTCCAAGATTATTATTTTGCTTATGAGGATATTGAAGACGGGTTAAGCAATTTGCCAAGATCACCAGCATAGCAAATAGTAAGGGCACTACTACAAAATTTTTTAACAATGCTTTTTCCACTGAACCATCCTATGAATTGTAAGCTCCTTCAAGGCAGGGACTATGCCTTTGTGTTCCCAGTTTTTAGCCTAGTACAAGGCACATAGAAGGTGCTTAATAAACATTTATTGGAATTAGATGAACTCTCCACATTATTGGACCTGTCATAGTGGACAAATCACATCACTACCCCTCAATTTTTCTATGAAGTATTCAGATCTTTGTACTACCTTACTCCTAGAATGTTTGTAAGCTAATTATTTTATAAACTCTACATGGCTATAGAATTGTCAATAAATCAAGTTCACAAGGATTAAACCCTTACTCTGAGTCAGGTACTGTGCTAAGCTCCAGAAATGAAAAAAGAAGCAGAAAGAGAGTTAGTTTTTTCCCTTCTAGGTACTTACATTCAATTGAGGAAAAATAACACTTTGAAGGGTGGCTTGCACAGGGGGATTGATTGAGAAGAGAGGATGGGTCAACAGTACCAATTGGAGAGAAATCAAGATTGATCTGTACTGCCTCCTTAAATGGGTAGGTTTGAAAATATTTAAACAGGAAGCAAGCACTCAGGGCTGGAAGATACTTCCAAGGCGCGGGGTGCAGAAGAGGGGAAGGTGCTTCTGTGGTGAAGAGCATTGTATGGCATGGTAGACAAAGTCCTGTGAAATCTGTGAGCTACATTATTTTTGGGAATACTTGAAAAGATAAATAAATGAAGAGGCAGTAGCCCAATCTAATATTGCTACCTCAGTAATTGCTGTACCGAACAGGACAGGAGCCAGGAGAGAATTTTACTGGCTATGTTTAGGAAAAATGATGCAGTGAAGAAAAATGATTCCCCTACAGGAGTCTAGGACAAGACGGGCAGTGCAGATAGTAACACATTGCATAGAGAGCCAGTACTGGAGTCTAAAAGACTCATCTTCATGAAATCAAATCTGATCTCAGATACTCACTAGCTGTTTTCCTTTTACTGTTTTCCTGTTTCTGCATCTATAAAATGAACTGGAGAAGGAAAAGGCAAACCACTCTAGGATCTTTGCCAATAAAACCCCACATGGGATCATGAGTGTCAGAAAACCTATAATCAGCCCTGTGATCAGCCCACAGGCCAATCAATATAACTCTCTGTAGCCTTCTGCTTTCTTATTTATGAAATTAGGGGGCTCACCTATGTGATTTTTTTTTGGTTGATGTGATTTTTTTCCCCCTTTTGTTTTAGTAGGATAAGAACCAGACTGATTTTTTAAATTGAATTTCATTTTACTAAAATCATTTTTCCTTAAAGAGCATCCAGTCATGGTTTAGCTATACTTTTTTTTTCTTTAAACATGGTAAAAATATATGTAAATCCTATATAGGCATACATATGTATATAATTATCTTGCTGCACAAGAAAAATCTGATCAAAAAGGAAAGAAAATGAGAAAGAAAATAAAATTTAAGCAAAAAACAAGAAAAGAAGTGAAAATGCAATGGAAGAAAAATCAAATCAAAAAGGAAAAAATGAGGAAAAAAATAAAATGCAAGCAAGCAACAACAACAAAAGTGAAAATGCTACGTTGTGATCCACACTCAGTTCCCACAGTCCTCTCTCTGGTGTAGATGGCTTTCTTCATCACTAAACAATTGGAACTGGTCTCAATCATTGTTGGAAAGAGTCACATCCATCAGAATTGATCATCATATAGTCTTGTTGATGTGTATAATGATCTCCTGGTTCTACTCATTTCACTTAGCATCAGTTCATGTAAGTCTCTCCAGGCCTCCCTGAAATCATCTTGCTGGTCATTTCTTACAGAACAATAATATTACATAACATTCATATGCCATAATTTAGTAAGTCATTCTCCAAATGATGGGCATCCACTCAGTTACCAGTTTCTTGCCACTATAAAAAGGGCTTCCACAAACATTTTTGCACATATGGGTCTCTTTTCCTTCTTTAACATCTCTTTGAGATATTAAGCCCAGTAGTAACACTGCTGGATCAAAGGGGATGAACAGTTTTATAATCTTTGAGTATAGTTCCAAATTATTTTCCAGAATGGTCGGATCCACCAACAATGTATCAGTGTCCTAGTTTTCCCATCTCCTCCAACATTCATCATTATCTTTACCTGTTATCTTAGCCAATCTGAGAGGTATGTACCTCAGAATTGTTTTGAATTGCATTTCTCTGATCAATAATGATTTGGAGCATCTTTTCATACGACTAGAAAGTTTCAATTTCTTCATCTGAAAATTATCTGTTCATATCCTTTGACCATTTTTCAATTGGAGAATGGGCTTGATTTTTTATAAATTTGAGTCACTTCTCTATATATTTTAGAACTGAGGCCTTTATTAGAACCCTTGATATAAAAATGTTTTTCCAATTTATTGCTTTTCTTCTAATCTTGACTGCATTAGTTCTAATCACATGGAAAACTATCAAGTGGTCATGGGTAGGCCAAACAAATATAATAAAAGTTAAAATACTCCTTAATTTAATCTACTTATTTAGTGCTATACCAATCAGACTTCCAAGAAATTATTTTAGAGATCTAGGAAAAAAAAAACAAAGTTCATCTGGAAGAACAAATGGTCATGAATTTCAAAGTAATTAATGAAAAAAAGTGCCAGTGAAGGTGGCTTTGCTGTGCCAGATCTAAAACTATATTATAAAGCAGTCATCATCAAAATCATTTGGTACTGGCTAAGAAATGGAGTAGTTCATTAGTGGAACAGGTTAGGCTTACAGGACAAAATAGTCAATGAGTATAGTAATCTAATGTTTCATAAACCCAAAGACCCCAGCTTTGGGAATAAGAACTCACTATTTGGCAAAAACTTCTGGGAAAACTGAAAACTAGTATGGCAGAAACTAGTCATTGACCCATATTTAACACTATATACCAGGATAAAATTGAGATAGGTTCATGATTTAGACATAAAAAGTGATAATTATAAACAAATTGGAAGAATATAGGATAGTTTACCTCTCAGATCTGTGGAGAACAAAGGAATTTATGACCAAAGAAGAACTGAAGCTCATTATTGAACATAAAATAGATAATTTTGCTTATATTAAGTTAAAAATTTTTTGTACAAAAAGAATAATGAAGACAAGATTAGAAGGAATTTTTTTCTTTCTTTTTTCACCTAATAGTATTTTATTTTTTCCAATTATATGTAAAGATAGTTTTCAACATTCACTTTTATAAGATTTTGAGTTCCAATTTTTTTCTTTCTCCTTTCCTTCCATCCCTCCCCCTATCCCCAAGAAACTTGACAGTCTGATATAGGTTATACATGTAAAAATCATTTAAAATCTATTTCCATATTAATCATGTTGTGAAAAATCAAAACAAAAGAAAAAAATACAAAAAAGAAAAGAACATGAAAATAGTATGCTTCTATCTGCATTTAGTGTCCATAGTTCTTTCTCTGGACATGGATAGCATTTTCCATCTCAAGTCTATTGTAATTGTTTTGGATCACTGTATTGCTGAGTAGAGTAAGTCTGTCATAATTGATCATCATACAATATTGCTGTTACTGTATACAATGTTTTCCTGGTTCTGCTCATTTCACTCAGGATCAGTTGATGTATTTCCAGAAATTTCTTAAATGAGCTTGCTTATTATTTCTTATAGAATAATAGTATTTTATTACATTCAAATATCACGATTTATCCAGTGATTTCCCAATTGATGATCATTCCCCTGATTTTGAATTCTTTCACAAAAAAAGAGCTTCTACAAACATTTTTGCATATGTGGGTCCTTTCCCTTCTTTTATGATCTTTTTCAGATACAGACCCAGTAGTAGCACTGCTGGATCAAAGGGTATGCACAGTTTTATACAGTCCTTAGAGCATAGTTCTAAGTTGGAACTCAAGAATGGCTGGAAGAGTTCCCAACTCCACCAATAATGTATTAATGTCCCAGCTGAATGAAACTGATTGGGTGAAGTTTTCTAAGTATTGAGACTAAGTCACATCATCTTGGGAAGATGAGATCTTGGGCCTCAGGTTTCAGGAAGTCATATGATCCCTATTCCCAGTTTTGAACTCTGGGTTGAAGGGAGTCACATAGTATCTAAAGGCCAGACCCTCAAGAAATGAAGGGACCCACAAGAAGCAGATAACATTGGTCAAGGATGGTTCTGTCCTTTTAGTCTATCCAATGAAAAGGCTGGTCTTTTGCTTTTTAAATCTTGGAGCTGGAAGCTGGTTAGGTTCCAGGGGCACATGGCGGGAGTTGGGATAGCTTCCAGGTGTGTGTCTGGGCCTCTCCCTGCAGGGATTAAATAAATGTTTTTTCTTTGTACCTGAAGGTGTCTCTGATTAGTTAATTTGAGAAAGGTGGTCTAGAACCCATCCCACACACAGTTTTCCCACATCCCCTCCAACATTTATCATCTTTTCCTGTCATGTTACCAATAAGAGAGGTATGAAGTGGTACCTCAAAGTTGTTTTAATTTGCATTTCTCTAATCAATAGTAATTGAGATAATTTTTTAATGTGACTATAGATGGCTTTAATTTCTTCATCTGAAAATACTCTATAACCTTTGACCATTTATCAATTGGAGAATGACTTGTATTCTTATAAATTTGTCACAGTTCACAAGAAGAAATTTTCAAACAGATTGAATGGTCATTTATCTGAGATGCTACAGAGAAGATTCATGCTTTATATGATTATTAAACTACATGACTTCTGATAATTTGATGATCCTGTGAGTCTTCTACCTTAATGACTAGCTTAGGCCTTAACTTCTCTACAAAAACTATCTCGATTTCTGTTCTTTCCCCAAAGAAAAGTAATCTCTTTTACCTTATTTTTCTCAGAGTGTTTTATTTCCACTATTACTTTTTATGTCAAAGGTGTTATATATCTACTCTCTGTCCCTGGGTAAGTTAACCTCTCAGGACCCTAGACAACTCTTAAGACTATACGTTGCAGGGAAATTTGATAAGGGGAAATTCCTCCTCTGATCATTACCCATATCAATAAAATCATAGACCCAATTCCTATCCTGTAAAGTCTGGGTTAGCTCCCTGGAGGCCTCAGGGTCAGCCAGAGTCAGGATAAGCAAAAGTCTTTGGTCTTTATGGGGAGAAGTGAAGGAGATGGACAAAACTGCCACAAGCTCTCTACCAACCTTCCTCCTCATCCTCCTCAAAGTGAGTCTGGCTTGTCTCACTCCACACTCTAATCCCTCTTACAATTATCTGTATTCACCAAAAGATCGAGCCAGCATGGAATAGTGAGAAGTGCCATTTTTCCAAACATATGCCAATAGAGTTATTGTCCAATAGGTAATTAGCCTTAAGTGCTTGGTTGTCTGATTCCAGTGCACCTATTCAGAATTTCAGCCCTTTTACACTATCCCTATTTTAAAAATTTGTTATATTTAAAAGTATATCATATTTCTCTATTTACATGTCTTGTTTCCTCTGCTAGACTTTTGGCTCTTAGAAGATTGGTATCTTAACTTGTTCATCTTTGTAAACTCCAATGTGCACTTCGAATTATACACTTTTATTTGATAAGTGCTGAAGAAATAAATGGCTTTGCAGAATTAGCCTTTGAAAATAACAGATGTGGACAGAAATAATACCTTTTCTAGGATCAATGATCTTCAAACATAAAAATATACTGGTGAAAATAGGGAGGTTACTGATAATATCACCTCTGATGACTTACCTCATTAGGTCTGCCACAAAACTACAAAGGCCATTTGACTTAAAGTTAGCATGCCCTAATTCTAGTTTTAGTTATTTCATTTATGAGCTGTGTGAGCTCATCTAAAAATGGAATAGTAATTAGATGTTTTTTATGCATCTTAAATATCCTACGTATATGAGACTTTTGTTGAGTTGAACAAAATCCCTCTTGCCTTCCTAGAGTGGAAAGGCCTGTTAAATATGACAATTGTCATTCCTTTCATATTGTCTTGTGTTTTTATGATCCTGTTTTGTTCTATGGATAAGGTTATATTTGTTTCTCAGAAATTTATAACTAGGCTACCTTCCCTCTGGGGAATGTAAATAAATCAATATTACCAGTCTAGAACATATATATATATATATAGGCATGTCCAATTTATACATAGATATATTAATAATTAAGGCCTTCTATTCTCATCTGAGAAAACATCCCAAGGCCATCTCCCTGTCGCTCCCTGGGGAGATGTATACTTATAGCATTTGGTTAGGATTCTGCAAGTTTTTTTTTTTTCTTGCTTTTACTTTTACCCATAAGAAAATGTCTTCTTTCACCCAGTTATAACTTGATAGGTGTCCATATGGGCCCACATAGCCTCAAGGCATCTGATTTTGTTAGCTAATAAATGAAAAAACATTTTAGTCTCATGCTATTATTCCCCTTAACCAGTTATTGTACTCAAAGATCCCAAAGCATAAATTTGGAAGTGGAGGGATCAGATAATAATTTGTTCCTTATTACCTGGAACCCCTGAAAAGGAGAGACTATTTCTAAAACAAGTAGAATATGAGTCATCTTAAGAGTTGTCATACATGACCACAAAATGGACACAAATTTAAAAGGCCCATTTCCTGCCAGCTGTAAAGAATGTTCAGTCAATCAATAAAAATGTAATCATAGTGGGTATTATGTGTCAGGTACTGTGTTAAGCTCTGGGGAGACCAAGAAAAGAAAAAAGACAGTTCTTATCCTCAAAGAACTTATATTTTAATTGAGGAGGGCAGTACACAAAGAAACTGAAAAATAAAGGGATTCAGTGGAAGGGACACTGTGATGGAGAGTCCAGAAGATCACAGACAAGTGGGAAATGAAGAAATGGTTAGAATGGGTTCTCTTCTTAATTGGCAATTCTGGAAGATCTCTCTGGGAAATCTCTTCTCTGTGAGTTCAGGGCTGATGTGAATCTTGCAGAATGAAGAGATTCCTGGAACGTGAAGGTAGTTAGGAAATGAAGAGATGGCTAACCTCTCTTTGAGACATATGGTTTTGTATGGGGGCTTCTTTTCTACCTTCTCTGGTGTGCTAACAGGATTACTCCATAAGTACTTATTGACAGAAGTATTTGCCATCAACTGAAAGATTTGAAATGTGTAGAAGAAACTCATGAAACTTCCTCTTTTTAAAATTTCTTCATTCAAAATTGGAACAAGAGGTTTGGCAATTGTTAATGCTGTAAAGTTACCCATACATATAACCTGTAAATAAAAGGCTATTAAAATAAACAAATAAATAAAAAATAAAAGGCCAAAAATAAAATAAAATAAAATAAAATTTCTTCATTCAAATTGCTGCAATGCGTGGTCCCATTTTACCTGGATGATGATGTAATGAATTGATCCTCCTGGTTCTTCCATTTAAGAAGGGCATTCATTCTAACCATCTTTTCATTTCCTACCTGGCTGTGCTGGACTCTCCATTATGTTACCAAGAGGAGTCATTTCCCATTACATCCCCTTACTTTTCAGTTTCTTGGTGTGTGGTGTCTTCTCCATTAAAAAAAAAAAGCTTTTTGGGGATAAGAACTGTCTTTTTTCTCTTTGTCTCCACAGAGCTTATGATATACACAGTATCTAGGACATAGTATAAGATCTTCCAGTAGTATAGTTTTACTGCCAATTTCCTCCTATAATTTATTTAACTTTTTCTTCAAGAATTTGAGTGTTACATCATTTGGTGTATATATTTTCAGTATTGATATTACTATTGGAAGTATTATTTTTATTACTTTGAATTTTTCCTCAATTTTGTTGTTATTGTCCGGTGGTTCAGTTGTGTCCAACTCTTTGTGACCTTATTTGGGGTTTTTTTGGGAATAGTTTGCCATTACCTTTTCCAGTTCATTTGGAAACTGAGGCAAACAGAATTAAACAGTTTTCTGAGTCACAGCTAAAAAGTGTCTGAAGCTGGATTTAGTTCAGCTTTTCCGAACTCCACACCCAGTACTCTCTCCACTGCGCCACCTAGCTGCCCTCGATGAGTATATTGTTATATATTCACCTGAATTTTTTTTTTAAAGGAGAAGAGAATGAGCATTTAAGTATACATCAGGTGCTATCTTAAGTATTTTACTGATATCTATTTAACAACCCTTGGAGATAGGTAATTTTATTATCCTCATTTCAGAGTTAAAAAAACAACAAAACTGAGCCCAAGATTAAGTGACTTGCTTATGATCATACAATTAGTAAGTATCTGAGGTTTTGAACTCAGATCTTTCTGAGAGCACTATCCACTAAGCAGCTTCTTTTGTAAATTCTATGATTTATTGGTGTGTCCAAAAGCAGAGGGGGTTGGTATGACTCAGGATTTGGAAGTCTTGAATTTGAATTCTGTTCCCACTTCCTTTGTCTTTGATCAAATATATATGTGAGAGGCTGCTTGGTCTCATGGAAAGAGCTCTATTTCTCTCTTGGGAGAAGACTTGAGTTTGAATTCCAGCTCTGCTTTTTCCTAACTGCTTTTGACATTTATTTATTTTCTTATTTCCTTTCTCCTTTCTCATATAAAAAAATTTCATATTATAGTTGATTTTTTTTAGGATCTCTAGCTAACATTCTATCATTTAACCTGTTTGCTTCTGTTTCCTCAAGTGCAAAATGGGGGATAATAGCAATACCTACTTTTCAGGGTTATTTTGAGTATAAAATGTGTTCATATTTGTAAAGCACTTGACATAGTGCTTAGAACATAGTAGATGCTATATGAATGCAAGCTATTATTATTGTTGTTGCTGTTGTTGTCATTATTGGTATTACTAATTATATTATATACTATAGTAAAGTACACCGATCAGTCTATCAGTTGCCAAACCTTTCTGATTTTATCTCTACAACACCTCTTGCATCCATGTCTTTTTCTGTAGCCTTATAGACATCCAATGTGTTCAAACCCTTTTTACTTATATTCTTGACTATTGTAGTAGCCACCTACCTGCTCTCAGGCTTTCATCATGTAGTTCTACTACACTTCTCCAAGCTTAGTTCATTTTATTTCTATCATCCATTCTAAATTCCAGGTAACCTGAATTACTAGCTAATCTCAAACTAGTTATTGTTATCTACAGTCTCTATGCAGTATTACAATCCATTCTTCATGACTGAAATGAATGAAAGAAGGAAAAGCATTTGTTAAGTGCATACTATATGGTAAGTATTTGGGATAGACATAGAAAAAGCCAGACATTCCTTACTCCCAAGGAGTTCACACTCTAACTAAGGGGAAGCAACACATAAAAGAAAATTGAACTTCAGGGCAGATGGATCTTTGGGTTGTATCTGGCAGGTTATATGAGAGTGGTTATGTGTATGTAAGGAAGCACTGGGGTGTGAGATGGTTTTCAGGGAATGAGCAGGGCAGATGGTAAAGCTTGGCAGTCTGCCATCTCACCAGAAAAATTGGGGATTCCCATCTCATCCAAGTAATCAGGCAGTCTGAATGAGATCTGGGAGATCCAGGCCAGGGGAGAGGGCAGAGGAAAAAAGCAAGGGACTGTGTGTGTGTCTGCCTATATATCCTTTATGGGTTTTGAAACAGCTCAGAAAAGTGAGAGGAAGGGGGAAGAATGTATCTGTGATTCTTAAATATATTCTCCTTTTTGAAATCTGTTTGGAATCAAATTCCAGCGAAGGTGCCATCTGCTCTGTGAAATCTTATCACCCCAGTTGTGAATGACCTCCATTCTCCTCAAATAACCTTATATTTATCTGTATACATGTTGTACCTCCAATGAAATGGAAGTTCATTGAAGGTTGCTTCAGTGTGATCCCTGTGCCTAGTGTACTTCCTTGCATAAAGTAAGTGATTAATAAATGCTTGCTGAATTGAATTTTTGACTCTCAGAGTCAATTTCTCCAATCACAGCTAGCTAGGCAAACACTAAAACATCTTTTATTTCAAACAGTTTGTAAGCATGGTCTCTATTTTCTAACCTTTAAAATCGGAATGGATAATAGTATCTCCTAAGGCTTACCCTTCAGGGTCTAACCAAGACATGTAAAAAGCACTATACAAATGTAAAAGATTAATATTTAAGGTAATTGAAGGGAAGAACCATGTATTTTATTTCTTTTATACAGCAGAGAAGTCCTCACGGGAAACGGCTTCATTGTCTTAGGAAGATTATCTTGTCTGCTGTGTGGAGGATGAATTGGAAAAGGTGAGTGAGACTGGAAGCTTGGAGACCAATTAGGAGACTATTACAGTAGTGGAGTAAGAGAGTTTACATTAGTAGAGGAAAGGACAGATATTATGGAGGCAGAGTAGACAGGATTTAGCAACTGCTAGACTGACATTGTGGGGCTGTTCTGCAGACCTTACTGAGTGAATGAATAATCAATCAAATGGAAAACGTGGGTATAATTGCTTGTTATAATGGCTGCTTCCAGCACACCAAGGGTGTGGTCCAGGTAGGGGGTAGTACTATTAACGGTCACTAGAGGGCAATTGAGGGCTAGAAAAAGATGTAGAACAACCAAAAGCAAGAATAGAGATATATCTAATTGTCTTTTTGGGGGAATCCTCAAAATTGATACCAGTGTGAAATTGGATCCATTCTTACATTTCTATTCCTATTGATCTATTTCCTTTGATCATGGCATGGCGTCTGGAAGAGGTAGCATGGAAAGTATAATAATGATTCTGGATTTTAATTCTCAGTCTATGGCTTGTGAATCCTGTGATTTTGGGAAAGCCAATTTCTCTTTATGGAATTCAGTTTCCTCATTTATAAAATAAGGATGAGCAAGTAAAACAAAGTTGTCTTGGATTCTAAATCCATTGTTCTTTCCTCTGGACTGGAGAACAAATGGGGTTGTTAGGAGAAAACTTCCAGAAGGAGCTGAATCTTAAGGAGTGTGTTAAGGGCTGTTAAGAGGTACCTTGATCTTATCTTTTTGAGTTGTAGTTTTAGAAATCTTGGACCCAGAACATGCAGGAGGCCCTGGATGTGTCAAGGATGAAGTTTTCCCTGAGTTGACATAATTTGTGGTTGCACCCCAAGCTGGACTCCTTGTGTGTCCTTGCCAGCCAGTCTGTGCCAGGCTAGCATAATGCTTGTGTAGCTGAGGTCCTTCGTAGATAAGCAGACCCTCCTATCTTCATAGTCTAAAAGTTCCCAAGGGAAAGGAGTGTGGCTTTTGCCATCACCTTGTTCCTCCCATGGCTTGGTTTTTCCCTTAGTTCTGGTGTTGGGAGATGCTCTGGTGCAGAGGAAAGAGCAGAGCCTTGGAGCCAGGAGGCTGGAATGATGCTACCTGGGTAACACTGAGCAGGGGACAACCTTATCTGCAAAATCAGGATGGTGGACCAGGTCAGGGATTCTAAATCTGGGTCCTAAACCTGGTAATCCAGGAACCCCATGTTTTAAATGAATAAAATAAAATACTTAAGATTACAAGAAAAATAATTAGTTTTCAAAATTAAAAAAAAAAGTTCATGCATGCAAGGTTAAGCATCACTGTACTATATGTCTTGGGGCCTTCCCCCCCCCCCCCCCCCCCCCCCCCCCCCCCCCGGTCAACAACTAAGAAATTAATCTAGAATTCCACTTTCAGGTTCCTTCCCCTTCTCCCCTTTTTTCTGCTTCCCTTCCCTCCCGCCATCGAGCTCCAATAACGAGCTTAGGTTCCACAGCCACCGTAGAGTTTACGGTTTCCACGGTAACGCTGGGACCACAACACAAAACCTCCGAGGGAGCTGAACGGGCTGGAAGCGGGTGGCGGAGTCGGAGCTGAACCATGGGCCGGAGTAAGCGCTTCCCGCGAGCCTAGCCTTCCCGTTTGCCTAGCTTTTGTGGGCCCAAGGCCTGGGACCTCCTTTCCCCCCTCGTGCCCCTCGTGGGAGGGGCGGCCCCTTAAGGGTGGGCTCCGGCCTCTCTCCTTCTCTTCTTCACTTTCTCCAATTGCCTTTCCCCGGCTTCTCTCCTCTCTCCCTCCTTTCTTTTTTCCTCCATCATATTTTCCTCTCTCTTCCATTTCCCCTCTCCCTCCATCCTCTTCCTTTCCCCTCTTTTCTCTCCCTCCCTCTCCTCTTCCTCCAGCTGCCCTTCCCCTGCTTTTATCTTTTCTCCCTCCTTTTCCCTTCTCTTTCTTTCTCACCATTTACATTTGTCAATTCCATTCTCTCTCTCCCTCCTCTTTTTCATCATCTTCGCTTCTCCATCTTCCTCCATCCTCCTCCCTCGCCCACTCTCTCACTCCTCTCTAATCCTTTCGAATCTTTACTCCTTCATCACTTCCATCTTTCTCCTACTCTTTTCCCTCTCTCCTCCTTTCCTTCATTTTCTCTCCCCTCTCTCCCTTCCCTTAGTCTTTCCTCTCCTTCCAAAAATCTTCCCTTCCCCTTAATTTAACCCGTTGTGCTCCTCCCTTCTCTCTTTGCCCTTCTATTCTCCAGTCCCCCTTTCTCTCTTCCCTTTTCCCATCTCTCTTCTTTCCTTTCTCCTTCTCTTCTTCCATACGCCCTCCTTCTTCCTTTCCCCCGTTCTTATCCATCTCCTTCCCTGTGCCCTTTTCTCCTTCCTTTCCCCTCCTTCTCCAATCTATCGGTCTCTTTACCTCTTTTTTTCATCCATCACTTCTCCTTCCCTTTCTTCTCCTTCTTCATCTCTTTAGGGCAAGGACTATTTCTTTTTTCTTTTTCCCCTCCTGGCATCACAACAACTTAATACTTATTGAATTAGAGGCTCCGGGTTTGAGGGTGAGCTCAGCAGCCTACTAGTGTGATGGAAAGAGCCCTAAATCTGGAGCCAGAGACATGGATTCAATGATACTGCTCCTTACTGCCTGTATAACCTTGCACAAGTGATTTGATCTCTCAGGCCTGATTCTGCTCATCTCAAAAATGAGGTGATTAGATTACAGAGCCTGTAAGATTCCAGTGCAAAATCCCAAGGTCTCATAGGGCACTAAAGAATATGCCATTGAAAGAACTGCGTTTTTAGAAGAGAACCCAGGTTTTGAAGGGATGGTATGCAAGAAGGATCAGAATTATTTTGCTTGGTCCCAAAGGGGCAGAACTAGGATTGTTGTATAGAAGTTGCAATTCAACTCATTTATTATTTATTTTAGTTCCTTATTTAATTAGGACCTGATGCACATAAGGCCCAAAGTCAGGAGACTTCTCTTCCTGATTGTTCAAATCTAGTTTCAGACGCTTATTAGCTGTGTGACTTAAGGCAAATCACTTAATCCTGTTTGCCTCAGTTTCTTCGCCTGTAAAATGAGCTAGAGAAGGAAATGGAAAACCTCTAGTATATTTGCCATGAAAACCCCAAAAGGGGTCATGAAAAGTTGGATAGGTAAAAAATAACCAAACTACAAATAAAATAGAATACATTTTAGATACTGTCTAGATCAACGTCAACATTTTACAGGGGGAGGAACTGAGACCCTATTTCCTAACTGAATTTTCACATTTTCATATGCCTAGAAATCCATTTCTTTCATCTCCATCTTCTGGCTTCCCTGTCTTCCTTTAAGTCCCAGCTAAGATTCTGCCTTTTACAAACCTTTTAATGCTACTGCCTTCCATCTATGATTATTTCCAATTTATCCAGCATGTGTTTTGTACATTTGTACATTCCTGGTCAAATGTACGTTGTTGTTAATTCTTTGTTCTTGAAGGGAACCAATGACATCAGTGTTATCTTGACTTGCAAGTGAATTGTATTTAAGTGAGGAAGGACTCTTCCAGAGTCATCAGGAGTCCAGTGGCAACACACAGATTAGGATGATTGGTGATGGCCTCCTATATTGTCTGCTCCTTTAGATTGAGAGCATGAACTGTTTTTCGCCTTTCCTTTTATCTCCAGGAGTAGTACATGGCACATAATAGGCATTTAGGAATACATGCTTGTGAACTGATTATCTCAAAGGGGCTAGAAATTCAGCCACTTATGACCTAACCCAATGCTGAATGCTATGGAAGCTTAGACCTCCATTTTTATGACCTGGACCAGTTTACTTTTCAGGCAGCCTGGTGACCCTCTGTTCCTGAGAACTGCCAGACAGACTACGTTTTTAACCTTACTATATCTCAGAACCCCCAATCTCAGTCAATCCACCAGCTTCAGCCTCCTCCAGGAAATACAGTCACATGCCACCATCCTTGGCCAAAATTCAGTTTGGCCACTCATTTGTCTTCTGTCAGAATCTCTGGGTGTTCATCATTTAGTGTGTCAGCTGTCCTTTCTAGTTGTACAGCACTTGCAATTTGATCAGCCATGTCAATACATTTCTTTTACTCTTTTTAATCATGATGCTAATGGACACAAACCTACCACATTTGTATGGTACTTACCTTGCTTGCATCATTTTATTTGAGCCTTACAACATGAGTAATATTGTTACTTGTGGAAAAAAAGAAACCCTGGCTTGCTCAGTTTTAATATAAAGTTTGAGGGCTTGCTCAGTTTTAATATACTAATAAGTCATAGAATCATAGAATAATCATAGTTATAAGAGGCCTTAGCCCTGAAAAGGAATCCCTTCCAAGTGTCCGTGGCAAGTGATCTTTCAACCTGTACTTAAATTACTCTCGTCTTGGAAAACTCAGTATCATACAGAGCAACCATTTTACTTCTTTAAAGCTCTGTTAAAATACAATGAGCCAAAATGTCTTTTTTCTTCTAATTTTTATCCATTTCTCCTAATTTTTTTAGGGCCAAACAAAGTAAGGCTAATTGAAACCTCTCTCCTAAGTCTTCCCTATCTTGCCCCCATCTGTGACAGCCTTTCACATACTTTAAAATGGGGATGTCTTTTAAAATTTGGAGAATTCCTATTTGGAATTCCTATTTGGACATTCCACTTTGGCCATGGTTTCTGGTTCCTTCACTAGTTTCTCCAAGATACAATATACTTTGCCAGTGCTTTCCCAAAAACATAGCTGCCCAAAGCAGAGTACAGTGGAACCATAACATTCCTTGTTCTAGACACTATGCTATTAAGATCAGAGCATTGCTGAGATTAAAACTCTAGTCTTGATGGATTCCTGGATACAGAGTTATCTCTATCAAATACTCCTTGTACCTTCATTGAGTAGAAGTGATTCACCCAAAGTCACCCGGCTGTTAAGTAGCATACCTGAGAGTTGGAGTTGGACAGTCTTACGATATCTCCTATTTCCCCCTCTCCATATTATTTTCTGATTATTTCAGTGCCTTTCTGTTCTCTAGCACTGTTAATCCTTCCTTTTCTATTTCTTTTCCAGCTCATTCTTTTCTAGTCACTTAACATTCAGTTTTGCTCCAGCCTTACCCCTCCATCTCTTGGCCTAGTCTCTTTTTTCTCTTTCTGTTACAAGGCCTTCCTGCCTCTTCTGTCCTTGACAGTATTAGCATGGATGCCTTCTGGTTATCTGAATAAAGCGGACATCCCTTTCCTCACTAGGCCCTAGTAGTTGGTTTGGGATTGTTCTCCTTTGGCTTACAGATTGAATTTTCTTTTATTATTAGTGTATTCACCTTGATTCAAAATTGTATGTTTTAGTGAATCGTGGAGACTGGACCCAGGAGCCAGCATTCTATTGTGAACTGATTTTTGCTAATGGGGTTTTGGGTATAGATAAGCTGTTGTCTCACATTTGGTGAGAAGCTAAGGAATTGGGTTTAGATTTTAGCAAAAAAAATGCATGACTAGGAGCATATGGTAGCCAGTATTTATAGTGGGGGGATTTTGGACAGTCCTTTTGAGGTCTTTCACATCAATCTTGTTCTCCCCTCTTGGCAACAGAAGAGATGCGCCTTCTTGACTCTCCCCCCTCCATACTCCTGTTGGCTCTCTAAGAGTAGTAGGAGCTGAGCGTAAGGAGTAGCCAGACTCAAATCCCATCTAAGATGCTTACAAGTAAGGTGATTAAGGGCAAGTCATGTAACCCTCCCCTTGCCAAATTTCATTTATAAAATGAAGGGTTATATTTGATAGATATTTTTCTACCTCTAAATCCATTATCTTTTATTTTGGAGAATGGAGCAATAGGAAGAAGATGTGGCTAAAAGCCTGCCCTTTGGATTGGCATGAGTGATAGCCAACGTTGCATTTCCTTTCTCTCTGAGGAGGTTTAGAAGTCTGCATGGCCCTATCTTAGTATGCTAATTTGACTTAATTCATTGTTATCCTCCTTTCAGGAATAAAAGCATGTCTTATATATTTTTTGCATTATTAATATTCTATTTTTAATACATAGGAGTCATTTATGAAAAATAATTATTTAACTAATAATTCCCTCTCCATTTGTTTGATGGCTTTCAGTATACCTCTCTTACTTTTGAAAATAGGTTATATTCTATATTGTGAGGTTTTGATTTCAGGTTACTTTGTTATTGTTCTTCGTTCTTGAAGAGGAGCAAAATGATAACACTATGTTAGAATCAAATTACAGTGCTTTGGACTGTGGCTGATCAGACCAATATAAGCTTGTAAAGATCTACAAGTTAAGCACAACTAGTTCATGTGAATCTTTGGGTGTATTCTCTAAATTTGCACAGCTTGAACTTCTTGAACTGAGCTGCTTCAATTCTGCTTTGCTCAGAAGAGCATAGTACCTTCTCTGATGAGGGCATGCCATGCTGGGCAGTCCTGTGCCAGTGTCTCCCATGTCATAAATCAAATCTTAAGTTCTTAAGAGAGATCTTGAGAGAGTCCTTGTATTGTTTTTTCAAACCACCTGTTAGCCTTTGCCCTGGGTGAGTTCTTCATAAAATGGTCTTTTTGGCAAATGTACATTGGACATTTGAACAATGTGGCCAGCCCATTGAGGTTGTTCTCTTTTGTGGTAGAGTTTGAATGCTTGACAATTTAGTTCTAGTAAAGATCTCAGTGTAGGTGTCTTATCCTGCCAGGAGATCTTCAGAATCTGTCTAATACAATCTAAATAGAAGCTATTCAGTTTCCTGGCATGGTGCTGGTGGATTGTCCAGGTTTTACAATGAAGTCAGCACAATGGTCCTGTAGACCTTCAGTTTGGAAGACAGTCCAATACTTCTTATATCCCACATTTAGGGAACCTCAAAAACCTGAGCTAGCTCTGACAATACCTGCACCAACCTCATTATCATTGTGTATGGATGGTGTCGTGCTGGCTGATGGGACCACCTGTGTTTTCTAGGTTCTAATTTTTAGGCCAGAATTAGCACAGACAACAGAAAATAGAATTATAGAATTCCTTTATCTTTTGTTTACAAATTGAAGTTTGAGTTTTAGGGAAGGAGACAGAGAGAGGGAGGATAGATTTTGAGTGCTGTTAGTATTGACTCAATCTGTGATGATAGGAACTTGGTGAGGGGCAGCTAGGTGGCACAGTGGATACAGCATCAACCCTGAAGTCAGGAGGACCTGAGTTCGAATTGGACCTCAGATACTTAACACTTCCAGCTGTGTGACCCTGGACAAGTCACTTAACCCCAATGACCTCAGCCAAAAAAAAGAAAGAAAAAGAAATTTGATGTATATGTGATTCCTGTGCTTTTTTGTGCACGTGTGTGTGTGTGTGTGTGTGTGTGTGTGTGATTTATTTCATTTCACCAGATTTATTTAGTTCTGGTCTTATAAAATGAGAATATTATTTATTTTATAAAGCTATTACACAGTTGGGAAGGGAGTAATTGATCAGAGAACTAAGAACATGGAATTCTAGAGCAGGAAGAGACTTTAGAGATCACTGGGAATGAGGTCATATGCCACTTTTGATGCTAGCTACTTGTGTGTCTTAAAGGCTTCTGTTTTCTTCCACCTCCACTTGGACTAGAGGATTTTTAGGTTTCCTTAAAGCTCTCACTCATAAAATCACTTCAGTTCTCTGATACAGAGGCAGTGAAAGGAGAAAAGACTCAGGAAAAGTGGCAAAGCAGAACAAAACCTGTCAGCTTTTTTCACTTTTCTGGTTCTTAGCAGCAATGGAAGAATTGTGTTTCAGCTCATTTTTAAACATATGATCATGAGGGTCACTAACCTCCCATAATACTTTATCTAGTGCTTATAAGTGAATGAATGAAAAAAGAATAGTATTTACTGGGTGTAAAGCCCTGTGCTGAGCTCTGGGGCTATGCAGACAGTCTTTGACTTCAAGGAGCTCACACTCTAATGAGTCTAAAAACAACTCATAAAGGAGAACTCAAATGGAAAGATCCCATGGGCCCGAGGGAACAGCAGTGATGTTGATGGTAATTTTAGTGTTTCTATGGATAAAGTACCCATTTCTGTTTAAATCATTTGTTCTGTTGAAAACTTGTATTTTTGTACCTATCAGTGGTGGCTTCAGCACCTGTGAAGGCAGTTGCCAGCTTGAATTTTCCTAAGGTTGCTTCCCTGGATGATGGCATGGGAAGGGGACACTGATATTCCAGGGAGTCTAAGGACTTATCTGCCTAACAATCGCATGATCAGTGGTTGGAGATACAATTGGGTGCCTACTCCATAATGATTGCTCCCTTCAATTTTAGTGACCACGGTATAAGAATTTTTATTAGTGGACAATGAATGTAGAAGAAAGATATCTTTTCTTGTGCAATGCACAAGAAACCTTAGTGCAGTTTTATGTTTTTTCTTTTTTTTTTGGTGAGGCAATTGGGGTTAAGTGACGTGTACAAAATTACACAGCAATATTATATATCTGAGACCAGATTCGAACACAGATACTCCCGATTTCAGGGCTGGTATTCCATTCACTGTACCATTTAAAACAGTTTGTTTTAAAAGCTTTAAAAGTTGATAAGTTCTTACTAAGTCCTTTGGGACATCTTGTATTTCTAGATAATCTATTTAGAATATAAACACAAGTATTTTCTAAAAAATATTATTAATAAGATAATTCACATTTTGGATTAATAGTCAAATTGGGATGTTAAAATATAATCTGATCTACAAAAATTATTCCTACAGGTTTATGTAATTCTGTTTGCCTTTGTTTTTACTATGTAACTTCACACAATACTGAAAACACCTTTTAATTTTAAAATAGCTCCAAACTGGAAAATTTCTGTTCCCTTTTGTAATTTACCTAGTCGTCTAATGAAGCTATTTTAGGTAAATACAGTGAGGTTTCTAGCAAAAGAAAACACTTTGTTCTCTGTACTAATTTTAAGAAATCAATGCGAGAGGCAAACCAATGTTCTGATGTTGCTATATAACTGTGTCAGAAAATTCCATGAACTGAGAAAAACCAAAATACAAAATTTCAGATGACCCAAAAGGCAATGTTTTTCCATTGGTGATTATAAAATAGGTTACAGCATATTACATGAGATGTAAGATAATAGATAACATTAAGGATTAAGATAAGAATATGTGTGGTCAGGGGAAAAGTTGAGTTGGTCACAAATTGACAATTTTGGATAGCTTTCAGAGAGTCACAGAGTCATAGAAATTTCAGCTATGTGGGGGATCTGTTTGTAAGCTTTATGGGAGGCCCTGGCTCAGAATCTCTTAGCATGAGCAGGTGGGAAAGGCTGTCAACTATAGATCCATACGTGTATGTAAGGAAGTCAGAACAGTAGCTGTATTGTCCTGAAATGGCCTCAAGGTCTTGGTTCTCCACTCAGTTCTGCCCTCAGGAGCCTACAACATAGAAGGCCCTTTAGCAATACTTGTTTATTAATATGTGAATTAAAGAAAACCCTTTTATTTCCTTGGGCTCCTGACAAGAACTAAAAAAAAAAAAAATGTTTCAGTCCAGTGTTTTCATCAGCATGGGGAACACCTAATGTGGAAATTCCTTATTTGAGGCAGATTAGCAATTCAGGTATAACTTAATTTTAGAGCTGCTGGGAGACCCTCAGAGGATGGGTTATATGCCCATAGGCAACTGTTGTATATAAAAGGCATAGTATATTCTAACTAAACCTAAAAATGTCAAATAAGTGTTTCTTGGTATTGTAAAGATCCAAATCTGCCATTGGGTCATAAATGGTAGTTTGAAATGAGAAAACAGAAAAAAAAATTACATAAGGACTCAAAGACACAAAATATTACATAAGGACTCAAAGACACAAAATATTAAAGGATTCTGAGACAATGGCAGAGTAGGTCAGAAAATTCCCAGCTGTTCAGATTCTTCACAAACAAGATAAAATTGTGCCACAGGGTGGACACAGAGCACTAAAAATATATCAGAGTTGGGGCAGAACAGTGGTTCTCTTGGACAGTGGGAGAAGATCCAAAGAAAGATGCCAGCACAGAGCACTGGCCCATGTGAAGGGTAAATACTGCCAGGCTATCTCTGTGGAACCAGCAAATGGTGATCCCTGGGGCCCAGCTGCAGTGTGGGAAGTGGGGCATCTGAATACGGAAAGACTGAGGGGACCCCTGCTGTAAAGTGCTAAGCCCAACTCTGCTGTGGAGATGCTGCTCGTGAGGGCCGAGACACTGTGGGGCAGCGATGCTGTGGACCCTTACAAGAGAAGGAGCTCTTGGTTTGGGGTTCCTGGCCAGAGAGGAAGTGTCCAGAGGCACCAACCTGCTACCCCAGGACTAAAGGGAGTTATACTAAAAAGCTCTTAATAAATATATACATACATACATAAACATACACACACACACATATATATATAGATGTATACATATATACATATACACACACATACTCATATACATAATGTAAGAAGACAAAGGAGAAAGAGCGCAACTAAAGAAAGTTACTATGGGAATAGAGAAGACTGGGGTTCATCTTCACATGAGGATAATGAAATTTTTTAAAAAAAGGCTTTCCTACTACAAAGAGTAACATTAAATAGTCATCTGTCCAATAAGAATTCCTAGAACTCAAAAAAAGGACTACAAACCAATGAGAGAGAATGAAGCAAAGCAAAAAAAACAAAATCTAAGAAAAACAAGATTTTTAAAGGAAAGTCAACCAACTAGAAAAGGAATTCCAGAGTCTTGAGGAAAATGACTTCTTAAAAACTAGAACAGGGCAAGGAGAAGCCAGTGAAGAGCAAGAAAATATAAATATAACATATGATAAATTTATATATTATATGATATAATATAAATTAATATATAAATAAAAATATAAAAAACCAAGAAATAATAAAAAACAAAACAGAATATGATACATCTCATAAGAAAGACAACAGATATATAACAGATCAAAAAGAAAAAACATAATTGGAGCACCTGAAAACTCTGATCAACAAAAGAATCTTGAAGGTACAATAATACAAGAAATAACTGTCTTGAAGTTTAAGAACAAGAGGAGAAGGTAGAAATAGAAAAAAATCCACCAATCACCACTAAAAGATTCTATGAGAAAAATTTACAGGGACATCATTGCCAAATTCTTAAACTTCCAGGTCAAAGTGAAAACATTATGAGCAACAAGAAAAAAAAATTTCAGGTATGGCAGACCTAGCAGTGGATACATTAAAAGACTGAAGGCCTTAGAAGACTATATATCAAAGAGCAAAAGAAATGGAATTGTAGCTGAAAATGTCATACCCAGCAAAATTAAGCATAATCCTAAATGAAAAAAAAAAGATAGTCAGTGAATTGCCAGGATTTTATTGCCAAAAAACTCCAAAAAACAAAAACAAAACCCTGAACTTAATAGGAAATTTGACATATAGGATCCAAGAGAAATATAAACATCAAAGACTAATTTCAAAGGACTCAATAAGGTTAAACTGTTTACCTTTTGTACATGGAAATGTAAACCACATGTCTAAAATTTTCATTGATAATTGGGTAGTTCAAAAGATTGATTGGGGGAAAAGTATGTTGTGACTCTCAAAACTATAGGAAAAATTTTTAAAAGTAATTATGTTATATGAATGAGTGGCAGAATAAGATTTGATCCAGAGGGATCAATCAGATGGGGAGAAGGAGTAGTAGTTCTTAAATCCTATTCATATTGGAAATGAGTTAAAGAGGGAAATACATATATCTAGAAGGGTATAAAAATCTTGTAAATTTAATATAAATTTAATATAAAAGTCTTATACATAAAAAAGGAACAGAATGATGGAAGAGTATAGAAGGGTATGTAGATTAATGGGGAATGGCATGATATGAGGTAGGGAAAATATAGGGGAAGAGGATAAGGGAGGGATCCTTGGAGTGGAGGATAGGTTAAGTAATAATAGCAAGGCCAGGTAGCAAGTAAAACTAAAGCAGAAGATTCAATAGAGATAGGAAATAAGAGACAAACATAATAACGATGATCAAGAATAGATTAGGAAAAAAAGGCTAATTTTCACCTCAAAGTTAAAGCTAAAAATATTCAATAGAAATAGGAAAAATATATAGAGTACAAACTATTAATATTACGTAATTGAATTTAAAATAGATTAGGAAAAGTAATTTGACTAAGTTTAGAAAAGTATGGAAAAGACTTAATTTATAGAAAGATGATGTCACACACTTCAATAGAACAGAAAACAAATAATTTAATATGTTTACTAGGATATAATTGAAATGTTAATGATATATATATATATGATGTTATGATTTATAAATTATATTTATGAAAATATAATTTATATATAATATATATTTTCTTTATTCATATATATTTAATTATATTTATATACATATATTTATATATTAAATTTACTTCAGCTTTAGATTTTTAAGAAAACTAGAAAGTGTTGATCTCATTTTAGATAACCGGCTGCCTCAATTATCTGGAAGACTTATTTAGGGATATCTCATTTGCTCATGATACTGGACAAATGGATAAATGATACATAGTATATGTAGTATAAATAAATACATAGGTAAAATAAACTGGATAAGTAAATTTAACTATATTCAGCAAATAAGGCTGACATAGTCTGTTTCAATACCCACATCAAGAAAGTGAAACTGAACCATCTCAAACTTTGAAGTCTTTTTTGGGACTTCTCTTTGTTCTCTTGGTCTTTTAAAGACAAATGGATACATTATGATACTTATATTTCACTAGTGTAGAGAATAAAGAGAGGAAACTAACCCACTTAATAACCATGATCTTTGAACTAGGTACTTTGAAATATAAAACTGGATGCTGTTTCAATACCCACATCAAGAAAGTGAAACTGAACCATCTCAAAGCTTTGAGAGTCTTTTCTTTGCAACTTCTTTCTCTTTGTTCTCTTTGGCTCTTTTTAAAGAAGCAAATAAGTACAGTTTATGATACTTATATTTCCCACTGAGTGTAGAGAATAAGAGGGAGTGAACACTAACCCCCCCACTTAAAAACCACTGGATCTTTGGCAGACTTGAGGGGGGTGCACTTTTGAAATATGCTAAAACTGGTGTAGCTAGGGTCCAGCCAACACCAAAGAGCAGAAATTGAGTAATTCTCCTTTTCCTCTATACACCTTCCTCATCTTTTCTCTCTTTTGTACCCTCAAGTGTCAATGGCCCTAATCCTCTTATAATAAGGTTGGGTTGGATTTCTCAATAGTACTCTCTGCTGAAAGGGCTAAATATAAGGGGAGAGTACTCCTAATATTCCTGCCATTTATTTAAGTAAATCCATGAAAGTAAGGAAGATTATGACAGGGCAAATTTTAAGTGACTTTATTGGATCCATATGTGACCGGGGGCCTTGATGTTTTAAATAAGAAAAAAAAATGAAATTCAATAGTATATTTTTAATGAAACCTTTTCTAAAATCTATTTTGTTTTGTCTCCATTTTGTCCATTAAGTAATCACCTCTATTACCACAGTCCCATGAGTTCAAATTAATATTTGCTAGTTATTTTGAGATCTTTGGCTAAATGGTCTCTCAGAAGTATTGATTGGGAAGAAGGGAATTGTGATAACTTATAAAAGCCTTTCAAAATTGTCTTTTTGGTGTTATTGTTTAAATTGTTCAGTTCATGCAAGTCTTCTCAAGGTTCTCTGAGAAACTTTCCATCATTTCTTACGGCATAATACTCTTTTATAATCATATTGCGCAGTTTGCTTAATAATTCCCCAACTGATGCATACTCCTTGGTTTCTACTTCTTCACTTCCTCTAAAAGAACTACCATAAATGTTTTTGTACATACAAGTCTGGGGTATATGCCTAATAATGACAAAGTTTAATAACTTTTAGGAGATAATTTAAAATAGCTTTTAGAAGGATTTATTCTTCTGATAGAAAGGTGATGAATTCAGGATACAACATGAGACACATTTTTGGGGCATGTTTAATGAGGGAATTTGTTTTGCTTGATCTATAAATTTTACAATTTTATTATTATTGTAAAATATATTTTACAATTACAAGAATTTGGGTTTTTGGTTTTTGTTTCTGTTTTCCAATGGGAAGAAGTAGAAGAGGAAAAAAGATTTTTGTTAATTGAAAAAAATTAGGTTAAAATAATTTATGAAAACAATACTTCTTAAAGAATGTAACTGATCTAAATTAGACATAAAATTGTAAAATGCTTTCAGATTAAAATTGCAGAATAAAATATTGTCATTTTCCAATTCCATGTAGGTATTTAGGTATATTTCTTCTTGCAGAATCTGTTTTTAGAACTAATGTTTGCCACTACAGAGGAAGCTGTGTTGTGAAACAATTTTCTGAGGTGCTGTAAAATGGTACGCTACAGAAAGCTCTGGCTTAATATAGTACAGTTTAGAACCAGTGGGCAATTTCAGATTTTCAGAGTTCTACCTTGCTCTGTGATTTTCCATTTTCTTTTAATCTACTTTAATTATGTATTACTACTGCTGTTATGTGGCCTTTTTCCTGCTGTGTTAAGTGACTGTTTAATGTCTTTGTGAAATCTGCAGATTTGTGCTCTTTTCTGGTTATCAGAGATTTTGTTTTCTCAAGTCTTCAACAATTACTGCTGCTCAGCACCATTTACTTCTGTGTGTGAATGTGATAGGGAATTCACAAGAAACCTCTTGAGAAGCCTTATTCCACAAATTGATAGCTAATCAACCAGTTGTCAGGTTATTCAAATTAGTCTTGTTCTGACCCCACTCTTTGAGTAAACAGATGCTTTGAATAAACTGGTCCATCTCAGGATTCCCATAAAAATATATTTCCAAAGACAACAGCCCTAGAAGATTTTGACTAATCTTGAATCATTCCCAGTACTGAGAAGGCTGTTTATTTCTGAGAACTTTATTGAGCTATATGGAACATTAGTAAGAAAAAAATTGTCAGTTATAAGTCGGCTACTGGGGAATACTCCATAATGCTTCAGATTCTCTATATGATCAATCTTAGAGCTGGATTAGTATTCCCTTGGAGCTTTTAGGAAGTGATATAAGAATAGTCTTAATTATCCATATTATTCCTAGTAGATGAACTTCTATGTAGAAACCTTGATATTGAAGTGAGATGAATTTTAGAATTTAAAACCTTATGAGAAATTGTATCCAAATGATCTTCATCACTCATACTACCTGTATCTGTGGAACATAAATATTTTCCAAAAATGCTGTCTCTTTTCCCTGTCTTCTGTTTGCATTTTCATTTTCCCTTAGTCATCCATAACCTTACTGTACTCTAGCATAACTAAGTACATGAAGGAGCTGTATCAGGTTGTCATGCAGAACAATGATTTTTAGTGTTTAGATCTTCTGAAAGGCAGTGTTTTATTTTTTTGTTTTACAGTAGTCAAGGGAGTAGTAAAGATAGTAGATGGTTATTCAAACTCTTTATTATACTTACCTTATCCTCAAGGTTTCTCCACCCCAAATATTATGTTAAAGATCATCTAATCAAAATTATAGTTTTATGACCTGTAGTACTTGGTCCAAATAGCTGGCTGTTGATTAGTCAACATCTGCCCTTTTGTCACAGTATTGCTATTTCTAAACTCTATGATATATTATTCTTTTCATAGAGATAGAAAATAAGAGAATGGTAATTTTTATTTATCTTGTATAATTAAGGAATAATATAAAGTTATTCTCAAAGCACTATTAAACCTTATTACCCTTTTCATTTGTTTCTGAAATATTTTAAGATGATTTAACTATTTATTGATAGTACCTTTCAATTTATCCACCTTCCTTCAGTGTCAACTCTAAAGTGATAAGTAAAAATTTTGTTAAACTTGAGACGTATTCCCTTTTTTTTCTTTATAAACTTGGAAAACATTTTTTTTAAGTATAGCTTTTTATATACAAAGCATGGGTAATTTTTCAGCTTTGACCCTTGCAAAAACTTATGTTTCAACTTTTTCCCTCCTTCCCTACACCCCCTAGATGGCAGGTAGTTACATACATGTTAAATATGTTAAAGTATGGAAAATATGGTGTTTTTATATTTATATAGCATTTTTAATTTCTGTCAGTTTATCTTTTCCATTGTTGTCAATATTTATCTCAATATCATTCATGTTCTGATTCTTGTCATCATCTGTGAAATGCTTTGTCTTGCGTTTCAGTGGGTCCTTTAAAAAAATCAAAAACTGCAGCTAGATGGCACAGTGGATAGAACACTGAAATTAGGAGGACTTAAGTTCAGATGTGGCCTTAGACACTTAATACTTCCTAGCTGTGTGACCCTGGGCAATTCACTTAATCCAAATTGCCTCAGCCAAAAAAAAAAAAAAATCAAAAAACTAATCCAGACCTAAACCAAACCAATCAAATCACTTTTTATTTTCCTGGACCAGTGCCATTCTGGTGCTATATTTTAGTGTAGTGGGGTGTGGCCAGTCTCGTCTTCATAGCCCCTTTAACCAGTTGAAAGTGTCAATACTGAAAATTGAGACAAGGATTGCCAGTTTAATAAGATTTAGAGTACTGAAGACAATTCCTGTGCAGGAAGGCAAAGGAGTTCCTTAACATGCTTAATGTCTGCCATAAGAACTCACCAGTAGTAGTAAGCAAACTGGTGCAACAGCTTGATCCAGTTAGCTTTTCTTTCATTTGACATTTGGGAGTGTTCCTAGTCGTCTATTGAATCATCACTATGGTTTCATACATCTGTAATAATGCATCTTCCTTGGAGCGCCCTCCATGCAAATCTGTCATCTTGATCCAACTCCCAGGTCATTCTCTACCATTGGCTCTTTGGTCTCCTTGTCCTATCCTTACTTATCTTTATTCATATCATCTGCCTTTTCTATTCCTATTCATATGCTGCTAAATGCAGCTGGAGGAAATCATTTTAACTGCACATAGAAGAAGTTGGTTACAAATTTATCTTGTTCAATCTCAATGGTATCTTCAGTGCACATTAATACTTTTCCTGATCTACTCTGGCATAATTACCATCTCCTTACCCCATCCAGACTTTCCAACTACCTGATCATCATTCAGTAACTTAATCCTCTTTGAGGATCACTCAATCCATATTTATCCTCCAATCAAGATTCTGATAGCTGATATATATCTTCTCCTTCCATTTTCAGTGAATCTAGTGGCCATTCATAGTCTTTCTCTCATCCCAATTCCTGCCCTGGTTGTAGAGGAATTCAACATACATGATGATATTCCCTCAAATATCTTAACTTCCCAGTTCCTCGATTCACTCATTTCCCACAATCTATTTTTCTTTTCCATCTCAGTTACATACTGATATGGTAATATATTTGGTCTTCCTATAATCCAGAAGTATTCATTTTCATGTACATTAACTCTGAAACTATTTTATTGGATCATAATTTTCTAATATTCTATTTTTCCCTCTGCCTTGTGACCACTAAACTTGTTCATTATTCTCGATGTCGGGTTTCTACAGTCTTCAGTTCTTTCCAAGGCTGTCATCCCTCCATTGGCTAAAATCTTCTCTCTTCCCCATTTAGAACACTTCATGAACTCACTCAACTTTATACTATCTTTTATCCTGGAGTCTGTTGTCCTTTTATCCTGTACCAGATCTTACCTTGCCAAGCCCTATCCTTGAACTACTTTTACAATCTTCTATCTTTATTCCTATTTGTGTTACTGAGCAAAATTATACTGATTAGATCCCTTCCAAATTTGTTATATAATCTCAACTGAGTCCTCATTGTAATAAAGGCAGTCCTTTATACCTCCTTAATTTATTCCCTATCTCACCCACGAGAGCAGCTGTTCCAAAATTTTTCATCCCACCTCAAGCCTCACATGGCTGAGGACCCTGCTTAATACTCAACTGGAAATAGAGACCATTTGTTGAGAGCTGCCTCATTTTCTATTACTCAGTGATTTTTACTCACTATTTCTCCCCATATCTATCTCACATGAATAAATGATCCTTTTTGCCAAGACGATCCCATCTCTATCCTTAACCCAATCCAGCCTCTCTGTAGTAGCTTGCCACCCTGCCTCTATCATCTCTCTATTTTCTCACTGATTTTCATTCTCTCTGTAGCCTACTTCCCTACTGCCTACATACCACTCTCTCTTCTCTCTCATCCACCTCTCCTACCTCTGTCCTGAAAAAACTTTCCCTTAATTTGGCCATCTGTGCTAGCTCTCATTCTGTATGCCTCCTACCTTTTGTGGCTGGCCTTCGGGAGAAATCTGTCTACAATCAATGTCTCCACTTCTCCCCTCATTCTCTTCTAAACTTTCTGCAGTTTGGCTCCTGACCTCATCACGCAGCTGAAATGCTTTCTCCAAAGTTACAATGACTTCTTAAGTGCAATATACAAGGGCCTTCCTCTCCCATCCTTGATTTGTTGGTAGCCTTTGACATGATTGATGATTCTCTTTTCCTGGATATTCTCATCTTTATTCTTTTGTTTTTCATGACTGTTCTCTTCTGGATCTCTTCCTCCCCATTCCTTCTCAATCTTATCTCCTGGATCTTCCTCTAAGGCAGTGGTTCTCAAAGTGTGATCTAGAGATTCCTGGAGATCTCTGAAACTCTTTCAGAGAGTCTTCAAATTTAAAGTTAGTTTTTATTTCTAACATGGTAAATATCTATAAATATTACCCACATTGAAAAAAAAAACTGAACAGGTCCTCAATAATTTTTAATAGTATAAAGATTATGAGAACAAAAATTTGAGAACCACTGCTTAAGGCACAGCCATTAAGTATGGAAATCCTCTAAAGGTCTGTCTATATCCCCTTTTTCTTCTCCCTTTATTCTATCTCCCTTGGTGATATTGTATACTTCTATGGATTCAGTATTCATCTCCTTAGATAATTCTCATATCATTTTATCCTGTTCTAATCTCTTTCATGACCTCCAGTTTTGCATTACCAGTTGCCTTTTAAGTATTATAAATTGGATGTCCCATAAATATTTAAAGTTAATTTTGTCCTGAAAAAAATTCATAATTCTTCCTCTCAAATTCTCCCTTCTTCTGAAATTCCCCATTTCCGTCGAAAGTATCTTCATCCTGCCTGTTACTCAAGTTCACAATATGCTAGATGCCATCTTCAACTCCCTATGTAGACTTACCATACTAACCCATCTATTCCTGTGATCTCAAATCTGGATTATTGTAATAACCTTCTTGCTTACTTTTCTCTGCCTTCTAGAATCTCTTCTCGCTCCAGGTAATTTCCCAACAAGGCAGACCTGACTATTATCACTTATCTACTCAATAAATACCAGTGGCTCCCTGTTACTTCCAAAATCAAATATTAAATCCTGTTTGACATTTAAAAGTCCCTTCACCTTTCTACCTTTCCATTCTTCTTGCACTTGCACTTGCACCACTCTTATTCAATGACCCTGGGCTCATTTCTTGAACGACATGACTTTCCATATCCCATCTCCTTGCCTTTTGCTGGCTGTTCCCATGACTGGAATGCTCTCACTTATGTCTCCTGATGTCTTCTCTGGCTCCCTTCAAGACTCATCTGAACTCTTAGTTTATGTAAGAGTCCTTTCCTATCTCACCATTCCCCAACCTCCATTGTTAATATCTTTCCCCTGAGATCACCTTTTGTTTTCTCTGAATACATCTTTTATGTTTGTAGTTGTCTTCATATTGGCTCCATCATTAATATGTTAACTTCTTGAAGACAGGGCCTCTGTTTTTACCTTTCTCTGTATCCCCAGCACTTAGTGCCTCACACATGGAGCTTAAAAATTCTGGCTGATTGACTGATGGGTGAATTCATTGGGTTTTTCTTAACCCTCACACTTTTTGTCCTTTCTTCAAAGGCCTCTCTAACCTCATCCCTTCTCTCTTCCTTATCTTACACTTTAAACACTTTCTCCCATTTCACCATGTGTACTCTGCTCTCCAATCACTTTAGTTTTCTTGCTATGCTTCCTACAAATTGTTTCCTGATGCCATACTCCTACATTAGAACTCTTATTGCTGTCTCCTGGCTTCCTTCAAGTCTCAGCTCAAGTCTCACCTTCCACAGGAAGCCTTTCTTGAAACCCCCCCCCCAATGTTCTGATGTTTTCCCTCTATTAATTATTTCCAAATTATCCTGCATATTTTATTTTTTGTAAATCCATACTAGATTGTGAGCTCCTTGAAATCAGAGACTGCCTTTTGCTTTTCTTTGCTTCTCTGGCCAGGCATATGGTAGATACTTAATAATAATTGACTGATGATGATGGTATCATGTTCCCTTGCCCCACAGATGTTACACTGTCTAATAATAATTGTTGGGCATTTGGACCTTATTATTACGAACTTAAATGTTAATACTGTTATAGTGCATGTTTTTGAGAATTTTTTAAGGGCAAAAAATTGATTTTCTAGGTGAAGAATAAACTATTCCTTTCATAAATCAGTAAACAATAGGCTATTTTGAATGAAATATGTATAATTATGACAAATTGTTTTTCAGTTACTGAAGATCTTATTAGGCGAAATGCAGAACATAATGACTCTGAAATTTTTTCCTTGGAGGAACTCTCCTTGCACCAACAAGAAATCGAAAGACTAGAAAATGTTGACAAATGGTGTCAGGATTTAAAAATTCTCTACCTTCAAAATAATCTCATTGCAAAAATTGGTAAGTTTTGGGTAATTCTCTCTCACTCTCTCTTTTTTTTTTTTTTGAATTAAAAATCCTTCTCAAAGGAAGCATCAATCTTTTATGTAGAACTAGAAAAGATAGCTCAAAGTACAAGTCAAGATAACTCTTTTATTCAGGGATTGATTGCTGAATTTATGATCTCTCTTCACCATCTATTAATCAGCTCAGCTATATGTCATATCTTTCATCAGAGAGTTTACAAAGGTAGAAAAATGAAGTGTATCTCATTTGGCAATTTGTAACCTTGAGTTTTTGCTGTGACTCCATGTGACTTAGCTAGAAAGTTTAGCAATTAAAAAGGATATGTCCCTGAGATTAGCCAAATGTTTACTCTACTCTTCTAGGCCAAGGGAACATGAAGGAACTGGGAGAGGTGTGGAAGATTACTGGAAATGGTTGTAGTTCTTTGTCACAAAGTGCTGTATCATCATCATCATCATCATCATTATTATTATTATTATTGTGTTTATTGTCCAAATAAAGATGGAAATGATGGGAAGAAATTATTACTGGAGTTGATTAGAAGCAGGAAATATTTATTAGGCAACTAAGATGAGCTATTTGTTTTTTAAAGCTCTATTCAGATGGGTCATTATAGTGTGAAAGTGACTAATTCTCAAAGATTATGCCAGGATAGGTTCATCCTACTAAATAGAAGAGGTTTTACATATGGTTTCTACAACAGACTTTATGATAAATATATATACATACACACATATACCACAATGTGTGTGTGTGCTATGTATATAATATTCCCATGCAATATACATATATATATAATACATTCTCTCTCTCTCTCTCTCTCTCTATATATATATATATATATATAGAGAGAGAGAGATTATATGTATGTATATATATATATATATATATATATATATATATAATCTGTTTTCCGAGGACCAGTATTTCTAAGTTCAAAGAGGTTTATCACTAGGTTAGTCACTAGGTGAATTTATAAATTTAGTTTATCACAACAACTTAAGATCTTACTTATGTACAAAAGAGAATGGGTTTTTGTTAGTGAGGGAGTATCTTCACTAATAAAATAACAGATCCTTGAAAATGTCATATAAAATATATGTTAGGCACTCAAGGTTATATGCAGATAAATAAAACAGCTTATTTTTGTTTCATGAAGTTTATAGTCCAGTCTAGGACAGTCAGATAAGTAGTTAAGCTAAGATAAATGGAATTCAAATTAGAATATGTATACATAATAGATCAGATGTGCTATTAGAATATAAATGCAGTGAGAACAGATGAGGAAATTCACTACCTGCTGGTGGGGTTGGGGAAAGCCTCATGAAGAAAAAGTTTCATTCGGGTCATGAGTATTCATGTCCAAAGCAAGTCACACTGGTGAATGCCTGCAAAAGAAATGGTTGGTACTCTCATGATGTATAAAGGTAGATATGTTAGATATATACACAAATAATTATACAGAAAAGTCCATTACTAAATTATAGTTAGGAATGAAATTTATTTTTAGTTCAGATGAAGAAACAAAGATTTCTATTGAGGTTGAAGACAGGGAAGGTTTGAAATGTCACCTTGCTACACATGTAAGCAGTGTTCTATTAATGTAAATATTGGCTTATGAAAAAGATTTTTGGGGTTTTGTAAGGTGTGGGGTACATATAGTGTGAAATTTTAAAATTTGAGTTTTCTATTGCTGTTTATGAATAATTTAGAATTGTTTGTGAAAAACTTAGACTTTGCATTACTTTTTACTAGACACTGAAATGTTACAGATTTCTTTAAATAATTATTTCAAAGATCTTTAGTAAAAATTAGAAGTTCTGGCACATAGTTGAATTAAAAGGCTGTTACATCAAATCACCAGCCTTTATGCATTGGGACATTGAAGTTTAGTACTAATTGTACAGTTTTAAAACAGTTTCTCAGTTTCTTCATTTTCACAGCTGCTTCTTTTAAAACTAATAAATGGTAGTATGCTATCCCAAGCCCTTCTAGAATTGTTGAAAAGTTTTAATTTTTACTTCTAAATATTTTTAACTATACAAAATTTTGTTATTTTTCCTTTGCATAATGGGACTCTTTTCTTAACCCTCTGGAATCTGGTTCTATTCCCTCTATTCCAGTGAAACTATAGTTTTATTGATCATTTCAGTCCTAAATCCTATGATGACTCAAGGTGCAATGGATGACCAGGGAAGACATTGGCCCAGGACCGCCCAGCATGGCAGGCCCTCATCAGAGAAGGTGCTGGGCTCTGTGAGCAAATCAGAACTGAATTATCTCAGAAGAAACACGAGATGTGCAAAATTAGAGAAGGCACCCCACATATCCATATGGACTACTGGTGTCCGACCTATGCCTTACGATCAGCCATAATCAGACACACTATAACTCGACTCTAACATAGTGATGTCATTTTGGTCCTCTTTGAGAACCAAGCACAGCAACTGACCAAATTCTATGATAAAAGCCTTTCTAATCACCAGAAGAGAGTAGGGGTCTATTATCATTATATATTTTATTTGACTATTGTATGGCATTGATGTGCTCCTTGGATGCAAGATGCCATACTATTGTGGATTTACTTTTACACTAAGTACTCCTGTATCCCTAACTCACTTCTCTGCTTTTACACATACACACTTGTCCCTATTTTGGACATTTTTCTTGGCTCTCTGCATTTTTCTCCATGGATCTCATCTAGTTCTCAGATTAAGCATTTATATCCATTTTTGTTTTACAGCCCTCATTTATCTCCTGAGTTCTTTTTTTTTTTTCCCCCAACAGCCTGCTTGGCATTTCAACTTACATATTCCACAGAAACTCAGCATATCTGGAAATCCAATCCCTCATCTCACTTCCCAAACTGCTTGCCCTTCTTAAATTTCCTATTTCTGTTAATTCCTCCTGTAACTCAGGATCAAAACTTGAGTTATTTATGATTTCCGCCTCCACCTCTCTCCATATTCACTCAGTGATTTCATTCAATCCAATTCCTTCTCCCCACCTCCCAATAACCTCTTTTTTAAGTTTCTATGTTTTCATATGTTTCTATGTTTTCACTTTCAGACCCTAAGTTGAGAACTTCATCATCTTGTAGTTTGTAGACAGGGATTAGAATTCCAGCTTTGTTACAGCCTGTTTGATCTTGAGCAAGCCATGTTCCTTCTTTGGGTTTTAGCTTCCTCATCCATAAAATGAAGGGCTTAAATGAGATGACATCTAAGATCTCTTTCAGTTCTAAATCTTATGTCAAAATAGCCCCTAGATGGTTTCCCTCTGTCACCCCTAGATGTATTGATTCATCTGTCTGTCTTGGATTATCTCATACTCTTCAGAACTTTTCAGGATTACTGTCATCTACAGAGCAGATTCCAAACTCAGAGGAAGGTTCCTTAAAGAAGCTAAGGGTCTTTGACTAATGGGATCATAGCTGAATTTGTTATTACATAGTCTATTTGAGGTCCCATCATTTTAATTTAAAAGCTAAAGAGTTTCTCCCTTATATCAGAATTTTCTTTCTTTATTATTATAACTTTTTAATGATAGAACATATGCCTGGGTAATTTTTTACAACATTATCCCTTGCACTCACTTCTGTTCCGACTTTTCCCTTCCCTCCCTCCACCCCCTCCCCTAGATGGCAAGCAGTCCTATACAAGTTAAATATGTCACAGTACATCCTAGATACAATATATGTGTGCAGAACCAAACAGTTCTCCTGTTGCACAGGGAGAATTGGATTCAGAAGGTAAAAATTAATGGGAGGAAAAACAGAAATGCAAACAGTTTACACTCATTTCCCAGTGTTCCTTCTCTGGGTGTAGCTGCTTCTGTCCATCACTGATCAACTGGAACTGAGTTAGATCTTCTCTTTGTCAAAGATATCCACTTCCATCAGAATACATCCTCATACAGCATCGTTGTTGAAGTGTATAATGATCTCCTGGTTCTGCTCATTTCACTTAACATCAGTTTGTGTAAGTCTCTCCAGGCTTCTCTGTATTCATCCTGCTGGTCATTTCTTACAGAACAATAATATTCCATAACATTCATATACCACAATTTACCCAACCATTATCCAATTGTTGGGTATCCATTCATTTTCCAGTTTCTAGCCACTACAAACAGGGCTGCCACAAACATTTTGGCACATACAGGTCCCTTTCCCTTTTTTAAAATCTCTTTGGGATATAAGCCCAGTAGTAGCACTGCTGGATCAAAGGATATGCACAGTTTGTATATCAGAATTTTCAAATGTCAGTGAAGATAATATATTAGACTGTAGATTGTGCCTTCTTATAATAGCTCTCTGTAATAGATGACTGCAACATATAAATTAAATATATTTATACTCATTTATTCAGTCATTGGCAAGCCAGACATAAACTCATATGTTTATTGATTTTAGATGATTTTTGAATTGAGAAGTAACATAGTGAAAATATTGAACTTAGGCCCCAAATATCTCATTTCCTATTCTGACCCTCTCCTTTACTAAGCCACTGATCTTTTTTAGTGACATCACTTCTCTGTGTAGTTTTGTCATCATTTGTGAAGTGAAATATTTAATCTTTTTCTTTCATTAGCTGCTTGTAAGGAAAGCATTTGCTAAGTCATATGGCCCTATGTAAATGTTAACCATTATTAGAATTTAGAAGCTAGGTCTTTACATTTCTATAGCAAGTAATTATTTTTATTGTTTAGGCTAAATGGAGTACAAATGTAAGACACAATTTAAAAAACACCTTATCTTTTCACTAATTGACAAAGTATTGTTCACTTTGCTTTTTATGTGCTAGTTTACTTTATGAAAGTAATAATGTTGATCTTTTCTTAACTGAAAACAATAATGTGACAATAAGGAATCATGACTGAGCCCCCATCCTTCAGTTCTTCTCATGTTAGCTGCTCTGACTTAAGAGATTGCTTCATTTGGCCTGTCTCTGTGAATCATTTGATGTGTACAAAATGTTTTATAATAAAAACTAATTTAATTATTGGCTTATTTCAGAAAATATTAGCAGACTAAAGAAATTGCAGTATCTGAATTTAGCTTTGAACAACATTGAAAAAATTGAAAATTTGGAAGGTAAGACTTTTCTCTCCAATGTTGAAAATAAATATTTTTAAAACTAAAAGAATAAAGAAATTTGGTTGCTAATACATTTTTAATTATTTTAATTATATATTTTTTATTTTAAAGTATTACTTTTATCAGTTTTTCAGTCATAGAAGATTACTTATTATACATCTAAGACTTGATGCAGTTTTTCTTGAGCTCCCAGATTTTTTAAGCTGTTAGGGATTCAGAATTAGTTGTAGGACAAACCTAAAGCAGGGCCTGTATAACTTTTTTACAGTTTGGTAAAGCCATGTACTCTTTTTAAGAGTCATGCATTTAAATGCAGAAAATAAAAAATTACCAAAGAATTAATTGTATTGAATTGTATTGAAATATAATTACCAAAGTATTAAAAAAGGCAATTAGTTGGTGCAGTACATAGAGTGCTGGGCCTGGAATAACGAAGACAAAAGTTCAAATTCAGACTCACACTATTTCTGAGTCTTACTGAGAACACTACTTAATTGCTATCTGCATCAGTTTCCTCAATTGTAAAATGGAGATAATAATAGTATCTACAAGTACTCTTAGTTGAAACTATCAAATGCAATAATATATATAAGTGTTTAGCACAATGCCTGACACAGTAGCTACAATATAAAGGACAGCTATTGTTATTTAAAAACTTGTACACCCCAGGTTTAGAATTGTGATGAAACTATGCATGTGAAAAAGTAATTCAGCATAATTTAAACTTAAAGATAGAGGGTTATTTTGTGTGGTGAGGAGGAATGGATTTGATCAAGAAATGATTTTATAGGATTATAAGATTATAGATTTAGAGCTAGAAGGAACAAAACTCCCCATTTTATAAATAAGAAAACCCAGAAAAGTTAAGGGACATGCCTGAGATCAAATAGATAGTATCTTCCTTACCAGTACAGATCAGAAAATATTTGGTGACATATCATATTACTTTCCTGGGGCCTTGAGAGGTTGAGACTTACCCACCATCACATAGTCGGTGTACCAGATATGGACTGGATCCACAAAGTCTTTTGGTCTCAGTTTAGCTCTCACCATGTCATGTTTCATCTCAATATTGATATATTTCCCTTTAATTAATTATTTAATACTATTATATATATAAAAATTATTATATATTATATATAAATTATAATATATATATATATAATTACATAAATATAATTACAAATATATAATTACAAACAAATAATTACAAATAATTAATATTTGTAATTATCTATGTGTATATTTATGCACATATATATTTCATATTACATTGATCACATTTAATAGTTTTACAATATACAAAGTATTTTCATCACAATAATCTTGTGAGACCAATAATAATATTTCCATTTTTACAGGTGAGGAGATTGAATCTTAGATATAACTTTGCCCTAGCGCACAGGGATAGAAAACGATGGGGCTGGAACTTGAATTCAGGACTTTTGATTCTTAAATTTACTGTTCCTCCTGTTATACTATGTTGTTTCTTTTAAACACATTTCTTGAAAAGTGGTATAGAACTATTTTTTATAAGTTGAATAACACTTTAAGCATATTATGATATTCTCACCAACTTCACTTATTTGATGATTATCATCATCATCATCATTATATTCCTCCTCATTAATAAGGAATAAACAAATATTTATCATGCCCTGGGTACACAGCATTCTATTATGTTCATGTTAATTTCCATATGTAGAATAATCACCTACAGGAGACGGTATACTTGGTTGAATTCCGGAATGGGAATCAGAAGGCATTCATCTCTAGCCTCAGATCCTTGCTAATTATGTGGCCTTTGGGCACATCCCTTAACTTGTCTCAGAATCCTTACTAATCAAATGAGGCTAATAATGACTCCTATTCCATGGTGTTATTATGAGGATATATGAACTAATACAAATAAAATGCAATTAAGCTTAGAGCATCACACAACTATGAGCTATTATTATTACTTTAAACAATGGATTTACAATTCCATCCACAGTCCATTTGTGTTGATAAAAGAAGTCAAGAAGAATATGATACTAGGGGCTTAAATCACAAATTTCTTATAAATGGCCATCTAGAAGACCAAAACTCCCTTCTCCATGATGCTATTACTGTTTTATCTCCTACCTCTCCAACTTGAAGAATCTCAATTTTCTGTTCTGTACTTTTCCCTGAAGCCTGTATGGGGTAGGGACTTGGGCAGAAATGTATATGAGTATAGTAACTAGTATGTTATACTCCTATTTATGACTGGTAAATAGTCGATCATTTTCTGTTGTAATGTGTCATGAAAATTATGATGTCCCTTATGAGATTATAAATTCAATTAAAATAGAACCTCTTGATATATTAGTAAAATGTGATTTATCCAGCCTTATCATGGAATGGAGTCTATGACTTTGGGCAAATTACTTCACCTTTGAATTTTAGTTTCTTCAGTAAATGTAAAATGGCTAAAATAATGATGTTGTGAATAAGACATTAAATAGTTTACAAAGTATACCATAAATCTGAGATATTTTTGTTCAATGTTTTTGTGCTTTTTAGTGGATTTATGATTCCTTGATGTATATTCTCCCTTCATTGATACAGATATCCTTATGTCTATACCTTATCCTGTGTAACTTCTGTCAGTGTCATTCTGTAACTCCTTCATAGAGGATATACTTGATGTACTAGGGGCCTTCGTCTGATTCTCTTAGCATTTTTAAAGTGCCCATACACTACTTGAGCTTGTCGTGTTTATTCCTGACAAGTTTCAAATTATATATGCCTTGCATCAATGCTTTATTCCACTTCCTGCATACAGGAAATTGTTGGTAACATGTTGTAGCCTGCTGACATTCATATTAAATCTTTTAATTACTCTTTTAATCATTTTCTATTTTTTCCCCAAGGTCATGTTTTAAAAAATGATTTTCTAGCTATATAGCATCACTCAGAGAATTTTGGTATTTAAAAAATGTTTTGGGGGGATTTTTTTGGTTTTAGTGGCAGTGAGCAATTGGAATCATTGAAATTACTGCATAATTTTTCCAATGCAATCCTGTTCTATCTCCCTCTCCAGTTCAATGATGGGCTCTCTTCACTATCTATGTACATTGTTTGACTACCATATGGATATTGATTGAAAAATCTGACAGAATGACCATGGTCTATGTTATAAACTGGGCAATATGTGTTTTTATTGATTTTGATTATCTCTTGTGGATATAGTACCTAGATAAATTTCTTTATTATTGCTACAGATTTTACTGAATCTTTATTCCTGTTTGCTCCTTCGTTTGCCATTTTAAAATTTATCTTTAATTTTCACTATTTGGCTTCTAGGTCTTTTTTCTAGTTTATTAGTCTATTACAATATTGCAAAATAATTATGATTCTATTATTTCCCTGACAATGCTAGCTGATAGAATCAAGATCTAAAAAGCTGCCAATGAACAAGACTTACATTGGGCTGTGTCCTTAAAGTGAAATTTCATAGGGACAAATGTAAAAAATCTACAGTTAGAGTCAAATAATCAACTCCATAAGAAGTATGAAGAAGTTTGATTAGAAAGAAATTTCGAGAAAAACTTGGAGTTTTGGTACACTGAAGGTCCAACTTGAGCCAGGAATTTTGATTTTGTATGAAATTTAAAAGTTTTTTTTTTGTTAGAATAAAAGCAGTGCAGCCAGAATTAAGATGATGTTGAATGATAATATTTTTATTGAAATCTCTGATAAAATAATGTCTAAGATATTTATAGAGAATTGATAAAAATAGAAGATGAAGAACCCCTTTCTAATGAATAAACAAGTAAAGGATAAGAATAAACAATTTTCAAAAGAAGAAATATTGTCAACAACCATATATTAAAATGAAGTACATTACAAATAATGGAAGTAAATGCAGTGACTTTATTTCATACATATCATATTGGCAAAAGTGATAAAAGAGGGAAAGAAACAATATGAGCAGGACTGTGAGACAATGGGCATACTAATAAACTGTTGTTGAAACTATAATTTCTGTTATACACTTTACAATTACTTGAGAAATTTAGCAAACTATATCTATCTTTTGAATTATCAGACCTGCTACTGGATTTATACCTCAAGGAGATCAATGGAATATTTCCACATATACCAAAGTATTTTTAATAGTGCTTTTTACAGCTAGAAAAAAAATTGCAGAAAAATGAACAAACTGGCAACAGAGTAGATTCTAACCGAACAAACTGTTGTCTGTGAGAGTAAGACAATATTTTTATATAAGAAATGTCAAATATGAATAATTTAGAGAAATGGGAATGTAGCACAATTCCTGGTATACAATAGATGCTCAATACATATTTGTTTATTGAGGCAAAAAAGCAAAACAATGTGAATGATAATACAAATGTAAATGAGAAAATTAAGAGATTTTGTAATTCACATTAAATATAATAACCAATGTCTGTTTCAGGGAGCTTAAATTCATTTCATCATTATGAAACATCCTTCATCAAAGTAAGGAAGTAGTGAATTATAGATGTGAAATAGCCTTCCAGATACAGCTAAGGGTACACTGTTTTGAGGATTAAGTGACTTGTGCAGGGTCACAGAGCTAGGAAGTGTTAAGTGTTGAGACTAGATTTGAACTCAGCTCCTCCTGACTTCAGGACTAGTGCTCTATCCATTGTACCACCTAGCTGCCTCAGGTCTGTTGTTTTTATTTACCATAGCTACTGTATCTACTGTTTTTATTTACCTTCTTTTTCTTATTATACAAAGGATTTTATAGTGGTACAGGGGTGAGAGGATTCTTTGAGAAATGTCTTTGGTGTAACAACAAAATGCATCAATAAAATGTTAAAATGAATATATATATATATATATATATATATATATATTTCCAGGATTTTGTTCCATTTTACTAGCTGAAATCATTCCAACACTCCTTTGCATGAAGTGTAGTCAGAAAACTGGGTAATGAGTAATTAATAGAAAAATACATGAAAATATAAAAGAAAAAGGATAACTTCAGTATATCAACTTACTGAATATTTAGCATTTTTATGAGAGAAAAAATCAAAATTGTATCCAGCATTGTCTATCTCAGAATTTTATTGTTAAGTCAATAACAGAGAGAACTTTTTACATAAGTTTGGTAATTTAAATTTCCACTAAGTCATGTTTATATTTTTTAAACAGTGAAATGAGTCCTAGAATTCTCAATAAAAATTTACCTTTTTGACCACTTGATAATTTGTAAGAAGTTTAGGATAAAAACATCTACAAGAAAATTTTGTTTTTCAACGAAAATTAGTTAACCAAGGAGCCCATTACAAAATATGTGTTTGTTAATTTTTTGGTCTTCTTAAGAATAGGGTCTTTTGTCGACTATTAAGCAATTAAAACAATAATAAAATAGACATAGAACATTAAAATGAAAGAGTCATAGCAGTATGAATACTGAAATATGAGAGATAAGAAACTACTTGTTCTCCTGTTACATCTGAAATTTATTATTCAACTCCAATGGGTTCAGTTATCATCTCTACACTAATATCTCCCAGACCTCAACATCCATTCTGAGGCTTCAACATCTAGCTCTCAGAATGGATCCTAATAATATCAGTAGCTCTGTATCACCAATTGCCCCTTTGACCCTTTAAACTGGAATTTCAAATTAAATAGGGTTCAACCACTACTTATTATCTTTCTCTCAAAAACTACTGGAAAGCACTCCCCTTTTTTCATTCACATACATTTATCATAATGTCTATAACAATACCTTGCTCTTTTGAACTTTCATGAGTTGCCAGGTATAGTAAATTCTATCTGCAGCATCTCTCACATTGATCCCCCTTTTTTTTCCCCATATGACTATTACTTCAGTTCAAGATCTTATCATCAATTGCTAGGACTATTGTGATAGCTTCCTAATTAGGTTTCTGATCTCTTTCCTTTTCAATTCATCTTTGATCTCTTTCCTTTTCGATCCATTTTCCACACATGACAAATTGATTTACCCAAAGCATGTATCTTATCATGTTACTACTCCCCTAATATTTTCAGATTTTCCCCAAACATATAGCTTACCTTGTTTCTACTCTCCTAGTATTTTTAGATTTATCTAAAGCATATAAATTTCCATGTTACTATTCCCTTAGTATTTTCAGATTTACCCAAAGCGTATATCTTACCATGTTACTAATCCCTTAGTATTTTCAATATCAAATATAAATTCCTTTGTCATCTAAAAGTCTTCAAAGACGAATTCAACCTGAAAACAGGCTCCAAATGACAGGGATTTTGCCCCTTATCATTTACTCAATAGTTCAGTCAGACTCTATCTCATGTCTTTGTGCCTTGGCACTGGTTCTCACCTTTACCAAGAGTTCCAAAAACTCTGTTCAACTTCCACCTTCTCCAGGAGGTCTTTTACTGATCCAGTTATTAATATGCCATTCCTACCCAATTACTCTTTATTTTTTTAACATAATAATGCATATTTAACATAATAATAATATATTTGTGTGTTTATTTTTTTGCTTACATCAGGGTATCCTAGGCAGCTTTTTTCTTTTTTTTTTCTGCTTCTCTGGATCACCTCCCTTTCCCTTTGTCTCCCAATCTTAGGCAAAAAAATGATTTAAAAGTATAATTAAGAGGCAGGTAGCTCAGTGACTAGAATATTGTTGGGTTCTGAATCAGAAAGAGCCATGTTCAAATGTGGCCTCAGATACTTGCTCTGTGATTCTGAGCAAATCACAACTACTATGTGCCTCAGTTTCCTCAAATGCAAAATAGGTATCATAAACAGCTCCTGCCTCTTAGGGTTGTTGTGAGAATCAAATAGATACATGTAGAGTGCTTAACTTGGTGTCTGGAAGATAGTAGCTATTTGATAATGATTGTTTTCTTCCTGTAAATCTTGTGTATTCACATTATTTTAATAATAAATATTCCTATCATTCTTGATAATATTAATAGTAATCTTCCCCTATTAAGACAGTACATTGAAATTTCACTTCCTCTTTACAGTTTGATTCAATGATGGATTTTTAAATCAGAGTAATATGGCCACATAGCAATAATTTATGTTGAAATAAATGTGGCATATTATAGCATAAATATACTTTTTTGGGGGATATTTTATTGGTCTGTCCTTTCCATTTAATTATACCCTCCTTCTCTAAGCAAATAGAAAAAAAAAACACAACAAAATAAGCCATAAAGCCAAAATACATATTGCACATGAAATGCATAATGCATATACAATGCTCGTTAGCCGTGTCCCAAAATATGTCTCTTCTTTGCATTTTAAATTCATCATTTTTCTGTCAGGAGGTGATCAGAAGGTCCTTTCATTTTTATTTCTTTGGATTCATGGTTTTTATTGCATTGATCAGAGCTTTTTTTTTTTTTTCCTGACCTCCAGATGTGAGTCTCCCAAGTTCTGGATATCCTATTGGCATCTCACACTCAATCTCCACAAAACTGAACTGAACTTTCTTCCTTATCCTACTCTTCCTTCCATATTTCTTTTTTTTTTTTTTTTTTGGCTGAGACAATTGGGATTAAGTGACTTGCCCAGGTCACACAACTAGGAGGCATTTAAGTACGTGAGGTCAGATTTGAATTCAGGTCCTCCTGACTTCAGGACTGGTGCTCTATCCACTGTGCCACCTACCTGCCCCCTTCCATATTTCTTATATGTGGGGTACCAGTGTTCACCCTTTCTGTCATGTTTGTAAACCCAGGGTTCTTGTAGACCTCCTTTTCCCCTCACATTTTTAATAGTCAGTTTTAGAATTGAGTCATTTGCACATGTTCTATCTATCCCTTGTCTGGAATCCCACTGACAAGATTATCATATTCATGATTTTTATCACCAATTTGCATTACTGCAAACATTTTTTTTTTAACAAATCTTTCCATATTATCTGTTATGATTTTGCCAGAATAGTTTTTCTTAACAGCTCTGGGGAAAAAAAAAAAAAAAAAGTTTTCTTTGGCTCTTTGTTGCAAAATCACAGCCTGTGCTCCAAAGGAATCATTACTATATGCAACATGTAGTCATTCATTAGTAAGCAAGTGAGAATTCATATTCCTTTACCTGGCATTTAAGACCCTTGGCAGTCTTACACCAAGCCTCCTTTTCAACATTATCTTCTAGTAATCCTCTCTATGTTGTCTGTATTCTAGTCAAATGGGCCTATTCTCTTTCCTCTAAACATGGATGACATTCTTCTGTCTCTGTGTCTTTATTTAGAACATTTCTTTGACCTGGAGTGTGCCACCTCTTCTACTGAATTCCTTCTCATTCTTTACTCATCCCAAATATCTTCTTTTCCATGAACCTCCCATTCAGTCTTCTCATTTCCTATTAGAATCTCACAGAGATTTGTTTCCCAACTCTCTATACTTTTGTGATACCATTATAAAGGAGCTTGAAGGGAGGAGCCTTAGATCAATTTGATGAATTCCTTAATTAGTTCAATGAGATAATAGAAAATGACCCTTTGTTTGAAAGTATTTGAAGGTATTTCTAGTGAAGGGACTTTGTTCTAGTTGTTGGTATTGGTGAAATTGGTTCACAATTTTCAATTGTGTTTGACTCTTTGTGACCCTATTTGGGATTTTCTTGGCAAAGATACTGGAGAAGTTTGCATTTCCTCCTCAAAGTCATTTTATGGAAGAGGAGACTGAAACAAATAGAGTTAAATGACTTGCACACAGTAAGTTTCTGAGACTGGATTTGAATGCAGGTTTCTGACTACAAGTGTTCTATCCACTGCACCACCTAGCTTTCCCCTACCTTGTTCTAAGGACCTAAATCCCTTTGTCTCCCAGTTAATAGGGCTGGTGAAGGGCTATTGCCCAATGCTGATATTGTACATGAAGTGTTTGTATAGGAATTAGGGACATTATTTCCTACATTTGGGAAAAGCTATATGCCACAAGTGCTTAAAATTTATTCTGGAGATTTCCTTAGAGTTACTCTCTCTTAGATGGTTGTGCACACAAAAGACCCTAACGTTTTATTAAAGAAATGAATGACTTTTCACCTCTTGTCCCTCACAAATCACTGTTCTGCAACTCTAATACATTTATCATATGTTATGGTGTAATATAGTTATCTGTGTGTTGTTTCCTTCTCCTAGTTTATAAGGAACTTATAAGGAACTTCAAGGATTGCAACTTCTTTATTTCCTCAATTAATTCGTATAATGGCCTGCTCAAATGAGATGCTCAAATACACTTAGAAAATTAACCAGTAATTAAGCAGTGATTTATAAATGTTATTGCTGTTTTTGATACTAAGCATAAGTACATGAATTCTTTCCTTACCATTTGGTATTGTTTCACCATTTCCCCCTCCACAGGATGTGAAGGATTGGAAAAACTTGATCTGACAGTAAATTTTGTTGGAGCATTGAGCAGCATTAAAATTCTTCGACATAATATAAATCTTAAAGAAATTTTTCTTATGGGTAATCCATGTGCAGACTTTGAAGGATACCGAGAGTTTGTGGTTGCTACTCTTCCACAACTGCAAGTATGAATATTTTAATGGTTCCAATTACTTCAATGCATTGTCCTAAACTGAATTCATTATCTTTCTCTTCAGACTTTCCCATCTTCCAAACATTGCTAATGCTTTCTAGGACAGAACCATCCTTAGTCCCCCAAACTCACAGCATAAGTATCTCACCCCACATATCCAGTCTGTGGCTAAGGTCTATCAATTTTACCCCTGTCACATCTCTCTCCTTCTCTCCGTGGACAGTCACCAACCTGATGCAGGTCTTTATCACCTCACCCCCGAACTATTGGAGTAGACTGCTGATACATCTGCCTGCTCACTCAAGTCTAGATTCTATTATCTGTCTAAGTGATTTAGCTAAAACACAATTTGACCATGTCACCTTTCCTTCCACTTAATCCTTTCACTCCCCCTCGCTTCACATGCTCTTTGATCCACTACCACCAGCAATCTGGTTGGTTCTATGAACAAGACACTCTTACCTTCTTAGTCTGGGTATTTTCTCTGGCTTTCCTCTATACCTGGAATGCTTTCCTTTTTCATATTTACTGCTGCCTTTCCTGGTTTCATTTAAGCCCCAGCCAAACCCATCTTCTACAGAAACCCTTTCTCAATCTCTCTTAATTATTAGTGTCTCCATTGTTATTTCCTATTTATATAGTTTGTTCATATTTGTTTGCTTGTTGTTTCTCCCTTTAGTTTGTGAAATCCTTGATGACAAGTATTTTCCTTTGCTTTATTTTTTTTAGTAGTCCCAGGATTTAAGCATTTTGCCTTGCAAATAATAGGTACTTAATAATAATTTAACTGACAACATGAAAATTCTAAAATTTAAAAATTAGAGTCATGCCAAATTTGTTCAATTTTATCAGCAGATAAGATCTCTGCATAGGTGGATCATATAGATAACTGAAGTTTTTTACGTTTAAGGTTTGAAACTTTTTTGTATTTTATAGTCTTTATGGAGACCATTCTAAAGGAAATAAATATTTCTCTGCCTTATTAAATAAAATATAATAAACACAATTTGGCCTTTTCCTAAGGAAATAGCATATAATATCTGTAAATTATTATACTATATTACTTTGAGAGATTATTGAAGATTTCAAGGTTTTTTAATTTGTATACTAAGTGGCCCCAGATTTATAAATTTGTAGATACTGTTGTTTGTCCTTTATGCTTGAAGAAGATTAAAATAACATTACATTGTCAGGGTCAAGGTACAATGTATCTGGCTGTGGTTGATCTTTCCAATACTAATTTAGAAGGTTCGACTATAGGTTGGACACAAACAGTCTGTGTGACCATTTGGGAGGGAGATACCTCTAAATGCATTTGTAGATAAAATCACACTGTGTCCTTCAGTAATAATTCTGTTTTTATGAATATTTCTTTAGAGTGGGCTTCTTTTTTCAACACTCTTTTATTTTTCCAATTACACATAAATATAGTTTTCAATATTTATTTTTTGTAAAACATTGTGTTCTAATTTTTTCTCCTTGCCTCTCTCCTCCCCAAGAGAACAAGCACTCTCATAATAAGTTAAATATGTGCAATTCTTTTAAACATATTTCCATATTTAATTTATTTTTAATATTAATTTTTTACAATTCTGAGTTCTAAATTTTCTCTCTTCTTTCTGCCCTCCATTCATTGAAAAGGCGAATGATATGAGATCAGTTATACAGTGAGGTCATGCAAAACATAATGAAGCAAGAAAAATAAAGTGAAAAAAGAATGCTTCATTCTGCACTCTTGAGTCCATCAATTCTCTCTCTGGAAGTGATTAGCATTTTTCATCATGGATCATTTGAAATTGCCTTGGATCATTGTTTTGGATCAAGTCATTCACAATTGATCATCCATATGATATGGCTGTTACTGTGCATAATGCGGTTCTGATTCTGTTCAATTTGAATTTGACTTTATATTAAATTTTCCCAGATTTTTCTGAAACCCTCCTGCTTATTATTTCTTAGAGCATAATAGTATTCCATTACAATTATATGCCAACAACTTTTTCATCCATTATCCATTTGATAGGTATCCCCTCAATTTTCAATTCCTTGCTACCACAAAAAAGCTGTTATAAATATATTCATATATTTAAGTCTTCTGTCCTTTTCTTTAAGCTTTTTGAGATACAGATGTAGTAGTGGAATTGCTGGATCAAAGGATATACAGTTTCATAACCCTTAGGTTGTATTTCCAAATTCTTCTCTAAAATGGTTGACTCAGTTCACAATTCCACCAACAGTGTGTTGATATCTTTATTTTTCCACATCCCTTCCATCTTTATTTTCCATTTTTGTAATGTTAGCTAATATCTCAGAGTTGTTTTAATTCTATTTCTCTAATCATTAGTGATTTAGAATAAGTTTTCCTGTGGATTTTGATAGCTTTGATTAGAGTAGGTTTCTTGGTACAACTATTTTTGTTTTTGTTATGAGCCATAACAATGTTGATTTTTCATTTAATTTTGTGAGTGTAATTGATATTTTCCCTTTCTTGGCTTCATTTTTTTTTTGTTTGTTTTTTTTTAGATGATATTCAATTTTTTTTAAATAACTTTTTATTGACAGAACCTATGCCAGGATAGTTTTTTACAACATTATCCCTTGCACTCACTTCTGTTCCAATTTTTCCCCTCCCTCCCTCCCTCTGCCCTCTCCCCAAACATGGCAAGCAGTCCTATACATGTTAAATAGATTGCAGTGGATCTTGGATATAATATATGTGTGTAGAACCGAACAGTTTTCTTGTTGCTCAAGGAGAATTGGATTTGGAAGGTATAAATAACCTGGGAAGAAGAACAAAAAATGCAAGCAGTTTACATTCATTTCCTAGTGTTCTTTCTTTGGATGTAGCTGCTTCTGTCCATCCTTGATCAATTGAAGCTCAGTTAGATCTTGTCTTTGTTGAAGAAATCCACTTCCATCAGAATACATCCTCATACAGTATCGCTGTTGAGATATATAATGATTTCCTGGTTCTGCTCATTTCGCTCAGCATCAGTTCATGTAAGTCTCTCCAATCCTCTCTGTATTCGTCCTGTTGGTCATTTCTTACAGAACAATAATATTCCATGACATTCATATACCACAATTTACTCAACCATTCTCCAATTGATGGGCATCCATTCATTTTCCAGCTTCTGGCCACTACAAACAGGGCTGCCACAAACATTTTGGCACATACAGGTCCCTTTCCCTTTTTTAGTATCTCTTTGGGGTATAAGCCCAGTAGAGACACTGCTGGATCAAAGGGTATGCACAGTTTGATAACTTTTTGGGCATAGTTCCAAATTGCTCTCCAGAATGGCTGGATGTATTCACAATTCCACCAACAATGTATCAGTGTCCCTGTTTTCCCACATCCCCTCCAACATTCTGCATTATCTTTCCCTGTCATTCTGGCCAATCTGACAGGTGTATAGTGGTATCTCAGAGTTGTCTTAATTTGCATTTCTCTGATCAATAGTGATTTGGAACACTCTTTCATATGAGTAGTAATAGTTTTAATTTCATCATCTGAAAATTGTCTGTTCATATCCTTTGACCATTTATCAATTGGAGAATGGCTTGATTTCTTATAAATTAGAGTCAATTCTCTATATATTTTGGAAATGAGTCCTTTATCAGAACCTTTGACTGTAAAAATGTTTTCCCAGTTTATTGTTTCCCTTCTAATCTTGCCTGTATTAGTTTTGTTTGTACAAAAACTTTTCAATTTGATATAATCAAAATTTTCAATTTTGTAGTCAATAGTGATCTCTAGTTCTTCTTTGGTCATAAATTCCTTCCTCTTCCACAGGTCTGAGAGGTAAACTATCCTATGCTCTTCCAATTTATTTATGATCTCATTCTTTATGCCTAGATCATGAACCCATTTTGACCTTATCTTGGTGTACAGTGTTAAGTGTGGGTCAATGCCTAGTTTCTACCATACTAATTTCCAATTTTCCCAGCAATTTTTGTCAAATAATGCATTCTTATCCCCAAAACTGAGGTCTTTGGGTTTGTCAAACACTAGATAATTAAGGTTATTGGCTGTTTTGTCCTTTGAACCCAATCTATTCCACTGATCAACTAATCTATTCCTTAGCCAATACCAAATAGTTTTGGTAACTGCTGCTCTATAATATAATTTTAGATCTGGTACAGCTAGGCCACCTTCATTTGATTTTTTTTTTCATTAATTCCCTTGAAATTCTTGACCTTTTGTTTTTCCATATGAACTTTGTTGTTATTTTTTCTAGGTCATCAAAATAGTTTTTGGGAAGTCTGATTGGTATAGTGCTAAATAAATAGATTAGTTTAGGTAGTATTGTCATCTGTATTATATTTGCTCGCCCAATCCAAGAGCATTTAATATTTTTCCAGTTAGTTAGATCAGACTTAATTTGTGTGGAAAGTGTTTTGTAGTTTTTCTCATAAAGTTTCTGATTTTCCCTTGGCAGATAGATTCCTAAATATTTTATACTATCAGTAGTTACTTTAAATGGGATTTCTCTTTCTAACTCTGACTGTTGGATTTTGTTAGTGATATATAAGAATGCTGATGACTTATGTGGGTTTATTTTATAACCAGCAACTTTGCTAAAATTATGGATTATTTCTAATAACTTTTTAGTAGAATCTCTGGGGTTCTCTAAGTATAGCATCATATCATCAGCAAAGAGTGATAATTTGGTTTCCTCATTGCCTATTCTTATTCCTTTAATATCTTTCTCAGCTTTTATTTCTTAGCTTCATTTTGAAAGTAATTTCCCATGATAGATAGCCTCAAGCTGGAGAGCATGATCAGGCCATTAGGGAAATTATGTTTCCTTGGTTTCCCTGGAAATCATCCCTCATTCAGACCAGAAACTATAACTAGTGCAGGTTGATTGAGGCTTGTATTCCCTCAGGGGATTAGCAATCAACAGATCTCCTTTAAGAGGCAGGGTGCCAGTTTTTGCCATGGAAATTTTGGGGAACATGAAATACATAAAATTAAACTTCTGGATATGATTTTTTTCTAATCTATATCATATCTTACTGAGACCCAGCAAGCCTGACCTGGTTCTAGCTTTGCCATAGCCTCTTCTTGCCATTGTTTCTGACTAAAGACATTTCTATTAATTAGCTTGAGACTTTAAAGGTTCTTTAGAATCTGAACGTCTTTTAACTGACTCAGTGTTTGCAGCTATTCATTAAAGTAAGAAAATCACAAAATTATTGAATACCAGAGTTGAAAGGAACCTCAAAGACCATCTAGTCCAGTCTCAATGGAACAATCCTGTTCCTTCTGTGGCAGTCCATTCATTTTTTGGAAGTGTTAGGAACTGTTTTTCACATTGATCTGAAGTCTGCCGGTGCTATTTTCATCTCCTATTCTTAGTTCCATTCTTTGACTCTAAGCAAAAAAACATTTGAAGGCAATCCAACTCACACAGAGCAAGCGCTCACATGGTGGTCAGAAAAACACATAGACATTCTTATACTCTCTCTTAAGTACTTTAGAATTGAATGTTCACGTGGACCATTTGTGCCTGACTTGAGGTAGAACATTCTGAGCTCATACTGGTCTGATCAACCACAGCCAGACACACTAACTTGACTCTAAGATAGTGATAATTTAGTCTTCTTTGAGAATAAAGGATAACCACTTACCAAGGTGCCAGACACTATTTTAGCACCGAGAACACCAAGACCCATGACTGAAATTTAGTTTAGTAAGGTTATCTTTTTTTTTTTTCTGGATAGGTAAAATGGGGTGGGGATAGCTTTGAATATATTTCAGGAAATTCGGGAACCAGGTAATGGGAGTATACTGAAGAACATTTGGGTGAATGAAAGCAGAAGTATATTCCAGGAAGTCAGGAGCTAGATGAGGAAAGGAGTTCCCAGGCTTGGCTCTGAGACATGCTATTATAGAGATGGAGAACTCATTATCTTCTGCTCTTTTTTCTACCAAAAGCAGAGTAGCTAATCATTTTTTTGCTTTCCTCACTGATAATTTTATCTCTCCAAAGTCTCAGGAAACCAATAAGGAAAATTGTATTTTAGATTTCATTCTTATTAATGGGGAAGAAGAGATTATTGTGGTGGAATCATCTTGCGTGATGGCACCTCTTATCTCTGACCTAGTTTCCTCATTCTGTCTCTGTCTGAAATCTCTCCTTAAATCCATTCTCCAAACAACTGCTGAAATAATAGTCCCAAAACAATCTCTGACTACATTACTCCCCTTCTTAGGACCTTCAAGGTCCCTTTACTTCTAGGATCAAATATACTTTCTGCTTTTGAAATTTTAAACCCCTAACAAACTAGCTCCAAACTTCCATTCCAGCCTTATGAATTACCCTCCTTCACACATTCTTCATTCTAGACAAATCTGGCTATACTATTCCTTCTTTTGTCCCCAAACAACCCCGCCCATATTGCCTGGAATTAGAACCATAGAAAGCAGGGATTTTTTTTTTTTTTTGGCCAATTTTTTGTATCCACAGTATTTAGCTCAGTGCCTGGCACATGGTAGGAACTTAATACATGTTTATTGATTGATTGGAATGCATTTCTATTTCACCTTTACCTCTTTGAATTGCTTCTTTTTTGTTAGCTCATACTTCTTTCTACATGAAGTCCTTCCCTCCATCTGCCAGTGCTTTTTCCCTGTTTCCCTTGCATTTTGCACACACACACACACACACACACACACGCACTGTTTCTCCTATAGGATTTTAAGTTCCTTGAAGACAAGTACAATTTCATATTTGTCCTTAATATCCTCAGTGCTTGAGCACTGGCACATAGATACTTAATTGTTAATTGATTGTGGAGAGATAAAATTTCACAGTAGAAATAAGATTAGGAGAGATGGCAAGCTCTCAAAACTGATATTCTGAAAACTATCTTTAGAACATACTTCCAAAGGGTAGGAAAAAGACAATTATTTAAATATATCAATATATTCATTTATGTTATTTTAAAACCCAGACTTTATTAAAACATGAAGAAAATGGAACAGAGCTAATCATTGACAGAACTATTAATTTAACATTCTTATTACTGGCAAAGATAATTAGCAAACTATATTGTTTTAATAGCATATAATGAGCTTTAAATTATTCCTTTTAGCTATTGTATTTGATGAATATCAAATATTTATCAGAAGATTAAATATTTTGTCATTTAGTTCGTAAGGATTTATTAAGCACCTACAATATGCCAGGCACTATGTGTGCAGAATTTTGGGGATACAAAAAATAGTCTTTGCAGTCAAGAAGATTATAGTCTAATGAAAGAGACAACACACATGCACCTATGTATAAGCAAAATATATAAATTGGGGGCAGTCACAGAAGGAAGGCGATACTAATTAAAGAGATCTGGGAAAGGCTTCCATTAAAAGGTGAGGCTTTAGCTAAAACTTGAAGAAGCCAGGGAAATAGGAGACAGAGATGATGGTATGTGTAGCATGGGGAACAAACCTTGAAAACAGTTGGAGTGTCTTGTATGAGCACCAGTAAGGAGGCCAATATCATTGGATTGTAGAGTACATGGAAGGGATTAAGGTATAAGAAGACTGAAAAATAAGAAGAGGGTAAAATTATAAAGGGTTTTAGCACCAAATAGGATTTTATATTTGATTCTGGAGGTAATGGAGTTATTTTTCATGCATTATTTATGTCCCTTTTATGAAATTCATGTACTTATAATATTCCAGCCAAGGTCAACATAAAGTCAATTTGAATCCTTATTTTTAAAAAATCATTTTATTATTATTTTTGTTATAATTATAATTTTATTATAAGCGTTTGGATGGCAAAGAAATAGAGCGATCAGAGAGAATTAAGGCATTGCAGAACTACCCAGTAATTGAAGAGAAAATCAGAGAACAGGAAACGGCTTATTGCCTCAAAAGATCCAAAGAGAAAGAAGAGGCTGAGAGAAAACTTCAAGAAGAGGAAAAGAAAGAAAAATGGAAGGAAAACAAAAGTAATCCAGGCTTCGATGGACGTTGGTACACAGACATCAACAACACTATGTATGTAAACTAACATTCATATTTTAGTGTTTATTTGTGATTCAAAAATTAATAGAAATAATCATTTAACATTAAAAGATGCTTACTTTCAAGGCCATAAACTTCCAATTGCTTGATTATAAATGATAATCTTATGACTTATGGACACTATGGTTTTTTTATATCAAGGGTTTTTATCTTGGATTTCATGAACCTTAAAATAAAAATTTATCTTGAAATCTGTAGTTCAATGTATTGGTTTTCTTTTGTAAGTCTTAAGTATTTTCTTGATTTAAAAACCTCATTGCAAAAAAGGGTCTGTAAGCTTCACCAGACTGCTAACAATGTTCACAATCAAAAAATGCCCACTACCCCTGTTTTCTGTCAACATATATGCACATTTCTACTAAAGCCCTCTACTTTCAATTACATTTAAATTATTATATCTAAAAAATGTGCTAAGCAAATAGCTTATAAATCTACAGATCTGCCTTTGTGTAATGTATATGTTGTTGAAAAGTTTTGTAATGCATGCTCCTCAGTGGAAGCATCACAAAGCTTACCTCCGGTTATCTTTTATATTTTGCGAATTTTATTATATTTATACTTAAATATTCATTTTGTATAAAGAAAAGACTTCAATATGTCTTCAAGTCCAACTCAACAGTAATCTTTATTGATTTTTTAAAAATCATTTTTTCTGTTTATTCCAGTCACACTATTCACAGTATGAACATTTTATTACTCATTGGAATTTGTCTTGAAATATTGATCAATTTGAAACTGATCTATTAATAGTTTTCCTTGTGAAATCATTTCAGAGGGATGGGCTTGTATTCAGAGGGATGGGTTTTCTAGTAAAAATCTATTTCTCTTCCTTCCTTCCTTCCTTCTTTTCTTCCTCCCTCCCTTCCTCCCTCCCTCCCTTCCCTCCCTCTCTTCCTTCCTTCCTTCCTTTGTTCCTTTCTTCCTTCCTTCCTACCTTCCTTCCTTTCTTTTTTGCTGAGGCAATTGGGATTAAGTGACTTGCCCAGGGTCACACTGCTAGGAAGTGTTAGTGTCTGAGGTTAGATTTGAACTCAAGTCCTCCTCCAGACTTCAAAGCTGGTGCTCTATCCACTGTGCCATCTAACTGCTCCAGTATTTCACTTTTCTAAAAGAAAATGCATTTCAACGTGTATTTTCTGATAATTTTGTTTCCTGAATTACCTAAACCTTATTATTTAGATTGCAAAAGATTGAAAGTTGTACCCTGTAAACCTTTTACTAGCCAGAAATTAGAAAAAAAAAAAAAAAGAAAGAAAAAATGCAGCTGGTTGCTTCAATCACAAATATTGCAATAGTTTTCTGATATAACATTTACCTTGGAAACCTGTATTATAAATTATATTTTTTAGTGATCAAAATTATTGTGCAGATTATAGTGTACTTTTCTATTTAGCTGGATGTAAGTGGCTCAGATATATCTTTCTTCTCTATCCTGTTTTTATTATACTGGATGTCCCAAAAGTATTAGTATACTCTGAAGCTTCACTAGCTAGACTTTAGAGGCATTGTTTTAAGCTTTACTAGCTTAAATTTACACCCAGCCTTTTTGAGCACATTTACCATTATAACAAGTCATTGCTCACAAGACAGAAGATCAAATTATTTTTGCATGGAAGAAGCAGCTGCATTTATGTTTTGTTTTCCCTACATTCTCCATGAAGTTTACTTAACCTACCCATTTGGTAATGATCCTCCCTGCCTTATTCTTTACATTTGTTTTTGATTACTCCTCTATCTTATTTTATATTGCAGTCACTTGTGGATATATTGCATTGTTTTTCATATGCAAAATAAGCTCAGCATGGACAGGGATTATGGAATCCCTGCCAGCACCTAGTATGGAAATTTGCACATAGCTAATAAATGATTGTTGAATTGAACAGAAATATTTTGCTCTTTATAAAACCACTGGTTTAATCAATCAAACAACAAACATTAAGCATTTGTAATGTTCCAAGAACTGTAAAATGGAAGGAAAACCAATGAAAAGTAAAAAAAAGTCTCACAAGAAATTTACATTCTAATAGGTAAGACAATGCAGATAAAGAAGTATAGGTAAGAAATATTAAAAAAGAAAAGAAAAGAAAAAAGCAAAGAAAATCCACAGAGCCAATGAACATTGACCATAGAGTTGAAGACACTAGCAGCTGCAGGGATCAGGAAAGACCTGCAGAAGGTGATATTTGAACTGATGCTTGAAGGGGGTGTAGGATTCTAAGAAATAGAAATGACGAGAGCATTGCATAGACATTCCATGCACACTGGCACAGAAATAGGCATTGGAGACAAAGAAAAGTCAATATTAGGAATAATGAAGACTAGATAAATATGAGGGTACGATGTTGAGAATAGCTTTATATGTGAAATATGGTTTATAATTGATCTTAGAGGTAATAGAGAGCCATTGAAGTTTATTAAGTATCAGGAAGAGGTGATATGGTCAGACTATACTTAGGAAAATCACTTTTGTCAGCTTTGTGGAGGATGTATTGAAATGGGAAATGACTTGAAGCAGGCAAAACAATTAGGGAGCTATTGCAGTAGTTCAGAGAAGAGATTATGAGAGTAGTGGCTGTGAGTATAGACAAGGAGGTATAGCTAAGAAATGTAGAGAAAAACCAAATGATTTGGTAGCTGGGAATGTGAATTATGAGAAATCAAAGATGATATCAAGGTTTCAACCTTGAGTTATTGAAAAGATACTGATGACAATCATAATAAGCAAGTTTGGAAAAGGGGTGAATTTTAGGGGGAAAAGAATATAAAATTTATTTTGGATACATGGAGTTTAAGAATTGGAATTGTTCAATGGGCAGTTGGTAATATAGGACTGGAGATCAGGAGAAAAACTAATGATGGATCAATAAATATAGAATCATCTACATAAAGATAATTCTGTGACATGGTAGCTGAAGAGATCCACAATTAAGAGAGTATAAAAAAAAGAGAAGAGGGTTTAGAAGACAGCTTTGGAGGACATTTGTAGTTAGTATACATGTCATAAATGAAGATGTAGCAAAGGGAGCTTTGATGGAGTCAAATAGATAGAAGAACTAGGAGAAACGTATCAAAACAAACAAACATAAAAATGAGAATATCCAGAAGCCAACGTCAAATACTGCAGAGAGGTCAAGAAATTTCTATATTGAAAAAAGGAATTAGATTTGGCAATAAAGAGATCATTGATAACTTTGAAGGAAGTAACTTAAATTGAAGATTAACATTGGAAGCCAGATTGCAGAGAGAGTGAAGGACGAAAGGAACGAAATAAGCATTTATTAAGTGCTTAATATGTGCCAGGCATTGTATTAAGCACTTTGCAAATATCTCATTTTAACGTCACCACAACCCTGGAGAGTAGGTGCTATAATTATCTCCATTTTACAGCTGAAGGAGACAAATGTTAAATGATTCAACCAGGGTCATACAGCTAGTAAATATCTGAGGCAAGTCTTTCTGACTCAGCATTGTTAATAACAAAGCCAATATCCAAATTGTTATTGGCAACTAAAATTTATAACTGCAGGTCAGATAATGTGAGAAGGAAGTGGAATTGTTAAGAAATTGATTAAAATGTCCATACCCTCATGATGCCTTTGGGAAAAAAGAGGAGTGAATAATGTGCAATAGGAGTCCACTTCTGGCATCCAAAATGATGGAGCAGATTTAGAGCCAGAAATAAAACATCATAGCTTTTAAGAAGAATCAGTCAATCAGTGATAAATATAAACAAACAAAAAATAAACAAATGAATACATACATTTAAAAAAATTAAAAAGCAACACTCTGTTAGGTGCTAAGGATAGCACATGAAACAATCCCTACTCACAAAAAACTTACATTCTGTATTATTAGAAAAGTCTAAAATTAGACTACTATATAAATTATATTTATTATATATATTATAATTACATAATATATATAGTTATATAAATACATTATATAATATTGTACAATATTATATAAAGGCAAAATTGTGAAATAAAAGGTAGCATAAAAATGGATTTGATGCACATCCAGATCATGTCTGGACATTGTCACTTATGGGAAAACTCCTGGGAGTGCTAATAGGAAGCAGAAAAGCTGGTGCATGCATATCTGCTTCTGCATCAGTACCCAGTGTTGTTGGGAGCATCTTTTTCCCATTAGAATTCTGGATAGAACTTATCTTTTCTTTAAATCTGCCTACTTAAGCAGAGTTGATTTATCTGGGTGTTTGCCTGGAGTACAGAACTTTATTCATACCAGAGACACAGTAATATAAAAGACGCAGCTCAGAGAGCTATACAGCCCCAGAAAAAAAAGTCAGAGTTTAGGCCTTCTTTTATTTGTACTTTTCAGTTTCAAGTAAAGGGAATGGAGTCTGTCCTAGCAGTGTGACTCATGGGAATATTTGGGTTCAGTATCTTGGGAATCCTATAGTCAATTGACCAGGGAATCCTTGAGGAGCAATGGTCTAAGTAGCCAGCCCAGTGGAGTTTTGGACTTGACAGTGAAGAACTAATAAGTGAATCAGGCTGTGAGCTTTATCACCTTTCCACTCTCAAGAGACTAAGTGCAAGGAAAGGAATTTAGAGGTATTAGCTGTTGACGATGTTTTCAAGGTTTTTTGCTAAGAAGGAAAGAAGATATAGAGAATGGCAACTATTGGAATGGCAGCCTCTAATAAGAGGTTTAATGGACATTCTAATTTCTTGTAAGGTCTACTGAAATTAAATCAATATTTATTGTTGTGGTACCATTGCTTTTCCACTGAAGGCAAAATAGGGTACCTAGAGATTTGAGGCTTTACTGTTGTTTTATGATATTGGACACCCGAATATGTTTGTAGGAGAAGTAAGCAATAGAAAGAGAGAGACTGAAGATGCACAGGACAGATGAGGTATTTGATGCAACCAAGGCCTGGAGGAGCCTGGGATGAATGAGGTGCTAGGTGTGTAATTTAGGACATCTCTTTCTCTAAAGCAGGGAAAATGGAAGACCCCAGGAACCTTGAGAGAAAAAAGAGAAGGTTTGTAGTAGTTAGTGTGGGCATCAGAAGCATGGACTCTGAGAGATGGGAAGACATCCCAGAGACTCTCTAGTCCAACCTATATAATCCACTATATAGCTATAATCCACTTTATAGCATGATTCATAAATGATCTTCCAGGTTGTGCTTGAGGACAAATCTACTACCTCCTTAGGTATCTCATTACATTTTTGGATAGCTTTAACTTTTAGGCAGTTTTCCCTTACACTGAGCCAAAATTTCTGCAGCTTCTTATTGCTTTCTGGAACCAAAAAGAATAAGTGTACTCCATATTTCAAGAGTTAGCCTTTGAAATATTTAAAACCAATTAGAATCATTGAATTCTAATCTGACCTTTTAATTTTTTCAGGGAGGAAACATAAGTTATCCAAAGTGAGGTGATTTCACAATTAGGAGTCTGATAATTTTGATAGGGGACTCTTTGGTGAAGAAATTTCTCTTAACAATGTAGGTCACTTGCTGTTAAGTTGTTTCAGTTACATCTGATTCTTTATGATCCCATTTGGTGTTTTCTGGGCAAAGATACTTGGAGTAGTTTGCCTTTTCCATCTCCAGTTCATTTTACACATAAAGAAACTGAGGCAAACAGGATCAAATTACTCTCTCAGGTTCACATAGCTAGTATGTGTCTAGTATATGAACTCTTGTCTTTCTGACTCTGGACTCAGTACTCAATATACACTATATTACCCAGTTACCTTGTAACAGGTCATTACTTCTCTGCAGCTTAAAGTCTTAGAACTCTTCCTACAGCACTAATAGGTTAATTCATTTTCCAGAGGTCTCAAAACCAGTAAATGTTTGAAATTCTCTCTCTCTCTACTACACTAAAATATTACTTTTGCAAGTCCTTGAAAGGGTTGCCCAGTAGCAGCCATTTACAAAATCTTAAAAAATCAGGACAGGGCAATGTTTTATCATTATAAATGAGCTGACTTGAGAGTATACGGAATCCTCTCTACTGCCTTTCTTCTTTTGACCCTTGCAGCAGCCTCACTATAAAGTATGATAAAGTATGATATTCAAAAATATTTCTTCTGTTTAATAGATATTTTCTCAGTTTTGATAGTCATTCTATAGGTGACAGTTATATCATTATGCTCTAATGTGAAAAAAATAACTTGATTTTACTATTTTCATGTACTTCACTTTTGTTCTTTTAGTCCATATTCTGTACTTCAGAGGAATGAAAAAGAACTTCCAGAAATAGAAGAAAACAAAGTTAATAAAAAGACACCAGATGAATTGGAGAAGGAATTCTGGGAGAAGCCCACATTGTTTAGCCCTGAGTCTAGACTAGAAACTCATCGATACTTGGAAAAACAAAGGAAAGATAAAGAAAAATCAAGGTATTGTTGCTAATCTGTACCTTAATAACTGATTAAATTCTTTATAGATTTCTCAGAAATCACATTTCTTTGTTCACTGATTATTTTAGAACTTTAGGCTAAAATTCTTATTAGTGTATTTTAGTTTTCCTTGCTAAATACAATGTCTTGGACCTTCTCTTATTAAACATTACCAAAATTTTTCTAGTAATAAACTTAGTCATTTAGACCATCATTGAATATGCAAAACATGGATGATATTGAATAGTTTATGGATGATTTTTTTATAATAGCTTTTTATTTTTCCAAATACATGCACAAATAGTTTTTAACATTCATCTTTATAAAACCTTGTGTTCCAAATTTTTCTTCCTGTTTTCTAACCTTACCCTTCCCTTGATAGCAAGCAATCTAATATAAATTAAATATGTGCATTTCTTTTAAAACATTTCCATATTTGTCATGTTGCACAAGAAAAATCAAGTCAAAAGGAAAAAGAAACATGAGAAAGAAAAAAACCCAAGCAAACAAGAAGAAAAAAAAAGTGAAAATACTATGCTTTGATCCACATTCAGTCTCCATAGATCTCTCTAGATACAAATGGCCCTCTCTATCCCAAGTTTTTGCAATTGTTTTGGATAATTCATTGTTTAAAAGATCACATAATCCTCTTTTTTTTTCTATGTATAGTGTTCTCTCGGTTCTGCTCACTTCACTCAGCATGAGTTCATATACGTCTTTCCATTCAGCCTACTCATTGTTTCTTATAGAACAGTAATATTCCATTAAATTGTTATACCATAACTTATTTAGCCATTTCCCAACTGATGGGCATCTACTCAATTTCCAGTTCCTTGCCACTACAAGAAGGACTGCTGCAAATATTTTTGCAATGTGGGTCCTTTTCCCTTTTTTATTACCTCTTTGGGATACTGGCTCAGTAGAGACCATTGCTGGATCAAAGGATATGAAATTTTACAGCTTTTTGGGCATAATTCCAAATTGCTCTCCAGAATGGTTGGGTTAGTGCACAACTCCACCAACAATGCATTAGTGTTCCTTTTTCCTGACATCTCCTACAACATTTATCATTATTTTTTCTTGTCATTTTAGTCAATCTGATAGATGTGAAGTGGTACCACAGAGGTGTTTTAATTTGTATTTCTTTATTCAATAGTGATTTAGAGCATTTTTTCATATGACTAGAAATAGCCTTATTTTTTCATCTGAAAATTGTCTGTTCCTAATCTTTGATCATTTAAATATCAATTGGAGAATCGCTTATATTCTTATAAATTTGAATCAATTCTCTCTTTTTTTTATTTGTTAGATATTTCTTTCTTTTTTCTTTTTTTCATAATTATAACTTTTTATTGACAGAACCCATGCCTGGGTAATTTTTTACAGTATTATCCCCTGCACTCACTTCTGCTCTGACTTTTCCCCTCTCTCCCTCCACCCCCACCCCCAGATAGCAAGCAGTCCTATACATGTTAAATATGTCACAGTATATCCTAGATACAATATATATGTGCAGAACTGAACAGTTTTGTTGTTGCACAGGAAGAATTGGATTCAGAAGGTAAAAATAACCTGGGAAGAAAAACAAAAATGCAAACAGTTTACACTCATTTCCAATTGTTCTTTCTTTGGTTGTAGCTGCTTCTATCCATCCTTAATCAATTGAAACTGAGTTAGATCTCTTTGTCGAAGAAATCCACTTCCATCAGAATACATACTCATACAGTATCATTGTTGACGTATATAAAGATCTCCTGGTTCTGCTCATTTCACTTAGCATTAGTTCATGTAAGTCTCTCCCAGCCTCTCTGTATTCATCCTACTGGTCATTTCTTGCATAACAATAATATTCCATAATATTCATATACCACAATTTACCCAGACATTCTCCAGTTGATGGGCATCCATTCATTTTCCAATTTCTAGCCACTACAAACAGGGCTGCCACAAACATTCTGGTACATACAGGCCCCTTTCCCTTCTTTAGTATCTCTTTGGGATACAAGCCCTGGAGAAATACTGCTGGATCAAAGGGTATGCACAGTTTGATAACTTTTTGGGCATAATTCCAGATTGTTCTCCAGAATGGTTGGATTCGTTCACAACTCCACCAACAATACATCAGTGTCCCAGTTTTCCCGCATTCCCTCCAACATTCCGCATTATCTTTTCCTGTCATCCTAGCCAATCTGACAGATGTGTAGTGGTATCTCAGAGTTGTCTTAATTTACATTTCTCTGATTAATAATGACTTGGAGCATCTTTTCATATGGCTAGAAATAGTTTCAATTTCTTCATCTTAGAATTGTCTGTTCATATCCTTTGACCCATTTATCAATTGGAGAATAGAGTAAATTCTCTATATATTTAGAAATGATGTCTTTCTCAGAAATACTGGATGTAAAAATTTTTTCCCAATCTTCTGTTTCCCTTCTAATTTTGGCTGCATTGGTTTTGTTTGTACAAAACCCTTTTAATTTAATGTAATCAGAATTATTAATATCATTCAAATCACTCAAAATCAAAAATATATCAGTAATCAAAATTTTGCATTTCATAGTGTTAGAAATGATTATTTAGAGAATCAATTAGTATGTATATAAATATATAGACACACACACACACATACACACACTGATTTAATATAATCAAGGTTGTTATCACCATAGTCACCAAATTTTTAAATAATAGTTAATGTATATATGTGTACAAATATCTATATCTGTATTTCTATCTCTATGTTCTGTGCATCAGTTTCATTTATCTATTGTTTGTCATCACTTATTTTTCTACATTTATCATCCATCTATCTTTATCTATCTATCTATCTATCTATGTATCTATCTATCTATGTATCTATCCAGGTATCTATCATCTGTCTGTCTATAGCTTTTAGGTTTGTGATATATTAAAACATTATCTCACTCCTCACAAAAAATGCTGTGAAATAACAGATTCTGTTATAACTTCCATTTTACAGATAGAAAAGTTGAAGCTGAGAGAGGCTTAGGGATTTGCTCAGGGTTACAAACCTACTAGAAATATTTAACTGAATTAGAACTCAGGTCTTCCTTACAAGTCCAGTGTTATCTCCATTATACCATTTAGTTACCATGATTCCTAGAAGAATTTCTGTTTTTAAAAAAATTCCTAAAATAATAAATGTGATAATAATGGCTTATCTTTTCATTATACTTTATAATTTACAGATAACTTTAGCGTACATTTTGAGTTTGATTCTTTGAAAGAGCATCATTTTCATCAGCATGGATAATACTTCCCCTAATGCAGATTACTGTCTTCCTTCTGGTCTTGAGTTGTGGTAGCCAGTTTCTGGTGAAGCGCCACTTTGCACTGAACAACATGAGACCTTAGACAACAGATACAATATGTCAGTGACCTTGAATTCAAAATCTTTCCAAATTGATATGATCTACCAAAGATTATATTTCACTGCTATAGCTTTTGAGAATCCAGAGTTATTTTTACACAAAAATGATAATAGGGGTATTTTCCTTTCACAGAAATGTTTTATTTGATGAACAGATTTGCTTGTGCTCTTAAGTTCTTTCATTAAGAGTTTGCATTAATAACTAATTGGCCATTTTGGTTGACTATATCAGATCTGTAGTCTTAAGAAAAATGCTCTCAATCACTATTGATTAGAGAAATGCCAATTAAAACAACTCTCAGGTATCACCTCACATCTATCAGATTGGCAAAGATGACAAAAAATAATAATAAAATTTGGAAGGGATATCGGAAAGCTAGGACTCTAATGCATTATTGGTGGAGTTGTGAACTGATCTAACTATTCTGGAGAAAAACTTCAAACTGTCTAAGAGCTATAAAATTGTGCATACCTTTTGATCCAGCACAACTATTACTAGATCAGTATCCAAAAGAAATCTTAGAAAAGGAAAAAAGGACTGACATATACAAGTATATTTATAGCAAGTGTTTTGATGGTGGCAAAGAATGAAATCAAGGGGATGCCCATCAATTGAGGAATGGCTGAACAAGTTGTGGTATATGAATGTAAAGGGATATTTTTGTTCTATAAGAAACAATCAGCAGGATAATTTCAGAAAGACCTGGAGAGACTTACATAAATTGATATTGAGTAAAATGAGAAGAACCAGGAGAACATAATAAACACAATAGCAACATTGTATGATGATAAATTATGAGAAACTTAGCTCTTTTTTTTTTTTTTGCAATACAGTAATCCAACACAATTCCAATAGACTTGTGATGGAAAAATACCATCTATATCCAAAGAAAGAACTATGGAGACTAAATGCAGATCAAAGCATACTATTTTCTAAAATTTTTTTTCTTTTCTTATGTTTTTTTTCCTTTTGTTCTGATTTTTCATTTATAACATGATTAATATGGAAAAACATTTTATGTGAATGTAGCTATAGGATTGATGACTGTCTTGGTGGGGAAGAAATGGAGGGAGAAAAAATTATAATTAAAATTCTTTACAAATTAACATTGAAAATTATCTATACATAATTGGCAAATTGAAGAAGTTATCGATATATTTAATAATAATGGGTAGCATTTATATATTGCTTTGAACTTTCCAAATACTTTACAGATATTGTCTCATTTTATCCTTGAAAGATAGGGAGGTGAAGGGTGGGAATGGAATAAACAGGCAAAGTTTTAAAAGTATTTTACAATTATTATCTCTTCTGATCCTCATAACAACTCTGTAAGGTAGCTGCTATTATTATCCCCATTTTACAGTTGAAGAAATTGAAGTAAAGAGAAATTAAGTGACTTGCACAGGATCATACAGCCAATAAGTATCTGAGTTGGATTAGAACTTGGACCTTTTCAACTCCAGTCCATCTCTCTCTTCCCCGTACACTTGGCTACTTTTTAAAGTATCTTTATCTAAGAAAAAACACAAAATGAAGCACAAGTATCTTCCCAATCCCCATGATAAAGATCAAAAGGCAAATTTAATAAAAAAAGAGTATATCGCAGAATGACTGCTAGTGATTTCATGCATTTTTCTTTATTAATAAAAAAGCAAGATTGGAGGCAAATTGAAAAACAGGTTTTCCCCTAAATATCTGTTTGCTGCTGTATATTACATGATGCTATAGTCATCTATATACTGTTCTGTTAATTCATGAAACAATTATGATGTATTATAAATTGTAGCTTTAAATAAATACAAGGCTCTGCACACAGAGTAGGGAAATAATTTGGCAAACATCTAGATAAGCCATAAATAAAATAGGATAGCCATTCATTATTGGCACTCCCCTAGCCACTTGAGTTTTCAATGTGTACACCTCCTCACATGCTTGATAAAAACCACAGATCTTCCATGCAGGGGTATGGAGGAGAAGCAACTCTGAAAATATGTGCAAAGATAAAAAAAATGTAAATTTGGGCCCAGGATTTGGGAACTGAGTTCAGCAATAGCTATGAAGCAGACATAGGTTTTCTTTAGTTCCCATTTTTCCTTCACTCATGTGAGACCTGATCCGAGGTTGGCTTTTGCTCCTCCTTTTGGCCATCTGTGTAGTCATTGCACACACACTCATACATGCACATGCACACGTACATACACGCAAACACACACACTTGCATGACACAGGTGGGATGCACATGGAAACATGAATGGGAGCTTCTCACTCTCATTGCTGAAGTAACTGTTAATAAGTATCCAGATATATACATTGGCGTCTTCCTTAGATTATGATTATTTGGGGCTGGATCAAAGGAACGATAACTTGTCTCTGTACTTGGGGCAATGAGGATTCCTTGGAAAAGGGACTCTGCTCTTTGCTTAAGGGCAATAGGAAAGAACAAGGGAGTGAGACTGAGCAGATACCATTTTTTTAAAGTGTAATTTTATTTATTTATTTTAATAATAGCTTTTTATTTACAAGTTATATGTATGGGTAATTTTACAGCATGGACAATTGCCAAACCTTTTGTTCTAATTTTTCCCCTCCTTCCCCCCACCCCCTCCCCTAGATGGCAGAATGACCAGTAGATGTTAAATATATTAAAGTATAAATTAGATACACCATAAGTATACATGATCAAACCGTTATTTTGCTGTACAAAAAGAATCAGACTCTAAAATATTGTACAATTAGCCTCTGAAGGAAATCCAAAATGTAGGTGGGCAAAAATATAGGGATTGGGAATTCAATGTAATGGTTCTTAGTCATCTCCCAGAGTTCTTTTCCTGGGCGTAGCTGGTTCAGTTCACTACTGCTCCATTGGAACTGATTTGGTTCATCCCATTGCTGAGGATAGCCAGGTCCATCAAAATTGATCATCATATAGTATTGTTGTTGAAGTACATAATGATCTCCTGGTGCTGCTCGTTTCACTCAGCATCAGTTCGTGTAAGTCTCTCCAGGCCTTTCTGAAATAATCCTGTTGGTCATTTCTTACTGAACAATAATATTCCATAATATTCATATAGCACAATTTATTCAGCCATTCTCCAATGATGGGCAGCAGATACCATTTTGAAGGGAAGTCCCTGCTGATGAGAACTGGCCCAAAACTGGTCCCATTCCATTCTCCGCTAAGTGGGTGAAGGAAGAGCACTGTCCTGTAACATACACTCAGGCCCTCCCATCCTCACAGACATGTACACATTGGTTTATATGGATCATTCAGGAAAAGGTAGCCCTTTGGGCAGCTGGGTGCACAGTGGAAAGCACACTGGGCCTGGAGCTGGCTTCAGACATTTACTAGTTGTGTGACCTTAGACAAGTCACTTAATCCTGCTTGCCTCTGTTTCCTCATCTGTAAAATGAACAGGAGGAGGAAATGACAAAACATCCCAGAACTCCAGGTAGGGGGTCACAGAGTCAGTCAGGCCTGGAATGACTGAAGAGTAACAAAATTCTTTCACAAATATATACATATAACCACATAGAAATCTTTCTCTGATTTTAATTTCAAAGCAAATGACATAATTACAGTAACTTGAGTTATGACAGTAAAATATTGGTGGCATTCAGAAGTTTCTCTTTTATTTTTCATGAATGGTTGGTTTTGCTGAGATGCTACCCCCTTTACAATTGACTTTAATAAAATGAGAGTTTCCTTCCATCTACTACTCTCCTCTTCTCTGTTTATTCTTAGTGACAAAACGAAGAAAGAAAAACCCCCTAGGACTTTGATCACTGCAGATGGACGAGTCTTGAATATTAATGAACCCAAGTAAGTGAGAAAAACAGTAACCTGAAGAAATAAGATTAGTAGGATTTGTAATCACGGTTTTGTTTTTAATAACAGATTTGCTTTGCAATGAATATATTTGTCAATTTTAACTAGTTCAGCAGCTCTAAAACTGTCATTTCTCCCCCCCCCAAATATTCCTAAGTAACAGATTCATCATATTTTTAAATAGGATTTAAATTTAAACAGTGGATTCAATTTAGCTAATGTTCATGCACATTTCTTGAACATTCCACACATAAGACTATCCCAAGTAATGCATTATAACCAAGTATTTAACAGATTTCCTATTTATAATAATGTTTTTTTTTTTTTAATGAAACTGTCTCTTTTAAACACCCAGTAGTGTGTTTTTGTGGAATCAACTAATGTTGTTAATAGGGTATGTCTTTCACTTCTTTGTATTATCTATAGGATTATAGGCAAATATTATGAACATGCCTGTTGAGTTAGAACATTGCTAGATTTGATTTAAATACATTAAATAAACATAATTAAATACTGATTTATTCTTAATTAGCAGTGACTAGGCTAGTAATCATACTGAGATGCCTCTTATGAATGTTTCCCCTATAAATCTATTTTTAAACCTGAGATAAATTCACCATTTTTTTGGATCAAAGAAATTTATATTAAATATAGCATTCTATAACATACTACTTATTATACTTGATGATTTATAGTATTAGGTTATATGAAGGGTGGTTAAGAATTAGACTCAAAACATAACCACAAAAATATAGTTTACTTCTCATTTATTTGGAATAAAACAAATTCATTTCATGGATGCATCATTTTTCTGAGAGGAGATTGGTAACATGATTCATAATAGGTTATCTGATCATTGATTCATTTAAAGCTCTTAACTAAAAAAGTTGGTTAAAATTGTATATTCATACTTCTTTGGATTCTAGGATGCCATCTATTTCATAATTTATTATTTTGTAATTATATTTCATTCTACATACAATGATTTGTTCAAATATTCACCAGTTGATAGCCAGCCCCCTAATTTCTACATTGTTCCTTTTTTTTTTTTTCCTTAAAATTTCTTTTAAAAAGTTTTCCTTCAGTATCAGGAAAGTTGGTTTTGCTTGCAACTGTTCCCACTTTAGTGTTATCCCCTCTCTTAACTATTACTCCCTATTCCTGTCTGAACTAACTTTGTATAGCTAACTAACTGTTAGCAAGTGTATAAGAGCTTCTGTGTGTGTGTGTGTGTGTGTGTGTGTGTGTGTGTGTGTGTGTGTGTGCTTATTCTTGCTGTTGTCCTTTTTCTGATTCAGGTAAAAATTAGACCTTCTTACACCCTCATCTCTTCCTTCAGGTTGTATAGTCTTCTTTTCCTGCACCTTAATTATGAAAAATAGTAAGTTTCACCTTATTCTTCCTCCTTTCTAATATTACTGTGTTCTTTTTACTCTTCCTTTTCTTTCTCCTCTTTAAACCCCTCACAAAAGGATCAATCTACTCTCCAACATGATTCTCTTTTCTTAATTCTCTCAGTATTCTCAGAAAATATTGATGTTCTGAAGGAATCCTTCTTTCTCCTTTATTTAGAATGTCAGCATTTGATATCCTTCCAGCCCCTTCTTGTGGTAATTTAAATGAAACTTACAAGATTTATTCTAATTCTTGTGTTTGTCTTTCAAAAAAAAAATGAGACTTAGGTCTCATCTTGTTCCTGGAAAGTCCTCTATTCCATTAAAGATTCATATTTTTCTTTTTGTTGTATTATAATCAACTTTGCAGTGTAAATTATTCTTGGTTGTAAACACATGTATTTTGCTCTTTGTATTATGATATTCCATGATTTCATCTTTTGTGCATTTATTGCAGAAGGACCAAGGCTTTTATGATTGTGGATATTGTTTTTTGGTACTTGAATACTTTCCTTCTGGCTGCTTGAAATATTTTTTTTTAAAGTTGAAATTCTGGATTTTGGCTATGATATTTCTGGGACTTCTTTTGAGGTTTTTATTTCAAGAGGTGATCAGAGAAATCTTTCTCTTTACATTTTATCTTACTATATTCCAGATGCTATATTGGGGATACAGAAAAAGGCAAAAACTATCTCTGCTCTTAAGGAACTCACAATTTAATAGATGACTACATTCAAATAACTGTATACAAATGAGATATACACAGGATAAATTAGAGATTTCTTGCAAGGCAGAAATTAAAAAAAAAAAACACTAGGAAATGTATCTTTTCTAATGAAAGCTGGCATTTTATCTGAGCTGGCTTGAACAAAGCCAGAGAAGCCCAGAGGCAGAGTGAAGGAGAAAGAAAGTTCTGAATTTGGGGGCAGCCAGTATGTTGGGGGATGTGTGTCTTGTTTAAAGAACAGCAAAATGGCCAGATCTAGTGATCACAGATATGGAGAGGGTAATAAAGTATAAGAAGACTTAAAAGTACGAAGAAGCCAGATTACAAGGGGCTTTATGCCAAATAGATTATTTTTTATTTGATCTTGGAAGCAGTAGGGAGACACTGGGGAGGTCTGATTTGGATAGCCAGCATGATGGATAATAATGGACAGCCCATCTCTTTCAACTGGTATACATGAAATGGATGAAGAGATTTAGAGACCATCCACCAGTATGCTGGAGGATTAACTGGAGGTTAAAGCTAAGAAATTGAAGAGGATGTGAAAAGCTGCTGTTGACATCACTGGAATGAAATCATATATCTGTTATCAGACAATCAGTAAACAATGATTAATCTCCTGCTATATGCCAGGCACTATGCTAAGTGCTAGGATATAAGAAAGACAAGACAATCTTTGCTTTCAAAAAATTCAGGATCTAATAAGATAGCAAACAACTGTGTATAGCATGAATTTTTTAAAAAATTGTATGTTATAATTCCATGAATTTCTTCTCTTGTGGTGGGGTATGGATCCATTCCATTCCAATAATGAGAGATCATTTTGGTCATGGTTTTGTTTAGGTAGATTTGTTATAGTGTAATAATATTTAATCTATGACATGTTTTCCTTCATAAAAGTCTTTGTGTTCTGCTTTTCTGGTTCAATTAAGCATTCTTCACTTCAGTATTCTTATAATATCTGTCAAAAGCTCTTAATGTTGGATTACTTATTTTCATTGTTAAAAGGCTTCAATTTATACTTTTTCCTTTCTGAAATCTATCTTTATTTTATTGCTATACTCATTTCCCTTATGAATGGATACTGCTAAACTTGAAAATCTTCACTACATGCTCATAGCTTACAGAATCAAATTAGGATTGCATTTCTATCAACAATCCAGTACCATTTTTTCTTTTCAACCTTAGTTTATGTTACTTCCTACCCTATGTTGCAGCTGAACTGGGTCACTATCTTTCTGTAGCCAAAGACAGTTGGAGCTTTCTCACCTATAAGCCTTTGTTCACACCATTCCTTATGTGTGGCTTTTTTTTTTAAACTTTCTTCAATTCACTTAATTGAATTTATTTCCTTCCTTCAAACCCCAAATCAGATGCCACCTCCTTCATCTGACCAGGCCCAGTCCTTATTATTAATAAGAATAACTTATTTATCCTCAACTTCACACAACATTTACATCTGTCTGGTGTACTTAGCATGCATTATTGTTTATTTTGATTTTGTGTTTATGTGTGTTATGCTCCTCGCTATATAATACTATGCTCAATGAAACAATAAATCAGGTCGTATCAAAGTTTTGTATATATTCCTAGCAACTCTAATAGTACTTAGGATACCAGGATGTAATTTAATTGACTTTTATGCAAATCTGTTCTCTAAATTATATATAATTTTTTAAAAAACATAAATTGACTAAATATATTACATATATATATATAGAAATAAATCTTATTCCTGTTTATGTTTATTGACATGCACACATTATTCATATTTATTTGTAATGGTAAGCTATTTTGTGGATTTGTAAAATTGATTTGCCATGTATCATAATTTCATTTGGGGATACACTATGGAGAATTATATGAATTATAGACAAAATAATACACTTTATTAAAAAATATTTAATCTGTAAATCAAGAGTCAGGAAGACCTAGGTTTGTGTTTTGCCTCTGGCACATACTGGTTGTGTATTGCTGGAAGGTAATTTACTCTCCCAGTAGTCCAGGAAGTTCTGAGCTTGTTCCATACTTTTTGGGGGAGGGGTGCTCTTCACCAGGAACTGATGAAATCATAAGTTGATAAAACACAAAACAGAAAGTTTAGTGGAAGAAGAAAGATTGGATAGTATGAAGATTAAAAGGCTAATAATAAAAGAAGGAGGTTGAGAAAATGTTGGAAAGACAGTTCCATATGCATATTTTTGAGATTTTGGAAATAGTGTCTAAAATCTAAGGAATGTTAGTTCAAAAGGGAAAACTATGGAAATTTTTGTTAATAAACCTTCCATTTACACATTTAAATACATTTATATTTAAAAATGAGTTCTTATATTTTATGTTTTTTATATCACCATAGTATACCCCTCCTAGATATGATAAATAATATTTTTGAAGAGGGAAGCAAATACCAACACAACTGATCAATATACTGAAAAATTCCTGAAACATATGCAGTATCTGTGTACTTCCCTGTGTACTTCCCATCTCTCCCAATGAGTGGGTTGAAAGTGTCTTCTCATATCTTCTCATTTGATTTTCACTTGTCCTTTACATTTACTTTTGATTTTTTGGTGTATCATTTCCATTTCTATTATGTATTTTACTGTGTCTATTGTTTCCATGGCTCTGCTTCATACACATCAGTTCATGTAGCTTTTTCCATGTTTCCGTATATTCTTCACACACATTATTTCTTCCATTACAGTCAGTCTTATATTACATTCATGCACCATGATTTGTTTGTCCATTCCCCAATTGACGGGCAATTATTTTGTTTCATATTTATAGCTATCACCAAAAAGTGCTGCTACAAATATTTTGGATTATATGGAGACTTTTTTCTTAACAATGTTTTCCTTAAGATATGTTTAGTAATTTCCACTTATCACTCACTTTCTGACTCTATCCTGTCTGAGTGTGATTTCAATGGAGGTTGGATCTCAAAACATCTTAGCCTAGTCCTCTGTCCCAAGTGACTTTTGAGTGATTATACGGGATACTATACTCTTTTTCTCCTACTTGATGGGAGTGCTACATATCCCCTGCATATATTCTATGTCCTGTCCTGGTGATTTTTTCAACTTTCTATGTTCCTCAGTTCTCTGATCTGACATAGATAATTGAGAATCTGTTTTCCTCAGACTGGAAGTTCGAATCCTTTGCAGCTTTGGTACATCCAGTTTTTAGCCCCCATCAGGCTTTTGTTCTTTAAGACATGTAGCCAAGCTGGCCCTTAAGGCTTAAGTAAATTTCTGTAACCTGGACTAGGATCTCCAAGGCATTGGAAAAAGGGAGGGGAAACCAGGTGTTTGGATGGGTTTTGATGTAAGCTTGTTTTGTATCCTTAGGTCTGTTAGGAGGACCTCACTCTGAGTAGCATGGAAGATTAGGGGGATATTGAGTGAGATCAGGATCAATGAATGTCAATTTTTGTGTTGTTTGTTTGTTTGCCTTCTTTTGGTTTCTGAATGTCCTATAGCATAGAAATTTATCTTTGGTACCTAATTTATGTTTTGGAGAGGATCATCCATGGGTCATGGAGGCATTTATCTATCTCTTCACATGACCAGTTTAATTTATTTTTTCAATTAATAAAATCTATTTTCTCTTTGTCTTCAACCCTTCCCACTTTGAAGTTAAAAAAAAGAAAAATAAATTTCTTCTAATTATGCAGTAAAGTAAAACAAAGATCTGAAGTTCCACATTATCTCTACCAAATAATATATCTTACTGTGTTTCCTGAGTCCATCACTGATATATCAGGAGGTATATCATCATTAATCTTCTATATTCATGATTAGTTATTGTGTTGTCAGAGTTTTTATATCTCTTATGTGTAAAACTTATAGAATGATATCTAGGTTATAAAAATTAGAACATGAAAATTCTTACTAATAAGTCATCTCTTTATATTATACAAATCTTAATCTTCTAGATTTCTTTGGCAAAAATTAATTTAATAAGTTAACAAAAATTTTTACCACCAGATGTCTCTATTTCTGCATCAATGTTAAATATATCTAATTTACCATAAATATTGCTATGTTGAGAAAAATAATAGATGAATCCAATTTAATTTTCAATGTTTTGCTTGATTCTGATGAAGTTTTAGAAATAAAAGACAAATATTATTGCTCAAATAACAAAATGCTCACATTAATAAAAAAAATTTGTGACACATCCTGCTTTGCTTTTAATATAATGTGGTAAGGAGTTTGTCTATCCATTTATTACCGAATAATTTTTTCTTTTTTCTTTTTTCATTTTTTATTAGGCTTGATTTTTCTTTGAAAGATGATGAAGAAAATAATCAAATTGTCCTGGATCTTGCTGTATATAGGTAAAGGTATTTTATTACTCTCTATGGTGGTACTGCTTAGCTTGCAATTCTATTTATTCTTGTACCTAAATGAAAAAGATAGGCAAACCTCAGTGACTTATTATTAGAGACTAAAGCCTCTGTATTAGACACTGGGAGAATTGGACAATGTCACAACAAGCACCCACAGAATCAGATAGATGCTAAATATTTGAAGCTCCACCATCTTCCTTTTGGAATGTCTATTCTTGCTTTGGTCTCTGTAATGTTGGCCACTACAGTCTCAGACAAGTTACATAGTAGCCTTTTCATAGACACAAAGCTGACCAGATCCCTTAAATATCTTTTTGTATTAATAGATGTTACACAGGGCCACAAAAATGTATACACAAGTAAGGAAACCTAAAAGCTCAGGGACTAGTATGAACATATTATCCCTTGTCTTCATTATACTTTGCATGGGAATGGCATTGGCCAATTTCATAATACGAGCAACAAGATTTCTGAATGCCCTCCCTCTTAGAGATTTCACTCATTCAGTCCAGTCCATGCTTGAAGAGTCACATAACATACAAGAAGTGGTTTTCCAACCTTTGTTTAAAGACCTTTAATGAGAGTGAATAAACTACCTTCTGAGAATACTCTAATATCATTAGAAATTATTTTATCAAGACAACCTGCTTTCTGAAAATTCTCCTTATTGCTGTGACTAAGAATATTTAACTCCTCTTCTACCCCTTCAATCTTTTGGTTCAGTTGTTGTCCTTTGTTCTTGAAGTGGACCAAATTGACATCACTATGTTAGAATCAAGTTAGTGTGTTTGACTCTGATTGATCAGATCAGTACAAGCTTGAAAGGCTCTGCCACAGATCGGACACAAACCTGTGAATGTTTGGGATAGATCTTCTATGTATTTCTATGTATGTATTTCTCAGATATTAAAAGACAGCTTTCTTATCTTCATTGAGTCTTTTCTTCTCCAACCAAATATTCCCTGTTCCTTCAACCAGTCTTCATACACCATGATTTTGAGTCCTTTCACCATACTAGTCACTTTCCTTTTGTCACTCTTCACACTGTAAATGTCCTTCCTAAACTATAATGCCCCAAAGCAATCATTGTACTTCAGGTGTGTTTGGACCAGAGCAGAAGCGAGTAGAACTATCACCTTAATGCAGCCTAAAATCACTTTTAACTTTTTGGCCTGCAACATCAATTTATCAAGCTAATGAACTGAGAGACTTTGATGTTTTGGGGGGCATCACTGTGAATCCTGTGGTCAGAAGACTTAATGAGCTGTGGTTTAGCTCATTAATGTCTTAATACAAATGGAAATACACAAAAATCCCTGAGGGCTACATAATGAAAACTATCCATTAGCATTTCTTAATGTATTGTTGTGTATTTTTAAAAGTATTTCCCAATTACATTTTAGTCTGATTTGAGCTATACTTGGAACCATTTCAAGCTGTATCTCTGATACTTCTGGCTTAGCTTATGTCAACTCTCTTCAATTCATATGAACATCTTGCTGAATATTTTTCTGGTCATGTGATTTATTTATCATTTTATTGAAACATTCTGTTTTGATATAGTAGACACATACTAACAAAAACACAAATTCGCCACAAAGTATATTCCCTCATAACATATAAGAAAACTGCTCTCCCCCACTCTAAAGAGCAGTTGCAATGGAAATAGATAGCACTTTCATCATTGCAATATGTCATTTGTTAACAAAAAGGGGCAACGAAAATTAGTAGTTTTAATAGAATGTTTTAAAGTTGTACACATCATCTCATTTAAGCCTCACAGAAACTTAAAAAAACAGGTACTATGGACATTTTCAGCCTTATTTTCCTGTTGAGGAACAGGTGTAGAATGAGAAGTCACTCTACTGACAATGTTGAGGAATCTATTATTAATTATCTACAAAGTGACTGATTGAAAAGTGGTAGAACCAGTAGATTCTTGGGAAAGGTTTGTAGCTATTTCATTCTGATTTTCCTGGAACTTAGATTTGAGACTTAATTTTTGAGAGCTGGTCACCACAATAAAAATTGAAGTATTATATAGTATTGTATAGCATAATATGTTTTTAAACTGAATTAGAATTGAATTTACTTAATTTAAAGTACTCATGAATATTTGGATTAAGATTTCTATACATTTGTGTTTTTATAAGAATTACAACTTTTTGATGCATTTAATCTTGAAGGTTCATGGATACTTCTCTAATGGATGTTAATGTGCAGCCAACTTCTGTCCGAGTAATGGTCAAGGGGAAGGTAGGTATAGATTTACCTGATAGTGTGATTATCTAGTCAATCAACAAGCATTTATTAAGCCTTTAGTGTGTACCATGAGGGAATGTGCTAAGAACTGAGAATTTAAAGAAAGGCAAAAAAGTCCTCAGAAAGCTTTAAAGGATGAGAAAACATTGTATTTACAAGATAACTAGTAAAAAGTTAGAGGAAGGGATCATAAATCTTTTTTAGAAGAAATTTGAGCTTTGTCTTGAAGTTAGCCAAGAAAGTCAAGCAGGTATAAATAAGGAAAGAGAATATTCTGGGCATATGGAACAGTAAGTAAAAACACACAATCAGGAAACAGTGTTATGTACAAGGAACAGCAAAAAAGATCATTGTAGCTAGACAACACAATACATGGAAAGGAGTAAAGAATAAGAAGACTAGAAAGACAGGAAGGGGCCAAATTGTGAAAGGCTTCAAATGCTAAATGGAAAGAATTTTATATTTGATTCTGGAGCTAATAAGAAATCATTTGGAGTTTGAGGTAAATGGAAAGGTGACATAGTCAGACCTGCACTTTAAAGGAAAAGACTAAGCATAGGGTGAATTTGTTTAGGGAGGGATTATGAGGCTGGGAGACCAACCAAAAGACTATAGCGATAGTGTAAGCATGTATTGATGGGAGCCCGCACCAAGTTGATGGCTATGTGATTCCAGAGAAAGGGACATATATGAGAAATGTTTTGGAGATAGAAATATAAGAGATTAAGCATATAGAGTGACTGATAGGGAGGGGTTAAGGATAACACCTAGTTTGTGAGCTTAGATTTCTAGGAGGATAGTGTCCTTGATAATAATAGAGAAATTTGGAAACAGAGAAGCTTTGGGAGGAAAAAGAATGCAAGCTCAAAAAATTAAATTGTTAAATTAATTATACTTAGTTTTAAAGGCATGTTGCCCTTAAATAAGTTTAGTTAAGCTAGAAAATGTGTTAAGTTAATGACAGGCAGTTACAATTAGTAACTGCTAGAAATTGTGAAACTCTATAGTGTTTGTCTATTTATTGTTTTTCTACTATGAAAATGTTGACATACACATTTTGAATAAAAATAATTTGTTCTAAGTTAAATAACACAATACTATTTTTGGTTTTTAATTTATCGAAAGCATCTTTTTATCTTTAGGCAATAACATGTTTCTTTATTTTAAACATTTTTTAAAATTTTGGATCTCCAATGTTCTTCCTCTTTCTAGTCCCTTCTCCATCCATTGAAAAGACAAACAATATGAAATCAATTTACAGACATGTAAAGTCTGTAAAATGTATTACCATGTTAATCATGTAGTGAAACAAATAAAAAAAGCAATAAAAATTAAGAAATTAGAAAAAGTATGATTCCCTCTTCATTCATACTCATCACTCAGAGTTCATCAGTTTTCTCTCTGGAGTCAGATAGCATTTTTCATCATGTGTGTTCTTTAGATTTATCTTATATCATTATCTTGATCAGAGTAGTTAAGTATTTCATAGTTGATCATTGGTACAATATTGCTGTCATTGTATACAATGATCTCATTCTGCTTGCTTTATTCTATCAAATTTATGTAGTTCTTCCCAAGTTTTCTTGAAATCACCCTCCTTTATCATTTTTTATAGTGTTTCATCACAACTCATTCAGCACTTCCTCAATTGGTGGACATCCCCTCAATTCCCAATTCTTTGCCATAAAGAGAGCTGCTATAAATGGTTCTTTTCCTTTGATGTCTTTGTAATGCATACTTATTTTCTCCAACACTGTAAAAGCTCTTTCTTTCATGCTTCTTTTATGTGAGATAATTTTTCCCATTCTTCCTCTCCCTTAACTCTTCTCCCAATTCATTCTTCTTTCTTGCCCATCCCTTTTTTTTAGACTATTCCCAACATAACTGACTCACTACCCTGCCCTCCAGAGTCTTTTTAGCTGCCCTTAGGAGTGTATGAATGTAAACAGTTTAACCTTTTTGATGCTCTCTTGATTTCTCTGGCATGTTTCTCTTTTTATCCTTCCCCTAGGTCTTATATTTGAAAGTCATATTTTTTTCTTTTTTGTTTATCCCAGGTCTTTTCATCAGAAATGTTTGAGAAAGTCCTCTATTTAAGTAAATATCCATTTTTTTTTAACTCCAAAGGATTATAGTTAGGTTTGCTCTATAAGTTATGCTTTGTTGTAATCTTGGCTCTGGAATATCATATTCTAAGACATTTGCTCTTTTAATGTGGTAACTTCTAAATCTTATGTGATCTTGACTATGTCTCTATAATATTTGAGTGTTTTATGTCTAGCTGCCTGAAGTTTTGTTATCTTTGATTTGGGAGCTCTGGCATTAGACTGGGAGTTCTCATTTAGGATCTCTTTTAGGAGGTAGCCAGTGAATTCTTTTAATTTCTATCTTACCCTTTGGTTTTAGGATATTAGAGCAGTTTTCCTTTATAAATTTCTTAGAAGATGATGTCTACACTATTTTTTTTTCATGGCTTTCAAGTAATCCAATAATTCTTAAATTATCTCTCTTTAATCTATTTTCTAGATCAGTTGTCTTGTTGATATTTCATATTTTCTTCTATTTTTTCATTCTTTTAACTTTGCTTTATTGTTTAAATGTAGTCATTAGCTTCCATTTGCTTAATTTTAATTTTTAAGGAATAATTTCATTCAAAGAGTTTTTGTAACCCCCAAATTAGCCAAATTGCCTCAAAAAACAAGCTTTTAATTGTCTTTTCAAAATTTTCTTGCATTGCTCTCATTTTACCAATTTTTTCAATCATTCTTATTTTTAGAATAATTTTTTAACTTTTCCAACAATTGTTTTTGGGTTTGTGTCCAATTTGAATTTTTTCCTTGAGGCTTTATTGCTGTTTTGACATTTTTGTCTTCTGAATTTGTGTCTTGGGATTTCCTATCACCATAATTTTTGTGGTCAGTTGATTCATTTATTCATTTGCTTATTTTATCTTTATTTATGTTTAAGTTGGGTTCTGTTCACCTGGAGGTAGAGGAAGTAGTGTCCCAGTATTCAAGCTTTTTCATGCTGTTGTTTTTTGAACTGGTTCTGGGGCTTTCAAATTTTCAGTGCTTCCAAAGTGGTGTGGAGAGAGGTGTGGTTACTGTTCTTCTGATATGTGGCCCCTTATTCCTTGCAACTTTTGAAGTTCTACTGTTCTTTAGGGCCCCTGCTCCCTTGTGATAGAAAGTATTTTTCTGCGTCTAGTAACTGAGGCTGGAATGGTAGTATGGACGAAGGAATTATCTAATAGCACCTCGTGTGGCCAGTGCTCTAAAATTTCTTTCTTTGTTACCCAGTCCTCCTAACATAATCTGTCATGGGAGCTCCTGAAACTCCTGTTGCTGTTGCTGCTGCTTTTGCTGCTTTTAAGTCTCACAGTGTTGCTGTGATGTGTGCTCTGGGCCTTCCACTATTCCAGTGCCACAGAGCTCTCTTCTGACTTCCTTGGTTGCTTTGACTGAAAAAATAGCTCATCCTAACTTTTTGTCAACTCTGCTACTCCAGAATTTGATACAAGGTGTTATTTTAAAGTCCTTTGGATGGAAAGATAGGGAGAACCTGGCTGTAGTATTTCCATTCTGCCATTTTAGTTCTGTATTTCCACAATAACATTTTCCAGTAATATTCTAAGATCTCAGCGTAGCTTGAAAATAACCCTGGGTTCTGGAAAGATATTCTAGTGGACCTCAAGCTTTGATCAGTCTCCCCAACCTAGCAAAGCTTTACACAGAATCATAGTTTTAAGTGCAAGGATTACCATGGCAATTTTTAGAAAGCTGCTCACCAGATTAGCCACAGGGTGATGAATTTGGACAGAGCACAGAAACTTACACTGATCAAATACTAAAGGGTTACAATCCAAGTTGGTGGTGAGAATATTCACAGTGAGGAGACCACAGAACCTTGAATTACTGAACTATTAGATTTTTAACATGTGTTATGGGCACAGTTTAGCTATAAAACTCTTCTGTATATAGTTAGAGGTTCTGTCAAACAGTCTGAAAAAACAGCCAGATAAATCAAAATACCTAATTATTACAGACAAGACCAATTGTACAAGTAGATACAGGTTCAGGGATAATTTTTATGTATAGATTTCCTAAATGAGAAAATATTTTTAATAACTGTATTTTATATCTGAGAAATAAGCTTTGGAGATAACTATTCAAGTAAATCACCCATTTACTTTGTGCATCACTACATGACTCTTGGTTTGTTTTCAGCCATTTCAAGTTGTACTTCCTGCTGAAGTGAAACCAGATAGTAGTTCTGCCAAAAGATCTCAGACAACTGGACACCTGGTGGTCACCATGCCAAAGGTCTGTAGTAGAATGGTTTCAGACAAAGATGGTTTTTAAAATTTTCATCTTTATGAAGAAACTGATTAAAATGAGGTCAAGTAGGTTCAGATCCCTGTAACCTTAGACAATTCATACAAACTCTTTGCACCTTAATTTTCTCATCTGTATAAAGAGTGGTTTGGATCAGAACTTTAAGGTTTTTTTCCCATCGTAAGTCAATAGCCCTGGGAATCCTAAGACCCTAGGTACCTTAATAGGTAAAGAAACACAGGTTCTCCTATTTAATGCTATTGAAATAGAATGATTACAAGTTAGATCTGAAAAGGACTTTTGATATAGGTTTTGATATAGGTTCAAAGATTTAGAGCTTGGAAGGTACTTCAGATTCCATCTGGTCCAATTCCTTTATTTTACATATGAAGAAACTGAGGATCACAGATACATATAGTAAGATTCAGACTTGAGATTCAAACCCAAGTGATTCTCTTTCTAGAGAATATCAAGCAGTCCCTCATTTTATGGTCATAGAAATGGAAGCTAAAAGACAGGAACATATATTTTTAAATTTCCACTTTGGTATGTTGCAAAAAACTTTAAAAGTTTCAAAGTGCAGAAAAGTAATATTGTTTTTAGTTATTTAGCTTCATTGTAACGAAGTACTCATGCAACCACTATGACTTTGTGGGATTAAGTTAATACCTTCTGGGACACTGATCCAACAGCATGAGTAGGAGGTAAGGAAAGTAGCCACAGAATAAGTGCTACAAATGTAACATATCCAAAATTTAACTAATTTTCTTTCCTCTTAAATCAAAGATTCTTGATTTTTTAAACATTTTGATACCTATTTCAATATAATCGGTTTCTTTTGTAAACCATGGATTGCTCCATGCTTTTAAAAATATTAGTTTGAGAAGAGATCCAGAGGTTTCAATAGGTGGCCAAAAGGATTTAGGACACGAAAAATGTTAAGAAATTTTGGTTTAAGAGAAAATATAAGCAGTTCAGTATTGGATACGTTGTTTCTAATCTTTTGACTTAAACCCTGATTAGTCATGTAGTCTCAACATGAAGACCTTCCAGTGAGGAGAAACCCACTAATTTTCCAAATCAGACCATTCTACTTTTGGGCAGCTCTAATTGTTAAGGATTTTTTCCTTGTTCTCCAGACTAATTTGCCTCTATGAATTCCATTCATTGTTTCTAGAAATTCTAGAAATTCCCTCTGTTTCTAGAAAGAATCTGTAAGAATCTAATTTATAAATGAGTTCCTTTAGTTATGAAACTTTATTAAAGTTTCATATACTATATACATAGTTTGTCTAGACTTCCAAATATTTTATATTGTCTATAGCTATTCTTTTTTAATTTTTAATTTTTTTCTTTTGCTGAGGCAATTGAGGTTAAGTGACTTGTCCAGGGTCACACATGTCTCCTGACTTCAGGGCTGGTGCTCTATCCACTGTGCCACCTAACTGATCCTATAGTTATTTTAAATGGGATTTCTCTTTCTATTTCTTGATGTTAGGCTTTGTATAATAACATGGAAATGCCAATGATTTATGTAGGTTTATTTTATATACTGCAACTTTGCTAAAGTTGAATATTAATGGTGGTAGTGGGCAATTTTGTTTCACCCCTGATCTTATTGGGAATGCTTCTAGTTTATCCCCATTACATATGCTTACTGATGGTTTTAGATAAATTCTACATATCATTTTAAGAAGAACTCCATTTATTCTTATGCTCTCTAGTGTTTTTATTAGGAATGGGTATTGTATTTTGTCAAATTCTTTTTCTCATCTATCAGAATAATTATACTATTTCTATTAGTTTTGTTATGATCAGTTATACTGGTATTGAAATGCTTATGTTGAATCAGTTCTATATTGCTGGTATAAATCCCATGTGGTATATTATCCTTGCGATAAATTTCTGTAATCTTTTTGCCAATATTTTATTTAAGATTTTTGCATCACAATTCATTAGAAAAATTGATCTATTTTGTTTTGACCCTTACCTGTATCATAAGAGGAATTTGTTAAAGAGTTCTTTTTTTGCTTGTTTTTCTAAATAGTTTATGTAGTATTGGAATTCATTGTTCTTTAAAGGTTGATTGAATTCACTTGTACATCCATCTGGGTCTGAATATTTTTTTCCTTAGAGAGTTCATTGAAAGTTTGATCAATTTCTTTTTCTAAAATAGGGTTATTTAAAGTGTCTTATTTCATTTTCTGTTAACATGGGTAATTTATATTTTTATAAATGTCAATTTTAATTAAATTGTCAAATATGTCAAATAGCATCATAACACAGTTGTAAATTATCAATAGTTTTTGCAAAATAGCTCTTAATTTTGCTTTAAGTTCACACTTTTCAGTTTTGATTCTGGTAATTTGGTTTTCTTTTTTTAATAATTAAATTAACCAAAATGACAAATTTTAGATGGGAGTGATCACTTTCTATATGAAGGTTCATAGATGAGATGAAGAAAGGGACTCCAGCAGGTAGACATAGTGGCAGTGGGAAACCTATTCTAGGAGAGATGAATTTTGTGGACAGATTCACACAGATGAGATAGTGCATGCCAAGAATGAGGAACAGTGAACAATCAGTTTGGTTGAGATATAGAGAACTAAAGGGAGGGAAGTATGGGATAAGAGTAGATAGATTGTGAAAGGTCTTGAGTATTGGAATTTTAAGCTATTACTTTATTTAGTAGTCAATAGGGAAGTGTTGAAGATTCAGTAGAGAAGAATAGTGTGAATCAGGAAAATTATGCAGGAAGCAGGATAGGAAGAGGAGGAAAGATGGAGTGAGACAAGTGGCAGAAAGTTAGGAGTCTTATTATTTCCTAAACAAGAGGAAGTGAAGACCTGAATTAGGATGTTTGCCAAGGGAATGGATGTGACAGACCTTGTGGAAGTAGCAGCCACATGACTTGACAACTGTTTGAAGGTGGGGAGTGAGGGAAAGAGAAAGGGTAAGATCTTTTCTATTTCAGATCTGAAGGCCTGGGAAGATCTGGATTATCAATAGGCATGGAGGATGTAGAGCTGGCAGAAGCTTTTTGGGAAAAGTATTGAGTATGAAATGTCAGATGCAGAAATTTAGAGTCAGTATGTCAATAAACATTTAGGCACTTACTATATGCAGGCATTTGAAAGTAAAGGACATAAAGTCATGAGGAGAGGGTCACATTAGAGGTATATATTTAGAAGTCATCTTCATTGTTGATTATTGGGAGTAGATAGGAACATCTGGGAGAATGTTCAAAAAGACATAAGAAGGGGAAAAGCAGAATCTTAACTATTTCATTTTCATGTCAGCAATTAAGAGTTTTAAGGTATGTCTGATAAAACACCATTGTGCATTGGAAATGATCTTAGAGGTCACCTAGTCTAGCCACCTCATTTCATAAATGGGGAAACTGAGACCTAGAGATGTGAATTTCTTTGTCCCTTAAGGATGATCATCATTCACAAACTCAATTATAACTGTGTTATGATGTAGCTCATTACATGTTAACACTGTATTTAGATAAATCCATCAGAGATACCAAGATTGTGTGAAATACATGTCAAGTAATTTTGTTGTCAGTCCTAAGGCAATGTTAACTAGGACTTTTAAGGCATAGGGAGCGCTGTTATGTGATACCTGGAGATAACTTGGTTAGTTGTAACCTTGATGTCTTTAGATAGTCTGGATTGTTTATTGAATAAAAGCCAGATCTCCCTAAGCTTAGAATGGTTGTGTCTGCAATGTCTGGGTTTCCCAGGAATTGCCCTGGAATAGGGCTTCTTAAACTTTTTCCATTCATGACTCCTTTTTGCCTAAGAAGAATTTTATGGGACTCTGGGTGTATAGGTATATAAAATATATAGGTATATAAAATAAATATACCAATCAAGCATTTACTGATAATCATAATTTCATAACCCCACATTCAGGTATGTAACCCCATAGGGCCCTAGAATATGAAGATGTCCCTATGAGTTTTCTTCAAGATACTGCTCCAGCAGAAATACCAGTTAGCAATGCAATTTTCTTCTTGGATGTGTGTGTGTGTGTGTGTGTGTGTGTGTGTTGGTGGTGATTGTGGTCCTCAATTGTTAAAAGGTCAATTTTTTTGGTAATTGTAATGTTCTCGGTGGTTTTCTAGAGGGCTTGGAGCAGCCTTCATTTCAGTAGAGTAATCATCACAAGAGTAGCCAGGTATTAAAGTCCAAATCCTTTATTATCTCCTTCACAATCTAGTTTCCTTGCCTGGGGCCCAGGCCATCTTTCTGAAGAGCCTTTCAGACCAGCCTTGGTCTCAGTGAGGGAAGTGCAGGAAGCCAGCCACCACAGTGGTGTGAGATGGAGTGAATGAATCTGGCTCTCCATTCCCTCTGAGTCTGTCTCTGGCTCTCAGTCCCAGCTTATATGCTCTACACTTAGTATAAACCAATCATTATATCACTAAGAAACCACTATTTGTTGTAAGATTAAATCAATCATACTGAACTTAGAGAGCTATTAATCACCATGCTAAACTAGATAACCATTGTCTCATCAACTCCACTGAGTTAGCACCTTGTAAGAATCCTTGTTTCAAGTTCAGAGTTGTAGCCCATAACATTTGATGATAAGACTAAGAGGCTCACAGAAGATTCCCAGCTGCTTGGAAGCTACAATGCTCTGACTTCGCCCCAGCTCCTTGGCCCAATCTCTGTGCTGTGTCTGGGCTCGGTCTGTAGACTGTGCCCATTTGAATAGACCTGTTCTGAAGTAGTTCCAAGCTTACTGAAGCATTCAGATACAGTCTAAGTTCATGTTTGATATGGTGATTGTTCTGAATTCCCATTCTAATAATTTCAGAGCATGTTTAAGAACCTCAGAAATGATATTACAATGCAATTCCTAAAATGGTCTGTGTCCACATTTCCTTTTTTCTCATTAGTCTCTTCCTATCCACTGACTCCTCCATTATGTATAAACACACTTGACTGGGCGTTTACCCTGTCCTCAAAAACAAAAAAAAATTCACCCCAAAAAACAAACACTTTGCTTTGTCAACCTCCCAAATTAATTTTCTATTATTTCTTTTCCCATTAATTGCTCTTCTCCTTGAAAGACTTATTGGTTTGTTATTTCCATTTTCACATTGTTCATGCAAAGTTTAACCTATTCCAGTCTGGCTTCAGATTACACAATTCTACCAAAATTGCTCTTTCAAAAATCTCCAAAGACCTTTGAGTTGCTAAATTTGATGATCTCTTTTCACTTCTTAGTCCCTATAGGACTTTTCTGTAGGACCTTCTGTGAAGGGTCTGTAGCCTTCACAATTATTAATTATAACTCCTTTTTCCTACCTGGTTTACATCATACTGTTCTTCCCTAATATTGTAGGGAAATGAATTTAGAGTTACAAAGGACCTCAGAGGCCATCTAATCACAAGCAAACTTATATAATATCAACTGCTCCCTCTTTGCCTGTGGGCAATCCTACTATACCTCCTTTATCAACTCACTATCCTACTTTCCACAATAGCTTTTCCAAACTTTGTCCTCCCTCAAACCTCTCATGGCTCTGCTTCCTTTCACATTCTTAGTGGACAATCTTGCCTCAGATTTTACAGAAAATGATTAGGCCATTTGCTGTGAATTCATTAACAATGTGTGTATCAATCTCATTATCAATGTGTGGGCATCCCTGGAAAGGATACTACTCAGGTAAGTGAACTTATCCACAACATGCAAAACTTCACCAATTACTATAACTGATAGTTCCATAAAAGGATGGTATGGTGCTGACTGATGGAAGACCTGCGTTTTCTTGGCATTGTTAGGTCAAAATTAGCACAAGCAGCAAAGAATTGATCCATACCTTATTACATCTCTGCTTTGGAAGCTTCACTGAGTGCACAATCATCTGCAAACAAAAAAAATCATGCACTGATACTCCCTCAACTTTGCTTTTGGCTTGTAGTCTTTTCAAGTTGAAGAATTTTACCATCAGTGCGGTAGCTGACTTTGATTCCATGTTTGTCTTTATTGAAGGCATTTGACAACATAGCTGAAAACATTGTTAAAAAGATGAGAGCAATTACACAGTTTTGTTTCATTCCCTTGGTAACTGGGGAAAGCCAGCCAGCCAGGTAGTAGACTGACCACCAAACTGAAGGGTCCACAGAGCCATTGTGCTGACCTCATTGTTATCTGCCTGTGAAACCTGGACAGAATCACAGAGCCATGCAGGAACCTAAATTGCTTCTATCTGAACTGACTTAGGAAGATTCTGAAGATCACTTGGTGAGATAAGGTACCAGATACTGAGGTCCTTTCTCAAACTAAACTGCCAAGCATTCCAACTCTACTGTAGAGAGCACAACATTGTGGGCTGGCCACATTGTTCGAATGCTGAATGTATACTTGCCAAAACAATTATTTAATGGAGAACTCACACAGTGCGAGCACTCACAAGGTGGTCAGGACATCCTCAAAGTATCTCTTAAGAACTTAGAATCAATTGTATGACATGGGAGATACTGGCACAGAACCACCCAGCTGTGCCCTTATCAGAGAAGGTGCTGTGCTCCATGAGCAAAGCAGAACTAAATTAGCACCAAGGAATAAGCCCCAAAATTAGAGAATCCACCCCAATTGTTCATAGGCACTATTTGTGTCCAAGTTATGGCAGATCACTCCGAGCTCATATTGGCCTGATTGGCCACAGTTAGACACGTAACTCAACATACAGATGTCATTTTGGTCCTCTCAGAATGAAGGACAACAACAATGGGGAATTTCTGCTTCTCCCCTTTAAATGTTATCCTGAAGGTAAGAGGTGACCACCAGAGCTCATTGAAAGCATATGGTCAAACCTATGCTTTAGAAAAAAAATCCCCCCAACAAGATGAGAAGAGGGTAGATGGGAGCAAGAAGAAACTTGAGGCCGGAGACTGTTAGAAGACTATTGCAGTAGTTCACAAGGAGGTGTTGAAGGCCTGAACTAGAGTTGTGGCTGTTGGAGGGGAGGGGAGGGAAGATACTGTGAAGGCTACAGATGGCAAGAGCTGGCAAGACACACAGAATGACACCAGGAGGGTGACTCTGGATAAATGAGGGGATGGTAAAGCAAGAGAACAGGTCAGAGCAGGAAAGGAGCGAGGTTGGACACCGAATTTGAAATGCCTCTCCCCACCCCATTCTCTGCCTAGCCACCGAAAGAGTTAACTTAGTGTTACAGGCCAGAACTCTGAACTTGAAACAAGGATTCTTACAAGGTGTTAAGTCAGTGGAATTGATAAAACAATGGTTATCTAGTTTAGCATGGTGATTAATAGTTCTCTAGTTCAATACACATACTTAGTACTTAATATAGTTCTACAAGATTCACACTTATATAATAATGTAATTATAAGAGAGGATATAAGCTGGGAGCCTCAGCCAGAGTCAGAGCCAGAGAAGACAAGCGAACTGGAGGTGGGAGCTCAAGCTGTTGGAGGCAAGGAGAGAGAGATTCATTTCCATCTTCATCAGCCTTGTGATGGCTCTCCTGAGGGACCAAGAAAATCTAAGACAGAACCAGAGAAGACAAGGGGACTGAGAGACAGAGACATTCCATCTTCATCAGCCTTGTGGTGTCCAGCCTGTCCTGCATTTTCTCCACTGAAACTATTCTTGAGGTGATTACTGAAATGAAGGCTGCTTCCAGAGACCTCCAGAAAACCAACCAAGGACATTACAACTTAGATCACTGAGCTGATCATGTCACCTATTGCTCGGTGGCTCCCTGTAATTATCAAATGTTAGCTCGTTGACATTTAAATCTCCTCCCAGCTTTGTCCCTTGTGATCCTTCCAGTCCTGTAACCCATTGCTGCCTTCCTAGCTCTGCTCAGTCTAACTACACCGGCTTTCTTAAGGTCTTTTCTCTCTCTCATGTTGTGTGTGCTCTGGTCATGCTTATTATTGCCTCTTTTGGTAATGGGTGAGTCCTTTGGAAAGGGTTTTTGAAAAGGGTCTCTGATGATAAGACCGTTCAAACAGAATTTAAGTTCATATCTGGTAGATGATTTTTCTGGGTTTCCATCCTGACACTTTCAGGGCATATTTTAGAGCCTCAGATATAATGCTCCAAAGCAGATTCAGAAAATATTTTATCTCCACATTTCCTTCACACACAGGACACTCATTTCCTCATTCTTGCCTTTGCACTGATGGTCATGCATGCCTGTAATGCATGTTCTTTTCACTTCTGCCTCTTGGAATCCCTGTTTCTTTTGGACAGCTCTAGAACTATCTTTACAGGAAACCTTTCTTTTTTTCCCCAAATTAATTTGTATTCATTTTATACATTTTATGTATATATTTACAAATGTCCATGTTGTCTTTCCTATTGGAGTGTAAGCTCCTTGAAGGCAGGAGCTGCCTCAACATTTGTTTTATTGTCTCCAATACTAAATTCAGTGCCTGACATATAATAAACATTTAATATTTATTGAATAAATGACTTATTATCTGATGTTGATGCCACATTTAAAAGCTTCTTCTTGTAAGGTTGATTATTAAACATATTTATCTAATTTAATTTATATTCTGCCCTGTCTTTAAGGTCTAGTTAAATTTCTTTATTACCCATGAAACCTGATAGTATTATATGGCAGCAGGAAACCTGCATGTGGAAACAAAAGACATAGGATCAAGCCCCTTGGGCTTTGATGCAAACCTCAATTCTCTAAATCTCAGTTCTCTTCTTTCTGCTGTTCAACAGATATTAATAGTAATCACCTCATATTGTATTGGGCACTGTGGATGCAAACAAAGAAAGTAATAGATTCTACCCTCAATTAGCTTATATTCTTCTTTATATAATGGGAATATCAAAACTTGTGCTACCTGCTTCACATGTTTGTCATAAATTCTAAGTATCACAGTAACTTCTATTGCTCATGACTTCTAAATTTGAGTTTGTATCCCTATTCTCTTTTCATGAATTTTAATCAGTCAACAATATTTGTTAAGCATGTACTATATTCCAGGGAATATGCTAAATCCAAAATACATTATTACTAGAGGCCACAATGGAGTCTTGTTTCATTATGTATGGACCTTCCTGAAAAGGAAACAGGGCATAAAAATAAATGAAATGAAATAGAATTTGAATATATTTTAAAATTTAACAAATGCTTTGTCTAGCTCTCCTTCCCCCCCTTTTTTTCAGTGCTAATGAACTAGTTTGAGAAGAATTGAGCTTTAATATAGTGTTGCAGTTTGATATTAAGCTTAGTGAGATTATGCTAACACACTTGAAGTGCTAGTTCTTATTTGATAAATTTTAAGTTCTCACTGAACCCTGAGGCTTAGGGTAAGTGACCTCCTTTTCATATCTTCTCGTGTGCTTTCTAATTGCCCTCAGATATATATGATTATGCTCTTTTCTCTAATCATTGAAGTCAAGCATTTTCAATTATATTGTAAGCTTGTTGAGGGTGTTAATCATGTCTTATTTTTCTCTAAATCATCTATTGGATCTAGCACAATGCTTCTAATCCTCAGTTTATAATGGATTATCAAAACAAAAAACAAGTTGGTACATTGTACCTACATATCCTAATATTCAAATTCATTTGCAACAGCATTGGAATTTTTGAGGCTATTTCCAAAAAAGATGAAACTTTAAATTATTTAACAGATAATCTGAATTTACTGAGTGGCTTGCTCAGCTTCATCAATTCATTAAATTAAACTCTAATTTAGATACTCTAGTAGGACATTAGAGAGACATTCCATGAGATATTTCAAGGTTTTTCCTTTGGGTGTTCTTTAAGAATAATTAATTGAGATTAAGAAAGATGCCATCTATATATCCATTCTGATCCAGAATAACCTGTGAATATGCTTGTAGCTCAATATGAATTCAGCAAAATTATAATGAGTGAAAAGATGCAAAGTTTACCTTATTTTTTATGAATAAGAAATGAATGTTTTTCACACACACATACATACACATATATACATACATATATCCCTCACTATATTTTATCTCTCTCTGCTAAGTAGGTACATGGTTCTGAGCCCTTTCCTTCCTCTTAGCATGCCATTATTGAAAAAAAATCAAAACAAATGATCAAAACAGAAACATTGGTTGTTACTTCACATTATATTTCATAGAATCTAATAAATTTCAAGTTAGTTTTAGCTCTGCCATTATTTATGTGTGACTTTAGGTTCAGGTATGGTGCTTAAGCTATTGTGATTCTCAGAAGTAAACTTATCTGGACTTTCTCTTCACTGAACTTTCTCTTCAAATGCAATTTGGAAAAATAGCAACTAACAATAGGAATCAATAGCAGTAATTAAAAACAGTATGTAACTGAATCATTCTCATAGCTGGTTTAGCTTGCTTAAGCTTTATTTAACGAAACAGAGACAAGAGTTAGATGTTTCAAGATGAGCATCTTTCCTGAAGCCTTGGAATGTTACCAGGCCCAGGGATGCAGTTACTTACACCAGTGTTATATTTGTTGTTTGTCAGGATTCCAATTAGAGTTGAGAAACTTATTCCTTTGGTAGATTTTGTACCTTAAATGGGGACTCATTAGCTAGTGATCATGTCTAAAAGGTACTTGCCTTGATCGTAACCTGTTCCAGGTTGTGTTTACCCTCTCTTTTTATCCTGGGTTCAAGTTATACATGACTCCAGGTTCATATTGAAAGAGATTGTGCCTCTGAGTGTAAGAAAAACATTTTTATCCAAATTTACAAAATTAATTTTTCTTTAATGCAACACATTTTGGAAACAAAAGATGCTTTGCTTCAACTGGTTACTGGGGGGAAATCCTCTTAGCTCACACCGACTTCAATTCTAATATAAAATGTTTTGTTAAGTTTATTATTGAAACTCTGCCCTTTTCTCCTCTATATTTTTATTATTATTTCCCTTTCATGGAGAATACTACAACTTTTTCTTTAATTTACCCCTATTTATCTAAGAGAAAGGAGCTAGCAAAGGAGAGGGGAAAAGAAGAAAAGGGAAAGATTTTTTTCTTTTAAGTTCTCCACTCTCTTTTTAGGCCCATAATACTAAATTGAAGGTTCTTTAGGCTATTCTGCCACTGAAGTAGTTAACCTATTTTTTTTTTCCTATGCCGCTACTCAAGAGACAGATAGTTGTGATTTTTTTTCCTTTGAAGCTGTACAGGAGCTCCTAATTCTTCAGGAGAGCAGAAACATTCTTCATCTCATAATTCAATGTGAGATTTTGGGGAAAATGACAGGCTATTTGCTTATAGGAGTTGGATACCTGGATTTTTCAGGGAGCCTGACCTTTGCAGAACAAATTGCAAGTACAGGTCATTGCACCCTCAGGGTTCAGGACTGGCCTAGCAAATCAAACCAGCTGCTATGGCCTAGGGTCATCTTGATACAGTTACTTCTACCCCTGTATATCTGTAAGTAAAACTTATGCTGGCAAAGCCATCTTTGGGTACAATCCACATATCAGGCCTCAGTAATCCTCTGAATGTGGTAATTCATATTCAAACAGATGAAAGATGATTGTAGAAAGAGTTATGTTCTAACAGAACAAAATAAACATAACGATGAATGATATATTACTTTGACTTTTTAAATATTACTGACAAATTACTGTGATAATATTGGTGATATATTAATGACTTTTAAAAAAGAGATCAGATGGAACTAAATTTGTGGGAAAAAGGAGACACTTTAGAGATCTTACAGACTACTCATCAAACTGTACAAATGAGAAAACCAAAGCCCCAAATGGTATTGTGACTTGGCCATAGCCATTTAGTAGCAGAACACAACTCTCATGACTTTAATACCCCTATTCTTTCTACCATGCCAAAGTTCAGAAAAGAGACAGGAATGGGGAGATATCTGGTGTTGATGAACCATTCTACATTTTTAAAAAAATAAATAGGCATTGAGAAGCTAATGAAGATAAGCAACAAAGATAATTTAGTCAGTTTAGTTAGGAAAGACTTTTCTTCTTTGAGAATAACTTTGGCAAGAAACATTTTTGGGAATGAGGAGGAAATATTTTTTTATTATTTTTTCCATTTTTGTGCTGTAATATTTTGATAATCTTTTATGTGGTACCATCAGCAGGACATAAACAAAACAGTTGATTCAGAGAATTTTGTTTTATTTTTTAAAAACCATTTGAGCATATGTGTATACACATAATTGCTTTATATAAAATATCAGCAATTCCAACTTTTATCATTATTTTTTCTCCAATCATCTAACTAGATATCTGTTAAAACAAAGCTAAAGTGTTTGAGTCTCTTTCTCTAAGTATGAGTGTCCCCTAAGGCCTGTATCCTCTTCTCTCTTTCCTTACTATCCCCTGCTTTAGTGAAATCAAGCTTCATATGGATTCAGTTATCATTTTTATACAAATGATTCCTATATATCCGTATCCAGCCTTAGCCATCTTTCCAAGGGTTAATTCTGTAACTACCTCATTTTGAACTGGATATCCCAAATTCATTTCAAACATAAATATGTCCAAAATAGAACTTACTATCTTTCCTTTCAATTCCACCCTCTTCCAAGCTTCATAATTCCTGTTGAAACCACTATTATTCTTCCAGTCCCATAGAATCATAGAATTTGAGAGTTGGAAGAGACCTCAGTGACCGTGTTTGTAGACAATAGGAAATATATTGGACAGGAAGGAGTGTGGAAGTAAGTGAAAGAAGGAGGATGACAGAGGGGGCAATCTTTTGGATGAGACAGGATGGAATAGGATAAATTGAACAAACAAGGAAAGGAGCTAGTCTTGGTAAGAATGAGAGCACTCGATCATATGACAAAGGGGTGAAGGAGGAGAAATGACAAAGTATTTGAGTGATTGGCGATGAGGAAGAGGGAAGAAGCGGAAACTAACTTTGAAAGAAGTAAACTAGTTTATTCTTCCTAGAGAAATCCCTTAAGATGACTTTTTTTGGAAAGTTGTTCTGTCTATCTATAGTAAAAAGTGGCCTTGGTTTTATTTTTTAAACCAAAGCAGCAAATTTCAACTTTAAATTTCCATAATTGCAGAATCTCACAATTAAAAATGACCTGTGGTCCAAAGTAATTCAACACCTGAATAAAATTCCTTTCCATAATATTTTAAATCAGTCATGATGAAGGAAGGAACCTATTATCCTAATTCAGGAAATTTCATTTTTCTATAGTTCTATTTTTTAGGACATTTTTCCTTGTAGCCAGGAGAAATATTCTTCACTGTAACTTCGAATAACTTTAACTCTGAAACAAGGGGAAGGCAAGTGCAATCTTTTCATTAATTTTGAAGTTATCTGTGACATACATATTCTATCCTAAAAAGCCAAATGTTTAAAATATTGAACATCATTCTACAGGTACTTGGTGATAAGTATCAACAGGAGGAAATTTTAAAGAAATTAACAATTAACAAATGAATTAGAGTGACACTGATATAAGGATCATTGGAAAAATAATTTATTTTAATATCTAGGCCTAATTGCTGTGAGATTTCTATTAAATTACTAATTTTTGAATTGCAAACCAATAGCTCAAAATTTCTTGGTATCAAAACAATTTAGACAGATTTGGGAATAGAAATTTCTTGTAGAAATTTACTTATGCAGTACAAATAAAGGAGTTAATGGCATATTGGAATATTCTGCCTACTGGCATTAATTAGTTTTCTGAACATTTGGCATTAGATAAAAACAATTTTGGAAGCAATTTTCTAAGAAACCCCTTATACATATAGCATAAACAATATTGCAGCATTAAAAAGACTGATTCTTGGGGGCAATTATTATTGCAGGAATTTCAGTGTTAGCTCAAATCATTGCCATGTAACATACTGAGTAACATTTGAGTAGAATTTTCAGAGGTTATGAAAGAATGTGGTTATAATATTGCAAAATTTAGTTGATTTAAATCACATTGCATGAACTATGTATTTATAGTAGTGAATGAAAAAAATCAAGCAGAATCTGCAAATAAAATATTTGAATATGTAATTCTTAAAGGATTAATTGTTTCACATGCTCAGGTTGATGTAATAGCATAAAAATATGATGTCAAGCTCTTTCAGTAATGAGTAAAGTCCAGCCTTTTACCCAGCTTTTAAGGACCTCCACATGTGGCTTTGCATTTTATGGCCATCACTTTTTTTCTGCACCTCTCTGGTATCCAGAGCAAATTATGCAAGTTATTCTACTTTTAATTCTATATTTAGTTATTGTCTATATGATATGGAATTTAAAAATTAATACATTCATATTCTATCAATCAGTCAAATAGATACCTCTTACAGGGAGTGGGTTCCTTATTATTAGAGTAATTCAAGTAAATATGAGATGGTTATATACCAGGGATATTTCCATAATATAAAAAGCTAGATGATCCCTGAGGTACTTTATGAATTTAAATAATAAGATTCTCTAATATTAAGAATATGATCACAATTCTATGATATTTAATGTTATGATTAATAATACAATTGAACTATTTATCTAAACATTTTAAAAAAGTAATTGTGGATAGCTTCTCCATGATTTAATCTCTGTTTGTCTCAATTTCCTCTATTGTAAAATGAATAAAATAATACTACCTACTTCACAGGATTTTTGTGAGGCTCAAAAGAGACCAAAAAAGCTACTACATAGTAGGGTTTATTTATTTTCCATTCTCTTCCAATAAGTTCAAGTAATCATTAATCTTTATATTGAATAAATTTTGAAAGTATTTGAGTCCTAAAGCATTTTTGAAAGAAGGAAAGAGAGAAGGCCAATCAATGTGGACAGTTATGGGGTGGAATGGAGGGGATACATAAGATGTTTATAATCTTTGTGTTGCAACATTCAACTATCTTGGATATATTACATCTTATATTAGTAGTTGATATTCAAATTGCTGCTTTAAAGATATTAAATCTCCTAATATCCCAGATTTCATTGATCTTAGTTGGAGCTGAGATATGCAAAATAATAATTGCCCAAAGAGTTATAAAACCATGTTTTATGAATGTCAGAAGAAAACTGACTGGGAGATCCTTGAAAAGCTTTTTAGAAGAAATGGTACTTGAGATATTTTAAAGGATTAGTACAAATCAGTGAGAGGAAAAAGAAGGCACTCAGATATCTCAGGCACAAGAAATACAAGTATGAGAATGAGAAAGCAGAAGACTAATTCAAAGAATAGGGGTGTGTCTTATTTGTCAGGAGCAGTAGGGTTCATGTAGGAGAGCAATAGATAAGATTGGGAAAAGATTATAAAAAGCCTCGAATGTCAGAAAAATGGTTAAACTTTACTCATATTCATTGATGACCCACTGAAAATTTTTGAGATAGGGAGTAACTTGACTGAAGTTTTATAGATGAAGCATGCATATGAAGCATGGATTGGAGGAGGAGGAAAGTGGAGGCAGGAGAACTGTTAAGAAACTTCTGCAATTATCCATTTGGATACTAATGAGAGGTTCTAATAAGGTTGTATGAATAGGGAGGATGAGAAGAAAGAATCAAGTGATGTGGAGATAAAATCAACAGGATTTGGTACCAGATTTTTACAAGAGAAATAAGAGTGAGGGGAGAGTCAAAGATAATGCTAATATATTATCCTGCTATTACTATGAATAGTGGAAATCCTGGCATCTGGGTGTTAATTCTTTGTTTTTCTGGTTTTAATTCAGAGAGATAATTGTGATTTTTTTTTTTTTTTGCCTGCAAAGAGGCTTTGTAACTAGATCAATCAGAGACATCTTTAAAAAAAAAAAAAGTAAATCCCAAACCAAAAACCTTAAATTCTGGAGTGCAGCAAAATTTTTCTGTGAAGAAAAGTTCTAAATTTGTTAAGCTATTTGCATTTCTTTAAACACAGAGAATCTTTGTCCTTGCTTATTACACAGAAAAATAGTAGTGTTGAAGAGTTTTTTTTTTTTTTTTAAAGATAGTAATTAGGCACATGTTCCATTTTCTTGTTAATACATCTGCAATGTTAAACAGTTTTAAGTTGTCCCAGAAAAAAGTTGGGATCTCAGAGAATCAAAGATTCACAGAAAGGAGCTAGAGATTACCCATTCCAACCCATGCCAAAATAATCTTCTCTACAATAACTCCAACAAATGATAAGTCCTGTTCTTAACAATCTCCAGCAATAAAAATTTTGCTATTTCCTGAAACAGCCTGTCCTATTTTTGAACAGTTCAATTCTTGGGATTTTCCTTATAGTAAGGCAGAAATCTGTTTCTCTGCAATTTCCATTTGCTCTCCCCAGTTTTGCCCTCTGGTACCAAACAAAACAAGCCTAATCCATGTAAATATGAATTGTAATCATCACAGAATACAATAATTATGTGAAAATGTAAATATTAGGGTTTTTAATCATATGCTAATGGAAAAGGTACAGAAATCATTATAAGAAGGAGATTGTATATAAAAGCATGATTTTCAGGTAAAAAAACACTTGGGTGTTTTTAGTGTAATTTCTGTATTTTTAGAATTAGAAAAATGTCAGAGCCTTTCTTGGGCAGTTAAGTAATACAATGAATAAAGCTTCAGCACTGGATTCAGGAGGACTTGAGTTTTAATTGTGTGATGTTGGCCAAGTCACTTAACCTGTTTTCCTCAGTTTCTCCATCTGTAAAATGAGCTGGAGAAGAGAATGATAAATCATTCCATTATCTTTGACAAGAAAACCTCAAATAGGGTCATGATTGCAACAACTCAACAACAACAACAGTTCTTTTCTTAATTTCAATTTCATGTGTAGAATTAATATGTGAATTTGGCCTTTCAGTTGGTCCTGGAGGGAGAGAACTTGGAAGAATGTGTGATAATTAATATCTGGGATGTATCTTAGGAAGGGTAGAAAGAGTGAAGTTATAGTCTGGTATAGTAAACTGATTGGCTCATAATTTGAGGAAGCTTGGTACAAAACTTTTGAATACAAGTCTGTAGAGGGGAAAACAAAAATAATATTGTGGTAGAAGGAAATGTGCTACCTCATCATCATCATCAGGTAAGAAAGAATGAGGCATAGAGGCATCATATAGTAGTGTTTTTAGATTTTAACTATATGGACATCGATAGGCAACTGCAAATTAAATTTTTAATTTGCTTCATTAATAATTTGAGTTTAGGAGACGGGGAAAGTGATAAAGGGAATTGTTATTCTGGACTTAATTCTGACTCTCATAAAGAGGAACTAGTTGCTCCTGGAAAGATATCACCACTACAGTTTGGAGTTTACTATGGAGATAGGAAAAAGTTGGGCAAGATCCAACCCATGCTAGACTTGTGAAGAGCAGATTTCCAAGAGGCCAGAGAAGGGTTGGGTAAAATCGCTTGGTGAAAATTACCTAGAAAAGTAAGTCTGCCTAAAAGAATGTTTTCCATTTTAGAGAGAAAGATTCAAACAATTCCAGCATAGAAGAAATAAAGCAGCTGCCTAAAGAGATCAGTGGGGATACACAGGGAAATCATATACAAATTTGGATTTTAAAATCATGTTTCTAAAAAATGACATTCCTGAAAACTGAAGTTGAATACAAAAATGGCACAATGCTGAAACCAAGTAGTAGGAGTGATAAAAACTTCTCATAAGCTAAGGTTAGTGAATGACAAGGACAAGAAAAATGCCATTTCAAGCTATTTTAGGGGCCAAAAAAAGCAAAAAAGGGGATAGGATATCTTTGGTTAAAATAGGACTATGGCAAATTATGTTTGAGAGAAAGCAAAACTACTCAGCTTTTATTTTGTTTCCATTCTCTGCCAAGGAAAATAATCTTTAGACTGGAAAAAGAATAAAAAATATCTAATAAGTAGAAGTAACTAAAAATAAATGATAATAAGCAAGCAAGAGTTCGAGTAATAAGGTCCTGATGGATTATATCCCATTCAGTTGAAAGAACTGCTAGATAGAGTTTTTTTTTAAAGTCTTGGTGAATGGGAGGGAGAGTTCAGAAGGACCATAAACAATCACGTTACCCTAGTTCACACCCTCCAAAAAGAAAGTCTTTACCAAAAAAAACAAAAAAAAATCTTTTAAAAAGACTATCTTTTTTTTAAATTAATCTTTAAAATACTGATGAATGAACAAATTCTATTAAACTTTTGGCAAATTTTAAAATATATTGTTAAATGAATAGTTTGAGGATATTTAGTTATTTTCGGATATGTCAAAGGTTATCATAAAGAAGAGTGATTAGACTTCTTGTGATTGATCCCTTAGGACTGAATTTCCAGAAATGGAAGCAAGTTTTAGTGAAGCAGATAAGAGCTTGATTTAAAGAAAGCATTCTGAAATTGGAGCTTTATGCAAGTAGAATGCATTCTCTCAAAAGGTAGTCCCTGTCTCTCAGTAAAGGTCTTCAGAAAGGTTGATTTTTGGCTTTTTTTCAATTTTATCTTTTCCATTCTAGGTGGGAGTGAGGTTATCTGGAGCATCCCAGCATGTTTTTCTGGCTGGTGGTTCATAGAATTTTTTTCAATTAGGAGTTGTAGTATAAGACTTCTGAAGCTCCGTCTTACCTCTGATCTCAACAATTCAGTGGCCTGTCCTGAAAGAAATATACAAAAAATCTTTATAACATTAATATTCTACAAGTTATGTGGCTGCAAATCATATAACCCCATAATCCCCCCAAAATCAATATTGAAAGCTACCTTAGGGTCAATGGAAAAACAATAATGGAATTAAATTGCCTGTGACCTACTGCAAAGAGACAAACTCAGGCTTGCAAAAAGGCTTTCATTTGGACATGAAGAAAAATCAAAACAAAACAAAACAAAAAAGCCCTTTCTAACAATTAGAGTTGGCTCAAACTGAAATGGCCTACTCTTTTGGAGTGCTTCAAGAAGAAAAGATAGACGACTTTGTCAGATATTTATAATAAGGATTTCTTTTGCAGATGGATTGGGGAGATGATTGCAGAGGTCCTTTTCATCTCAAAGCCTGTAATTCTGCGATTTTTGTGGAAAGTATGAATGTAACCATTGTCTATCAACCTAAGAGCTGCACTCACTTGAACCAGATTCAAACTTGGGATGGTCCCCTTCCACTCCACTCCCTAGACCCCACTCATAGTTTGATCTAGGAAATATCAGACTATAGCTTGATATGGTTCGTGTGTAACTTCCAAATATGTAAGTGTAGTGTCAGGCTAATCTTTTAATATTTGTCTATTTCTCTCTTCTAATGTTATTAATTTGAATCCCATTGACTTTGTACCACCAATTATTAGGGGCCAGTAATTCTTACTCTAGTTCCATTTAACTACTTAATATTGATAAGCTTTTTCAACGCTGTATTTATTTAAAAACTATAACAAGAACAAACTTAGAATCATTCCCCTCAGTATTTTGGGACTATTCCCAACTATATCACTTCAATCTGGGGTGGGACAGTAGGCTCAACTTCAGTTTGTACCTAAAGCTTATTTAATAAAGTGCATTATATTAGCACTACCAGATCAGTCATTTCAACCTTCACTAGCATGGGTCCATATTGCTTGGACATCAGTTTTGGTTTGGCTACAAAAACCAACCTGGAATGCTGGGGTGCTCAAGATATCTCACTGTCATCTACAATGGAAAAGATAAAATGAAAAAGCCAAAAATCAAGGCCTGTTTTGGGGTGGGGGGATCGTGTGACCTCAGAAGGGAGAAGTCCTGAAGATCTCTTAAGGCATGGATTCTTTCCTGACTTGTTGAATGAAAGGTTCCCTCAGGAGAGCCTGAAGCAAAAGTGATGTGGCTGACTAATGGTAAGCCAATTAACATAAATAACAACAAATGCCTCTGTAACCCATTCAAGAGCCTGCTATTCAATACAAAGTTAACTGATTTGAACAAGTGATAGAACATCTGTGCCTGTTCTACAGTTTCTCCAAGGTACCTCCCTGAGGCATCACCAGGATTTTGTCAATGTCTCAGAAGCAAGCTCACTGGCCTTTTCATTAGAAAGATACTGGACTCTTTAGGTCCCTTACAAACATTCAAAGTAATGATACATACATTGAGTACAGTGGTTTTTATTCCATCTCACATAATGTACAAAACTACTTCCATAATTTTCAATAGCATGGCAATAAATGCTAATATTGTTTCTTTCCACTGACTTATGCCTTTCATAGTCCTTAAATCTTCTATGTCCATAGCATCATATTGTGGGTTGCATTCTTCTTAGTAATTAAAGCTAACTTTGAATTCCCCAGAAATTTTGTAGAGCTCCTCTGTACTCCTTGGGACCTACATAGATATCTAGATAAATGGTTTTATCTTGTGGTTGGATTCCCCTATAGGGAAACATTCTCAGTTTCCTAATAGGGTATTCCTTAATGCTTCTTCTTAATATATTCCCTGCTCCATTGCCCTATTCTATTCTATTCTATTCTATTCTATTCTATTCTAAGTCTCCTGTACTTCCCCCTGTCGGCAAACCAAGGATATTGCCTCTTACTTTATTGAGAAAGTTGAGGGCATTTGATGTAAGCTTCCTATTCTTTACTCATCTTCATCTTAAAAACTCTAATCTTCATCTCCTAGTCTTTCCTCTTGTCCTTCAGCTTCTGAAAGTAGAAGTACCCTTTCTTTACCCAAACCAACCCTCTATGTGAGTCCTTGATCCTATCCCCTTCAACTTTCTCCAGCAGATCACATCCTCAATAGTCCCTTCCTTCTCATCTTTAAGTTTCTTAAATTCTAGGTATGAAATCTGTCCAGATAACAGATGTAGAACAGTGTGGGATGGAATTAAAAAACTGATAGTACACTGAAGTTATAACAGAGCAAACAAGAGAATACTATGGATCAGGATGATGAAAAACTTTCAGTGTCAGGCTAAGAAGTTTCTATTCCATCTTACAGATACTAATAATTTTTTGAGCATGGAAGTATCCTGTGATTATTGTGCTTTAGATTACTACTATACTATCTTCACATCTTTGTGAAGGATGAATGTGATAAGTAAGAGTGGAAGTCAGGGAGCCCATCAGGCTCTTGGTGTAGGTCATTACAATAGTTTAAGCAGGAAGTAAGGGTAACTTGAGCTAGAGTCCTAGCAGTCTAGATGGAAAAGAATGTATAGACTTGAGAGAATCTTAAAAATAGAACAGGCAGGATTTAGCAAGTGTTTAGATAAATCAAAGATTACTCATGTCAGCCTTTTTGACCAGGAGGATTTTGATGGCATCAATAAAAACAGGTAAATATGAAGGAGTAAATTTGGGGGGGATCTAATGAATTGGAGCATGTTGGATTTAAGGTGTCATTAGAACATCCAAGTGGAAATGACAAGCAGGTACTTGCAAATGTGAAAATGATGCTTAGGGAAGACATTTCAGTTAGATATGTAGATTTTGAATTTATCTCCACTTTCAAAGGTGATAATTGATGGTCTGGAGGTATAGTCCAACCAGCCATGTTTTTATGTCATCTGTCTCATAATTAAAGGTTCTAAACTCATCTCATAGAAATCATTCAGTTTTTCTTATTTTATTGAAAAGTACTTAGTTGTTTAGTTTAAGCATACCAAAGTTTATTCTTTTGGATCCTATTAGCTGAAAATTTGTTAATGTTTAATAATCTTTAACAATGTATATATACAAACAGATTATATGTAGTTTTGGAATTTATATCAGGAAATAACAAGGTACTGTTATTCATTCTTTGTTTTAGGTAGGAGAAGTAATTGTGGCTAACAGAAAAGCACGTACACCTGAGAAAAATAATGAAAAAAACAAATTGCAACAAAAGAAAAGGTAAAATTTTTTATTTAAAACCTTAGCTTTCCATTCTTGATGTTTTAATTTAAAGCAAGGAGATTACTGTTCAACCATCCTGTAATTATACAAAGTAAAAGAACAAATGATTATTATTAAATAATTAAATTTGTCTGAGAAATCTGAGACTTGAAAATTGTGATTTGTAAAGGTGCTGGTTGCAATGGCTTCAGAAGAGTACATATAACTACTAAGTTATTTACAGATTATTATTACAGTTACAGATTTTCTATCATCAGCACATACCTTGCAAATGTGTATTCCGATATTATAACCACAGAAAAGAGTAAGCTATATTTATGAACAAGCTATATTTATGCCTCTAATCTAACATGTTCAAGGCGTTGGGCACATCTCTGATTATAGGCGACCGCTGAGTTTGTGCAAAGGCTTCCAAAGAGGAGGTTTGTTTGAACTACAGGTGTGGTCTTTGTTCTTAGACGAAATGTAATCTCCCTACCTCCCAATCAGTTAAATAGGGTTTTTTTCTTTTTTCCACATAGCAATTTAAGTTTCAACTATATGTGTAAATTACAAGAAATCCAGGTCAGTGTAGCTGAATAGCACTGCAAAAGATTAGCCACAGGAAGAAGTAGAACTATGCAGGAGTGTCAACCTTGAGTCTGACAAGTAACATCGAATTCATTAGGAGCCTGGCTTTCAGATGACAGGACCTCTGTTTACTGCAGTGATTGCTCTTATGGCTCACAGAATTCTCAGTAAGATTCTTCAAGTTATGCATGACCTCCTTAACTGTACTGTTGCCTTTTGAAAACACTATTCTCTATCAGCTTGATTACTCAGTAGTGCTGCAATCACTTTTCACCACATTCAAGATGTCTTTGCCCAGGCTGTCTTTGGTGCTTTATGATTTGGAGGAGATATTTTATTGACATTATCATTGCCTTTTCCTAGTCAACATAGTTTGTCTAATTGCATGGGTGGATGTCCTCTGGGTAAGGCTAGGTAATTTAAGCTGGGTAAGTCAAGACAGAAAAGAATAACAGATATAGGTGGTGGATAATGAAATTTATGGAAGGGGATCTTGTGGGGACTAAGTTAAGCAGGAGAGACAACCATTCCCTCACTCAAAATGATCTTTTTTGCTTCCAAACTAAAATGATGTTTTAAATGTCGGTGCCTTAAAAACCATTCAGCTTCTCAGGTCAGATGGCCTGGCTCCCTGCATATTGGATGTCTGCTCATGAGCAAGTCTTCTCACTGTTTTGAGCCTGTTTCCACATTGACAACATGGAGCTAATAATAGTGTCTACTTTATCAGGATCTTTGTGAGAACCAAATGAGAGAATGAACATGAAACACTTTTCTGAAAGTGCTTGGTGTCAGTTATTGCCTCAAAGTGAAGAGCACCTCATTTCTAGCTCTTTGTCCCAAGACAAGTAATCTTCTCACCTCATTATATGATATAGATTATGATTATAATCATATATATGATTATAATCATAATAATTACCTCTGAACTTGTTAACTTTCCAAGTTGTAGAGAAAATGTTAGCCCACATTCATAGAGGGAGATTCCTTACCCAGTTTCCCTATTCCAATGAAATCACTGTCCAGTCCTTGTATTTGACATTAGAGTGTGAGAGAGCTAAGATCTATACGAAAGTTCTCTGATTCCAAAACTAACATTCTTTCCCCTATGCTGTGCCAAGAAAAAAGGAATATTGACAAGACTTAGTAACTGATTGTTGGGGTGATGGAAAGGAGGATGAAATGTACATAGATAAAAGAGGATTTGCTAGAAGGATGGTGGGTCTATAAGTCATAATAGGGAATTTGGAAAGAAAGTAGAGGGAAGTGAGAGGAAGATAACAAATGAATTCTGTTTTGGACATTTTGAGTTTAAAATGCCTACAGTTGGAAAATGGAAAACAGGAAGTTCATAATTCAAGAGACAGACAAATAAATAGACAGACAGAGCTGGGAGTTATTTGCCCTGAGATAACAGTTGAATCTATGGTGACTTATTAAAGCACCCAAAGAGGGAGTTTAAAGAGAAAAGGAGCCAGCATATGTATGCTCTAGGGGGGAGCATGCAAAGGAGATGGAAATGGGGTATGATCCATCAGAAGACACTAAAAAGGAATGGCCAATCATATAGGACAAGACTTAGGAGAGAAGTATCATGAAAACTCAAAAAAGAAAAAAAATATCTAGGAAGAACAACATGATTAAAAGTGTTAAATTCTTGTTATATAAGAGTTTACTTTAAGGCCACTACATTTGGCAAGACAGAGATCACTGGTAATCTTTGAGAGAGTTGTTTCTATGGAGGGATGAAGTTGGAAGTCAATTGAAAAAGGATTGAAAAATGAGAAGAGAAGAAATGGATATGAGGAAGGTAAGTGACTTATTCTAGAAGTCTGGTTGTGAAAGATGGCAAGAGATGTAGGATGATAACTTGAAGTGGTAAGATAAATTGAGTAGTTTTTTTTTAAGTATGGGAGATATCTTTGCTAATTATAGACGTGAGGGAAAGAATCTTAAGATATTGAAAGTTTGAAAGTTAGAGGGGAAGATAATTGGCAAGGCAGACTGCCAAAGGACAAGGAAGGAGATGGGATATTCCTGTTGAAAAGCAGTAGGGATTGGGACACCTCCACCCAGGAGCCCACCGTTTTTTTTTTTTTTTAACATAAAGTTAAAAGTAGAGAAATAAGTTACCAAAAGGAGTAAACGACAAAATAAGAACCTTACTATAGAAAGTTACTAGTGTGACAGAGAACATCAACACACTTGTCAGAGAAAGATAACGAAGTCAAAACAGATACCAAAAAAACACAAAAAACTCAAAAATTGATTTCATGCCCTCAAAAGATTTCCTCAAAAAACTCAAAAAGTATTTTAGAAATCAAAAAAGAGAGGTAAAGGAAAGATTGGGGAAAAATAAGAGTGAGGCAAGATAATCATGAAACAAGAATCAACAGCTTGGCAAAGTAGGCACAAAAATACTGAAGAAAATAACATCTTTAAAAACAGAAAATGGCAAAAGAGACACAAAACCCCATGAGAGAAGAAAATACCTTAAAAAGAAAAGTTGGCTAAAAAGATAAGGAAATACAAAAGCTCACTGACAAAAATACTTCTTTAAAAATTAGAATTGGGCAAGTGGAAGCTAATGATTCCATGGGACATCAAGAAACAATAAAACAGAATTTTTAAAAAATAGAAGAAAATATGAAATAAAAACAGCTGACCTGGAAAATAGAATGAGGAGAGATAATTTTAGAATTATTCAATTACATGAAAGCCAGAATCCAAAAAAAGAGCCTAGATATCATATTTCAAGAAATTATTAACAGAAACTGGCCTGATATTTTAGATCTAGAGCACAAAATAAAAATTCAGAAAATGCACCATTTACTTTCTGAAGAAGATCCCCAAATGAAAACTCCAGGAATATTATAGAAAAATCTAAGAGCCCTTAGGTTAAGAAGAAAATATTCCAAATAGAAAGAAACAATTCAAATATTGTAGACCACAGTCAGAATAACACAAGATTTAGCAGTTTCTACATTAAAGGATTAGAGGGCTTGGGATATAATATTACAGAAAGTAAATGAGTTAGGGTTATAACCAAGAATCACTCAGCAAATCTAAGTATAATCCCTTAAGGGAAAATCGGTAGGTTTTTTCAGGGTAAAGGATCCTTAGGATAACTTTATTTTTTCTTATAAGCACAGATATAGAAACCAAATTATCTTTCTTTAAAATAAAAGACATAAAAGTGATGAATTTCATTTGAATTGTATTTTGTTATATTACCTTTATACAATCTTAGATTATCTTTGAATCTTGTCTTAGTTAAATCCAATTTGCTTTGATAGAATAAAAGTTTTGTTAATCTGGTATTTAGAAGGAATGGCAAGTACAATTTTTTTTTTAATTCCAAATATTTCTAGGACTGGACAAAAGGCAAATATTCAAATTAGTCTAGAAGGCCTTTTGTTCTTAAAATAGAATCAGAAAATATTTTGGAAATGTCACTGTTAACCCTAGTATAGTCTAATTGATTAATTCTGCATAATTTTTTAAAAATATATTTCCACATTTATCATGCTGCACAAGAGAAATCAGATGAAAAAAGAGAGAAAGTGAAACAAGCAAGAAAAAATAACATCAAAGTTGAAAATACTATGTTGTAATCCATAATGAGTCCCCATAGTCTTCTTTCTGGATGCAGATGACTCCAGAACAAGACCACTGGAATTGGCCTGGATCACTTCATTATTGAAAAGAGCCATGTCCATGACAATTGATTATCACATAATCTTGTTGTTATTATATGTAATGTCTCTTGATTCTATTCACTTAGCATCAGTTCATGTGTCTCTCCAGATCTTTCTGAAATCATTCTCCTGATCGTTTCTTACAGAATGATAATATTCCATAACATTCTTATAACATAATTCATTCAGCCATTCTCCAACTGATGGGCATCCACTCAGTTTCTAATTCCTTACCACTACAAAAAGAGCTGCTACAAACATTTTTGCACATGTGGGTCCTTTTCTTTTTTTGTGATCTCTTTGGGATATAAGCCCAGTAAAGACATTGCTGGATCAAAGGGTATGCAGTTTTATAGCCCTTTGGGTATAGTTCCAAATTGCTCTCCAGAATAGTTGGATCAGTTCACAATTCCAACAATTTATTAGTGCCCCACTTTTCCCATATTCCCTCCAACATTTATCATTATCTTTCTTTTCCTGTCATCTTAGTTGATCTGAGAAGTATGAAGTGGTACCTCAGACTTTCTTTCTTTTAATTTATCTAACCAATAATGATTTAGAGCATTTTTTCATAAGAATAGAAATGCCATTAATTTCTTCATCTGAAAAATGTCTATTTATTTCCTTTGACTATCAATTGGAGAATGACTTGTATTCTTAAAAATTTGGGTCAATTCTCTATATATTTTAGAAATGAAATCTTTATTAGAACTTTGTATGTAAAAATTTTCCCCTGGTTTTCTGCTTCCTCTCTAATCTTGGCTGCTTTGGTTTTATTTATACAAAATCTTTTAAATTTAATATATTATAATTTAATTTAATCAAAATTATCCATTTTGTATTTCATAACATTCTCTAGTTCTTCTTTGGCCATAAATTCCTCCCTTCTTCACGGATCTGAAAGACAAACTATCTCTTGTTCTCCTAATTTGCTTATAATATCATCCTTTATATTTGAATCATGAACCCATTTCAACCTTATTTTGCTTGAGGTTGATAGGTGTTGCTCATTGGCTAGTTTCTGCCACACTATTTTCTAAGAAAAAATGGATATTGAATGAAACTGAAGATTGGCAAGCATTCCTAATAAAAAGGCCAGAACTGACTAGAAAATCTGACATATTTCAAAGACTCGAGAGAATTGTAAAAAGGTAAACTGGAAAGAGAAATCATAAGAGATTCAGTAAGGTTAAACTGTTTACATCTCTACATGGAAAGATGATACTTGTAACTCCTTATAATTTAATCATTATTAGGGCAGTTAAGATACATAAACAGAGGGCATGGATGTGAATTGATTATCATAGGATGATATCTAAAACCATAAAATTAAAAGGCATTAGGGGAAGGGTTTAAAAAGGGGCAAAATTATCTCACATAAAAGAGGCTCAAAAATCTTTCATAGTGGAGGAGAAGATGAAAGAGGAGTAATAGGTAATGCTTGAACTTTATTTTCATTGTAATTGGCTCAAAGTGGGAATAACAGAATAAAATCTATCTTACGCTAGGGGATTTAAGAAATCGCGGCTAGGAGAAAGGAGGGAATATTGAGAAAAATAGTAGTGAGAAGCAAACAGTTTTGATAAGGGACATGGTGAAAGAGAGAGAAGGAGAGAGGAAGGGAGGGAAGGGGAGGGAGAAAGATACAGAGACAGAGAGAAGGGAAGAGGGAGAAGGAGAAGGGGAAGGGGAGAGGGAGAAGAAAAAAAGGGGAAGGGGGGAGAAGGGGAGAAGGGGAGAAGGACAGAGGGGGAGAGAGAAAGATAAAGATGGGAGAATTGCAGTGTGGAGGGAAATAGTAAGTATAATTGGAAAAAAATTTAAAGCAAATATCAGTGATAAAAATCTCAATTTTCAAATATATAGAAAACTGAATCAAATTTATAAGAATACAAGTCATCCCCCAATTAATAAATGGTCAAAGGATATGAATAGGCAGTTTTCATTGATGAAATCAAGGTTTTCTACAGTAATATGAAAAAATGCTCTAAATCACTATTGATTAGAGATGTACAAGTGTAAATAACCATGAGATAACATCTCACATAGATTAAATTGGTTAATGTGACAAAAAATGTTGGAAGGGATATAGGAATATTGTGACACTCGTGCAGTTAGTAGAATTATAAATGTGCATAACTGTTCTAGTGGACAATTTGGAACTATGTCCAAGGAGCAATACAATTATGTGTATGTTTTAACACAACAATATAGACATAGGTCCATAGCTCAAAGAAATAGTTTTAAAAAGGAAAAAGACCTATATGTTTAAAATATTTATAGCAATGGTGGCAAAGAATTGAAAATTGAGGGGATTTTCATCAGTTAGGGAATGATAGAACAAATTATATTATATGGTTGTTTTGTAATGCTGTTGCCCTATATGAAATAATGAGCAAGATGCTTTAAGAAAAACCTGGAAGACTTTCATGATGCAAAGTGAAGTTAGCAGAACTAGGAGAATATGGTTCATAGTAACAGAAATTTCATATGATGATCAGCTGTGAAGGACTTAGCTATTTTTAGTGATACAATTAGCCAAGATACTTCTGAAGGACTCATAATGAAAAATGTTATCCATCTCCAGGGAAATAACTGATGTGGTATGAATATAAATCAAATTATATATTTTCTATTTTTTTTGTGTGCATTTTGTCTATGGGTTTCTTTTACAACATGACTAACATGGAAAGATATTTTGCGTAACTATATATGTATAACTTGGGATAATTAGATAATACATTGTAAAGAGCATTAAATCTGGAGTCAGGAAAACCTGAGTTTTCAAACCCAGCCTTAGATGTACTGGCTATGTGATCCTGGACAAGTCACTTAACCTTGTCTACCTTATTTTCCTCATTTGCACAATGAGCTGGAGAAGAAAATCTAAACTACTCCAGTATCTTTATCAAGAAAACCCAGATGAGATCACAGAGAGTTGGATATGACTGAAATGAAATGAAATGAAAAAGAGCATGTATAATTGATATAGATCAAATTGCCTGCCATAGCAGGAGGAGAAAGGATGAGAAAGGGAGAGAATTTGGAACTTAAAATGTTCAAAAGCAAATATTAAACATTATGTTTTTTTCCCTTGAGGCAATTGGGATTAAGTGACTTTCACACAGCTAAGAAGTATTAAGTGTCTGAAGTCACATTTGAACTCAAGCCCTTCTGACTTAAGGACTGGTGCTCTATCCACTACACCACCTAGCTGCCCCTTAAATATTGTTTTTACATATAATTGGAAAATATTTAAAAACTCAACAAATAATATATCTTAAAAAAAATACTTAAAAGACCTCTGACATCTTGGGTGCATTCTCTTTAGAGAGTCCATGGTAGAAAACAGACTAGACTTACAGATTGGGATGTTTGGTTGAATTACTTGAGGGTCCATCCATGAGATCATAGATTCATTCTCAAGTAAAAGCATATAATTATATTACATTCACAATTATAAATATATTTGCATATACTATATCACTTAGAATAATCGTCACAAGAATTCTTGAGGATAGACATGGTAGATAGCATTATTTCACAGAAACTGGCTTGAGGAGATTCCACGTCTTACTCAGTCATATGCTAGTGACAGATATGGTATTCTTTCCACTATCATCCATTAACAGACTATATATGTGTTTCCAGGGTCTGTGCTAATATTCTTGAAATAATTCATAGGCTAGTTTGTTGAGCTATCTCACTCTAATAGATTGTAAGCTAATGAGGCAATGTATTCTAGTAGTAAGAACATTGGTCTTTGAATTGAAAATTAGCTTCTGAAGTTTTGGTAAAAATTTTAGCTGTGTAATATTGGACAAACAAGTTTACCTTAGTTTCCTCACCTGTAAAATGGAGATTATGATATGTGCGCTGTTTATTTCCTGAGATTGTTTATATAAATCTTAAAGCACTATATAAATGAGTTATTATTCTGATAGCAAGAAATCATGTTTTATTTAAAATTGATATATCTCCCAGAATGCAGAACAGAATTCAGTGTTTAATACATGATTATTAAATTAAATTGAGTTTATTTGAAACTTTTATTTATTAAATTAAAGAACCTTATAGCTTTGAAAGTACCTAATTTCATAATCATATTTCTCTTTATTTTTGTTGTTGTTATTATAGAAGCAAACAAATTGAGAAACTAGAAGTAGATCCTAGCAAGTATTCATTTCCTGATGTGACCAATATAGTCCAAGAGAAAAAAACTGCTTCCAGAAAAATCAAAGCTAAATCTCCGGTTGTACCCTGTGCTGAAGATTCCGACTTTGAAGATAACCCTGAAGTTCCACCTTTGATTTAAAACCTTCAAAAATTATTTTACTTGATTATATGATCTGCATGATCTTTTAAGTCTAGAAAATGTCATCATATTAAGTTAAAATTGCATTGTAATTTATAGCAAAATAATTTCTATTATATTTTTATCTACTTTGAATAATATTCTTTTAAGAATAACACATATCTTGTTTCTGATATTGATTCTGTTGTAACACATCAGAAATTATTTGTTTTATCAATATTTAATAATATTTTTCTACTGAGTTTTTCGTATCAATCACATAAATATTGTAAGAACATATGAAAGCAAATGGTCAGTAGATTAAGGTAAACAGTCATTTGAATGGGAAAATAGTCATTAATTTATCTTTATGTGGAGCCATTATTCTACAGTTAAATGTTAAATAGGTATCTGTTTTCTGTATGTTTATTTATTTTTTCTAATTGTGAACCTGTATTCTAATCTCTTAGGGTTAGAGATGTAAGAAGTAGGAACATAGCAATATGATCCCAAAGTAGAACAGACTTGTGTGTCAAAAAAAAAAAAAAAAAGATTTGAGTCTTTCATTGGCCTTAACTGATAGTCAGAGAGCCAAAAGAGATCAACCAGAGGCTGCATACTAGAATAGGGGGAAGAGGAAGTAGTATGTCTGTGTCTGTGCTTGGGAATTGGGTTCAGTTGTCGGTGACAGAAATCACAACAGTTTAACTTTATCTGAGAGCTCTATGGCTTCCAAAGGGCCAAGGGGACTGAGGTGCCTGGCTAGGAAAGCAGAGTAAAGGAGGAAGGTTGCTGGCAAAAGTCAAAAGCAGTCGTTCTACTCAGCGACTAAGAAAGTTGCTTTAATAAATCAAAACAAGACAGGAAGAAATCATTAAGCACAAAAGTTTCTAAAGCTGGAGCCACTGGTCTTTCTGGGAGGTGACTCCTTAAATCAATGTGTAGGCATGTTAACTCCCAGAAAGGAAGTCTTAAGCTGATGAGTTTCTTTTGATTAGGGAAGACTGGGGACAAGAACAGTGTTTCTAATGGTCTTTGTTGGGCAAGATTAGCCCATTTAGTCTTAAAGCTACTTGATATGGGTCTGGAATCTATTCTCAGAACTGAAGTTAGAGAGTCCACGACTTTAAGGTTAAAGTCTTACCAGAGAGGCAAAAAAGAGGGAACTAAGAAAAAGAAAAGATCTAGTTTCTTATACATATTTTCTGAAAATCTAGAATGAACTCATTAAATGTGTGTGTGTGTGTGTGTGTGTGCATGTAATTATTGTAACTATATCAAAAGCTTTTTTAGCTCATTAGTAAAACCACCCCCAATTCGTCTTACCTTATATAGCCAGTGTTATACCTTAAAAGCCAGTGTTGACATACCAAAATCAGTTCTTTCTGAAACATAAAAATGATATACATAGACACAATAAAAGCTTAATATAACAAAATAAGCTTATGTTTTGTACTATTCTGCTTTTCTTTCATGGAAGTATTATATAGAAACTCTTCTCAATAGGATTTCCCTTCTTATCCAAAGATTGTGCATGATACTGGGAATAGTATTGCAATGCAATGGAATCAAAGCTGAGTAGAAGCATCTCTAATATCTCCATTTCCTCTTTTGTGAAATGGAGTTAATAATTCGTCTCCAAAGTTATGAATATGAAGCAAGATAATGCATTCAAAATCACTTCATACTGTGAAAACATCATATAAATGGCCAAATATCATCAATGCTTGCAACTTCCATATGTGAATATAATTGAAGACATTGGTAGTCAAGAAGAAACCTTTTTTTGCATTTCTCATTTAGAAAAGGTGCCTTTCTGATTGCAGTTGCATGTGTCATCTTTCTTTTTTTCCTTTTAATTTGCTTGGAACATCTGACAGGAAAAAAAGACTTCCTTTTTATTGGCTGCATGCAAATCCAATATGTCTATCCTGTTTGTTTTCCCAAAAGACCACAGCTAAAATTGGCCATTTTCTTATATTGGTCTTCCTAGATTACTCCCAATTTCCTTTAATTCTTTTTTTTTGTTATTATTATTGCTTCATTTAAAAATGACAAAACTGTAACTCTGGAAAGGAAGCCTCCCTTTCTCTTTAGTTGATGTAGTTGCAGAAAGCCCTGAAAGCAGAAAGCACACTACAAAGTGCTAAGGAGTTTATATACAATCCCACAATAACATATTTCTTGAGAAGATTATAGAAACTTGGCTCAATGAAAGCAACTGGGTAACTGATACCAATGGGATTTTAATTGTTGGCCCCTAGCCCATAGGTCTTCTCTGTAGCCCAAACCCCAAAGGAATCTTCAATCACTAATTGATAGGTACAGATACAGGTCTACATGGTCTACAATTCCATCATCCATCAAGTCTAGACATACCATAGAAATCAACCAATAAAACAGCACCTAACAGGATGTAGAACAGAACATTAAACTACAAACTTTAATTAATCTTTCTCCTGACATATTGCCTGCATGCTCTCCTTTTTTTTCTGTCCTTTGGGTATATTTATGCCCAAATCAGGCTAATTATATCATTACCACCACCACCCCCAACCTTCCAGTGGGCTTTTTTGTATGCATTCCGAGTAATCATATGCACAGTTCCATGAAGGGTTTAGGACCTTCCCATGGAAACAAACTCATCCTGTATCCTTAAAATCTGTGCATATTGTGATCAATCAAATTCCATACATATTTTTGTCTTGCTTTGTTGGGATGCTGACTCCTAACTCCTGATAAATTCCTAAAAGGAGCAAACTCTGTCCTAAGCGTATGAGTCTCAATCTTAATAAGTGATTGATTTGGAGATGGCCTAAATCCTGAATTCTGCCAATGATGACACCATAGATTGACTGCTTGAACCCCAGCAATATCACACAAAAACCACCCAGTTATTGGCCGAGAGAATCAATCATGATCCTTGGTCCTATTGAAAAAAGAATGGGGAAAAAATGTAGCCATCAAGCAAGTGTAGAGAGTGAAAGACAATCACATGGAAGACCCATGTACCTATAGCAGAGAACAATGATGGGGGAAGAAATTTTCTCTTGTCATCTTCCTCACTCCTTGGCCATGTCATTTCATAAATGAAAACTGCCCAGATCTATTAGAATTAGTTGAATAAAGACAAAAAGAATCCCCTGATTGCTTCTAGAAAAGAAGCTCACAAGGAAAAATCCCAGAGATGTCATGGGCAAAATCTAGAGTTCCATGGCAGGCATCCAAAAAGGCATTCAAGTATTAGGAAACACAATCAGGATTTTGAATGGCCTGAAAGCTGCTTCTATAATTCAGAGAAGAGCTTTTAGAGTTTACAATCATGAAACACCTTTCACAATTGAATATCATCTGTGGAGAGCAGGATTTAAAGCAAAGCATGTAGGGGAAAGATATCCTTAATGGAAGAGAAGCAGAAGTAGTTCTGCTGAAAAGACTCATACTAAGAACTTGAAAATATAAATGTAAGACTTTGGAGAATTCTAGAAGTGTACATTTATTTGAATAATTTTAAGGAACCTAATGGTGATACAGTACCAACATTTTAATGAAGAAACAAGGGTCTCTTCAGAAGTGTAATGTCTTTAAAGGAAATTAAATAAGAAAAATAGAAGGTTTACTGAGATTCTATTCTGAAGATTTTTAAGCAAATAAAAGGATGGTGGGTAGGAATGCATTGGTACAGAAAGGAGGAAAAAGGGAATAGAATTAACTATTTTTCCCTAATTGAAGTTCATGAAAAGAAGGGTATCCAACTATGACAAAAAGAGTAGCAGACATCAGATGTATCTTACTAATCTCAGACAAATGAGTGTTGAACACAAATTTACGTATATATGGGAACTCAATGGAGAAACTGCTAGGAATCAGGGTGTATGGGAAGTTAAAAATAAATATATTGGAGAAGAAATAAGATGTGATCAAAATAAATTTTCTAATCCTGAAGAAAGAATTAAAAGAAAAGAATTCATATAGAAATTAGGAGGGTGGTGTCTATTAATTGGGGTATGGTTGGGAACATTGTGGTGTATTAATATGATAAAATAATATTATGCAACAAAAATCAAATAGATAAAACTTAAGGACTCAGATCAATATAATGATCAATAGTGTCTATAGAAGACATAAATTGAATCATGTTTTCTGCCTCCTGACAGAAGTGTTGGACTCAAAGTGCCAAAAGAAACAGATTTCAAACATGCTATGTATTTGTTTTGCTTGACTATGCTTATTTCATACAAAAAGTTTCCCCATCCCCATCTTTGTTCTTCATTCAGAGAGAGGGGTGATTATGGGAGAAAAAAGGATAATTTGCTAAAATTAGGAAAAATTATGCTCCTAAAGGGCTGCTAAAATCTATTTTCTAGAGAAATGAACAATAGATATTTAGAAGGATGCACACATAAGCAGGGCAGTATTGAAAGTTATATATGGAGTTAATTTTTAAAAAGCAAGTAGTGTGAAATGGAGTCTCACAGTTATATAATTTTCTTTTATGTGTTTGGCCATTTACATAGAAATATTCTTTATATGGTGTTTAATTTTAGAATAAAAAAATATAAAAGCTGAGTCAACTGACTGTTAGTTAATAGAAAATAAACAGGTAGAGACTCCCAGGTTATAGTGTTTGGAAATCTAGACTCACAGGGTTACCCTTAGGACCCTCTGGCATACAAGAATGAATGCTAATTGGGGAAGTACCTCACAACAGATGCTACATCTGCAATACATAATTTTTAAAATAGTTTTCCCTTCCCACAATTACATGTAAAGAGAATTTTTAACATTCTTTTTTAAAAATTCTGAGTTACAAATTTTCTCCCTCCCTCTTTTCTTCACTTTTACATTTCTAAAACAGTAATCTATTTGATATAGATTATATGTGGGAAATTATGTAAAAAATTTCCATATTAGTCATGTTGAAAAAGAAAAAAAAGACTGAGAACTTCCCTCCCCCCAGTGAAAAATACTATGCTTTAGTCAGCATTCATATCCATTAGTTCTTTATCTGGAAGTGGACAGCATTTTTTCATCAAGAATCCTTTGGAATTGTCTTGGAACACTGTATTGCTGTTGTGACTAGCTAAGTAATTTACAATTGATCATCATACAATACACAATAGATCCATTCTTGAAAAGCGGTCTATACATCAATTTTTTTATGTACCAAGTCAGATTTTAAACATGAACTCATCATAAGATTAAAAATGAAATTTCACAAGAGGCAATTGAAAGGCACATGGTGGGTATCCAACAAGAGGGTTGCATAACTTATACATATTAAAATATAACCAATGAGGAACTAAGAACATTAGTAAAAGATGCCATCAATGAAATATATGATAGGAAGAGAAGTAGTAGAAGATGTCATATGAGAGAGTGAAATACGACAGGTAGAGCTAAAGTATTCTACTGCTATACTCATGTCAGGATAAAGAGAGAAAGGTCTCCAGTGTGTTGGGTTGACCCCATTCATGAATTTTCCAGAGCACATAGTCAAGAATCACACAGGCTATGGAGGGATGGTTGAATTGTGGTCTGGTATGACTGCAAGGAATTTATGGTTTGATTAGATCACTGGTCCATTTGATGAATGGAATTCACTATTTAATTAAATACTTTTGTCAATCACAGAATAATTTCAGAACTGAAGGAGACCTCAGGGTCATCTAGTCCAATCCAAGCCTGACAAAATTCCTGCCTTAACACATCCAACAAGAGGCCCTACAGCCATCCCTTGAGGACTTCCAGTGAATGGAAACCAAGTATCTTCCAAGGCAAGCAATTTCACTCTTGGATAGCTCTCTTAAGCAATATTTTCCTTACATCAAGCTTTAATTTACTTCTTGGCAACTTCCACACTGCTTCTAGTTACTGGCTCTCTGAGATGGTTTAGAACAAATCTAATACCTTTTAGAGACTTGAAAATATCAATTATTCTCTTCTGAGTTTTGTTTTCTCTAGAGATTCTTTTTTTCCACGTTTGTACTTTTTTTATTATAACTTTTTCTTGACAGTACATATGCATGGGTAATTTTTTACAACATTATTCCTTGCATAGATATTCTTTTGTAAAGTGAAGAATCCTTTCCTAAGTATTATCATGATTGCCTAAATTCTATCGTGGGAAATATCATATCGTCATTTCAGTCTTACTTTGCTTTTGTCTTAGTCTAACCTTTCTCCTAATTTACCATTCATCTAGTCTATCCCTTCCATATTATGTGTTTTATATGGTTGAGGAAGAATGATTTTATATATATATATATATGATATTTGCATATATAATATATATGTATATGCACATACATACACCTATATCATGTCAAGTTTGGGTCTTTTTTAGATAAAAAACATTTATATAAACTTCTGCTAAAGTCATACTCTGTTGTCTTATCAGAGAATAGGGTTGACTTTTGACATCTCAAAGATTATACCAACAGATCACAAGCTGGTGTAATGGGAGGAATCACAGGAGCCTCCCTGAGTTGCTGTATCCTAATCCACTTTCTGAATATTCTTATTCAGCACTGAAGGACTTGGGAATGATGAAACAGCTCTTATTAGTACCCATCAACTTAGACTCTGTGGAATCAAAACAATCCCCTTCTTGTTTCTTTGATCCTCATGGCAAGGTATAAGGACATATGGAGCTATATTGACCAATGACTGGAAGAGCTCTTCCTACCTCCCATGAAACTTAAAAAAAATAAATAACTTCTGTTATCACTTTCTCTCCCTATCTGTTGAACATAATGAGATGCTCTCTATTTCTCTTTCAGATATACATCAAGGGGAGAGGGGAGTTGAAAAGGAATATTTTCTTGTTCTCCATTAAATACTACAACAGAAAGAATGGTTTTTTGGAGGAATCAGAAGACCTTAGTTTGAAGCCTGGCTTTGTTACTTGCTACCTGTAAACTCTTGGCAAATCATGTAATTTCACTGGGACTCAGTTTCCTCAGCTATCAAGTATAAATGCTAGAGAAGTGAAGATCCACACTTTAATTTGGTGGGAGACAGTCTTTTTTCAATTGTGAAGTCCAACTCTGGGTTCATAAGGACCAGAATTATGTCCCCAAGGGAGATTAATCAGGCTATCCAGGGCCATACTCTTTGGTACATTATAGCTCTACCCCAGAGTATCTTGAGAAAATCTCTTAAGACAAACCTTATAAATAGCTTGTGTCTAGTGTTTCCCCAAAAGGAATTAATTGTTTCTTCTTGAAAAATACTTAAAGTAAAAATTAGATTGTGTCAAAAAGATGGTTTCCCTTACCACAAAATACATTTTAAAATGCAAAAAACTCTTAAGCATGAATTAATAAAGCATGACATGCTGTTGTGGGATCTTTTTAGTTTTGTCTGATACTCTGTGACTCCCATTTGGATTACAACCTCTTAAAAGGTTATTGATACTAAAAAACCAAAACATTTTGTCGAATTCTTAAATGGGAATCTCATCTTCATGTCAGATCTGCATTATCTAGGCAACTAATTCAAAATCTATATCTTTTGGCATAGCTTTGGCTCATATTCTTTTTTTTTTTTTTTTTTTTTTTAGAATCTGCCATTTCTCCAAAATATCCTCATTTTATTGGCAACATAAAGGCAAACTGATTACTTAATGCGATATACTTTTTTTTAGCTCATATTCTTGGCAATAGTCATCATCAGCTTCTCTGAGAAATTGTTTCAGACCTTCTCTCCAGCTGGACAGCCCAAATCTTATACCAAGAGCTCTCAATATGAGATTACTGTCAAGGTTAGAGACATCTATCTCATTATCACTTTTCAGTCACCTATAATCAGGGAAAGAAACACAAAGCCGAAGAGGTAGTAAAAAAAAAAATCTGACTTCTATTTGTAGACAGCAAATACTCCCACAGTTGCTGGGAATATGGAAATTAGTGGGGAGGAGCAGTGAGGGATGGATTATGGTTTACTATGGGCTAAATTCTAGTGATACAAAAATAAAAAATAAAGTAATTCCTGTTCTCAGGAAGGTGGTAGAAGGCTTTACAGCATATATAAGGAAGTAGTACTCAGGGACAATTGTTTTTATGGGGAAGTCATAGAAATGATGGTGAATGATCATAATAGACATTCAAATAGAATATTTAAAGTATGGATTGAGGTCTGAGAAGGATAAGATCTAGAGGTCCCTTTTTGTTTTTACTGGCTGGCCCTAATCAGGAAAACATAGTCCTAGTGCAGTGGTTGCAAAACTGAGTGGATTTTTACCAAGGATTTGGTCTCAGAAAGTTTGGCCTTCTAAGGGGACAGAATCAGAGTGGATAGTGTGGATGAAATGTAAAGGGTGATCCGTGGTCTGGAGTTGGTGGGATAAAAACAGATCCTTGAAGTGAGAATATTAAATAAAAATAATGTGAGATTTGTGAACAATAAGTACCACTGGCAGCCAATCTTAACTTTAGCTAGATGAAAAAAATTTGATCAGGAGAACCTTTCTTTTCCTTCTATTCTCCCAAATAAAATTCCTCTCTTGCCCCCATGGACTTATCATAATGGCTAATATTAATTCATTTAATTAATAATGATTAAAAGTTTATTTCATCAGGAGAAAGGTTAAGCAGTTGCTTGAAACAGTATGAGAATACTGAGTAATCAGGTGCTAATAGTAGGGAGCAGCACAGTGGGGGTGAAATGATCTTGATTCAAATCCTGACTCAGCTACTTATTACTCATGAAAATAATTTGAAAAAAAAATTTGTAAATCATTTAATCTTTCACCTTTATCAACTACGAAATAAGGTGTTTCTATGGCTTTCAAAGAGTACACAGTCCAAGGTGGAATGTTGATAGGGCAATATGGAGGGCCTAATGGGGTGTGAGTTTCTTAATAATTGAGGAATATCTTCAGGTAGATTCTCAATTTCATTTGGGGTTTAGATTCATGATGGAGTGCTCTCAGGGAAGAAGGCAACATTGTGAAGTGGTGGGCAACAGTAACAAAGGAGGTAGGTTCAGGGGATACAAGTGGTGGAGCTAGAATTGTATGAGGCAAAGGACATATGGAGAATATTATATCCTATTGTACAATTCAGTTAGATTTCTCTTATTCAGTTTATTCTAATCTAGTGTTTCACTGTACAATCTTTGTATCTCTCTTGCTAATCAGAGAGAAAGAGGGAGAAAAAAAAAAGAAAATAGAGAATTAAAGGAAAATATGGGCACTTGTCCCCTATGTTTCCCCTCTTTCTCTCTAGCACTATAATAAAATACTAAATATGTTGTATCCATAAGAAAAAAAGACAGCTAGAAGACATAGTGGATAGAGTGCCAGGCCTGGTATCATGAGTTAAAATCTGGACTCAGATACTTATAAGATGTTTGGCTCTGAATAAGTCATTTTGCCCTATTTTCCTTGATTTCCTCATCTGTAAAATGAGCTGGAGGAGGACATAGTCAAGTATCTTTGCCAAGAAAACTCATAATGGAGTCATGAAAAGTCAGACACAATTGAAAAATGACTGAATTGAATAAGAAAAAACAACTTGGCTTTTAAAAAATAAAGTAGGTTGAGATTTGATATGTGACAACCACTTCTGTACTTAATCAAAATATTAAAATTCAATTGGTATAGCAAATACAGATTGATTTGTCATTCTAGTCAAATGAACAGACCTTTGGAGAATGAACAAATAATGTCTTAAAGAACCAATTAAACTATCCTGATAGTTTTTCCAAAAGAAATTTCTCTAACAGTTACATCTGTAAGTGTTTTAAAGACCACTTCTATAAGCAGGAAATAACTACCAAAGAACTCTCTAAGTATGAATTTGTCATTAATTATATTTTTTGTTAAATCTAGAATTCTGTTGCCCTGAGAAGTTCTAATTACTTCCACTTCTGTATAGGCACATGCTCACATGTTTTATTGTGAAAAGACATACAAATGCTTCCTTTGAAAAATAGTACAGGACTGAGTACACATCTTTGAGGCTCTTTCAAAAGAGAAGGAAAAAAAACGGCAGTATGTTATGTTGGATGTTGATTTTCTACTTTGCTATTGTGCTTTATTTAAAGAAGGTTGCAAGAGGGTTGCTAAGAAAATAGCTTTATCCATAAGAAACTTTTTTCAATGGCTTATGATTCCAAGTACCAAATAACTGATCTAGACCATAAATACTCCAGACATGAGAAGCTTTTGGGAACTGAAAGGCTCTTTTCCTATGGATGAGAATCTGAGTCAGATTTTGAAGGATATTCTATTTAATTGTTTTTTCAGTTATATCTGATTCTTCATGGCTCCATTTGAGATTTTTTTGGCAGAGATACTAGTATGCTTTGCCATTTCCTTCTCTATCCCATTTTAAAGATGAGGAAACTGAGACAAACAGTGTGAAGTGACTTGTCCAGGACCATACAGCTAATACATGCCTAAGAATAGATTTGAACTCAAGAAAATTAATCTTCCTACCTTCAGGCCTGTCAGTCTATCCACTATACCACCTAGCTTCCCCTATCCACTATACCACCTAGCTTCCTCATTGAAGGACAGGTAAGACTTACTTAGAAAGGTGGGAAAAGGAATACCTGGTAGGTGGTAAATAATGATTGAAAAAGAGGTGATAGATTCAGATGCATATATACATGTTTGTAACCAGAGTTTTGTTTTCAGTTTTTTTTCTCATTTAAACAGGAGAAGTAGATGGGAAAATAAGAAGATAGATTTTCATTGATTGTAAATAAATAAAATTGGAAAATAAGAAGATAGATTTTCATTGATTGTAAATAAATAAAATTTAATTTTAAAAATTGATAAATTTATTTTATTTTATTTATTTAATGTTTCCTCAGTTACATTCAAAACAAAGAAAATTTATATTTGTTTTTAAAATTTTTGAATTCTAAGTTCTCTCACTTATCCCTACCTACAATTAAGAAACCCACTTATGAAATTATGCAAAACATTTTCATAAAAAGTCAAGTTATGAATAAAAACACAGACCTCATACCCTAATGAAAATAACAACGCTCAAGAAAAATTGTTGTTTTTTTTTTTTTTTTTTTTTAAAGGGAGAGAGATAGAGAGAGAGAGAATGCTTCAGTCTGTATTGAGGAACAATCAGTTCCTTCTCTGGGTATGGATAGGATTTTGCATCATAAGACTAATTGTGGATGATTGTACTGCTGAGAATAGCAAAGTCTTCCACAGGTTATGAATGCTAAAAAAATTAATAAAATTTAAGATAAAAAAGAAAATGTATGAAAGAGGGAATAATTGATGGACAAAATCCTTTAAGATCTTCGAAGGATAGGGTAGATAAAATTTGTTGAGAGAGGTTATCTTTGCTAAGAAGGAGAAACTGATTCTTTCAGATATGATGGAAGGAGGAAAATAATTATTGCCATTTTTCTGGGTATCAACAATTTTACCTATAAATTTATGATATTGGATTACATGATTTCTAAATCCCTTCTCACTTTAATATTCTGTGAAGCTATGATGAATAAAATGCTGTTTTTCATTGGGAACTCTTCAAGGGAACTCTGTTAATGCCCTATAATTTCTTTATTGTTTAATAGATTATAAAAGTACTGCCTAGGTCACATAATAGAAACAAACACCTTCTAAAGGCCAGCTGTTAACTGTCAAATCTATCCAGGATATGAAATGACAGCTTCACTCCTATATTAAAGTCAAAAATTGTATTATTGTTATTTTTAGAATACTGAATTATGGCTCTAGTCACTGAGGGATTGAAGTGTCTTTACAAAGAGTTGAGGAAGAACTCTATTTAACTGATCTTTAATTGTATTTCAATCTACTAGGCTTAGGTAAAACAAGTTTTCTGGTAGGATTTTAAGGCATGTGATGGTTTATTCTTTTTCGTTATCAATTAGGTCTCAGGATCCAACTTGGATCTGTGTAAGACCAGAGTGCTTGGTAGGGGAATGGATTTTGTCCAGAGGTAACACTCTCACAATGTAAATCACAATGTAAGATTCAAAATTTCTGTTTCTCATATATGACATACCATTTTCCACTTTTGTCCATTTGCAGAGACTGCCAATCAACCTAAAATAATAATAATAATAGTACTAACAACTCACATTTATATAGTAATTTCAGATTTGCTAAGTATTTTTTTATAATCTTTTGATCTTCACAATGACCCTGTGAGATAAATGCCCTATTTTATAGATTAGGAAACTGAAGTTTTTGCACAAAGTCACATAGATAGTATGTGTCTGTGGAGAGATTTGAACTCGGTCATCCTTCAAGGTTCAACTCAAGCGTTACTTCCTACTACAGAATAAAGGCTTTGGTATTGCTGGTTTCAAAGAATTTACCATTTGCAAAAAGACTATGGATAGCTAAGAAATTTCTATATTGAGATATGATCAGAAATTATTACCTGATGGGAAACTTTGCTGGCTTTTAGGATGTGACACAATGTGTTTTGTGTAACTTGTTTATATAGAAAAGGAAAGAAGGGAAGAAACTGCACTGTATTTTATAAATCTCCCATTTGATTCATTAAATTGTAAGCTCTTCAAGGGCAGGAACTATCTTTTTATCCTTTATTTTATTTTATTTTTTTTTGTATTTCCAGCACTCAACTCAGTGTCTGTCTGCCAAATAGTAGTTGTTTAATAGATGTTTTTTGATTGATTGATTCTTATAACAACCCTCTGAGATAGGTACTATTATTTTTCCTGTTTTACAGTTGAGGAAACTAAGACAAAGAGAAGTGAAAAGATTTGTCAGGGGTTACACAGCAAGTGTAAGAAATTGGATTTCAACTCAGGTTTTTCTTCCGACTCCAGGTGTAATATTCTAGTTAGTGAAACGTATCTGTTTCAAAAGGCCAAGTGTTAACTAGAGTCTCATTAGGATAAATAGTCAACCAATTGTTCTAATGCTAGCAATTTTCCAAACTGGGGGCTCCAAGCTTCTGTGGTTGTGCTAATAACTTCTCATCTCATATAAATCTCATAAAGCAGCAAAGGAGGGGATCATATAAAAGAGGTTTGCTACATTAAACAAATGTAAAAAAATTTTAAACATTTACATTAAACAAATGTAAACCCCACCCAAATGTTCCTACATTAAAAAATGAACTACTTGTTGTAACAAGGTATAGCTAAGTAATACTCTACATTTGGATATGAGAAAGAAATGGGGACAGAGTGGGATCAGAGGATGTTTGAGTAAGATAGTCAAGCAAGATTTAGTTCCTGCCCTTTCCAGAAGGGAAAAGGGAGAAGAAAGAATGGAGTCCTTTCCATAGTGCTACCTAATAGTGTTAGATTAAATAAATAAGTAAACAATGGCTAGTCCAAGGAATGTAGAGTAAATACATTCATCACTACATGATTCCTGATTCCTCTAGCTGTCAACTTCCTTTCCCCTAAATTATCTTACATTTACTTTGAATAAATATATGGATGTATATAAGCATAAAATTACTAAATATAAGTGTACATATATATGTCTCTATGTGTATATCTGTATGCATGTGAATTATGTATATATGTTTTATATGTATGTGTATATATATACATGTGTGTGCACATAAATGGGTGTGTGTGTGTGTGTGTGTGTGTATTGCTTCTCCCACACAGAATGTCAGTTCATTGAGGGTAGGGTCTATGTCATTTTTGACTTTATATCTCTAAGCGCATTGCTTGGCACATGATGATAGATACTCACTAAATATAGCACAATTGTTTATTGATTGATTATATTTTCCTTTAACCTCCTTTTGACCCTTCATCTCGATTGTTCTGCTTGGAAGGCTGAAGACACTGTGGGTAAAGCTTGTAATCAGAGCCAAATGCTATGAAAGTAAATAATGACCTACTTTATTGTTCTGGCACTCCTTAAAGATGTACTTTCTAACACTGTGGTCAGCAGTAATTTATTTTGATAATTCTAGTCGTTTGTATTTTTAGACTAGTCTCTTAATGCCTCTTTAACTTTCCCTTTATAATGTAATTTAGAGACATGGCAGGTAATGTTTTCATAGCTCCCATCATGTCCCTCTCTTGCTCAAAATCCTTCATTGGCTCCCCATTACCTACAAAATAATATGCAAACTCATTAGCTTGGAATTCAAGGACCATTGCAACTTCTAGTTTATCCTTTAAACCTTATCTCTAATTATTCCTTTTTCAATACTTTGGGTTTTTGCCAACAAGAGTATTTACTATGTATACATACATTGTAATTGACTCCACTGTATTGACAATGGAGATTGTATACTTTAAAATATTTAACATATATTGGTCAACCTGCCATCTGGGGGAGGGCGTGGGGGGAAAGAGCAGAAAAGTTGGAATAAAAGGTTTTGCAATTCTCAATGCTGAAAAATTACAGAAGCATATATCTTGTAAATTAAAAGCTATATAATAAAAAAAATTTAAAAAATAAGTAAAAAAAAAGAGTATTTACTATTGTCTTCCTTTTCTGTCTGCATATCAATTCTGGGAATGTATCTTTCTTACTATCCATATTTCTACTGGTTGAAATTTTTCCTATATTTCAAGGCCAAGTTTAAATATCACATATTCCATGAAGTATACATTTATTTCTTCAACAAGAAATGTTCCCTTTCCCTTCAAAATTTCACACATCTTTTTGTTCATAACTCTTATCAGCATTTGTTACATTCTATTTTATATTGTAGTTATTTGCAAATTTTATCTTCCATGATTTATTGTAATATGAATAAGGAAAGGGATTTTTTTCTTTATTGCTCCAGATCCCAGTAGAGTGCTTCACATATAGTAAGTGTTTACTAATGTCCGTGAATTGGATTATTGAATTCAAACAGAAAGTTGTAGAATAAATTTTGATTCAACAAACATTTATGAAGGCAAATTAGGTCATCTTTGGTTTCAGTTCTTACCTAGCCTTTTGTTATTGGGATATTGCTTCAGACAAACAGATGTGGGAAAGATCTTATCTTAAAAAGGCCATGTTTCCCACTGCAACCAGGGATATTGCCAGTTTTCCTGACCTATGTCCTGCCACTAGACTCTGGAGGAGGGAGATGGTTATACAACCTTGCCTCATTTAAATCCAATTCACTTTAATGTCAAGACATCCTCCTCCTGATGTTATTGATTCTCTTCAAAAACGAAGGATGAATGACAACAATAACTGTATATGGAATATTGCGCTAGAGTGAAAGGAGACACAAGGTTTAGAAAAAACCCTTATGTGCTTGACCTTGTGGAAATTTTCGGTTGTACCAGTATAATAGGAATTTGATAAGTGATTGGCATTTTGAGATCTGTCATTCAGAGGGACAAGCAATCCTAGCAAACTCTGAAATTGATCTGGAATACTGTAATCTCTGAGCCGGAAAGAAAACTTGAGACAAGCCTGGAATTGTTAAAAGTGACATTCATAGCCTGTGAGAGGTCAGACCGAAAGGAAAAGATGGAGAAATAATGAGCTGATCTATAAAAGCAATGTTGACACAAGGGTAATAGCTAGCAGAAGAAACCAAAAGGAGAAACAAGATGAAACTCTACGGCAGAGAGGGGTGAGCCCAGGTGAACCACTTCATTCTAAAAGCATCTTGGAACAAAGAGCTTGAGCTGAAGCTGTCAGTTGTACTTCCTTCTTCTAGAATTCAAGGAAATTCCCATAAAAGGTCTGATCTTTCCTCAATTTTCCTCCACCTTGTGCTTGTCTAGTGAAAGACACACTGTAATAAGCTCTTCTCTCTTCTTTTACATTGAAATTTCTTGGATCATAATCTTGTCTCAAGTATAGAGAAGGTGGGTTTTAGTTTTAGGTACACAAAAAACTTAAATTAGGACAGAGAGCCAAAACTCTTTCTGAATGCTAAGAATTTTTCATAACTGGGGACTCCAGGATATTGTGATTGTGCCAATAGCATCATATCTAACATAAATTTTTTGAGAGTAAAGGAAGGACCATATGACCCCCAGGGCCATACTGTTCCCCCTGACTGAAAAGTGAGTTTATTATTATAACAGGATGTATCTGATTAAACCTCCAGAGAGCAAGGGAAATAGAGAGGAGTAGGAAATAATTAAAGAAAAATTCACATTTTAAACCATCCTTCCCCAGAGATGTAATAGACAAGTCCTGGGAACAATTTAGACTCTCCCTCATCCATCAAGGAGAAGGATTTTGTGCCACAGTCCAACTGTATATTCTTATATCAGAACTCAATAGTATTATATACAATATTGTTATTTGGAGATTTCCATTTGTGTGAGATACTTTTAAGGTTTAAGATGGGCATAGAGTCACTTCTGGTCATTCTAAATTTCCTCTGGGGAAAGTCTGCTTTCATAATGGGGATAGGCTGACCTCAAAAACCTGATATCAGTTGTCATTATTGAACTCAATCCAATGTGGTAGTGCAAAGAAACTTCAGGCACCAAGAATTTTTCTTCAATAGTAGGGCTTTAAATATGAAGTTTTAGACTAGAAAGGATATGAAGGTGATCTAGCCTAATTCTCAATTTTATTGATGAAGAAACTACATCATAGAAAGGGGAATTGACTCGTCCAGTGCTGCAGAACTAAAACTAAAACTTGAAACCATGTTTTTCTAATTTCATTTTTGAAGTTCCTTTCATTATATATGTGTCCATATTTCTTTCACTGAGGACTGTTCAATTATTCAACCAAACTCAATTCCACCTTGACCCTGAAGGATTTAAGAGTCAGAGAACTTATAGGGCTGAATAGAAATCAGCTTTTGTTGAAGGACAAAAGCAATATTCATGTTTTTGAAGAAATTTTCACTTTGTGGTGTTTATCACCCATGTCTCAGTATTGAAAGTCAGAGAGCATGAGTGTTCATAAGGAAAATAGGTACATACCATAATAGGCTAAGTCTAAGGGAATTATATGAGGATTATATAAGATTCATAGTGAAAAAAGTGTGTATGCAGTGGGATAAGAGGGGCCAATCATTGGAGTTGCTAGTGGTGAAGGAAAATGGACATTATCAGGAAGCTGAGGAGGATCTATGCTAGGAAGCAATCAAGAGATTCATCAGAGAATCACCCCCCCCCTTTTTTTTAATGGGAAAGGGTAAAATTGTGAGGAATGAAGGAAAAGGCATTCATCTGAGGAGGGGATAGGGAGTAGAATTAGACTCTTAGATTTGGCAGGGTATAGTCACTGAGTAATGATTCAGCCATAGGAAGCTTTCAAAGATGGAAATCCCTCACCTCCTAAGGAAGGTTGTTTCATTTTTGAGAAGTTCAGATTGTTAAGGAATTTATTTCCTTATATCAAGCTGAAATCAACTCCTGTTCAACTTTCAAATATTAATCCTAATCTTGTCCTCTGGGGCCAAGAATAAACCTAATCTCCTTTCCATATGGTGGCTTTTTCAAGCTCCAAAAATAACTATTGTTTTGCCCTTCCTCTTTTCTTCAGGTTAAACATCTCATATTATTTCACGATCCCTACTTGACATATTCTCCAGTCCATTCATGATCATGGTTATTATATTCCTTTAAATTCGCTCCAGTTTGTCAATGTCTTTCCCCAAACCCATAGCTAGGACTGGACATAGAGCTCCAGATGTGACCCTCCTAGGGCAGAGATAATGGGAGTATTATCTTCCTCATTCAGTATACCATGTTTCTCTCAAATTCAGTGACAGGCTCATCTCCAAAACAATTTCATGATCCTCTTCACCCATTTCACCAACACTTCCTCATTGCTGGCTTTTCATGGCTATGTAAGTTCCCAGCGTCTGCCTTTGTCCAGTTGATATTGAACCTTCAGGAGAATTATATAACTTTGCTGTGAGAAATATTTTTAGTAAAATCTTCTTTTAACCAAGGTCCACTCTGCTCTTCTGATTATTTTGTTATTTGGGCAGATACCCTTCTGCAGGGATCTGGGGGATAGATTTTATATTCAAGGACAATGACCAGTAATTTCTGCCCCATTCTGTTCTCTCCCCTTCTTTTTCAGCTGGACAAAGTAAATTGTACACTAAGATCAACCATGAATTGGTTATATAATCTGCATCTTATACTTCATTACAATATATTTCCCCCAAAACTCATCTTTCCCCTAAGCTTCCCTATTTTTGCTAAAGAAATTGCCATTCTTCAGTCACTCATATTCAAAACTCTGCTCTGATTCTTGACTTCCCACATTCATTCATATCACATATCCAATCAATTGTTAGATTTATCACTTCTACAACATTTCTCTACTCTGTCCCCTTCACTCTACTTGCATTGCCCACCATTGTACTTTAAGACTCATAACCTCTAGCCTGGACCATAGAGGTAGCCTTCTAATTCATCTTCCTGCCTTAATTATCTCCCTGCTCAGATGACAGTGATTTTTTCTAAAAAAAAAAAAGACCATGATATTCCTTAACTCAAAGTCAAGTAGCTCCTCATTGATTTTATGATCAAATATTTCACCTTTTAAAGATATCTATTTTGTGCTTGTTTAATAAGGTGTGTAATTTAATACTATAATGTCATTTATAAGTAAATGTACATGCACATGTATGTACATATATGTTTATTCATGTTCATAAATGTTTAATAGGAACATGTGACCAAAAGTATTTAATAAACACTATCTTTTTATGCCTAATTCTGCATTAATAATAATGATAATACTAATAACTATTTGCTAGGCACTCTGCTAAATATTTTACACTTATTATCTCATTTGATCCCCACCACAACTTTGGAAGGTAAGTGCTGTTATTAGTCTTTTTTTTTAAAACTTATGTGGAAATAGAGGTAAAGTGACTTGCCCAGGATCATAACTAATAAGTGTCTGAGGTAAGATTTGAACTGAGATCTTCCAAGTACTCTATCCACTGTAACATCTAGCTGCCCCTAGAAGGTCATTATTATGTGGGAATAGGGCTGTATGGTAGTAAGCTGTCTAAGAGTGTTACTCTTTGGACTGCATACTAATAACACTACTGGAACGCTACAGTAAGCATGCATCCTTTTGACCCCTAAAGAATTGTCATTGTCATCATCATCATCATCATCATCATCACCAGCAGCAACACTCATTTTTATAGTGCTTTACAATTTACAAGATCCTTTTCCATAAAATTCAAGTAGGTCTTGTAAGTATTTTTGGTCCTATTACACAGGTTAAGACTATGAATCAGAAAGTTGATCTATTTTGGCCAAGTCTCACAATTTGTAAAAGGCATATTTCAGATACACGTCTCCATCTTTCCCTTTCAATTTAAGTCCAGTTTTTCCAATTCTGGATTAAACTCAGTATTTTTCTACTATCCTATATTTTCAAAGAAGAGGATGACTTCTGGTATAATAGGGTATCACATGCCAATGGAGCAATGTGGTTAGAAGCCAAAAAGCCAAATAAAAAAGAATATTTAGGTTTTCTTACTTCCTTTTCTTTATCTGAACTAGAAAACACATTTCATGTCTGAATTATGATTATAATCAACTCAACTAATACATATTTTTAAATTTTTCAATGATATTTTATTTTTCCAATTACATATAAAGATAGTTTTCAATATTCATTTTTGTAAGACTTTGTATTCCAAAATTTTCTCCATCTCTCTTATCTTTCCCCTCCTCAAGACATCAAGCAATCTAAAAATAGGCTAAATTCTTTTATACATATTTCCATGTTTGTATGTTGTATAAGAAAAATAAGACCAAAAGGGAAAAAAATGAGAAAGAAAAACAAACAAAAAGATGCAAACATGCTTTGATCCATATTCAGTCTCCATAGTTCTTTAACTGATGTAGATGGCATTTTCCATCCCAAGTCTATTGGAGTTTTTTTGTATCACCACATAACTCAACAAATATTTATAAAGTATTGATTTTATGTAAAACCTGCCTGAAGGTTCTCCCTGTTAGTTATTGTGCTAGATATCTGATATACAAAGATCAAACCAAAACAATATCTTCCTTCAAGAAGCTTTCATTCTAGAAAGGGAATGCAATATTTAAATAAATAAGTACAATATTATTATTTTTTTCATTTGGAGACATAGTGAGTTGTACTGGGGCTTTAAGAGAGACTTCCTGTTGGAAGTGGCCCATAGGTGAGCATTGAAGAGCTGGCACAACAAAAACCATATGATGAAATGTGCTGTCACTCTGTATAACAGGCTCGCTTCCTAAAGGAAGAGTTCATGATAAACAGCATGAGGCTTCTATATAGATTACAAGATTTTAGCTTCTCTCATTTTTTATTCCCAAAATATATTTTCTAATATACTTGCCAAGATCCTTCCCTGTGTCCACTTTTTTATTGCTATCAATAAGTATTGAAACATATGTTGACTTAATTTTAAGGGTCTAATCAAATTCCTTATAAAATTTCTCTACTTCAGTCCTTACCCTCTGTAACTAATGTTGGTTCATAAAGTGATAATTAGAGTCATGGCAACCTGGGGATAAAATATGAAAATAATAGTTTATCATTCGGTGATTGTACAGCCTACTGGGATATATGACATGTACATAAATGGAATGAAGAATATGATAGTATCAAAAGAAAGATCCAGACAAATTGCCGTTGAAAAATCAGAAGACTAAAAAAAGGTTGTTTGCAGTAAAGGAGGCTCAAAGAAAGCTTCATGGAGTTAATATCTTCACTAGACTAGAAAGAGAGAGAAGGATTTCAATAAGCAGAAGTGAAGAAGGAATATATTCCAAGAGGCAGAATGAGTTGTATAAATATGCAGAGATGGAGAGTTGGCTGGGCACAGAGTAGGCACTTAAATCCTTCTTGATTTGTTTGATTAAACTAACAGTTTGAACAACTTGATAGTTTGGTCTCGCTTGGCTGAAGTGTAGAATATGTAAAGAAAAGTAATGTGAAATAAGTTGGAAAGATGGGTCAGACCAGAATAAAGAGGTTGTATTTCATCTTATAGAAAATGAGGAAATCACTTTTTTAAAAGCAGGAATGGTGAAAGGAGGTAACAAACTTTGCCTACACTGAACCTCTGATTTTGCTGAGGGCAATCACAGAAGTGCAGAGTTCTTGGCTTAAGCCCATTAAATATGAACTTAGCACCTGATGGGGGTGTTAACAGCCTTCAGGTGACACTTTAAAAGATAATTTCTCACCTTCTATCAGCCTTGATGAGGTGCTATTAAATTGGGGGCACTTTAGCAACACTTGACTATTGCCTATGCCAGAAAGAACTTGACTAATCAAAAAAAAAAAAGCCCAGGATGGAATTATCAGAATTAATTAGGAACTAAAAATGTTTATATGAATTAACAGAAGACAGACTTTCTCTAACTAATCTGAAGACAGTGTCCATGTTGATGAAGGCATTTGGCACTTTGATGTAAGTGCTGTTTTAAGTGATAGTAAAAGAAGAAAATATTTCAAATTTGACATCCATTTTCCAAATGGTAAATTAATTAAAATAGACCAGAGTTGGCAGAATTTAATTGGATAATGGAAAGCCTATTTATTCTCTGCAGCTTCCACCCCCCAAACACACACATACACACGCACATACACGGTACATATAGGAATGTTCACACTGCAGCCCAGTGTTACAATTTTATACAGAAGAGAATGGTGATTAATAATCCAATAAAGAAATCTCTTCCATTCCTCAGCACAACTCTGTTAGGGTCCCTTAACATTTGCTAATAGGACATTCCTTCTTTGATTTTATCCTGGAAGCTATGTTCAGATTGTGGCTTGTGAGTATGATGGGATAGGCAGTATATTTTAAAATCAACATAGACCTTCATATAAAGAGCAGCTAGTAGTGCTGTTGATTGAATACTTGATCTAAAACTTAGAAAGACTTGAGTCACATAGCTAGTGTGACCCTGAGCATTTCCCTTAACCTTAGTTTCCTCCACTGTAAAATGAAGATAAAAATAGCATCTCTCATGGTGTTTGGCATATAGTGGATGCAATATAAATGCTAGATTTAGCATTCTTTTCTCCAAGGAGGTATTATTTGGACCTGGTCCAGTTTTTGTTTTATTCAAATATTACTTATTTCAGATATGTTTCCTTTGATTATTATAACTTTGCATACAGAAATGAATAAACATATATACATACAGATATGCATATGCAAATACACAGACATAAAGTTCTATATGCCTCTAAAAGATTGAAGGCAAATTTTACAAAATCCTTAATTTCCATTTGAAATGTTCCAAAATAATGATAATAACAGCAAGGATAACTAGCATTTAAATAATGTCTACTACATGCCAAGTATTTTGCTTTACAAATACTAGCTTAGTTGATCCACAACCCTGAGAGTAATGTCCCATTATTAGTCCCATCTTATAGTTGGGGGAACTGGAACAGAGCTTAAGTTAGTAAGTGTCTGAGTTCTGACTATAGGCCCAACACTCAATGTACTATACCACCTGGCTACCACCATAGTTAGGTGCACTTGGGAAGATATTCAATTGTAGAACATACCTTCATGATCCTAGGTTCTGTCATGAACCTACCTACATGGCCAAAGCCTTTGGAAGATGTAATGTGTCTGAAACTGAGGTCGATATGGGTGTGTGTTTACATTATGTGCATGTGAGTACTACAAAGAATCTTGAATCATCATCTCTTTCCTCAATTTTTAAAATAAAATTATTTTTAATCAGAATAATCTATTCTTGTTCTTTCTCTTCCCTCCCTTCCCCTTTCTTTCTTTGTCTTTCAAGATGAAACACCTCTGTTATAAACCTGTACTTGTGTAGTCAAGCAAAATAAATTTTCATATTACCATGTCTGAAAAATATATCATCCTTAACTTTGAATTCTTCATTCAAGATTGAATGCATGAGTAGCATGTGTCAGTGTTGAGGTTCAAACGAGATCCTAAAAAGATTGGGGTTCCAGATTAGTGTTGCAAGGTGTCTCAAAAGAATTTGCAGACTTGAACCCATTTCCAAGTCAAGGGAAAAAGTTTATTATAATTGTAACACCAATTAAAGCAAGCTAAGTTCCAAAAGAATTTATCAAAGAATCAGGAGCAAGAAGATAAATTTATAGGAAAAAGCAAGAGAGAACAGGCATTTCGAGTCACTGATATGGTAATTTTATGGCTTAGAGGTGGAGTTGAGGAGTGATCTGGTATGTATCTCATTATTATCTCAGAAAGTTTGTTATCACTGACTAACAGATTGTCTGACTGTCAGCAATGTTTGTGGAACTGCAGCACTCCCAAAGCCAGGGAACCTTAGGGTTATTGCTACATCTCCCCTAGAAGCTAGAGGAAGAACTATATCATTTTGAACTACATCACTCCCAAGGCTCGGTGGTTTTAGGATTATTGCAACATTTCCCCTAGAAGCTGTATCCCATCACCATCATTAGTTCTCTGGAATCGTAAGTGATCATCATATGGATCAAAGTTCCTAATTCTTTCAAAGTTGTTAGTTTTTATTGTAATGTTGTCCATGTAAAAATTATTTTCTTCGTTCTGTTCATTTCACTGCATCAGTTCATATAAGTCTTCCCACATTGCTCTGAAAGTATATCCTTCATCCTTTCTTATAGTATAATAGTATTCTATAACATTTGTATTGCATAATTTTTTCAGTCATTTCTTAATTGATGTGCCATCCTTTAGATTTCTATTTTTTTGCCACTTCAAAAGGAGCTATAAATATTTTTGTACAATCTTAGAGTTTGTTTTGCTTAGGAATAATCTCTCCTTTATTCTACCCTTCCTCTAATTCTTCATTCTCTCTTTTTCCTTCTATTTTTCTCTTGAGTGAATTGTATTTCTGTTCTCTCTCTCTCTCTCTCTCTCTCTCTCTCTAACACATACCACACACACATAAAATTATCTCCCTCTCTCTCTTCCCCCCTCTCCTTGTCTCCTTTCTTTCCCTTCCTCTCTCTTTCCCCCTTCCTTTACCCCTCATTCTCTCTCTCTTTTCCCTTTTTTGTTCCTCCCTCCTTTCTCCTTCTTTCTCTCTCTCTTTCCTTCTACCCTTCCCCCTCTCTCTCTTCAGATTTTAAGTTAGTTCTGGATTCTAGATACTTCTGGAGGAAAGGTCTGGTTTGGGCTTGTTTCTGCTTTCTTGGGGTATTGAATCTTGGGTTATTCCAGGATTTCAGGGTAACCTCAGAGCAAAGTCTGACTGTGGCCGGAGTTGTCTGAGCTTTCTAAATCCCTGTCCCTGGTTTGGGTCTGAGCAGCAGTAAAGTGCTGCTGCTGGCCCAGGCACCTGTCAGTTGGGAAAATCTGCTAGTTCAGAAAGATAGAAGTGCAGGTTCCACTTTGGTCTTGGATTTCTTCCCTGATTATTCTTTTGTAGGTTTCAGATTGCGTTAGAAACTTGAACTAAATCAAGACCCTGCTCTGCCCTTGAAGTCTGTCACATCACTATTGCTTTCTTCTGGATTCCTGGATAGTGGGATCATAAATTGTGAATGTATCACACCTATGGTCTTCCCTGGAACAGAACACGACTACCAGGGCACAATGGACAAATATTATATTTTTACTTACACAATTGAAAATGTATTTAAAAATAAACAAACAAAAACAATCTACAAGTGCACACTGGGGAATTGGATAATCGAATTTCAGCCTCAGAATCCAAATTCTTTTACAGTTATAAAATTTGAATCTAGAAGGAACTTTAGAGATTACATAATTCCCTAATAATATTGAAGGATTATTATATTGGAGTAGAACTTTGAAACCAGACATTATTTTCCAGCTTTCATAATTCATTATTTAGCTGGGAAATATTGGGTCCTAAACATAACTATAAGTCATAGTTCCCAACTTCATATACAGTACAAAATATTACCTATGTAAAAATGAAAAAAAAAGCCTCATATATTTTTAAATTAAATTTTTATTTTCAATTCCATTTTTTCCCTTCTTTGCACTACCTTTGCTGCTGATTGAGAAGGCAAAAAATATATGATAGCCTTTATAGATATAATTCATATATTATTAAAATCCCACTTTGGACAGTTATTTGTAATATGCATTTGACTTTTTTTACTTTTGAAATCTGTGTTTTACTACTACTACTGCTGCTGCTGCTGCTGCTGCTACTACTACTGCTATTACTATTACTACTACACCTACTACTCTTTCTTACTAGTCCTCCTCCTCCTCCGGCAAAAAATATATGATAGCCTTTATAGATATAATTCATATATTATTAAAATCCCACTTTGGACAGTTATTTGTAATATGCATTTGACTTATTTTACTTTTGAAATCTGTGTTTTACTACTACTACTGCTGCTGCTGCTGCTGCTGCTACTACTACTGCTATTACTATTACTACTACACCTACTACTCTTTCTTACTAGTCCTCCTCCTCCTACTACTACTAGTACTATTGCTATTGCTACTACTACTACTACTACTAGTCCTACTACTCTTTCTTACTAGTCACTACTACTACTACTGCTATTACTATTACTACTACACCTACTACTCTTTCTTACTAGTCCTCCTCCTCCTCCTCCTACTAGTACTATTGCTATTGCTACTACTACTACTACTACTAGTCCTACTACTCTTTCTTACTAGTCCTACTACTACTGCTACTGCTAGTACAATTGCTACTGCTACTACTACTATTACTGCTACTGCTACTACAACTGCTACTACTACTACTACTACTGCTATTACTATTACTACTACACCTACTACTCTTTCTTACTAGTCCTCCTCCTCCTCCTTCTACTAGTACTATTGCTATTGCTACTACTACTACTACTACTAGTCCTACCACTCTTTCTTACTAGTCCTACTACTACTGCTACTGCTAGTATTATTGCTATCGCTACTATTACTACTATTACTATTAGTTCTACTTCTTCTACTGCTAGTACAATTGCTGCTGCTGCTACTACTACTACTACTACTACTACTACTACTACTACTACCACCTCCATTGTTGTTGTTCTTGTTTGTTGTAGTTGTTTTTTATTTATATACAATAGCAACTTGGTTCCTGGAAGAGGAAATTTTCTTGGAATGCATTAGAGCCTTAAAGGAAGAGAGCATTCTTTTGACAAGAAACCCAGGGATTACTGGCAGATGTGGATTTTTGAACTCTAACTCTGTGAGATTCGAAAGAATTGTTTTGGATTTGTTTCTTTAACTATTTATCCATTAGGATTCTCAGGCAGAAGCAAGTTTTGTGCAGTTCAATGAAACACTGTCCTTTTTCAGGGGCAGTAATTGCTGATTCTCAGAGAATCATAGAAGCCCAAAGTTAGAACAGACTCCAAAGAACCCTTTGTCCAATCCATAACTGGACAAAAATCACTGTCAGCTGCAATACTCATAGCCAACAAATTTCAAAAGCTCAAAGTTGAAAAAAGAATTGAGGGCTTTTTGTTCAACATAGCTCTGAAGAGGCATTCTCCCTACAATAGCCCCTTAAACACAAGATAAAATATACAATAATATATAAGTGTGAGTCTTATTTTTACACTATATCCCAGTCTTTCAGGCTCAAAGCACTATCCTATGTCTCAGACTCCCCTTTACAGGGAAACCAACTTAGGGTTACTGAAGGGACCTTCAGCACCCTATTCCATTGAGTTCTGTTTCACTCCAGGGTCCTATACTGGCATTCAACCTTACATTAGTAACCTGAAGGCTTAGGCTCTCCCAGAAGAGAAATGAACCTGGGGGTGCTAGGGAGATGACCTCAGATAGAGACTATACTATCATCATCTTGACTCCAAGAGTAATAATGCCATTTTTCAAAATTTTTGAAAATTATTGTTTGGTGACATTGGGGTCTAGTGTAAATGTTAAAAGTGTGTGAATAACTGTTAATAACAATAAAAGACACATTTTAAAGACACATCTTATTTAATCTTTGTAACATCCCTGTGAATTCTTGTGCAGGAGTGTATTACTAATATCATTCCCTTTTTGGAGATAAGGAAACAGATCCGTAGAAAAAAAATTCACAGAAGTAGTAAATATTGTTGCTTGCATTTGAACCCAGGTCACCTAAGTTCGTGTCCAATGCTCTTTAAGCTACACACAAACTATATTCTTGATTGTTCTCTCTCAGATTTTCAAAGGAAGTCAGTAAAATAAAACAGAAGATAACCTTTCCTTGCCATCTTCTTATCCTTCTCTGCTCTTCCCGGACAGATAATCCCTTTCAAAGGAAAAAAGGAAATAAAATAAAATAGGATTTAAGTTGTTCTTGCCTCTTTCTACTTCTGGGGTCAGATTTTTATTCACAGCCACTGAAACCACAGGTATTTTAGCCTGGTATTATAGCCAGATTTACAAGGTATAGAATGTGCTATGGAAGCCTGGGACCACAAGAGGGCAGCCGTGGCCTCCATCTTTGTGAAATGGAAAGGCAGGAGCCAGATATGCTAGAGGTGTGGCAGGTGATTGCTGCCCATGTCCTTGTGGCAGAAATTCCTACAGTATCGACCAGAACTGGGGATTTTGCAGAAAAGATGAAAATGTAGTCTCAGCTCAGTATATTCCCTGAGAAAACCAATAAAGCATCTGGACAGGCCTTCTACTTCTTCTTTAGAGACTGCATGGTCTCTGACAATATTTTCTTCATGTCCAGGTTCCTGGGAATAGTGAAGGAGGGCTGTAGGATTTAGATTTGAAAGGAATGTTAGAAAAGAAGCTTGTGCTTTTACAGCTGAGGAAACTGAGGTTCAGAGAGGAGAAGAGATTTAAGAATCAGTCAAGGAACAACAACATTTACTTCTGGTGTTCCTGGCACTGTACTAGGTTCTGAGAATACCCAGATAAAAAAGAAACATTCCTGCCTTCGGGAAGCTTATATACTTTTGGGGGAGACAATAGAGACACATTTGGGTATATGAAAAATAGATCTAAGGTAAGAGAAGTAATCAGAAAAGAATTCAGGTAGGAGAAAGTGCTTGAGTGCATTGTAGGAAACTGGGGAATTCTAGGAGATGGAAATGCATCCCAGGCATGCAAGACGGCCAGTGCAAAGGAGTGACCTTGGGTGATGAAGTATGGGGAACAGTAAGAAAGTTAATTTGACTCAGTGATAAGAGTACATGAGAGACAATAAGGCATACTAAGATTGGAAAAGTAGGTTTAGGGCAGGTTTGCAATGGGAATTAATTGGCAAATACAATTTAACTCATATCCTAGAAGTATTAGGAGATGTTGGAATTTATTGAGACAAGGTGGCTGGGTGACAAAGTGGATAGAGGTCTGCGTCTCTGACCTGATACTTACTACCTAGGCAAACCACTTAACCATTGTCTGCCTCAGTTTTTTTTCTGTATAAAATAGAGATATTATAGATATTATAAATAGAGGCAAACTTTTGAACAGAGAAGAGGACTATAGTCAGAACAGGCATTTTAGTCTCTCCTCAGTCTCTTGGCTTGGCCCTTTGATGTGTTGGCCTATTTAATTACCCCGACTAAAAAGTCTTACCGGGTCTCTTCTCCCTTTCCTTCCTCACAAGAACCCTGGGACAGGAGTGCTAATTTGGAGGGTAAGTTGAGCCAATACACACAGATGGCAACAGTGGAACAGAAAAGAAGTGGACAGCTTTCAGAGAACTGGTATACAGTATTGCATTTGCTCATCTGGGTCAGAACACTCGCAAACATCAAGACTGATTTGATGAGAATGATGGGGAAATTCAGAAGCTGTCAAATAAAAAATGAGAACTCCACAGGGTGTACCAGCAGGATAGTTTATCCATCTTTAAGAAGGTAGCATTCAATTTCATCAAAAGTAAAGTATAATCAAAACTTAGAGAGATGCAGGATTCTTGGCTCAGTAAAAAAAGCAGAAGAAATTCAGTTTTATGCTGATAGCAACATTCCAATGCATTTTTTATGATGCACTGAAGACTGTTTAAGGGACAAAGCCTTAGGGTCAGTCTCAACTACTCAGTGATGATGGTGCACGCTAATTAGTAATAAGGACATGACTAGAAAGATGGACTGAACATTTCCATAGTATTCTCAAGAGACCATCATCAATCAGTGCTGAAGCTATTGACCATTTACCTCAAGTTAAAATCAATCACTAGTTAGCTAAAGTTCCAATTGAAGAAGAGATTTTGGATGCCATTAGGCTACTTTTCTGTGTTAAAGCACCAGGTGCTGATTTTATTCCAGCTGAGATTTACAAGGTGAGGGGGTCCATGGAGCATAGAAAAGTTGATTGAAATTTTACAGATTAATGGCAAGAGAAAGTTATGCTCTAGAAGTTCAAGGATGCCTCTGTTGTCCATCTTTATAAAGATAAAGGGAATAGATTGTCTTGCGACAATCATGGGGGATTTCTTTCTTAGTTACTACAGCATCTTCTTTAATAGGTTGACCCTACACCTAGAAAAAGGTCATCTGCACGAGAGCCAGTGTGACTTCTAAAGGGGCTGAGGAACAGTTGATATGGTGTTTACTACCCAACAACTTCAGGAAAAATGTCAGGAGCAGACTAGAAGGCTGTACACAACATTTGTACATCTGACAAAGGTCTGTGATATTGTAAGTTATGAGGGCTTATGGAAAATTATGTCAGGACCTCAATTTCACAATTACATGCTTGCCCAGGCTCTGAACAATGGGCAATGCTCTCGAGCTTTCCCAGTCACCAAAAAAGGCTGTGTGCTTGCTCCCATGCTTTATACCATGGTGTTTTCAGCAATGTTGTTAAATGCCTTCAATGAGGACAAACATGGAGTCAAAGGCAAGTACCACACTGATGGTAAATTCTTCAACTTGAAAAGGCCACAGATCAAAACTAGAGTAGAAGGAGTTATGATGCAATATTTTTTGTTTGCAGATGATTGTGCGCTCAATACAGCCTCCAAAACTGAGATGCAGATAAGAATGGATCAATTTTCTGCTGCTTGTATTAATTTTATCCTAATAATTAACTCAAAAAAAAAAAACACAGTTTCTCCGTCATCCAGTATCACATTATCCATACATGGAACTAACAATTATAGTAAATGATGAAGTTTTGAATGCTGTGGATAAGTTCTCTTACTTTGGCAGTATACTTTCCAGGAATAGCCACATTGATAATAAAATTGATACACTCATTGGTAGAGCTAGCTCAGTGTTTGGGAGGCTCTAAAGGAAAGTCTGGGAGAGGAAAGGTACTAGACTGACAACCAGACTGAAGGTCTGCAGAGCCATTGTGCTCATCTCATTGTTGTACGTCTGTGAAATCTGGACAGTATACCTGTCTGAATCACTTCCATTTGAATTATCTTAGGAAAATTCTGAAGATCACCTGGCAGTATAAGGTACTAGTCACTGAGGTCCTAAACTGCTAAGCATTCCAACTCTACTGCAGAGAGCACAACTCTGTTGGGCCAGCCTGATTGTTTGAATGCCAGTGATATACTTGCCAAAACAATTATTTTATGGAGAGTTCACAAGGTGGTCAGAAAAAGTGATATAAGGGCACTCTTATAATATCTCCTAAGAACTTTAAAATCAATTGTATGACACAGGAGACACTGGCACAGGATCGCCTAGCATGGTGTGCCCTCATCAGAGAAGGTGCTAGATTTGATGAGCAAAGCAGAATTGAATTAATCCAAAAGAAACACCAGATGTGCAAAGTTAGTCCAGCCATATATGTCCATATGGATTTCCAGTGTCCAACCTGTGCCTTCTAAGCTCATATTATCTGATCAGCCACAATCAGACATGCCGTAACTCAACTCTAACATAATGATGTCATGTTGGTCATCCAAAGCACAATAACCAACCTCCACTCATTCATTCATTCATTCTTTGCTTATTGACTGTGATTTTAAGCAATTCACTTAATTTCTATTTCCTCAGTAGAATGAGGAGGTTGGAATATATAAACTCTATGGTATTTTCCAATTTGAACAAATAACTATAATGCATAATATCAATATCAAATGAATTAGTGATCTAGGCAAAAGATACAATGAGATTTCCAAAGGTGGAAAGTCATTCTAGCTAAGCGTGAAATTGTGTAAACTTCATAGAAGTGACATTTAATTTAGAAGAGGCATTAATATATAATAATAGTAATAATAATTAATATTTATATAGTACCTACTCAGTGTCAGGCACTAAGCCAAATGCTTTACAAACATTATCTTCTTCACAACAACCTGGGGAACCAAGGACTATTATCCCCATTTTACAGATGAAGAAACTAAGACAAAGAGAGATTAAGTGACTCACTCAGGAGAATATAGCTAAACTCTATTCTTTCTGATTCTAGACTTGGCATTCTATCAGCAACAATAACAAGAGTGGCTTAATTTTATAAAATACCTGACAATTAACAAAATAAATTTCCTTATAATGGCCCCATAAGACAGAGATCGAGTATCATTATTCCCATTTTTAAGATTAGGAAATAGAATCTCATAGATGTGAAATTATTGATTAGCTTATGGGGAGCATAGGGTTTTAAGCTGTAAAATATTTTAGAAATCATTTGTACAGTCTTTTCATTTTCATACATATGCATGCCATGGAATATAATAGAATTTTCAAAAAATTATGTCTGAGAATCCTAGGTAGTATAAAGTGATGCAGAATGAATGGAATAGAACTGGAAAAATAATTTATATGATGATAATGATATTGTAAAGAAAAAACCTATCAGACTTAAAAATTATGATAAAAATATGGACCATTTGATGAAATTTGTCATTCATTTTCTCACAAAGAAAGGATAGATTCAAGGTGTAGAAAGAATCATACAATGAACATTGCCACTGCCTAGATTTGTTTGACTTTGCCTATTTATTGCAAAGGATTTTACCTCCCTCTTTTCATTTATTTATTTTGCTGAGGCAATTGAGGTTAAGCGACTTGCCCAGGGTCACACAGCTAGGAAGTGTTAAGCATATGAGATTAGATTTGAATCCAAGTCCTCCTGACTTTAGGGCTAGTGCTCTGTCCACTGCACTTCCTCTATGTTTTTAATTTGGAATTGGGGAGGATAGGGAAGGGGATAATAGTAATAAAGATGGGTAATTTTTCAGTATTGACAATTGCAAAAACTTTTGTTCCAACTTTTCCCTTCCTTCCCCCTACTCCTTCCCCCAGATGGCAGGTTAACTGTAATGTTCTCTTCTCTAAATTATAATTGTTCTCTGGGAGCAGGTTTCTTGGGAAGCTTCTGGAGGCAGCCTTAGTTTCAGTTCGGTATAATAAGCACCTCAAATGCAGCCAGCTGTTAAAGTCCAGTCCTTTATTGTCTCCTCCAAAATAACTCGGTAAGCTTTCTTAGAGGTCTAGCTTTCTCTTTGGTTTCAGCCAGCACAAAGATAGATTGAAATTGGAATGAATCTGTCTTGCCTCCGAGAGTGGGCTCCTCCTCTTGTGGGCTCCTCCTCTTGTGGGCTTGTCCTTTAGTGCGCTTGTCCTTTAGTGGGCTTGTCCTTCTGACTTGTGAATCTCTTGGACTTGTGAATCTCACACTGAATCCTGGCTCTGAATCTCCTGAAGCTCTAGTGGGCTTGTCCTTTTATATGCTTTTGTAGAGGTGTGACCTCTTAAAGGTGTGAAAGGTGTGAACTCTTGCAGAACTCTAACAAGTACTAAGCCCATTAGTGAACCAGCGAACTGCTAAGCACCATGCTAAAATTAGACAATCGACTTAGCACCTTGTAAGAATCCTAACAGTTGACCAATACATGTTAAATATTTTAGAGTAAAAGTTAAATGCAATATATGTATACATGTCCATAGTTATTTTGCTGTACAAAAAGAACTGGACTTTGAAATAGTGTACAATTAGCCTGTGAAAGAAATAAAAAAATGCAGGCAGACAAAATAGAGGGATTGGGAATTCTATGTAGTGGTTCATAGTCATCTCTCAGAGTACTTTCCCTGGGTGTATCTGGTTCAATTCATTACTGCTTTATTGGAATTGATTTGGTTCATCTCATTGTTGAAGATGGCCATGTCCATCAGAATTGATCATCATATAGTATTGTTGTTAAAATATATAATGATCTCCTGGTCCTGCTCATTTCACTAAGCATCAGTTCACTTAAATCTCTCCAGGCCATTCTGTAATCATCCTACTGTCATTTCTTACAGAACAATAATATTCCATAATATTCATATATCACAATTTATTCAGCCATTCTCCAATTGATGGGCATCCACTCAGTTTCCAGTTTCTGGCCACTACAAAGAGGGCTGCCACAAACATTCTTGCACATACAGGTCCCTTTCCCAATTAATTGATTTTCTCTTTCTCTATTTTATTCAAATAAGCCTCTAGAGATATGAAATTTCCTCTTATTATCGCTTTGACTGCATCCCACAAATTTTGGTATGATGTCTCATCATTGTCATTATCTTGAGTGAAACTATTAATTGTGTCTATAATTTGCTGTTTTACCCAATCATTCTTTAAGATAAAGTTATTTAATTTCCAATTACTTTTTGGTCTATTTACCCCTAACTTTTTTTGAACGTAGTTTTTATTGCATCATGATCTGAAAAGAAAGCATTTTCTATTTCTGCCTTCCTGCATTTAATTTTGAGGTCTTTATGTCCTAATACATGGTCAGTTTTTGTATAGGTTCCATGAACTGCTGAGAAAAAAGTGTACTCCTTTCTGTCACCATTCAGTTTTCTCCAAAGATGTATCATACCTAATCTTTCTAATATTCTATTTACCTCCTTAATTTCTTTCTTATTTGTTTTGTGGTTTGATTTATCTAATTCTGAGAGTGCAAGATTGAGATCTCCCACTATTATAGTTTTGCTGTCTATTTCTTCTTGCAACTCTCTTAACTTCTCCTTTAGAAAGTTAGATGCTATACCACTTGGTGCATATATGTTTAGTATTGACATTGCTTCATTGCTTATGCTACCCTTTAGCAAGACATAGTTTCCTTCCTTATGTCTTTTAATAAGATCAATTTTGCTTTTGCTTAATCTGAGATAAGGATGGCTACCCCTGCTTTTTTTACTTAACCTGAAGCATAATAGATTCTGCTCCAGCCTTTTACCTTTACTTTGTATGTATCTCCCTGCTTTAAATGTGTTTCCTGTAACCAGCATATTGTAGGGTTTTGATTTTTGATCCAGTCTACTATCTACTTCCGCTTCATTGAAGAGTTCATCCCATTCACATTTATGATTAAAATTACTAATTCTGTATTTCCTGCCATCTTATTGTACCCGGATTATGCTTTTTTTTCCTTGCCCCCCCTTACTCCCTTTCCCAGTATTAAACTTATGAGCACCACTCGCATCACACAGCTCTCCCTCTTTAGGATCCATCCTCCTCCCTTTGAATCCCTTCCCCTTTCTTGTACCCTTTCCTTATTACTCTTTTCCTCTACCACTTTTTAATGGGGTGAGAAAAGTCTCCATAAAACAAATATGTCAATTATTTTCTCTTTGCACCAGCTCTGATGAAAGTAAGATTCACACAATGTTCCTCCCCCTCTCTAAATTCCCTCCAATGTGATAGGTTTCCTTTGTCTCTTCTTGGGATATAGTTTCCCTCTTTGTTATCTCCCCTTTCCTCTTTTTCTGACACTATCTCCTTTCCATTTCTATTTCCCTTTTTTATGTTATATCAGTAAAATAAAATTATACATGTACTCTATGTATATCCACAACAGAAATACAGTTCTCAAGAGTTCTTTTTACCTTTTTCTGCTTCTCTTGAGTCCTGTGGCTGGAAATCAAATTTTTTGTTTAGATCTGTTTTTTTCTTTAGAAACAAATGGAATTCATCTATTTCATTAAATGTCCATCTTCTTCCATTGAAGAAAATGGTCAGCTTAGCTGGATAGTTTATTCATTATCCCTAATGGTTGCATTCCAACTTCTTTTGCCTTTCAGAATATCAAATTCCAGGCCCTTTTATCCTTAAATATGGAAGCAGCCAGATCTTGAGTGATCCTTATTGTGGCACCTCTGTAATTGAATTGTTTTTTTCTGGCTGCTTGTAATATTTTTTCCTTAGTTTGATAGTTCTGAAATTTGGCCACAATATTCCTTGGAGTTTTTATTTTAGGGTCTTTTTCAGAAGGTGTTCCATGAATTCTTTTAATGCATATTTTACCTTCTGATTCTATTACCTCTGGACAGTTCTCTTTGATGATTTCCTGCAAAATAGTATCTAGGCTCTTTTTTTCATCATAATTTTCGGGAAGTCCAATGATCCTCACATTATCTCTCCTAGATCTATTTTCTAGGACTGTTGTTTTTCCAAGTTGATATTTATCATTTTTTCTAGTTTTTCATTTTTTTTTGATTTTGCTTGATGTCTCAATGAATCATTCATTTCTATTTGTTCAGTTCTGATTTTTAATGAGTTATTTTCTTCATTAGCTTTTTAAACTTCTTTTTGTATATGTCCAATTGAGTTTTTAAATGAAAACTCTATGGATTTTTTTTCCATTTAACTAATTTTTTTTTCTGAGTTATTTTCTTTTTCCAATTCACAAATCCTACTTTCTTGGAGTTCTTTATCTTTTTCCATTCACAAATCCTACTTCTTTGGGAGTTCTTTATCTTTTCCAATTCACAAATTCTGTTTCCCTGCACTTCCTGGGAGTTCTTTACCTTTTCTAATTCACATTTCAGGAAGTTGTTGCTCTCTTGCATAGCTTTCCTTTCCTTTCCCCATTTTTCTTCTAGTTCTCTTTTAAGATTTTTATAGTTTCTTCTAGGAGGGCTTTGTGTAATGGGGACCAGGTAACATCCCCCTTTGGAGTATTGTCTGGAGACTGCCTACTATTAGTCTCCTTGGGGTTGAAAACCTGCTCTCTTTCTGTATAGAAGCTATCTATAGTCATTCTGATTTTTTTACTCATTTTTTAAAAAGCCTTTAGGGTCTGCCTTCAGGGCAAGGAAGTTACCAGCTTCCTCTGCAGAGCAGGGATATATATATGGACAGTAGCTATCCTGCCAATGGCCTGCAAAGAGCGAACTACAGGAGTGCTCTGGGAAAAAGTTCCCCACCAGAAGTAACTAGATCTGGGTATCACGGCTGAGCTGTGGAAGTGCCCAGTGAAGAACCCCCCCTGTGCGGATTATCAACTGTGCTGGGGCTAGAGGCTGAGCAACAAAAGTGTCACCGCCCCAGGCAAAAGCCCACTTTGGGTGTTAGCAGTTGCCCTACTCCTCACAGTACCAGAAGTGTCTCTTCCTGGAGAGAGTAGTCAAGGTGGGGAAATTCCACTGCCCCAGGCTGAGCCCCACACTGTAAATATTAGAAGCTGCCCTGGGCTCTGCCCATTGCTGTGTGGATTTGAAAGCCCCTGCTGCAGAATGTCACTACAGAGCTGTGTTATGGTCTGTGCTGCGTCACTTCCGGTCCTAGGTGGGCACAGCCAGATCCTGTTAGGATCCTGTTGCTATTTTTGAGACTATTTTTAAAAATTGGTAATGAGAGTATGGGAGGAGCTTAGAAAGTTGTGTGTGCCTGTTCCGTCATCTTGGCTCCACCCCCTCTTCCTTCCTTTCCTTCCCTTTTTAACAGAAACAGGTGCTATTGCTTTATCAAAGGTATTTTATACATCTATTGATATTATCATATATATGATATTTGTTTTTTTATTAACTTGATCAACAATGTTGCTAGTTTTCTTAATAGTGAATTAAACTTATACTGCGGGTATAAATCAACTTGATTATAATGTATAATATTTATGATATTGCTGTATGGTCTTTATGCTAATATTTAATTAAAATCAATATGCATTGATGAGGGATGAGGGTTTGTAGTTCTGGAACTCTGCTCTCATTGGGAATGAGTTAAAAAGGAAACAATGAATATGTATGTATATATATTTCTAGAAGGGTTAAAAGTTCTAAATTTAGAAAGAAATAAAAAGGTGAAGGGATAAGGAGGGGAGAGGAAGAAAGAAATTTTTAGAGGGAACCCTACTCATATCACATCAGGGTTAAAGAGAACAAAATACACATCTAGAAGAGAGCAAAAGTTTTTTAAATTTATAAAGAAATAAGAGGGCAAGAGAATAGGAAAAGGGGGGCAGTGTGGAACTAGATATTTTATCTAATTTATTTTGCTCCTGCCCTTTATTTTAACCATGTATTCATTTTTATGCTCCAAATCTGCTTCCTGTAAACAATATATTTTGGATTCTGCTTTTTAACCCATTCTACTCTTCTCTTTTTGTTTTATGAGTGAATCAGTTCCATTCAAATTCAGTTATAATATTTAATTACATATGTATTGTTATTTCATAATTTTTGATTGTGTCTGACTTTTCATCATCCATTTTGACATTTTCTTGGCAAAGATTTTAGAGTTGGTTGCCATTTTCTTCTCCAACTCATTTTACAGGTGAGGAAACTGAGGCAAATTCAGTGATGGGACTTATCCAGTGTCACACAGCTAGTAAGTATTTGAGGCCATGTCTACCTGACTTCAGCTTAGCATATCTTTCTGCTACTTAACTGCTATTAATGTATTTATCTCCTTTCTGTTCTATACTTTTTCTTCTCTTTGCTTCCCAACCACTTTTTTTTTTAAGACAATTGGGGTTAAGTGACTTGCCCAGGGTCACACAATTAGGAAGGGTTACGTATCTGAGGCCAGATTTGAACTCAGGTCCTCCTGACTTCAGGGCTAATGCTCCAACCCCCTTCTTCCCCAACCACTTCTCTAGGAAGAAGAGGATAGTGATAAACAAATGTGCATCATGATCTATGCTTGATGTAATCTGCTTCCACCTTCTCTCCTCAACCTTTCTTTCTTTCCCCTTATACAGATCCCAGTTGAAGGTTCTTGCCCTTTCCTTTTTTTCCTCTGAAAACATCTTTTCATCATCTACACTCTTAGCTTTACATAGGATGAATTCTTCTTTCTACCTTTTTGTTCTCTTTCTTTTTGTAATGGATTGAATATATGTCTATACCCATTTCTTTGTGTTTGTGTGTGTTTTTGTGCTCTACCCTTCACTTTTGAACAATTCAGACAAAAGTGACATGCAAATGATGAGTATTCTGTCTTTTTCTTTCTTATTTTGTAGTCTTCTATTTGGATACCCTAATAATGTGAGAGAGTACATTTCTTCACTCTTCCACTCCTCTCTACCCTTTCTTCCATAATGCAAATTTTTTTTAAAATTGAGAATGCAGGGCTCTCAGAGCATAATTGTTTGTATGCAGTCTGAGACAAAATAAACCAGAATCTTTATCTCCCCCATTAGAGTATGAATTCTTTGAAATCAGAGACTCTTGCCTTTCTTTGTAGCTCCAGCATTCACCATTACACCTGATATATAGTAGGCAATTAATAAATACTTATTGACTGAGTGAGTCTTTCTGAAAATTGATGGGTACTTTCTTCAATAATGCATATTACAACCTATACATATCTTTTTTATTGTTTGTAAGTCTGTTACCAGTTCTCTCCTATATCCTCCAAAGGGCATGTACTGATTGTGCTGGGCTCTTTTCTGAAGTCTTTTAATGCATTTTGGGATTACATAAGCTTTTCTAGCAGTCATGTCATACTGTTGACTCATATTCATCTTGCAATACACTGCAATTGTAGTATAGTCAGACCTTTCCCAACTTTCATTTATGCAGCTGATTTTCTTAATCTACTTACAGGGCTTTATGCCTAATAAATTTTACCTTATTAGTTATGACTATTGTTCTAGCCTATCAAGATATATTTCTATCTGTTATCATTCAATGTATCAACTATCTTTCCCAGTTGTGTTGGAAAGTATACTATCAATACTTTCCTCCAAATCACTGATCAAAATGTTGAATTCTCAAATTTCATTCATTTAGTCATTCATTCACCAAATACTTATTGAGTAATTATTAAGTACAAGGCTCTATACTAGATACCACTGGGAATGCAAAGATAGAGAGCTAGGATTAGGAACTAGCAGGAATATTTCTGGACCTTGAAGCACACAGTCTGGGAACACAATGAAAGATGACTTTCAATGTGACTATTCTTTCTTTCTTCTTTTTTTCTTTTACAAATGGACATATTCATTATGTCAAAAATTATCTTTCCTATAGTACAAGTTATTTATTTTGCATTGTCAATTTTATATATTCTCTTTCTTTCTCTGTCTCTCTTTGTCTCTGCCTGTCTGTCTCTCTCTTTCTCTCTCCCTCCCTATATTTTTCTTCCCATCTCCCCATTTAATTTAGAATTGAGAAAGTTCATGAACTGGTGAACAACAAGGCATGGCCAATGTGATGTAGGACATGTATTTATTGCAATCACTGTTCTGTTGGAGTGATTTCCAGTTTGCTGTGATTGTTAGTAGCAACATCCTCAATTTATAGGAATGTATACAGAGATAGAGATAGAGACAGGAAGACAGAGAGAGACAGACAGACAGGCAGAGACAAAGAAAGACAGAGACAGAAACAGAGATGGAGAGACACAGACACAAACTCAAACACAGACAAAGACACAGAGAGACAGAACGAGAGAGTTGAAAGATGGAAGATACCTTATAAAACACCTTGCCTAAATCTCTTGTTTTGGAGATGAGAAAACAGTCCCAGAAAAGTTGTGACTTTCTTAGAAAACATAGGAAGTATCTTAGATGGAATTCTTGACTTTAAACCTAGCGCTCTGCCATATTATCTTTGTATTACAGTAGATCTTTTGTCCCATTCCTTATGCTTGCAACTTCTCATTATTTAGCTTTATCACTTTCAAGAAAGGGATTCATACAGATAATAAAGGGGGAGAGGGCACTAATGGCTGGAAAAGGTAAATGGTGCTCTCACTTTGTCATACTTCTTATTAACCCTAAGATTTGGTGATTCTAAGTAACTGTGGAAACCAAAGGTTAAATATTAGAAATATGTAAATAAAAAGCTATATAAAAAAAACTAAAAACATACTAGAAAGAGTGCTTGCACTGTTCCCCTGGGAGTGAACTAGAATCTCATTTGGCTGTTACAATTCTAATATATATCTATACTAGCTCTGACAAAGTTTTCATTATTTATTGCTTCCTTAATTCTTATAAATATCTTGTGGAAGTATTGAAGAAGTGCAAACCAAAAACACAAACCAAATCAGTTACTCATGAATGTCCTCCCCATCCTATAATGATAATAAATACAGGAAGACCCAAGACCAGAGATTTTTGGGTTCACTAACCTAAACCTCGATGGACCTCCACTTATTAAGAATAATTGATCTGCTTACACAAAGCAAGACATTTTCCATTGTATCTATTCTACCAGATAAACAATAAACTTACACTGCATCTATTTGTAAAATTGGCCCACCTACTATATATTGGCAACTCACCATGCATCAGTGGAAGTTGTAAATAGTCAAACCCTGCAACAGATTTTCTTACAGTGTGGTGAATGGCAGAGGAAGCACTTGGCTGTGCTCGTATCTAGTCTCCACTCTCTATCATGGCAATGTGTCTATCTTTTGACAGAAACTGTAAGAAAGTCACCAGAATAGGATAGATCAAGAGCAATGCTATGATTCATGTGAGTTTATTTTATCTGAGAAGGTATTTTAAATCAAAACAATACTCTTTACAATAAAGACAAAACTTACAGTGGTTTTCAGGAGATGTTGACCAGAGCCATAACTACTATAATATTGAACCAAGGTAAAAAATATTTATTGCAAAAGAGGGAAGGGTACCTATTATGCTTTTCTATCTCTTTCTTTGATAACCCCACTGACAGAAATCTTTCCTTCATGTGGCTTATAGCACCTTCCTAGATATCTCTTTTTCCTCTATTCACTTTTTTCCCATTTTCCATAATAATTTATGCAGACCACATAACAACTACAACAACTATTGTAATTCAAAGTTTGCAAAGTGCTTTTCACACTAATATCATTTGATTCTCATTGCCACCTTGTGAAGAAGATGCCATGGTTTTCCTCATTTTTCTGATAAAATGACTGGGGTTCAGAAAAACTAGACAGTTTTTCCAGGGTTACATAACTAGTATCTGAGTTAAGATATGAATGCAAGTCTTTGTGACTTAAAGTATGACTTTCTTTCCATTGGACCTGCTCATTCCCTAGCAGACTGTAAAAGCTGTGAAGGCATGTTTTATGTCATGTTGGTGTCCTCAGTGAAATTACAAAACCTGATATGTAGTAGGAGTTTCATACATATCTGCTGAATTATTATTAAACTCAAATAAATGAGGCAGTTGAATATTGCAGTGAATAGAGAGCTTGATCTGGAATCAGGATGATCTAAGTTCAAATCTGACCTCACACACTTGATAGTTGTGTGACCCTGGGCAAGTCACTTAACTTTGTTTGCCTCAGTTTCCTCATCTGTAAAATGAACAGGAGAAGGAAATGCTAGAGTATTCCAGTATTTTTTGCCAAGAAAAACACAAATGGGGTCATAAAAAGTCAGACACAACTGAAAGACTGAACAAAATTCAAATAAAGAATGAAGAAAAGTTGTAGTCTTTACCACAAGAGCGGGAATGAAGCTGGTCTTTTGGCAAACACACTAGAGCTTATGTATCCAAATGCGTATTGTCCTTTGGACACTTATTCCAGCAGTGCAGGCAGTGCTCAAAATATGCTCCTTTTTTGGAAACTACCTTCAGAGCCAAGAAATGAACCAAACAAGAAAATCAATCTTGTTCCTTTTAGGGTCACATCTCATGCATGTTAATCCACTCCCTGTCTTTGGAGAAAGGAATAGTGCTGGCAAAATAATTTTAGAATTTAATGGGCAATCATACACAAAACTAGATTTTAAAATTGAGTAAAATTTGGGTGGTGCTTAATAATTATAAAATTGTTAGGCTTATTACTGCATAGCCTTCTCAGGGCAACCTCAGGGAATAGGCAGCACATAAAGACAGGTTAGGACAGGTTCAAAGATTTAACCTAATTAACACAAACTTAAACAATCAGTAACTGGCAGAATTAGTACTCAAACATATACCTCTTGTCTTCAGGGTGAGTGTGCTTTCCCATGCTATATCTACTCAATAACAAGCTGACCTCCAAAAAATATTAAAACTATTACTGTGATGTGCCAGCCTTCCAAATGCCACTGCTAAAAAAAACCAAACAATTATCCAGGTTGGCATATGGGGCATCTTCTAGAGTCAATCCAGTAAAAACAGAGAATCTGAGATGAGATCATTATATATTTTTTCAATCATCATTTAGACAGCAGAAATTCTTGGCTTCTTGCTGCTGGGAAAGCTGTCGCCATGAAACAGAGAAGAAAGGCCCTCAAATTAGTACTGAACATTTTCCAAGAGCTGTCAATATTTTTGGAAGCCCCCAAAGGAACAAAAACTCCCCTGATTTTGGCATAATTTTAAGTCTGGAAATCCAATTTTCTTAGAATTGAGTGATGAGGTCACTGAATTCAATTTGAAACTTATATTAGAGAGGACACTGAGCTTAGACTTATGGAATCTGGGATCAGCTTTGCTCTTTTGTATTTATGTGATCTTTTCTTGTTACTGTTCAGTCGTATATGATTCTTTGTGACCATTTTGGGGGTTTTCTTGGCAGAGATACTAAGACTTATTTGCCATTTCTTTCTCCAGTTCATTTTACAGATGAGGAAACTAAGGCAAACAGGATAACATGATCAAACAAGTAGTAAGTATCTAAAGTTTGAGCTGAATTCAGGGAGATGCGTCTTCATTACTCTAGACCTAATGCTATATCTATCAAGCCACTTAGCTACCCACTATGACCTAGAGAAAGTTATATTTATCTCACAGCCATGGTTCCCTAATAGATAAACTGAAGTTAGATTAGATAGCTTTTATAGGCCTTTCAACTCCAAATCTTATAATGTTATGATCCTAGAGACCTGTGCAATGGTTCTTAAGCTTGTCCAATTGGTGTGTTTAAAATCTGCAAGGTAATATTTTTAGAATGCAACAATTTGAAGAGCTGAAATATAAATAATGTATAATCTTTAACTAGATATCTACATATATAAATATCTGTGTGTATGCGTATTTAAGATGCCAAATGGCAAAGTGGTTAGAAAACTATACTCAAAGTCAAGAAAAAAATCTGATATATGAGAGAGAGAGAGAGAGAGAGAGAGAGAGACAGAGACAGAGAGAGAGATACAGAGAGAGAAACAGAGAGAGAGACAGAGACAGAGAGACAGAGACAGAGAGAGACTCAGATAGACAGACAGAGAGACAGACACAGAGAGAGAGAGGTTGTTCAGTTCTCCCAAGCACTATATCACAGCCTGGCACATACTATGCACTTAATAAATGCTTGTTGTCTGACTGACTATAAATTGTAGACAAAGTCCAGCCTGTTCAATTTATAGGTAAGAAAACCAAGACTGAGAAACCACAAAGGATTTGCCCATGTCTACATAGAGCCAGAAAGTCATTAAGGTAAAGTTTGAACTGAAATCTTCCTGACTCCAAGCCCATCACTCTCTTTGCTATTTCACTGCAAGTTGGAAAGACGTGAACTATTATAGAATCCAATTAAATGTTTTTTTTGGAGCTGGTCTACTGATTTGTCTTGAAGAGCAGTAATTAATAGGTTGATGCACATCTCTAAGGAGTTATCAAACCTTGATCTGTTTGAATTGATATTTTTATCAGAGATTTGTATGAAGGCATAGCTTATCTGTATATTGAATTAATGGATAACACAAGCTGCCCTGAAATAATATATGCATAGGATGATAATTCTAATGTTGAAACATATGCTAGAGAGGTGAGTTGAGGCAAACAAGAGTAAATATATAATGGTAAATGTCAATTACCATGCTTACATTAAAAAATTACATAGTCCCCAAAACAAGAAATATATATGTGTGTGTATGTGTGTGTGTGTCTGTATGTATACATATATACATATGTAAAAAAAGATGACAAAGTTCTGTGGGGATGTTAAATCAATATTAATCAAGGTTTGTATATAAAAAATATTAGTTTCTTGGATGTAGTGAAAATATTAAATTGTTTCCATCATAATCTTCATTAGTGGATGACTCCAACTTGTGAGAAAACTGACCCATTGTGTTCTATCCTGGTTAAACCACATCTGGAGTTGAGTATCTATTTATTGTCACTATTGTTTAGAAGGAATGTTGGCAAGCTGCATCTTGACCAAAGGAAGATAGTCAAAGGGATTTGAAATCACATAATACAAGAAGTTGAAAGAACTAAAGATGAGAGCCTTTAGCCTGAGAGAAAGTATACTTAGTATAGAGGCATCTTCATAGGATTCAAATAGGGAGGAAATTGTCCCAGGGAAGAGAGAATAGAATTGCACTATTTGGCTCTGTATTTAGAACTATTACCAATGGGTGGAAGTTACAGGGAGACAGATTTTGGCCCAGCATGACTAAAAAACACAGGGGGCTGCTTCAGAGCACAATGAGTTTTTCATTATCAAAGGGATTCAGGCAGAGATTTTTGAAAATCACTTCCTCAAAAAATAAGCTTCTATTTATTTAGCTTCTATTATGTTTGAGAGACTGTACTTGGTACTGAAAACATAAAGACAAAAATGAAAAATTAATCACTGTTTCTGAAAAATATATGCTAATGGAGGAGGCTACATGTGTACATATAGGTAAACACACAGAACAGATAAAAACAGATGTAAGGTGATGAGCACAGAGGGCACTAGTAGCCAAAATAATTAGGAAAGCCCTCTTTTAAAATGCAGAATAAACTGAATCTTGAAAAAGACCAGGGATTTTGAGAGGTGAAGTTGAGGTGTGAATGTATTCCAGGCATTCTAGTAGAAAGGACTTGAGAAATAAATGAGTGTCACATATGAGGTACACAAAGAAAACTAGTTTGATAGGCTATAAAGTACATGAAAGTGAGTGATGTGTAACAGAGTTGAAGAGGTATTTTGCAGTTGTAAAGTTGTAAACTTTCAAGTTTACATCAGTTAGCATCAGTTCATGTAATTCTCTCCATGCCTCTCTGTATTCATCCTACTGGTTATTTCTTACAGAACAATAATATTCCATAACATTCATATACCACAATTTACCCAACCATTCTCCAATTGATGGGCATCCATTCAGTTTCCAGCTTCTAGCCACTACAAACAGGGCTGCCACAAACATTTTGGCACATACTGGTCCCTTTCCCTTCTTTAGTATCTCCTTGGGGTATAAACCCAGTAGAAATACTGCTGGATCAAAGGGTATGCACAGTTTGATAACTTTCCATAATTCCAGATTGCTCTCCAGAATGGTTGGATTCATTCACAGCTCCACCAACAATGTATCAGTGTCCCAGTTTTCCTGCATCCCCTCCAACAATCATCATTATTTTTTCCTGTCATCTTAGCCAATCTGACAGGTGTGTAGTGGTATCTCAGAGTTGTCTTAATTTGCATTTCTCTGATTAATAATGATTTGGAACACTCTTTCATATGAGTGGTAATAATTTCAATTCATCATCTGAAAATTGTCTGTGATGATTCTCAAATCTACACATCTAGTTTTAATCTCTTTGCTAACTTCGTCACATTTCCAGTTGCCTATTGGACATCTCAAATTGTATGTCCCATAACATTTTAAATTCAACATGGACAAAACTGAGTTCATCATCTTTCTCCCAAATCACTCATCTCTTTCTAGCTTTTCTATTACTATTACAATAAACTCCAATGGAACTTTTAAAAATGATAATCAAGAAAGAGATGAAATTCACATCTGCATATTTAAGTTCTATGATAAAACTTATAAAAGTTGATAAACCCCTGAAATCTTGTTTTATTTTATTCATATATGCATATCTACATATACAAGAAAATCATTTGTTTCTTATGGTTTAAAATGGCATTTTGAGAGCAATTTGGAATTATTTCCAATGGACTATAAAACTGTACATACCCTTTGACCCAGCAGTGCCATCACTGGGTCTGTATCCCAAGGAAATCATAAAGGAGGGAAAAGGAGATGTTTGTAGCAACTCTTTTTGTGGTGATAAAGAACTGGAAAATGAGATGTCCATTATTTGGGGAATGGCTGAATAATGAAATAAAAGTAATGGTATATTATTGTTCTATAAAAAATGATGAACAACCTGATTTTAGAAAGGTCTGGAAAGATTTACATGAATTGATGCTGAGCAAAACAAGCAGTAAGAGGAATACATTGCAAACAGTAACAGCAAGATTGTGTGAGGATTAACTATGAAAGACTTGGTTCTTCTCAGCAGTTCAGTGATCCAAGGCAATCCCAATAAACTTCAGATAGAAAATGCCATCTGCATCCACAAAGATAACTATGGAGATTGAAGGTAAACCAACACATACTATGTTCACTTTTTTCTGTTTTTATTTTTTTCTACTGGTTTTTCCCTTTGGTTCTGATTTTTCTCTCCCAACATAATTTATAAAGAAATGTGTATTAAAAGTTAATATACATGTATAATCAGAAAAAAATGGCACTTTGTACTACCACAGGGATAATAATAAACTATATAGTTTATTTTTATTGCTTTGAAAAGCAAAAACAAAATTCCAATGGTTTCATACCACTTGTAAAATCAAATAGGAAATCACTTTGGCTTTTAAAACTCTTCATGACCTTTCCCATCTCTGGACTTCATACACTTACTCCCTTCTCCCCTTCCCAATACTTTTTTGATGCATTGACACCAACCCCCTTACTGTTCCTCATATACAACACTCCATTTTCAGACTCTGAGCATTGTCTCTGGCTATCCACCATTCCTGGGATTTTCTCCCTCCTGCTCTCTTTTTTTCTGGCTTCCCTGAAGTTTCAGCTAAAGTCCCCCTTTTGGGTTACCATATCATATCTTTGTCAATGTGCACTTAAGAGTCTTTTGTGTCTTAAGCACTTCTTATGTATGGAGGAAACAAATAGATGCCCTGTATAATACATTAGGTATCTTTCTATTTCCACCAGAGAGAACCTTGATGTGAACCAGACCTGAGCTTTAAGTGACTTTCCTTGGAGCTACTAGGTAGGAGGCAAAACACCAGAATGCATCTGATCCCTTTATTTAGAAGCAAACTAATCACATGTGAGCCCAGAACTAAGGACCCTATGGTGGAAAGATAAGTGCTCCATTCCCCTAGACCCATCATCAGATTGTTATTAGTTACATTGGCTATATATATATATCATCAGATTATTGTTAGTTACACTGGCTCGCTCTCTCTCTCTCTCTCTCTCTCTCTCTATATATATATATATATATATATATATATATATAAAGTCAGAAAAACTAAGAGGTAAATCATGGGGAGTGAGAGAAGTCCATGCAAGGGAAGCAGACAGTGAAAATCCCTGGGGATTTTCATTGGTAAATGGACTGTTGTGTATGAGGAGCACGCTGGAGTTCATGGAGGGGAGTAAGGTGGAAGAAGATTGTAAAAATAAGAAAACATCAGACTATGAAGGGATTTACAAGTCAAAGAGAGGATTTCTAATTTGATCATAGAGGTAATAGATAGTCATTGGTATTTACTGAATGGGGTATGGGTTAATAGAATCAGAACTGAGATTTAGGAAAATCAGTTTGATATCTGGGTGGAGAATGGACTGGAGAAAGATTACCTTTTTGTTTAGCATTTCATACATTAAGATATCTTATATCTATGGAACATAATGCTGACAATAACTAAGGGTTGATAATAGGCCCTGCAATCGTATTTGGTATTAGGTATAATCAAGATTTCAGAGATGAACAGGATTTAGAGGTAGTCTGGTCTAGGGAGACTCCTTTTATTTTCAGTGAAATCTTCTTTATATTGACCAGAAACCTGAGTTCTTGTAATGTCAAACTAATGCTACTTCTGCCTTTTGAAGACAGAAGGAAAAGAAATTGGACCTGTGATTTCAATGTTATAGGGAAATCTTTGATGAAAAACTCTCTTACTTCTTCAGGTCAGTTTCTTCTTTGCAATTTAGACTATTTTAGAGTTGTCTTGGGGAGAGGAAGGAAAATGAGAGCTGAGAGTTTGATTGATTTCCCCAAGATCACAAACCTACTAAGTATAAAAAGCCAAGTTTTCCTGGCTCCATAGCCAGGCTTCTATTTACCATGTCACACTGTTCCTAAAGCTAGGCGATATAAGTAGAATCCTTCTCTTTTCCTATTTGATCATATGATAGACTTTAAGATAATATTGAATACTCTCATATCTCTTCTCCAAGTTAAGCATCAATTATTTTTTTTCAAACAATCTATATATTTCCTGGGTTTGAGTTCCCTTACTATTCTGGCTTCCCTCCTCTGAATATATTGCAGATTATCAATACCATTTTTAAAATGTGTATCTAGATCTGGGCATTGGACTGATGAAAACAGAGTACAAAGGGACTATCACCTCTTACTTTGTTTACTACATTCCTATTAATTCATCCTCAGATTGTATTCCTCCATTAAAATCCCCTAGGGGAATGGCTAAACAAGTTGTGGTATATGATTGTGATGGAATACTACTGTGCTATAAATATGATGAGCTCGATTATCTTAGAAAAAGATGTATAGACTTGCATGAAATAATGAAGATCAAAATGAGCAGAAGCAAGAGAATATTATATACAGGTAACAACAATATCATCTCAACAGTAACTTTGTGTGACTAAATCATTTTGGTCATTAGAAACACCCAAATTAACTAGAAAGGAAAGAATGAAGGAAGACTCTACATTCAGAGAAAGAACTGATAAATAGAAATATACATAGAATGCTTTTACATATTTAAGTCTAATGATTGCCATCTCTAGCTTGGGGAAAGGGGAGAGGGAAGAAAAAAAAAGAAGTCACATAAAACCTTTATCATATATTTAATATATATGATATGTAGTTAAATATTTTAAAAGAATAGCAAGTTGTATATAATACAATATAATATGTATATAGTACAATACAATTTGCAGTTTCACTTGCATTCATTGTTTTTTTATTCTACTATGTTATGGAAATGCCTGTTTTATTTTTTAAGTTCAGAATAAAATAAAAAATAATTTCATTTGGATGCCTTAGCATGGCATGGAAGTGAACCTGGATTTCTGAAGGTTACACCAGGTTAGCACAAGCTAACAGTTCCTTCAGTGCTGCCAAGACTGATTGTGATGGCCACAGTATTGGACTATGTATCTGAGGGGTATCTGCTTAAACTCCTGACACTCATATTATGATGAATTTTGCAGCCTCAGCAATTGTCAAAAACAATTTACCAAGTTACCAGTGGGCTGTAATATTCATCAGTGAAAGAATTTTCAGCAACAACAATGAAATAATAAATCTTAAATGTACTGAAATAGATCAAATTGGGTTGTAGGATGTTTTGGCTGCCACAACATGATATTGAGTCATGTTTAATGATCAATTCACTAACAATTCCAAATCTTTTTCACATAATTGTTTTCTAGTGAATGCTCTTAGTATTGAATGTGTGAAGTTTTTTTTTCTTTTTAAACTTAAGTATAACTCCATTTATCACTGTTAAATTTCATTTTGTGAATGTCATCTGATCAATTCCAATTTTTAAAAATCTTTTTGGATCCTGGTTCTTCCATTCATTGCCTTAGTTGTTCCTCCCAGCTATCCCCAGATCATATTTTTATTCCTTTCTTTTGTTGTTTCTTTAATGTGAGTTCAGTTTTTCCAACTAAAGTAAGAGTTCTTGACATTTTTATTTTGCATCTTGGACTTCTCTGGTAGCCTGGAGAAATTTGAAACCCTTCTTAGCATAAAGCTTTTAAATTAATAAAATAAAAGTCATAGGATTAAAAAGGAAACTAATCATATTGTAATATGATTATCAGAACTAAAAACAAAACAAAATAAAACTAATTCACAGACCCCAGCTTAAGAACCCTTGGACTATCTGATAAATTTCTTCAGGACAAGGATATCATCTTTTCTATCCCTCTCTTTATCTTCACTTCTCTCCTGAATCTGGAACAATGTTTGTAATGCCTTAGAAATTCTTCACTCTGGAAATTTATCATATCTATGAACTTCATATATTGAACATGTCCTCCATAATGAACCTTCAGCTTATCTCTCTGGTTGTTAGGTTTCTGTCAGAACCTTCATTTGAAGGAAAGGACCCATACCAGCCATATCTTCATTCATTTCCAGGCTATATTCCTTATTCTCCTGGACTTTCTCTACAATGCTCTTGGCCAGATACCTTTATTCTTCTTCCCTCCTCACCTTTTTATGCTCTGTCTTCTTCCAAGAGAGGAAAGTTCCTTAATGATAGGATCTGTCCCTCTATCTGCTTATATTTCTATTTCCAGCACTTAGCACAAAGTCTGGCCCTTAGTAAGAACTTACTAAATGCTTGTTTACTTGATTTAACTGTGTCTTTCCTTGATCCCATAGGACCTAACACACACTGGGACTTGTAGAACATAAATATAGGTTGAATGAATGAATGAGTCAATGAATAGAAGGGTGATCACATAGATTGAAATGTTCTAAAACTGCATTAAATACATTTACTTAAAATATTTTCTTATGTATAAGCAAAAAGGGTAGCTAGGTAATGCAGCAGATGGAATTCTAGGAGAGGAGTCAGGAAAACTGGAGTTCAAATTAGGTCGTAGATACTTCCTAGCTGTGTAATCCTGGGCAAATTCTTTAACCCTGCTTGCCTCAATTTCCTGGAAGAAATGAACTGGAGAAGGAAATAGCAAACTATTTCAATGTCCTTGCCAAGAAAACCACACATGGGGGCATGGAGAACTGGATATGACTAAAAAACAGCTGAATAATAACAAAAAAGCAAAAAGGCTGGGGTGCTTAATGGGATAAAGAGGGAGTTATAAGATTAATGTGTTGTTGAGGAAATTACCATGTTGAAGTCTTTACCAAAGTGTTTTGAGAACAATATCCTGGAAATTTTAAAATTACACCCCTCCTCCTTTCTCATATACCCATCAGTTAGCCAGAATTGCTATTTTAATTCATACAATATGTTCAGCAGTTTTAATTGCGCTATTAAAATTATCCTTTTGTTGGCAAAATAAAGTAGCATCTCATAACTCACCTTGAAAAAGGAAAGTAGGCTGGCATCTTTCATGTTTAATAGTTAATCTGGATGCTTTGAAGTCTGAGCAAATACCAAGACCCATAAATGGATTGGAATTAAGCAGGCCCATGGGTCCCCAAACCTCTGCTATCTTATTTCCCACTTAGGAACTGCAGCTAAATCATTTCTGGAGCTATTTTCAAAAGCCACTTGCTTCACTTAACTAACCTCAGGATAGCCAGCATGGTTTTGGATCTAATTTTATCAAAGGATTGTTAGGTTATTATTTCTGGAAGAAACAATATCATTGTTTTGTTCTAATCCAGTTGATTTATTTGACAGATGACAAAATGAAACCTCCAAAAGGGATCTTGAAGACATCAAGCCTACTATTTGCCATACTTTGTGCTAAATGCTTTATAGATATTTTCTTATTTGATTGTCACAACAACCCTGAAAGATGGATTGCATTATTATCCCGTTTTGCAGTTAAGGAAACTGAGGCAGATAGGGATTAAGCAATTTGCCCAGGCTCACACAGCTGATTTTCCTGACTCCATGCCCAGAATTCTATCCACTGTATCACCCAGCTGTGTATTCATTTGGAATCAGATGTGGGTTTGAATCTCTGATCCTTGCAGTCTCTATGATCTTGAGTAAGTAATTAACATCATGGGTTTCAGTTTCCTCACCTGTAAAATGTGTGTATGTGGTAGTGGGAGTTGGATTAGAAGACCTTTGAAGTAATTTCTAGCTCAAAAATCTGTGGTCTTATGATTCTGTGACACTGCTGTTGTCTTCTACCTTTGTGATCTTTGACAACTCAAACATTTCTGGGTCTAATTTTCCTATCTAAAAATGTATGTGTTACTTCATGGGCATTGTTGAATTAGGTAATCTCTAATCTTCCTGTTAATCTTATAATTGTAGGTGACTAACCCAAATTTAGCGGAGTGAAAATAGCTCTAGAAATGACCTTAGCTTCTGTTCATAAGTGGGAAATGAGATAGCAGAGTTTTGGGGGCCTATGGGCCTAATTAATTCCCATCCAATCTATCAGGCTGGACTTTTTTTTAGTCCTATCAGGTTGCCTAATCTAATGTCATTATTTCCCAAACTGATAGGCACTTTGTTATATATACTTTATCTGTGCCATACATTGTTGTTCAGTTGTTCATTTATGTGCAACTCTTTGTGATCCTGTAGACCATAATACTATCCATGGGCTTTTCTTGGCAAAGACATTGGAGTGATTTGCTATTTCCTTCTCCATCAGATCATCTTTTGTCAAAACTCTTCACCATAACCCATCCGTCTTGGATAACTCTGCTGGACAAAATATTGTCTTATTGACTCACTATGATGAGCTAGTGATCCAGGGAGGGGTCTCTTGCAAATCTATGTGCATATACAGGAAGCATATAGAACAAATCTATAAATGTATAGAAACAAACACAAAATAAATGTTCTAAGAATGAACTATCAAGCATAAATCCTTAAACATAGGCCTTTTGTAGTATGATTTAAGGAACATCAGGAAAGACACTGAGTTAGTGTGGAAAAATGAAAAAAGCATTAAAGGGGGGTGGCCAAGAGATCTTTATTTGAATCTTATTGTCACTTAATAGCATGTAACCTCAGACAAATCATAGGATTTAAGCTGGAGGGAGCCTTATAGAGAAGCAGTGTATGGTAGTCAGAAATATGCTGGATCTGCAAGAACACTGTAGTTTGAATCCAGACTTTGACACTAATCAGCTATGAAAGGCTGGCCAAGTTACTCAACCTCTCTGTGTCTTAATTTCCTCATTATTAAAATGAGAAATTCAGTCTCAATTGTCTCTAACCCTACCTAACTTTAGAGCTATGATTCTTTCTTTACTCCATTCTCTCCTCTTACAATATACCTTTCCAAACTTCTTTTACATTTATGTCCTATATATACATAGAGTGATATGGTACATAGAGTTTTAAATCTGGAGTCAGGAAGACCTGAGTTCAAATTTGTTTCAGACCTTTACTAACAATGTGATCCTGGCTAAGTCACAATCTCTCTGGCCTCAGTTTTTTCATCTATAAAATGGAAATACCACCTACCCCCTAAAGTTGTCAGGAGTATCAAATGAGATAACATATGCAAGTGGCTTTGTAAATCTTAATGTGCCTATAGATTAATACTGTTCTTTTTTGTATGCTTAAAACCATGCAAAGACTTTTGAGAAAACTTCTATTATTCATGTATATATAATACCAATCCCTTCCCTATTCCAATAGGATCTAAGCATCTTGAAGACAAAGTTACAAAGAATGAGGACATTCACTCTAGCACTGGGAGGTAGAGCAGATAGATTCTCCCACTGAAGTCAGGAAGTCTCAAACATTTACTAGTTGTATGACTTTGGTCAAGTAACTTAACTTCTTCCTGCCTTTATTTCTTCAATTTAAAAAAAAGGATCATAAATAACACCTACCTCCTACAGGGTTGCTGTGAAGATCAGCCAAGATCATATTTGTCAAATGCTCAGCACAGTGACAGTGTCTGACATATAGTAGGATATTAATAAATGATTATTCCTTTATTCTCTCCTTATTTGGGATTCTAGCATTGATCAGTGTGCTTTTTTTGAGTAGATAAATACTTGTTGAATTGAATTAAATAGAGAAATTGAGAAGCTAATTACTTGGGTGTTTAGAAGAGGGCAGTACAGGAGGTGAGAAAAGATTCAAAAGGGCAGTGAAAGGATTCCAAAAGTAAATATTCCTTTATTTGTTATTTCCCTCCAAATAGTTCTAACTCTAAAGGGATTTCAGAAGGATTTTCAAGCTCCTGAGACAGTGTCAGGTAATGGAAAGAATACTACATCAAAAAAGCAGAACCTTGAGCCCCTGATCTTCTGCTTACTAGCATGGTAATAAAGAGCTATCCATTTTCACCTAATTGAGCCTCAGTTTCATTATTTATAAAACAGAGTTACTAATTCTTTCACTTCATCTACACAAAGTTATCTCAATGGAACTTTGTAAACTTTAAAGTACTACATAAATATTTTTATTTACATTTACATAATATTATATTATTATTTTATCACATATTTCAGAGTTAGGAGCCAGTGGTAATTTTAAAATAAATTTTTTCCCTCTTAATATATTAATATAAAGAAAAAGGCAGATATTCAATCATCAAAAATCAATTTGAAGTCATGAGTTGAATGGTTCATTTAATTGATACCAGAGGAATGGTGTTCACAGCCTCAGGAAAACAGGCCAATAGAGCTTCTTTTGAAAGTGTGGTTTGGGGCAAAGATTTGGGATTACTTGGTTAAAGCAGGAAGAGAATGTGAAAAGAAAAGGATTGTAAAGAGTTAACTAATTCAATCATCTAAGCTTGTGAGGGTAGGAACAGGGACATTATAGCTAATACAATATAACTTCTTTTGTCTTTGAACTTAAAGAGCAAAAAGCACAAACATTGACTCCAGTGAGCTTTCTTAATCATTGTTATCTGTTCTATCTTTTGGAGTATATGGTATGTGATGGGAAGAGTAACACCTCTGGTATGAAGGCTTGCCAAGCCCTCTTCAGGGCTATTCATCTACTTTTGTTGGTACCTGACACTTAACTCTCACCTGTGGCTCTGAGAAGCTGTAGCTCTGTATGAGCAGATGGACTAAACCAGACTGTGGGTAACGGAGTAGATATTGGTGATTTAAGTGGGTATCTATCCCAAGCATGTGAAGACTTCCCCAGTGGAATGGAGAGATGAGAAAAATTTGTTCCAATTATCATGAAGACAGCAGAAGCTGGCACTGTGGAGTTCTGAGAACTTGGTTAAACATTGAGGATGCCAAATGTCATCCACCACATCTCAGGCCATCACCTATTGTCTTGAATTTTGTCTTGTCACTGGACTTTGATGACTCAGGAAGAGAGTGAGGTTCTTGACTTTTTGTACAACTCTGACTCACTTAAATCAAAAGCTTTCTTTCCTGATTAGAATGCAAATTCCATGAGGACAGGGACTTTCTACTTGTATATTTCTATCTTTAGTACTTATTGCAGGCACTGAATTTCCTTCCCTCCCTCCCTTCCTTCCTTCCTTCCTTTCTTCCTTCCTTCCTTCCTTCCTTCCTTCCTTCCTTCCTTCTTCCCTCCCTCCCTCCCTCTCTTCCTTCCTTCCTTCCTTCTTCCCTCCCTCCCTCTCTTCCTTCCTTCCTTCCTCCTTCCCTCCCTCCCTCTCTTCCTTCCTTCCTTCTTTATTTCCTTCCTTCCTTCCTTCCTTCCTTCCTTTTATTATTCTCCTCCATGAAGACAAGAACTTTCTCTTATATAAATAAGAAAACTGACACAATGCTCTGTACACAGTAGACACTAAATGAATAAATAGACTATATACAATTCCCTCCCCAAAGCCCTTGAATTTATTATTTGACAGCACATAATTGCTGCCTTTTTGAAAAGAGGTGACTGACATTTCACATAAGGCCTTGGAAACCACCTCAGCTAAAGCTGACATCTCAGTTACCAAGACATTGGAGATTGGAGGAGGTGGAGATGGTGAGAAGGAGGAGGCTCCTTTTTTCTCAGGAGTTTTGACTTGACAGGGCTTTACTCATATGTCTGTCAAAAGATCAGGGGGCTGGGGGGAGAGCTTTAAGCTAGCTATGGCTTATGCCAGGATAATGTTAGTTATATAATCGGAATTCTGAAGGCAGAGGCATCCCAGAATTTGAGAGAATCAAGTGTGTGATGCCTCCTTGTGTGTATGTGTGTGTGTGTGCGCGTGCGTGCGTGTGTGTGTGTGTGTGTGTGTGTGTATGACTCCTAAGGCACCCAGGTCACTATGAGAGAGTGTTATTGTCACAGAATACTCAAAAGCCAACAAAGCTGCCAGTCACAGACTGAAGCAGAAGTGCATCAAGAGCTGCTCTTCTGCTTGCTTTGGGAGGTGTTGAATTGTACAATATCAGAAGGAGGTCAGCTAAAAATAAAAATAAAAGTCTTTAAACAGTCACTTTACAAGTTAGTGGTTTGGAATGGCAATGAAAACCAAGTCCAGGTTTCCCAAGGGAGCAAGAATGGTTCTTGGCAAAATCATAATAATGACTGAAATTTATATAATGCTTTAAAGTTTATGTGATTTATTTAGGATATCTTACTTTAGCTTCAGAAAAGAAACCCTGTAAGGAGCTATGAGTATTTTTAATCTTCATTTTATAGATGAAGAAACTGAGTTCTCATCTATAAAATGAAGATTTACTCAGAGTAAATTTAGTTAACTAGTTAACCTCTGACAAGGCAAGATTTGAAATAGGGCTCTTCAACTGTAAGCCCATATTTTCTGCTCTATATTATTTTTAGTGTCAATCTAGTTCCCCTTTCAGCATCCATCCCTAATTTTGAGATGTACCTTGGTCCATCAGGAAAAATTCTGGACTGGAAACAAGAGACCTAAGAATAAGACTAGTCCTGTTTTTCACTAATTATGTCATTCTGATCAGATCCTGTAGTCTCTCTAGGCGTCCTCTTTTTCCTTACAATGAGGATAATATTTGTACTTTCTACTTCAGAAGGTTATGAGATAAACTTTAAAGTGCTATATTAATGCAAGTTTAAAGTCATGAACATTTGAAAAAAAAGGAGGCAATTGGTCTCATGACCAATAATACGGAGGACTGTATGTTAGTTTTACTAGTTGCAGAACTGTTAAAACACCTTCCCTTTATTCCTCCCTTTCTCCTTCCCTTTCTGCCTCCTTTTCTCTCTCCCTCCTTTCCTCCTTTCCTTTCTCTCTCTTTACTTCCCTTCCCTCCTATAACCAATTAATAACAGAAAAAGGTAATCTCATATAATTATTCCTCATCCCCTTGCTCATTACCCATATGCTGGCAAAGCTGAAACCTGACACAACATCTTCTTCTCTTGGAACTACTTATCAATTTCCTCATTGCAATTTCAGCTACAATATGTACCCTTGACTTCTACCATCACTTTACCAATCTGTGGCAACAAGCAACTGATCTTAATTCTGCTCACCCACCTCCTTACAGAGGATGAGGAAACAGAGAAGAGTGACAGCATATTCTGCTTGACACAACAGTTTTCAGTCCCAGAACTAAGCCCCAGAGAGACCTAAGCATGTGGTTTCATGTTTAGTAAGTCTGAGGAAAGGAGATCTATCCCACTAGCATCATTCCTATCTTCCCAGAAGTCACTTGTGGTAGGGTTTGAGGCTGGTGAAAAGGGAATCCTCCAACAGGAGAGGAAGTTAAGACAGCTCTGAGGTCCAGCACTAGGGGATCCACCATCAAAGCTGAGGGAGTCAGAAAGTGAATGAGGAAAAGTGATTTAAATTACAAAAAAAAATTCAGGAAGAATAAAACTCAATTAAAAACCTTGAACTTGAGCAGATAAATAAAAAAATATGGTTTCCAAGACAACCAACCAATCCAAACAACTTTGGAAACATTTTGTCAGTTAAAGAAAAGTGAAACAAAATCTGATAGGTAGAGGGTCCTGTGGAGTCCCAAGAGGCGGGGGGAGGGAGGATGCATAGCAGGATGTTCCTGAATGGTTCAATAGGGAAATGAATCACAGAAACAGACTTTCTGACCTGCATGATGGAAATCAGTAGAATCGAAAAACTTTAATCCAGGATGCCAAATTCCCATACACACACAAACAGAGACAAAGAGAGACAGACATAGAGATTGAGAAGAGAGGAGAGAGAGGGAGGGAGGGGAAAAAACAAAGGAAGGGAAGAAAAAGGAGAGGGAGGGAGAGAGAATTGAGAATGGAAATAAGCATAAATGAAGTAAAATCTGAAAAAAGAGAAGAAAAATGCAATAACAAACACATGATCTCTTACAAGTGAAATATTGATCTTAAACATAGTATTTACAAAAAATAATTTAAGGCACATGAAGATATAATATACCAGAAGAATGTGATATACTAAAAAACAATGCCAATAGAACACCATTACATGAGAAATAATAGAAGAAAACTGTCAAAAACTTCTGAACATAGAAAGTAAAGTGCCAATTGAAAGAATTCATATATTGCTGCAAATAAGCAAGCAAACAAACACTATGCTGCAAACTGCCAGACACAGAGGTGAAATTTAATAGCCTCAATGACAAACAAGAAATTCTGCAAGCACACAGAAAGCCCTTTAAAAAATAAAGGAAAATAAATTAATATATATAAAAATATTCTTTATTTAACAGAAATTGCAGAAAGGAATGGAACAATGTGTTCTTAAGAGTAAAGGAATCCAAGATGCAACAAAAAGGACATGGCCTAAAAATTTGAATCTAATAATTAATCACAAAAGGAAAAGAAAATGAATAATGGAAATAAAATTTTAAAATTGCTGTATCTAGGGATTTTTGCTTTGCAAACACTTTAGACAATAAGAAGAAAAGAGAACCAAGAAAATTACAAGTGATAAATTTTCTCCCAAGGAGAAAAAAGTGCCCCTTCCCAAAGAGAAAACATCTAGAAATACAAAGATATCTATGAGGTTAGAAATGGCAATAGAAGAACATTATCTCCAGAAACTCCTCTTCCTATACTTCCTATCACCACAAAAAAATACAAAATATCCTGTTTGACATTCAAACCTCTTCATGAATTGGCTTCCCTACCACATACTCTTTGAGCCTTTAACACTGATGTCCTTGTTCTATGAACAAGATACTCCATTGCTCAGCTCTGGAATTTTTATTTTATGTTTTTCCCCCATGCCTAAAGTTCTCCTTCATCTCTGCCTTCTCTATCTTCCTTTTAAGTCTCTACTAAAATTCCATTTTCCACAAGAGGCCTTTCCCAATCTCTCTTAATTCTAATGTTTTCCTTATAATTATTATTTGCTATTTTTCTTGTATGTAGCTTGTTTGTTCATATTTGTTTCCTTGTTGTCCCCTTATTAGATTTTTTTTTGCTTCTTTATGTGCCTAGAAGTTAGTTCAATGCATAGCACTGTCACATAGTAGGTAGGTACTTAGCAAATATTTATTGACTGACTGAATCATAGAGTAAAAGTTCAGAATAAGCATAAAGAGAAAAATAATTCATGTAGAGTACAAATAAAATAGTAAAACTGTTCATTATCTTTAACCTAGAAACTTTGCTATTAAGTATAGCTCTCAAGGAAGTTATTGATAAAAAGAAAGGAAATGTTCTTATATGTCAACAAATATTTCCATTAGCACTTATGTGTCTGCAGCAAGAAAATGGAAATAAAGTAGTTGTCCATTCATTGGAGAATGGCTAAACAAAATGTGACACTTGAAGGTAATGGGATATTACTGTACTGCAAAAAACTATGAATGTGATGATTACTGAGAAGCATGACATAAAGAATGAAATGAACTGATTCAGTAAGATAAGCAGAGTCAAGAAAAGAATACATACAATGACTACAACAATGTAAGTGGAAAGTATAATAATCATAAAAAAGTGAACATTGTGAAATTTCAAAGAACATGATCCCAAAAGAACAATGACCCCAAAGAAAAGATGAGAAAGACAATTTGCCCTATTTTTTTTGTGTAGAAATAGAAAGTTTCAAGTGTGAAACTTTGTATATATTTTTCTGACTTCCTTAATGTGGGAAGTCACACACACAATCAATTTTTTGTGATTGCTATATTTGCTACTTTACTTTTTCTTAGTTTTTTAAAAATAAATATTTATTGTAACATATTTATATATTACATACATTGTATTATATTGTAATGTATTAGAATAAATATTTATTATAATAAAATATTAAAAAACATATTTGTTTATCTACATTTGAGTTTATATATATATATTTAAAATATTATTTGTTTTATGGGATGGTCTCTGGAAAGGGGAAGAGGAGAAATGTTGGAGAAATTTAGGTGATATAAAATAAATGAAATAAAATATTTTGGGAACAAAATTTTCAAAAGCAGTGGTCACAAAGAGCCATCATAGTATAATCATAGGTGGATTTTGCCAAACTATCCCCATTCCTTTTTTTCATAGCAGTATTAAGCTAATAAGAGGCAGTGACATAGTTTAGGAGAACTATGTTTGGAGTCAAGAAGAGAGAAGGTTCAAGTCTTGACTTTGACATATGCTAGCTCTGTCACCATGGGCCAATCACTTTAATTTTTGACGTATTATCACAGAAAGAGGAATTTGAGTTCTTTTATCTAACCCCAAAGGGAAGAGCCAGAGCTAATGGGTAGAAACTACAAAAAGATAAATTTAGTCTTGTTCTAAGAAAAAAAAAACCCATAATTATTTCTTTTAAAAGTTTTTAGTTTGCATTTTTCAGTTAATAAACATTTATTTCCTTCATGATTTCTCCCTCTTGCACTCTTCATTTAAGAGAAAGGGAAAAAAAAACTTTTTTTTATGTTGTTTTGTTTTTGCAGGGCAATTGGAGTTAAGTGACTTGTGCAGGTTCCCAGAGCTAGGAAGTTTTAAGTGTCTGAGGCCAGATTTGTCAGGTCCTTCTGACTCCATCCAGAGCTCTATGCACTGAGTCATCAAACTGCCTCCTCCTGCCCACCCCAAAACTTGTAAAACATATGCACAGTCAAGTAAAACAAATCCCTATATTTAATAACAATTATAGTTAACATTTATATAGCATTTTAAAGTTTGCAAAACTCTTCACAAATATTAATGCCATCTTATCTCCATATCAGTCCTATGAGGTAGGTGATATTAATTCTATAGTTGAGGAAACTGAAGAGGACAGATGTAAAATGAAGACTTGTTCCAATTCATACAACTACTAAATGAGAGAGGTTGGATTTCAAATCAGATCTGTCTCCAAGTCTAGTGCTCAATTCACTGATCACTTAGAGCATCTAATTTATATTGGTGACCAAAAATATAGTAACAATTACAGAAATACTCATATATACTGCACTGCCTTAGTTGATAATTTTCCCTCCTAACCTCCTCTCCCTCCCCCATACCTCCAATATATGTCTTCAAGTAAAAACTTGAATGGCTAAAAAAAATACTATTGGAATTCAGTTGTTATATCTGGGTTGTAAAACATGTTGCAGGTTGAAAAATAGAATCTCAAGACAATGGTCATACAAGAACATAGCCTAATGGTTATCTGAAAAGTCACAGCATCCCAGACTCAGTCCTTAGAGCCTCATTAGACCTCGAAGATCCAAAGTTATTCATTGCATCCTAAGTCATTGACATGTTTCCTCATTTTGATCTTACTATTGGATTTGGATTATTGAAGAGAGAGGGAGACTTAAGACTTTGTGAAACTCTACCTTACTTAAATTCAATTCAGGCATGGATCAAGACATCACCCTGTTATGCGTTTGGTCCTCTCTGAAAATGAAGAATAGACAACAAACAACTAAGTGTAGACACAATACACAATTTATCTAAGACCGAGAAACTGAGACACTACACATTACCTCCCCAATATTCTTTTGAAGAAGACTCAGAGATATACTCATTTCAGGGAAAGTTGCCAGAAAATCAGATAAAGCAGGAAGTCCCGAGGCCCTTCAGAATCCTGAAAGCTTATCTATATGATTTTACTTTATAAATAACTGAATCTACCTCGAAAATGCCAAGGAAACATGAAATAGTGAAAAGAATGATGAACTTAGAATAAGGACAGAAATGAATCCTGGTCCTGAAAACACATCTCATAGAACAGTCAAGTCACATAAAACAATTAGATTCATTATATCATGACATTATTGGATACATGTACATGTCTATACATACATACATGCATACATATATATACATACACACATATACATATGTTGTTCAGTTGTTTTTCCAGTCACATATTACTCTTAATGATCCCATTTGGGATTTTTTTTGACAGAAATACTACTGTGATTGGCCATTTCCTTCTCCAGTTCATTTTGTAGATAAGTAAACTGAGGCAAACATGATTAAGTGGCTCTCCCAGGATCACACAGAAATTAGAAGTTGAATTTTCCTCACTATAGGCTTGGTGACCTGATTTATATCTATATTTATATTTATATCCATATCCACATCCATGTCATACACATACACACATATCACATGTATTATATGTGTATTATGTGTAATACACATTATATGTGTATTATATGATGTAATAAACCTAGCATGCATACATATGTAGATATTATATTTATGCATATGTATGTGTATGTGTTTGTTTATACATATACCCACAAAAAATTGTGCCCTCCACTAAAATGACTGTATTGTTCTCTGACTCCACTATAGTTACCTATTTCCTACAGTTACCTATTACCTGCATGGCCTTTTAAATTTTATAAGGCACTAGCTCTGTTTATTTTCACCATTTCTCTTGCAGCAAAATCAAGAATTATATTCAAAGGTGTGCTGATGCCAGCTCAGAGGTGGTCTTAAAAGCCATTGTTAAATTTTTATTGTGAGCATTTACACCTTGGAAATCTGCACATGCTACAAAGTAGAACTTGATTTATTGTTTTGTTGGTTATTTAGGCTTAAGAATGTGATGGAGGAGATATTAATAATGTAGATTAAATTTAAAAGTGTTTCTTTCACGTATTTTTCCTGGGAGCCAGTTGTTAAACATTTATCAACACACTATCGATATTCCTTTATATGGGTAATTGCCATGTATATTACACAGAAGGAAGAGGGTAGGTATTATTTATGGGTATGTCTAACTTTACAAGTAGATGGATTCCAGTAAAATTGGCTAAAAAATAAATCTTCCTTTCTCAACTCTACCTTGCAGACTCCTTACTTAATATTTACTTTAAGGCTCAATTCTACTTTAAGGCTCAATTTACATGCTGTATTTTCTCTGTAAAGTTTTTCTTGACTATTAATGTTAAAGATCTTTCCCTGTTCAAATTACTCTTTATTACTTATCTTTATACACACCTATCTATGTGGTTTCTCCCCTCATGTCAAGTATAATGTAAACTGTTTGAAGCCAGGTACTGATTAGCTTTTAATCTTCATGTCCTTAGCACTTAGCACAGTGCAAATTAAAAATGTTTAATGAGTGTTTGTGGAATGAATAAATGGATTTTTTCCTTTAGAAAAAAAGATGCATTCTCAAATGTCTTTTTTAATTATTTTTTTTTAATTTTTAAAAATTCCCACTCCATAAAGCAAAAAAGGATTTGTGTCATCTTGCTTTTTGCAAGATTTGCTAATAGTCAGAGTGGCATGATCAAGAAAGAAAAGAAAGAAAGAAAGAAAGAAAGAAAGAAAGAAAGAAAGAAAGAAAGAAAGAAAGAAAGAAAGAAAGAAAGAAAGAAAAGGAACGGAGGGAAGGAGGGAGGGAGCGAGGGAGAGAGGAAGGAAGGAAGAAAAAGGACAGAAATGTGACTCAGTAGAGCATTGGATCTGGAGTCATGAGTTCAAATTCAGCCTCAGATACTTACTAGCTTGCTGACCCAGGGCCAGTCATTCACCTACCCAGGTGTCTGGAACAGTCTCACCAACTATACAATGAGGATAATAATAAGTACTTCCTACTTTTTATGGTAGTGAGAAATAAGACAATATTTGTAAAGCATTTTAAAAACCTTAAAATGCTGCACAAAGATTAGTTATTGTTATTCTACACTGATACATTAGCTGTGTGAAAGTAAACAAGTTTTTTCTCCTTTCTGGTTCTTAATTTCCCCATCTGTAAGCTGAGGGTAATAATATTTTGCATGATTTACTTTATGGGTTTACTATGAGGAAAGTACTATGACAATACATATAATAACTATCAGCTTCACCCAGAGCTTGTGTCTGAGGGGGTTTACGTCCACCCCTTATAGCCCATTTAGAACTATACACCCATCCCTATACTGGATTAGTCCTACCCTTGACTCTGGCCATCTCTTTCTCTCTAGACTAGAGAGCATCTCTTAAGTACATGCTCACAATTTCCAGAACTCTACTTCTTTTTTTTTTTCTTGTAGTTAGGCTATTAGCAATATTTAAGGGACCTAGAGTATTGGAAAAAGAAACAGCAAACCACTCCAGTATCTTTTTCAGGAAAATCCCATGGACAGTACTGGTGTGCTACATTGGCAAGGGATCATAAAGAGTCAGACAGGACTGAATGGCTGAATTACAGCAACAAAGGAACCTGGGCTATGATAACACATTTTATATGGAAATGACATGGTTCCCAGAGGAAGGAGACTAATGAAGGTTAGAAGACCTGGATTTAAATCTTGGTTTGGGTAGTTTCTAGCAAGATGATCTTAGGCAAATCACTTAATCTCAGTTTCTGCTTTCTTGTAAAATGAGGAATCTCTGAAAGACCTTCCAGTTTTGGATTATGATCCTGTGAATCCACTGGTAAAATCCCACAAAGGATTATATTGCAGGTTATATGTAATAAATTAGACTTCAATTGAGAAATCCAGTATATTAATTTATTACTTCCTCTTTCTGAAATAGCTTTGAATTTGTTTTGTATCTGTACTGAGCACTTACTAATTTATGAATTTTTTTTGATTCACTTTAGTAGAATAGAGGATTATTGAAGGTAGAAATCATCTTACTTTTTAATTTGAATGCCCAGCATAGAACTCGACTCATAGCAAGTGATTAGTAAATGGTGATTGGATAAGTCAATTGGATAAGAGTGTGAGAGCTACCAGAAGAAGAATGTTTGTTATATTCAACAACTAAAAAAGTGAAGGAGGAATAATTTCTCATTTTTTTTCAGGATCTAGGGCAATTTGTTTTCAATAAGTCTTCTGAAATTCATTAGGCAAGTATCCATTAACATCACTTTATACATAAAGTAGCTGAGAATCAGAAAGGTAGTGATTTTCCAAGGCTACAAAGTATCAGTCAAATTAGAGGCCAGTTTTTCTGGATCCAAATTGACTGTTTTTGTTACTATATTATAATGGAGAGTCATAGAATTTAGAACTGAATGGGAACATTTATACAATATAACCTCTTACTTAACAGAAAAGAAAACTGAAGGCCAGAATAATAAAATTATTTACCCAAAGTCAAACCAGTAAATTTGAATACAGGTATTATGATACAAATCTAGTATCCTTAAGCAGTTTAAACAGAAGGATAATTAATGGAATCAAATTAATTTTCCCCTTATAGAAAATCATTTTGACCTTTAAAAAAAACTCAGAGCTGTTCTTTACTTACTTTGTGATCCTGGACAAACCACTTACCCTCTCTGACTCTCAGTTTCATCATTTATAAAATGAGGGGGTTGGACTAGAGGAGCTATGATAGGCCTCCTAGTTCTAGAACTATAGACACAGATCTTATACTTGAAATGTCATTGAAACGAAAGTCTTTGTTATTTGAATGGGAGTGAAGACTCAAGTGACCATGCCATTCTGGGAAGATTGTGGAAAGAGATGGTAACTGGCAAGAGCCTGAAGCTTTTCATGGGTATTTGGATTGGCAGTGATAGTCCTGGGCAACAAAGGCAAATGTCAGGAAAACAAAATGGAAGAAGCAATTATTCTCTTGGTAGGGAAAGGGATCCTGGAACAGCATAATTAGACTAAGTACCAAAAGAAATCTTGGAGATCATTAAGCCAAATTTCTTCATTGGAAACATGAGAAAATTAAGAAAATTAAGACTTAATTGCTTAAGGTTTATGGCTATTGTGTCTGGGGAAAAATTTAAACACATGTTCCTTTCTCTCCAAATATAATGCAATCCATCCAGTCCACTCCACCATGATCAATGCTTTGAAAAGTTATCTGACAATGAACCTGATAAAGAGGTAGATAGATGGGTGATGTTTAACAGTACAGTACATTGAATAGAAACATGGAACTACAGGAAAAAAAATAGGACAATAAATAACAATATTGCATCCAAGATCTAGACAAGTGCTCAATGCCCAATGATGAGGTAATCTCTCATACTTTTGTGTATCACTGTAACAGCAATAACAACAACATCACTTAGTAGCCAACCCTCTGCTAATGAGCTTTTCTAAACTGAGCCAAGCTGGTTGTCAGATCACAATCCATCATCATCTTTGTGCTCAACCCCCCTAATCTGGTAGTATCTTCCAGATGCTTAATTCTTCTAACTTTTAAGAATCCAAGTTATCATCAGAAGATATCAGAATTCTTTAGCAGAGGTATAATAATTATTCACATTTAAATAGTACTTTAAAAAATCTTAAAATGCTTCACAATAATTCTTTAAAATAGGTAGATCAAAATATTATTTCCATTTTATAATGAGGAAATTGAGGTTCAAAATGACTTACAGAAGATCACACTTGGTGTGGAGGGTATTCCTCTTGCTCCATTAATTAATTTTTTTCTATTGGCTTACATTGGGTCTGCAGTCAGAAAACCTGAGTAAATCTGTTAATAATTAGCTATGTTAAGGGGCAAAACATCTCCCCTCTTTAAGCCTTAATATCCTCATCCATACACTGGGGCTAATAATCATCGTTATAGCTTGATATGATCTTAAAGTTAATTTAATCCCACCTTCTCACTTTTCAGGTTAATAAAATGAGGCCCAGGGAGGGGAATGGTCTGTCCAAGAGCACACATTAGTAAAGTGGGAAGAAACATATTTGAATTCAAGTCCTTTGACTTCAAATCTTATCAGTACCATTGCTTTGCCTATTCTGCAGGGATACTGTGAAATCAAAATGGGAAAATGTATATAGAGTCCTATGTAACTTTAAAGAACTATGAAAGAAGCAGCAAAGAAATTCTAGGAAGATGGTAGATGAGGTCAGCTATTCCAAGCTCTCTAGATTTCTCCCATAAAAAAGACAAAATTGTGCCTCAGGGTGAATGTAGAACAAGTAAAAACAAATAGTAATTGAGGATGAGCAATGGTCCCCCTGGTATAATTGGAGAAAATCCAAAGAAAGATGGTATAAGGTTAGAATATTGCTATGGTGTAGGAAATGATGAGTTGGTGGATTTAGAAAAATGTCGAAAGACTTGGATGTATAAAGGATGATGTTTTCCACCTTCAGAGAAACAGAGGACAAATAAATAAAGTACAGCCTCACAGAGATGAGTATGAATGTATATGTGTATATATGTATGCCATTATAAATATATATGTGTATGTATATGTGTATATATCTATTTATCTCTCTACCTATATTTGCACTTAATTGTATCCTTCTTGAGAGAGGTGGGGGAGAGGAAAGGAGAAAAAAGAATAAAGTAAAAACTACACAGCAGAGAACAATAGAAAACTTCCTAGAAAGCAAAGAGGGACAGCTCTGAATATGTGTAGTATTTATTATATAGGTATTCTTGAAATAGAAATTTATTGTTTTTTGAATCTTCTCTTATGTTCTGCTATGCACATGGCAATGTTTTTTTTTCTATGTTGCATTTAAGTTTTAAATAAGTAAATATATATACATATGTATATATATTTAAAAAGCAGTAGCACCAATAACATAATCCATATTAATGTTGTTGGGTCTCAAGTATGAACATTGGCTTTGAAGAGATAGTGTTCTTTGTCTCAATAACTGGCTCCCTCCACTGTCTCCTTGACATGTGGAACAGAGAGGGCCTTTCCTCTGATGACACTCCTTCAGTGGGAACAGGTGGACTGGCTGCTGGTGACAGAAGAATATCCTGGTGGTATCCTCGGCAGGGCTTCCTGCTTCTCCCCCTGCCAGTCAGGTATTTCCAGATGCAAGGAGCCTTCAGAGTCAATGTGTCAGAGACATGAGGAGAGATGGGCTGAATGTGACAGCTCTGCTTCTAATTAGGAAGCTTGGTAATGGCCTGGTGAACTGTTCCAAACTTCATTTTCTGGAAAAGGAGAGAGAAAGTGCTTATTGTTTGATAAATACCTTCTATTCTTATAGTATTAGGGGCTTATTAAAATGGTTAATATGTATTCCTTGTATCATCTTTTAGGCTTTTTGTTCCCCATAAAATAAAACAATTTCATTCTCTTAAATCTAATATGTGCTCGTGTTTGCTCCTACCTTCAAAAGTTAAGTATGTCTCTTTTTAGAATTACTTTCCTTTGCCATCTATAATCATTAAAACAACAACAGCAAAACCCCTTTATAATATCTTTGGGAAAGAAGACAGACTTGCTTTTGTTAGTCTTCAAAATATAATAATAGCTCACTTTAAATAGAATTTTAAGGTTTACAAAGTGCTTTTCCTCACAATAATCCTGTGAAATTTTTATTTGATAGGGGAAGAAATTGAGGTTTAGTGAAGTTAAAAATGACTTTCCTATAGTCACACAGCTAGTAGGGAAGGAGGGAGAGTGGAAGAAAGAATTGAAGGAAGGAAGGGAGAGAGGGAAGAAGAAAGAAGGAAAGGAAGGATAAAGAAAAGGAGGGAAGAAGGAAAGAAAGAAGGAAGAGAGAATGAATATCATGCAATATTTTGCATGATAGACAGGTGTCTCAATCAGTTGAGGGACAAATTTGATATTCATTCCATTTATACCTTTATCGAAATTAACTAATAAAATATATTAACCAGCATAGAGCTAAACACAGCTCCTCAGGTACTCCACTGGAGACTATACTGACATTAAGCTTTTAATAACTGCTTTTTGAGTCTAGTCATTCAAACAGTTTTGAATTTAATTATATAATTCTCTATCCCATATATAATATAATAACAATGTATTATATTATATACAATATAAGGCACTTATCAAACTGTGATGTTTGTTAAACATCAAGGTAAACTATGCTGAAAGCATTCTCTTTGCTTTCCATGCATCAGTACATATTTAAAATAATTTCTCATCATCTTCAATGAAATTCAGCAAATATTCCTGAAGCACTTGCTATGTTTCAAACACTATGCTAAGTGCTAGGGATATGAAGATATAGTCTCTGCCCTCAAGGAGCTTACATACAACTGTAAAAAAAGATTAACACAGATAAATAAAAAAAATATACAAAACAAATATTGGGTGATTTAGGAAGAGCAGTAGTAGCTGAAGATATCAAGCAATATTCCTCCTAGGAAATGGCTCTTAAATTTATCCTTGAAGAGGACCTGAGGATTCTAAGAGGCAGAGTCAAGGAGCAAGTCATCTATGCCTACACATATATGATCAATAGCATGCTCAAAAATCTATTAAGAAGGAGATCTGGCAGTCACACTAGAAACAGAGTCAGACAGTAAAGGAAGAGAAGAGGAAGGGGAGAGGAGGAAGTAGAATTGAGAAGACCAGGAAGAAAGCTATTGTAATAGCGATGTGAGTGGTAATGAAAGCCTGGGTTGGAATAGAGGCAGTGAGAGTAGAAATGAATGAGAAACTATTTTAGAAGTAGATTCATTAGGACTTGTCAAATGAAGAATAAAAGAAAATATCAATGTCTTATCCATGGATTGCCAAGTAAAGTGTTGGTGCCGGTGAAAGAATTCAGGAAGACAGAAGGTGAAGCAGATTTTTGGATAAAGATGAATTCCGTATGTGGCTTATAGTGATTAGAGTATTTGATGGGACATGTAGATAGATAAGGTTCCATAGACAATAAGAAATATAAATCTAAAGCTTAGCATAGATAGATCATTGTTTATAAAGAATCTCATTCAGATAGAACAATGATTTTAGTTCCTTGAGACATTTTTACCTATGGTGTAGATCACTTTGGGCATCTTGGGTCCTCAGCTTTTCTGAAAGTGCAACTACTTTATATGTATAGAGTGCACCCCTAGCTCATTAATGTCTCTTCAGTTTTCTTAAGTCTTAGCTCAGCTGCCGCACACTTTTAAATTTATCTTGTATCTAGTGTTGAGAGGGATAACTAACATGGATGATGGAGTCAGGATGCAAAAATATCTCAACAGTCTAGATTATTGGGCCAAAATAAGATGAAATATAAGGGGATAGAAATATCATTTACACCTCCATTTAAAATTTACTTCACAAGGGGAAATATAAATAGATAATAGTCTCATGTGGAAAAAAATCTGTATCTTTCTTCTCAGTATCACTTACATTCATTTTGTCATTTATATTTTGATTACCATTAATATCCATGACCTCATTCCCTAATACCCAGATTATTGAAAGAAATTCCTAAATGATCTCTCTTCCTCCTCTGTTTCTAATCTCTCTTCCTCCTAATTCATGGTTACAAAATTAATTTTCCTAAAACACCATTTTGGTGATTTTGCTTTCATGTTTATAAAACTTGATGATTGTACTAAATGAAGTGCAATGTCATTCACCTGGCATTTAAAACCCTTTAAAATCTGGCTTAAATCTGCTGTTTCAAAATTACTTTTCACCTTCTATTGACAAGCAGCTCAATATCATTAGCTCTGGGATTTTTGAATGTTTGATTTTTTTGCCTTGTATGTTGTAGGCATTTGTAGTGATCTCTCTTTCTCTGTCTCTTTGTACCCATCTTTGTTTCTCTTTGTCTTTGCTTCTATTTCTACCTCTTTTTGTATGTTTCTGTCTTTTATCTGTCCCCCAGTTTCTGTCCTGTCTCTTTCCTTCTCAGCCCTTATCTCTTTTTATGTGTCTATAACACTGATATAGAGTCAGATAAGGAGAGTATTCTATGGATGAACTATCCCACAAAAATAATGGGTTTGGTGTTAGAATCCTGGTTTTGATTCTTTTTGAGTTTATTACTTATTAGCTGTATGACCTTGGACTAGTAAAACACTTTGTCTTAGGGTCCAACTTTTCCTATGCTAATAGAAGGGAATTATACTACATAATTTCTAATTTTCCTTCCAATTCCAAAATTCTTTGATTTCTGGTTTAAAGTGTATTATTTGTAGAGGGCTATCTATATATGTTTGGGCCTGGGAGTAAGACTATTAAAATGGACTGGGCTTTTGACTCTAGGGCTTGGAAAGCTGGCTGCCATAATGTCTATAGTGTACACTGATCCTCCCCCATGCAAATATTCTTGAGCTTCTATCATATTTTCCTTCTAGAAGCTCAATGCCTTTTTTTTTTTTAAATAGGTATGAAAATCGCCATTTGTCTGTCTCAAGGTACCTATGTGCTTTCTTCTCTGGCAGTCAGACAACAGCCAGTATTCTAAATATAGCTGAGAAGGGAAATGCTATAAAAGAAGCATTAAAAATAGAAAGGGAAGCACTGGTGTGAATAATGTATGGGAGAGAATCCCGCTAGCAACTAACCCAAAGCTCAAAAGCCCTTGATGGGTTGCATAGGGTACTTAGTATTGGGCTAACAAGTAATAAGGCACATGTGTTGAACAAGGAACAATGAAAGGGAGCAGATCAACTAATTACCATCTGCCATTGTGAATTATAATGGGGAAAGTAAAACATAAAATCAAACTGAATGATTTATCCTAAGTGCTACAAAACTAATGTCTTTGAACCTTGGAATGTCAAAATGCAAAGGGACATTAGAAGATGAAATTTAGAACAAAGAATGAAATAACTAGAAAAACCTTGACACATAAAATGTTAGAAGAAAGAATGTCAGAGTTGGAAAGGACCTTGGAAAATAGGATGTTAATATTAGATTACTTTCTGTTTAGAGGAGAAGGTAAGGGGAAGGGAGGGAGAAAAAATTTGTAACAAGGTTTTGCAAGGGTGAATGTTGAAAATTATACATATGTTTTGAAAATAAAAAGCTTTATACATTTGAAAAAAGGAATATAGGATGTTAGAACAAAGAATATCAGAAGTGGAGGAGAGCTTGGAACCTAGAGGGTCAGAGATGGATTGATTTTAGGGACAATCTAATAATCACCATGGTTTTCCTTTCTTTGAGCATTTTCTTTCTCTCTCAGATAAGAATATTAATTCTTCTTTTATCTTTATCAAAACATTGTTAGGAATACCAGATGACATAATGGAATTAAAGTGTTTTGTAATAGGTCAATGCTATTTGAATGCTAATTATTATTGGAGCTTATCTAGTAGAACCCCTTTATTTGTATATGTAAGAACTGAGGTCCAGGTCAATATAGTTTGCCAACGGTAGTGTCCAAGACTAGAACCCTTCTTTCCTGACCAGAACCACTATTAGGAATTCTGGTATCTGAGAAATTCATTTCAGGGAAAGAGAGTGTTTTCTCCAATGCATGGTTGAATAGCCTCAAGGTAGGGTAACAGAAGTAAAGGTAGCCACATAGGCTGAAAAGATCAGTTTGCAAGAAGACAGGGACTGGAATAGAAAGCAATATGCTGGTTTAAGTACTGAACTTATTGGGAAGGAGAGAGAAGTGACATGAAAATGAGTAAATGAAAACAACAAAAATCTTAGCAGAATGGAGTGAAATGTAAAGGAAGTGAATTTTCAAGTGAGAAAAGGGGTTTGAAGACAGCATTAAGAAGTAAGGAATCTGCAAGCTCATCCTCTTGGCTCTTTGTTAGGGAATGTAAGAGGAATATCAGATTTTGAGGGGGTGCCAAGAGACTGGTGTGTTCAGGAAGAAGCTACATTTCAGTGAGCATTTGACCATGGAAACTGCAAAAAAAGAAATCTAGAAGGGAGGGAATTGGAAGACAGTAAAAAGATTTGTAAAGGGTAAAATGGCAAAAGAGGAAGCCAAGAACTTTGAAGATCCTGGTCTGAGATTACTATGGGGATGAGCAGAATATGAGATTCATCTGATGCTGCTTTTGCCACCAATTTCAGGTGTCCCCTTCTGTCCCAGGGGAACATCTGGGACAGCACCTTCCCTCCCCTCTCCCATTTTGATGGAGGTCCCTCATAATCACAAAATATTGAAGGATTATAATCAAGAGACATGGGTTTGGGACGTAATTAGAAAAAATATGTCCCCAAAATTGATACCTGGAGCAAAATCCCAGATGTCCCATGTTAGACCTGACTCTGCTCTTAAAGTCAAAGTTGCCTATCTTGAATTAGCTGCTGTAGATTTCCCATGGTTTAAAAGCCCAAAAGTAGGAAAAAGTTCCATCAGTGAATCTACTAACTCTGGATCCTTGTGATATCTCTGTCCTATACTGCACAGACCTGCTCTGAGGTGAGCTCTAAAATAATTATATCCTAAATAAGAATGCTTCTAAGACCTGAGTCATTCTTAATAGTATACTAAATATCAGCCAATGGCTTTTCCTCCATCAAAATATTTCCTTCCCGAAACTACAATCTTAACTAAAGCTCCAGACCTCATGGAATTGAAAAACAAAAAATTATCTAAAACAATTTCTGTGACCTTGGAGAGTACCAGCTTTGCAATGGAAGAATCTGATTCAAATCTCAGCTATTTTTCCAGGTGGATTTAAAAAACTCCTTTCCATGGTCAGGATAAAATGGGTTCAAATCTTGCTTTATATAGTTTCTAGCTGTGTGACCCCAAGCAAGTTATTTAACTTCTAATTACCTCCCTTTCTTCATCTGCAAAATGGGGAAAATAATAGCCCCTGTCTCCCAGGTTTGTTGTGAGAATCAAATGAGAAAATACATATACAGTGCTTAGCACAGAGCCTGACACATAGTATATATTTAATAAATGCTTGATCCTTCCCTTCTAGATTGATGAACTTAGAGGCAGATTGAACTGAGTTCAAATTTGCTTCCTATTTTTCCTCAACTGTAAGATTCCTTTAAGTCACGACTCAACTTCAGTTTCCTCATCTACAAAAGGAAAATGATAACAGATTCTACCTCCCAGTGTGATTATAAAAATCAAATGGGATATATTTATAAAGTTCTATAAAGATAATGGTAAGATATTTAAGTTACTATTAGCTTAGTGTACAGCTTTCCATAGAAAATTCATAGACAGCCATTATGAAAAGCTACAAGAATTTTGATGCTAAATTGGGCATCAGAATGGACTGAATTAACATAAGGGTTTGGAATGAAACCGAACAAAAGTATGATCACAGAGCTTCAAGGGGATTCAAGGACCATTCAGTACGATGCCTTCATTTTACATATGAAGATATTGTGGCCTAAGTAAGTAATCTGACTTTTATGTGCTTGGGAACCTCTTGGGGCTTCAGCATCCTCTGCAAAATGACAGTTGTAGAATATCAATATGAAAGTAGCTTGTCAAATTTAAAAAGGCCAATAAATATGGGAGACAGCTTATTCACACTGGATGATAAAACTCAGATCCAAAAGATTCAGCAGCTTCCAACAATGCCATGTATCTGATATTAAATGTCATAGAGATATGTGGTCTAAAGATATGAACAAGTAATTTTCACAAAAAGAATTTTAACCTATCAACAATCACATATTAAGGCTTTTCCAAATGACTAATAACAAAACAAATGTAAATTAAAATAACTTGGAGGTTTCATCTCATATCCAGGACATTTGCTAAAGTGAGATTCTGTGATTCTGGTGACAAAAGACAGAAATAGTCAATACTGGAGTGGCTGCAGGAAGAAGACAGAACAGTAATACATTACTGAAACTGTGAATTGGACCCACAGTTCAGGAAAACAATTGGGAGTTACTTGAGAAGAGTCACTAGAGAAGTTCATGCCTTTTGACACAGAGATATCCATCCTACTCCCAAAGAGGTAAAGCTAAATTGTTTCCTTATTAGCTTACCAAAAATTTTCTTTACTTATGGGAGTAGCAAAAAACAACCAAATATAAACCTGGAAAGAAAGAACATATCTATCTACAAACTACGGCATTTTCTGTGCTTGTTAGTGGGGGCAGCTAACTGACAAAATAGAGAGAACCAGGACAAGAACTCAGGAATACCAGAATTCAAATCCAGATTCAGACACTTACTGACTGACTGTGTGACCCTGGACAAGTAACTTAATCCTGTTTGCCTCAGTTTACTCATATAAAAAATGAATTGGAGAAGGAAATTAACTAGTATCTTTGTCAAGAAAGCCCCCAAAAGAGTTCATGAAGAGTCAGATATTACAAAAAATGATTCAACAGCAAGTACCTCTTGGCTTGGCTTCCAGAAACCCTAGGAACAGAGCTCTGTGAAGATCTGCATATGTTTTTGCTAGACAGAGTTTATGGATGTCCCTGGGATACAGCAGTAAGTGTTGCCACTTCAAAAGTCTGGACTCTGGGAAGACCTTTGTGTTACCTGCCTTCATCATCAGATCTCTTCTCATCCATTGGTAGTCTTAGGTATTAATTATCATACTTCAAGTCCCTCCTATTATTTCCATCCCTGTGATACTGAACCCAACTATAGAGAAACAAACTCCCCTCCTTAAATACAGTTTTTAATTTGCTCATTTTCATACACCTCAATACTATCCAAATCCCTCAATGCTTTACTGAAAATATTTCCATTCCTTTCACTCCAGCCTGTAGTACCTGATCCATAATTAACAAACATCTTTTCATTTTATTCTTACTTTGTATCTCTGTCTTCTGAGACCCACTGAGCCTTGGTTTCACTTGGATAACACTAACTTCTTGTCCATCATTTCCAATATTGGCTATACTTTTCTTACAGTTGCTGATTCTTATGTTTTCTTCTCTTTCAGCAATGCTAACATACTTTGTAGTTCCTAGATGTTCCTTCACCTTTATTTATGACTTCATAATGTATATTCTGCTCATTTGGAATGAAATGCCCATCCTTCACCTTTACTTGAATTCTTAGTTTCAGGACTTAGCTTAAATTCTACCTATTACAGGAGACCATTCCAAGTTCTTCCAACTGTTAATGTCTTCTCTCAGATTGCCTTCCATTTTGTAAATACCTCAGTTTTACATATTGCCTTCCCAATTAGTCAGCCAGTTAATAAACATTTTTTGAGCACCTACTATATACCTAAGAACTATGCTAAATGCTAGAGATACAAAAAGAGGTACATAACAGTAACTGGTCTCAAGGAGCTCAATTTCTAAGCTATTTTAGTTTAGGGACTATATTTGTTTTTGTTTTTGTCTTTTAAAGAAACATCCCTACAACTTAGCATAGGATCTGACAGTTAAATAGTTAATAAATGTTTATTGATTGACTGATTGAGACGACCTTGGGAACCATAAAGAATTCTTCTTCTATTTGAAATTTATGCTGAACATTCTATTCCCCCAATTTAATAGCATTTTATTTTTCCCCCATTACATGTAAAGATAGTTTTCAACATTGAGTTTTATAAGCTTTTGAGTTCCAAATTTCTCTCCCTTCTCTCCCTTTCTTCTTTCCCTTTCCCAAGAAAGTAAGCAATTTGATGTAGGTTATACATGCACAATCATATTAAACATGTTCCCATTAATTAATCATGTTATGAAAGAAGAATCTGAGCAAAAAGGAAAGAACCACAAAAAAGAAAAAAAGTGAAAATAGTATATTTCAATCAGCATTGAGACTCCATAATTCTTTCTCTGGATGTAGATATCAATTTTAATCATGAAGTTTTTGAAATTGTCTTGGATCACTATATTGTGGAGAAGAATTAAGTCTATCATAGTTAATTATCATGTGGTGTTGTTATTACACTGTTATCCTGTTTCTGTTCACTTCACTCAGTATCAGTTGATATGTCTGTCCAGATTTTTTCTGAAATATATCTGATCATAATTTCTTATAGAAAAATACTATTCCATTACATTCATATATCACACCCTGTTCAGCCATTCTTTAATTGATTGGCATCCCATCAATTTCCAATTTTTGCCGCCAATAAAAAAAACTGCTATAAATTTTTTGTACATATGGGTCCTTTCCCCCTTTTAAATGATCTCTTTGGAATAAAGATCTAGTAGCAGTATTGCTGGATCAAAGAATGTGCAGTTTCATAGCTCTTTGGGCAAATTTCCAAATTGTTTTCCAGAATGATTGGATCAGTTCAAAACTCTACCAACAATGCTTTGGTGTTCCAATTTTCCTACACCTTTCTAACATTTATTATTTTCTTTTTTCTTTTTTGTCATTTTAACCAATCTGATAGATATGAGGTGGTACCACAGAATTGTTTCTCCAATCAGTAGTGATTTAGAACATTTTTCATATGACTAAGTTAGCTTTAATCTATTATTCTGAAAACTTGTTCATCTTCTTTGATCATTTATAAGCTGAGGAATGAATTTTATTCTTATAAGGTGGACTCAGTTTTCTATATATTTGAGAAATGAAACCTTTATAATAAACACTGGTTATAAAAAAAATTGTTCCCCAGATTTTTGACTTTTTTTTTTACTTTTGGTTGCATTGGTTTTGTTTGTGCAAAATCCTTTAAATTAAATATAATAAAATTTATCCATTTTCCATCTCATAATATTCTCTATCTCTTGTTTGGTAATTTTTTTTTCTTCTCTATAGATATGACAGAAAAACTATTCCTTGGTCTCCTAATTTGCTTAAACCATTACAATATCCTTTATATCTAAATCATGAATCCATTTTAACCTTATCTTAGTATAGAGTGTGAGATATTGCTTTTTGCCTAGTTTCTGTCATACTATTTTCTGGTTTTCCCAACAATTTTTGTTATATAGCGAATTTTTATCCCAGAAGCTGGAGTCTTAGGGTTTATAAAAAGTAGAATATCATAGTCATTTACTAGTTTGCCTTATGTACTTTACTTATTCCATTGATCCACCCCTCTATTTATTAGTTTACCAGATGGTTTTGATGACTACCACTTTATAATGTATGGCTAAACCACCTTCCTTTTCATTTTTTACTAATTCCCTTGAAATTCTTGAACTTGGTTCTTGCAGATTAATTTTGTTATTATTCTCTCCAACTCTATAAATTTTTTTGGAGTTTGATTGGTATGACAAGCAAATTAATTTAGGTAGAATTGTCTGGAGAAGTGGGGGGGTGTCTCTGTAACGAGAGTTTTATTATAGGAGCTACTCTGCTTATTTCTCATGAATTTTTCAGACTTATTACAATGACTATATAACTGTCCATTTGAGGTAATTGAGATTACCTTTGTAGAAAATGAAAGGCTTGAGGAACACTTGTTGGTATTTTTTTTTTGGCTGAAGTAATTGGGGTTAAGTGACTTGTCCAGGGTCACCCAGTTAGGAAGTGTTAATATCTGAGTCCAGATTTGAACTCAGGTCTTCCTGAGTGCACCACCTAGCTGTCCCTCCTTGTTCAATTTTTTCGTAACTTAGTAAAAGAAGCATTTTGATTCAAATTCTGAAGCTCCAAATTTTTCATTTTTTCAATATTAAATTTAAATTAGAACAAATATGATAGTAGACATATTATAGATATAAAATCTGATGGAGAAAACTTTGGGGGAGAAAGTGAGAAAAAAACTGTTGATACTCTGCAGATAATCTTGGAGGCAATAATAAGTTAATTTTTTTTCCTATGGTTTAGAGTATCTTTATTCAGTCATTCAGCTGTACTCAACTCTTTATTGCTCCATGGACTTGTCCATGTTTTTTTTTTCTTTTTAATAAAAATAGCTTTTATTTTTCAAAATACATACAAAAATAATTTTCAACATTCTCCTTTGCAAAATCTTGTGTTCCAAATTTTTTTCCCTCCCTCTCCACTTTCCATCTCCCTAGACAGCAAGTAATCCAATATAAATTAAATGTGCAATTCTTCTAAATGTATTTCCACATTTATCTCCATGGTTTTTTCTTGGCAAAAAATACTGAAATAGTTTGATGTTTACTTCAACAATAGCTCATTTTATAGAAGATACAAACAGGGATTAAGTGACTTCACCAAGGTTACATAGCTAGTAGTTGTCTGGAGCTGGATTTGAGCTCATATATTCCTGATTCCAATGCTCAATACACTATAACATCTAGTTGTCTTCATGATATCTTACTGCTTTTTAAAAATATTCTGAGAATCCAACCCTCAACATTCCCCAAAAATGATTGATTCCAGTTCCAGACTGCATCAGAGTATATTTGAATTAGTCTAACAGTTTTTCCCATCTTTATTTTCTCCAGTCCCATTTTTATACCTTTGAAAATATATTTGGGCTATAATATCAGAATCTAAACATGTTGATTCTCTTTTCTTAATGATAAAAAAGGTTTTTTTTAAATAAAAATCTTCACAGATCTTTTCCATCTTTCTGTTTTTCTCTGTCCAGTTTGATCCTTTAATGCCCTAAATTTTCCTCAATATGATCTCTCACCAAACTTACTTTAAACTTGTTTTTGCCATCACCTTTTCTCATTGTTTATAAAGGCTTCTCCATAAAATTTTATAGACAAGTTTATATTCTAAATCTATATTGACATTGAATGTCTGTTGATATTTTTTTGCAAAGTATTTATTGGCTAAGGTAGTTTCTAGGATCATAGGTCTCTCAAATATGACATTTGATTTCAATCTAATAAGCAAATAGTTTGGCTTGGAACATGGAATTGATTTGGAATAGTTCCCTTATCAGTAAATCATCATTTTCTGTCTTAAAGCATAATATCACTATTGTTATGTTATTTTTGCCATGTCTTCTGCCTCCTGATTCTAAAATATAATCAAATGTACCATATAATGGTATTTTTTGTTGGTTTTGGATGTACAATAAACCCAAATCCTCCAATTTCATTATTTCTTTCAGAACAATCTGAGAGCCATCCTTTGTCTTCAGTTTTCTCTTGTCTTATGCTTTCACTTATAATGAGAACTTCCAGATTAATACTATCGAGTTTCTTCATTAGTATAGTGAGTACCAACAGTTAAGTTAATGTTTATAGATGATCTTAATACTTTGTGATCTTGAGAGTCTTTTCCCCCTAAAAGGGATCATATGAGATGAGTCTCTGTGTACTTAACTATACTTGAATAGGAGATATGGTTTATTGCTAGGACTACATACTTGAAGTATTCCCAGAATTATGTATCTTTGGGGTACTTTGATAGTAGAGCCTCCAAAAACCAAGGGTAAACTTCATATCATGATATAGTAATGGAATAGGACTTTATAAAAAAGAGATCATAAAAGAAAAACTCAACAATCTGAATTATATAAAATTCAGAAGCTTGTGTTCAAAGAAGATCAACTTAGCTAGAATAAGTAGAAAAGATTTGAATTGCAATATTGATAAATATCTGTTATCTAAAATCCGTAAAGGAATTGGCACACAATTTTTAGCTTACAAACCATTCCTCAACAGACAAATAATCAAAGAATATGGATAGTTTTCAGAAAAGAAATATAAATTAATAACCATCTGAAAACATCAAGATAACTAATAATCAAATAAATATAAATTAAACCAACATTTTGGGAATCATCCTACACTCATAAAGTTAGCAAGTATGGTAAACAATGGGCAAATTTATCCTTGATACTATTTGTATTCTGGTAGATCTATAAGTGGGTTAAACCTTTCTGTGGGAAAAATTGAATAATGCACAAAAGTTACTTATTGTACATACTCTTTGACTCAGTTATTGGCACTTTCTTCCCAAGGATGTGTTATTGACATGATCAACAGACTTATTAATATAAAAAATCTTAAGTAGCATCATTTATGTTAGCAAAAAGTTGCAAACCATAAATGTACCCAGAGATTGGGGAATAGCTGAAGTCTAATAAACCATTTATTAAGCACTTACTATGAATCAACTACTATACTAAGTCCTGGAAATAAAAATTCGAGCAAAAAAGCCATCCTTGTCTTGAAGGTGCTAACATTCTGATGGGGTAAAACAATACATAAAAAAGAAGCTGCAAAGGGTAAGGGAGGGAGGGAGGGGAGGAAAACAGGTTACCTGCATGAGGACATGATAGAGAAAGCTCTGAGAGTCAGGAGTAGAGTCCAAAGAGGAATAAGGGTGTACACATGGCTGGCTTGGACTTTCCATAAAATGGAGGTTCTAGGATGAATTAAGTATGGAATAAAAATAAAGGAATAATTGAACCATAAAGACCCCAATGAATATCATAAATATAAATATTCCCATATGCAAATATGTGTGTCTACCATGAGTTATACCATGCTAGATTTAATCCAAGGTTAGGGCAGTTTGTATTTGGCTGTGGTCATTAGAATGACTTCAGATACTCTGTCTAGACTTGGAAGGGGTAACTTAAGAAGGTTGTTGTTTTGTTGTATACGACTCTTTGGAACCCCATTTGGGGTTTACTTAGCAAGAATATTGGAGAGATTTGCCTTCATCTTTTCCAGTTTATATTACAGATGTGGAAACTCAAAAAGGCAGGATTGAGTGACTTGTCAGGGCTCAAAAAGGAAATAAATGTCCAAGGCCAGAATTGAAGCCAGAAAAATAAGTTTTTTCTGACTCCAGGCCCAGTACTCTATCCAATGGGCCACTTAGCTGCCCAACTTAGAAAAGTAGTCCAGGATATGGAATTAGGGTATACTTATTAATGTGATAATTTCATCAGCTCCTTTAGGTCAGGGGTTATTTTTGTTTTTCTTTGTTTCCCCAATGCTGAGAACAATATGTGACACATACTGAGTACTTGATAAATACTAATTGATTTGTTTGTTGTAAGTTTAAGTTTAATTGATGGTGTCAAAGGCTCTCATGGGTGGAAGGAACTTGCAGGGTCAACACAAGAGCTCTTCAAACATTTGATAATAATGTAGATGAAAATGGCTGCATTCTAAGTCTTCTTCAGACTCAAAATCCCCAATTACCTCAATGGAACCTCCTTCTATACTACTCTTTAACATATCTTGTTATTCTACATTGGACTCATTCTAGGTTGACAGTTATTCTCTGAAAATATGGCACCCAAACTATACACAATTCCACAAATATAATTGACATGTTTATGAATATTCATTGTTTTATTGTAATCTCTTAAAATATGTAATTGATACTTGTATGAGTAATCATTGCTTAATTGTAATCCATAGTCATCATAGATGATGACATTAAATTTTAGGTTTTCTTTTCTAATCAAAAATTCTACTTTTATTTTATGTAAGTTTTGAAGTCGGGCCCAAAACTGTTATTTTCTCATGAAGTCTTCCTGAAAGAGCCTTCAGGGTTTTGCCCAAAACATATTTCACTGAACTTTAAATGAAAAACATCTATCTAAGGCCTCTTGTCTGACCTGGAGGTTATTTTCACCCAATATCTGCCTTAATGAGATTGTTAGAGTGACACAATATATTCCTGAACTGGGGTCTCTGGAGACAGACATGAGTCTGCAAGACATTTCCTCATAGAGGAACAGGATAACAAAACTGTGATTAACCACTCAGCCATGGAAAGTCATTTTCATTCTACTGACCCAGCTCAGAGAGTTGCAATAGAAGAGAAGAGAATTTTGACCCCTAAATCATCAGAATTTTATATTTTCCAGTATTAATCAGCTATATCTAAGGCCACAGAGTGCAAGTGAAGGCATTTATTAAAAATCACCTAAGCCCCTGACATTTTAATTGGTAGCATGTTGCTTCTATAAAGTATATCCCACTCTGAGAAAGGGAGAAATAGAATGTTCTTATAAGAAGGATTGTGGCTGTGGAATACTGAGCACAGTTAGATATATACAAAATCACTAAAACTAGATATACAGTAGGTAGAATACTGCATCTGGAATCAGGAAAAACTTAGCTCAAATCCAGCCTCAGGTACTTCCTAGCTGTGTGACCTTGGGCAAATCACAACCTCTCTTATCATCACTTTCCTAATCTGTAAAAGAAAATTCTAGTAATAGAATCTAATTTCTAGGGTTGTTAAAAATCTGAGGATCCTAGCATGTAGTGCATTTGCTCCTCCTCCTCTTGCTTCTTCTCTCCTCCTCCTTTTCTACATTCTTTTTCTCTTCTTTTTCTTCCTCTCCCTCATGTCCACAATAGTTATTATAATAATCATCCTAGACTAAGAATTAGAAGGGATCCCAGAAATCATCTCACCATGTCACATCATGAATCTTGCTTATAGCATCTCTACCAAGACTTCCAATACTGTATATTTGTTGTTCAGTCATTTCTGTTGTCTACAACACTTCATGACACCATTCAGGGTTTTCTTGGTGGAAATACTGAAGTCATTTGCCATTTCTTCTCTAGCTCATTTTTACAGATGAGAAAACTGGATAGATAGGATTAAGTGACTTGCCCAGGGTCACATAGCTAGAAAATGTCTGAGACTGCATTTGAATTCAGATCTTTTTGACATAAGGTTGAACATTCTATTCACTGTGTCACCTAGCTGCTCAGTGATTGAAAACTGCATTATTGTTTCTCAGAAGAATTTGGTTTAATGGGGAAAAACATTAAATCAGGAGTTAAGATACCTTTCTCCAAGTTTTTGTTCAGTCAATCGCTAGCTATGTGATCTTGGGTAGGCCACTTTGCTTTTCTAAGTCTCAGTTTCCTCATTTATAAAATGGAATGGGCCAGATGATTCTGAATATTTTTTTAAAAGCTCCAGAATTCTCTGTTATAATTATTTGAAGGAAGGTGACTCCCTACATCCATTATCCCTCAAGCTCCAGAATTCTTTTTTGTAATTATTTGAGGGAAGGTGACTTTGTATATCCTTCTCTGGATTGAGAAATTACCCCTCAGAAAGGGAGCTGTATGTGCACGAATGTTTGTGGCAGCCCTCTTTGTGGTGGCTAGAAACTGGAAACTGAGTGGATGCCCATCAGTTGGAGAATGGCTGAATAAATTGTGGTATATGAATATTATGGAATATTATTGTTCTGTAAGAAATGACCAACAGGATGATTTCAGAAAGGCCTGGAGAGACTTACACGAACTGATGCTGAGTGAAATGAGCAGGACCAGGAGATCATTATATATTTCAACAACAGTACTATATGATGACCAATTCTGATGGACCATCCTTAGCAAGGAGATCAACCAAATCATTTCCAATGGAGCAGTAATGAACTGAACCAGCTACGCCCAGAGAAAGAACTCTGGGTGATGACTAAAAACCATTACATTGAATTCCCAATCCCTATATTTTTGCCCACCTGCATTTTTTATTTCCTTCGCAAGCTAATTGTACAATATTTCAGAGTCTGATTCTTTTTGTACAGCAAAATAACGGTTTGGTCACGTATACTTATTGTGTATCTAATTTATATTTTAATATATTTAACATCTACTGGTCATCCTGCCATCTGGGGGAGGGGTGAGGGGTAAGAGGTGAAAAATTGGAACAAGAGGTTTGGCAATTGTTAATGCTGTAAAGTTACCCATACATATAACTTGTAAATAAAAGGCTATTAAATTAAAAAAAAGAGAAATTACCCCTCAGTAAGGTATCATTCAAATTCAATGAAAAAGAAATTAATGATGTCCACAGATATTGGTCTCTCCTTTTAATTCAGGCAACTCTTGCCAATTCTCAGGCACTTTTACATAGGTTCTGTAGACATCCTAGGTTAGGACTTAGAGAACCCAGGGTGTTTGTGTGACTTTAGGACTCAGTTTCCTCTTTTAGAAAATGAAAGGTTTGGAAGTAATTTTTAAAAGTTCTAACTTGAGTGGTCTGCAGTTGTGATCAAGATTTTCCTTTTTTCTCCATAGCAGCCACTCTTTATTCTTTGTATTAGGCTCCTCTCTTCTCCCCACAGCAGGTGTGAGAATGGGAATGAGGAAGTGAGCAGGCAGGGGTTTAGAAAAGAAATATCTACATAGCAAACAAATCAACAGCACTGGAAAGATTGATCATTTTCTGGACCTAAACCAGATCCCCACAGTAATTCCAGCTGTCAGTAGCTAGAGAGCTAGAATTTTGTCTTTCTAGTACCAGTTCAATTGAAATAGTTATTTTGTCAAGGCATCCTCTGAAGCTTATGTGCATAATTCCATCATCAATAAATAAACACTGGGGCAGCTAGGTGACATAATGGATAGAACAAAGATCCTGGAGTCAGGAGGATTTGAATTCAAATTCAGCCCTCAGACACTTGACACATTAGCTGTGTGACTCTGGGCAAGTCACTTAACCCCAATTATTTCTAGAAAAACAAAAACAAAAGTAGATAAATAAATATTTCTTGAGCTGTCTGTGCAGGACCCTGTACAAGGCTCTGGGGACAGGAACAGATATTATATCCTATCTTTCAAGTATAAACAAGTAGTCATCTTTAACCTAATGCTTTGTTCTCTTAACATGGAGGATCTGAAAGTTCATTGTTCCATTCTCTCCAGAAGCAACTAGCCTTCCACCATGCAAACTCACGAAGACTAATTTTTTTTTACCAGGAAACCAGTTTAATTCTTGACAATTTGAAAAATCATTTTCGCAGTAGTGAATCACAGGATTTCATTCATTTCTTATATTTTGTGCATTTGAAAATAGCAAAATGGTGTCATGGATATTATTACTTGCTCTTTTCTTGTTTTTTGTCTTCTGTGAGATTTAAATATTTCTATTGATATTCTTCCTAGATGATAGTTACTTGATGTGTCAGCCATCTACTTGCTATTCACTCTGTATACCCTTGCATCCTCTGGGCCACCAGAGATTTTGTCCCACAGCTGTGCCCAGGACTTATCATTTTTATTTTTGGAACTCTTTCCCTGGGATCCATGCTGCTTCCACTGATAGAAAGGTAACATGGTTTCCTATTCAAGAAATTTCCAACCATTCATATCTCAGGCCAGCCATCTTCTTGCTATCTGCCACGTAACTACACATATATAACTCCTTTTATATTTATCATTCCAAGTAATATAATCTATATTGATATTACTATTAGAAACAATAGATCAAACAGTTTCTTTATGAATCTACTGACCTTTCCTGAATTTCCCAAATCAAAAAAACCTCTCCATAATCATTATTCTCCTAGGTCTTTTATTACTTTCTTTCAGAATTGAGTTTCTAGAAGCTGAGATCATCTGATTTTTAAAATTTGTTTCCTCAATGCTTCACACATAGAAATAGTTTAGTAATTCTTTCTAATTTATTCATTTGAATTATATAATCTGGCTCACTGTTACATGTAAATACTTTTCTTTCACCTTCATTTGGATTTGCAGAATTATAGAAAAAAATTCTTCTAACTTGTCCTTACTTTTACTGGCCAAGTATCTTTCATTCTTATAGTTTAATCTGTGCTCAAAAAATCCAAGTTTATTAAGCAAGTGAATATTTACAGAGCCCTTATCTTGTGTCAGGTACTGTGCTAAGAATTAGGGATTCAAAGACAATAATGAAGCAATCTCTGTTCCCAAGATACTTACTATTGTTATATGTTATATTCTTACCTGCATATTGATTCCCTAAATTTGCTTTTTCTCTTCTGAAGCCTTCTATTTACAACAGAAATGAAAATACCAATTATTCTTCATGTACTTCAGTGTCTTGCCCAAGATATTGCTATTTTTAGCTACACTTTATGGAGTCTTTCTAGCAGTATCATTTTTTGCCACTGTGAATCATCAGAAATGGACAGTGTGCATCCATTTTGACAAGTCTTGGGAGGTTCTCTGTCAAACTGAGATACATGCCTCAGGCAGTCAGTAGAGTTTTCTATTGTTATCAAGTTGACAAATAGCCATCAATCTCTACTCTTAATTTCCTCTTCTAACTTTTATTGAATGTTCTCTTAGCTGACAACAACTGTGGCTCCATACCTTAAATTTTACCCCCATTCCTTAAATTACAAGCAGTTGCTTTTTTTTTTTGAAGCATCCAGATCTATCCCTGTTGGAAGAGTTGTATTAGAAAAAGAATTATATTAAAGAAACCAAATCAAAAGTACACAATCTCAAAGGGAATATGTGGAATAGCAATAATAATCACAGATGACATTTATATAGCACTTTACAAAATAAATTCTTCATATCAACTCAGTAAGAAATATGGTGTGAATATTATTTCAGTTTACATATGAAGAATTTGAGACTCAGAGAAGGGAAGTCAAATCAATTAGCATTTATTAAATACATAATATACCTGGCACTGTGCTGAATACGGGGAGTCAAATACAAATGAAAAGAGAGACAGTTCTTGTCTTTAAGATGCTTATACTTTGTGAGAAAAATGAGAAGACACAACATAAATAAAAATTAAAAACCAGAGTCATGGTGGAAAACTCTAGAAATAAGAAACAGCTGAGAGAGGAATGAAGAATGGAAGGACAACACCCTTACTCAAAATTTCCAGAAGAACTCATCAATGAAAGAAAAAATATACCAGGAAGAAAACGTGTTTCCAAGGTAAGAAAGACAAAGGAAATGAGGGAAATTCCAGGGTAACAAGATAGCTTAGATATGGTGGCAAATTCAGGAGAGTCAGAAGCAGTACAATCTGAATCACAGGACTAATAAGTAAAAGATCTGAGATTGTAAACCCCAGCGTAGCATAATTGGGAAAAAAACCCACTGCTTTGGGAGCAAGAACCACAAAACCCTAGAAGCTCATAATTTATAAATTACCTCAAAGATTATATAGTTTAAACAATAAATGAAAAGTAATGCCCTCTAAATTATTCCCCAAAAGTGGTCATCCAGGTACTACTTGAAGCTCTTTAATGATAGGGAGCTCACTTTCCATTAAAGTAGTTTATTTTACTTGGGGACAGCTTGATTTGTTAGGTAGAGATGAATTTGCTCCAACACTTAATAGTGTCAATCCTGGGTAAGACATACCTCCTTTGCCTCATTTTCATTATTTGTAAAATAGTTATAATAATATTTCCATAAAGTTGCAATGAAAGACTGGATAGTTCTAGAGATATTGCGCATAAGAGCCCATCAGTCTCACTTCCAGATAACCCTTCTACAATCCTACTCTTTTGATTGTCAGTGAGTCACTGACAGGGTTTGCCACATCACTGAAGAGGCCCAACCACACTTGTTTCATCCCGATCTCAATATAATCTCTACTCTGCTTCTCTCTAACCTTGTTTCAACCCCTTCCTCTATGTCCTTGTTATGTTTTTTCTTCTGTTAGAATAGGGTAAACTCCTTCAGAATAGGAATTATTTAAAGAGTCAACAACATAAATAAGCAGACATTCTAATTCTGTTAATTAGCCATTTCTCTAAGGAGATGTTTTTCTTATATTCCAACTTTATTTCTCTCTTTCTCCTTCTCTTTTTCCTCCTATTCCTCTTCTCCTTTTCCTCCTATTCCTCTTTCTCCTTTTCATCTTCTTCCTCCTCTTTCTTTCTTCTTCTTCTTCTTTGTCTTCATCAGCTTCTTCTTTCTTCTCTTCCTCCTCCTCCTTCTTCTCCTTCTCCTTCTTTTTCTCCCCTTCCTCCTTCTTTTTTCCTCCTCCTCCTCCTTTTTTTCTCTCCCTCTCCCTGTGTGTGTATATATATGTGTGTGTGTGTGTGTGTGTGTGTGTGTATGTGTGGTGTAAAATTAGTTACTGCCCTCCATGTTGGATTACACTGTTTTCGATATATTATCAAATTGCTTTTGCAGTTATGACTTCAGTAAATTTGTGTTACTAATACAGTGAAAGAAAGTGAAATTTCTTCTGAAATTAGTGAATAATAGAAAAAAGTATTAGATTAAAAAAAGATGAGGGCAGTTTAAGTTTTTTAGATGTTATTCACCCATCTCCATTTCACTGCCTCTTGCCCTTTGTTGAGGCGTTTAATAAGTTTAAATTTATATAGGTCATAGAGGTTTTAAAAAGATCCTGTCTACAGCAACCCAGGTTAAACAAGTTGTTAAAAAAATTCATGTCTCAGAAAGGTAAACTGAAGCTCAGAGAGCTTTTATGACTTTACTAGGTTCACTTTCCAACAAGATTGAGAAACAAGGTTCAAAGTCAAGTTTTTTGATTTCACTCATATTGCTTTTTTTTCTTAATGCCATATTGCCCTTGTAAATGATACTTCACATTTTGATAGTCCTTTAAAGATCTATGAATCACTTTTCTTATAATGACTCTATGAAGCAGTTAATATAAGTATTATTGTCTCCATTTTATTTTTTATTTTAGTTATTATCTTTCTTGATAAAATAATGATGCTCCATTTCCAGGCAATTAGGTGATATTGTAGAGTCATACTGGACTCAGGCCTGGAGTCAGGAAGACTTGAGTTCCAATATGGCCTCATTCATTTATGGTCAATCACATAACCTCTCTCTATCTCAGTATGTTCAGTGATATAATGAAGATAATAATAGTACCCACCTCCAGGGTTTTGTGAGGATCAAATCAGATAATATTTGTAAAATATTTAGCACAATGCCTGGTAGATAGTAGATGCTAAATAAACACATGTTTCTTTTCCCTTTTCATTTTATAGATGAGAAAAATAAAGCTTATAGAAGTTAAATGACTGACCTAGAGTTACAAAGCTTTAAATATCAGGTTTTGAATTCAGGACTTCTCACTGAAAGTTCTGTGCTTATTTCTTAATATTTTACTACTTCTCCTATAACGATCTCTAAGCTGTCTCATTCAGCAAACATTTATTAAGTATCATGTTTATAGTACTGTTTTAGGATTGGAGGAAGAAAGCATTTGTAAATTGTTAAAACTTTATTTAAATGCTAGTTATTATATGTATTAAAATTCAGTTCTTCAAAGATATGAGATTTCATCCATAATTCCTTATAATTTAGTAGGTAGTCTTTGAAAATTATTCATACCTTGGAACTACTACCAGTAGCATTAATATTGATTTTTTTAAAGTATGAAGAAGATATTATCTCTGATCTCATGGTCCTTATAGTTTCTCATATGATCCCAGTTTTTTTATTTAAGCTAAGTGGTAAAAAGAGTGTAATCCTGGACTGACAGTCAGAAAATCCTGAACTCAATCCAGCCTCAGATACTTAGATAAGACACCCTGGACAGTCATTGAACTTCTGCCTCAGTTTCTTCATCTGTAAAATGAGGATAATAATAATTGTTCTGAAGTTAAAATGAGATAATAACACTTGTAAAGTATTAGGGCACAATGTAAATATTAGCTATTATTATTTTATTTCCGGGTCTCTTTTCATTCCAAAATTCTATGATCACAGTTCTATCAGGAATTGGAGAAATCTCTGAACTAAGCTCTTCTTATAGATTAAGGAATCATTAATTAACCAATCAACAAGCATTAATTAAACTCCTCCTATATATCAGATTCTGTGCTAGGCATTGGGGATATAAATACATAAACAAAAGGGCTCCTGACCTCAGTGGGCTTAGATGATCTCAGGAGAGAACCATGGTCCAAAGAATGAATAGTTCAAGTTCATCTGGTTATAAAAAAAATAGGTATAATAAGGAACCAGCTCTCTAGATGTCTAGGATGTTTTTTTTTAAAGCTATACTACTCATAACTCTATGAAATGATGAAGGAATTACCTTTTTTCATTGGTGAATGAATGTAATGATTAACTACTAATTATTTAGGAGGCTATTCTATAACAGTTTAGTGACTATGAGGACATCCAGGTGGCACAGTGGATATAGCACTGGAGTCAAGAAGACCTGAGTCAAATCTGGCTTCAAATACTGACTAGCTATGTGACCCTGGGTAAGCTGCAATGCATTTGCCTCATTTTTCTTATCTGTAAATGACCTGGAGAAGGAAATGGCAAAGCACTCCAGTGTATTTGCCAAGAAAATTCCAAGTGGGATCACGAAGAGCCACACAAGACTGAAATGACTGAGTAGAGATTATGAACTGAATTAAGATGTATGTTGGCTGACAGTTGAGAAGAGGGATTAAATGGGAAAGATATTGTGAAACTAATGAAATTTGGAAGCTTACTGTTTGCTTGTAATTATATGTTTTTATAGGGAATAGTTCTATGGGGTGTGGTGATTGAGACTATGCCATGAAATGAGGCAAATGAGCCTTTGTCCAAGAGCACCCTCATTAAAGGACCAAATTTTCTCACTGCAAAGTCCAGACATTATCATTTCCATGTCCTAAAATCCTCCACTAGTTTGTACTATGTAGCATGACCCCTTCATCTGACTCCTAGTTGGGCAGTCATGATTATGTTCTTCTTCCAGGGCTTGATTTTCCTTCTATAAACCAATGGAAATTCAAGTAGGATTTTTCTGAGAAAGAAGCCATGTTCTCTGTACTGCCATGTATTCCTATATATTCTCCTCCTCTACCAATTGAATTACTATTGCCTCAGGTGAAAGAATTCAAAGATATAACTCAGTAGACCTATCTGAGATAGCTCAGGTAAATGTTGAATAAAGAGAAATTAAACTCTTTTAGATAGACCCATAATTGCCAGTCTCTTGTGGAGCAGTGGGACCTGAATAACTCTGGGTTGTCAGAAACTGACAACATTGTAACATGTCTTGGGTTTCCACAGACATCCTTACTGTACTACATGAATTCATAAAGGGTATTTTTTTTATTACAGCTGCAGAGAACCCAGAAGTAGCCACATAAATACAGGCATATGTACCTATTTGCATATTTACACACAGTAGAAAATAATACATATTGAGGCAACCGGGTTTTTACCCTAGACAATTATCTTTCAAGGGGGCATCTGTCTCTTTCCATACTTCTAATTCAATCCTTTTACCTTCTTTGACACCTCCAGTACTCCATCTACAATATCAGTTCTTTTCAATCTTTCTTGTTATGTACTGACTATATGTGACATGATTTTCTCATGTACCATATGTTTTAACTCACAGACCTTGTCAAGTTTTCTTTGAGGTCAATCAATGTTGTTTGCCCTCTGTTGAACATGACAAATTCAGTCTAAAAGACATTTTCTTCAGGCAGCTGGGGATGCACTGTGCCTGAGACAGAACAGAATGAGGTGACGTCAGTCCATGAGTCTGTGGTAAGAGAACCTTAGATGAATCAGCTAAGATATTTCCACACTTTAATACGTCAAGTATCTGTGATTTTGACAGTGTGGGTGCTCTCTCTGTGATGTGAAGAAGTGGGAAAATTGATCAAAGAGGTAGATTTTGGGCCACAGTCTCAGAGGAACAATTTTTTTTCAAGACTCAGACACTTCTTTGGTATTTTCTGACTTGTCTTCAAACATGATATACAGCTCTCTTATCTTCTTATCTCCTTGGAGAATAATCTTTGACATGATGGAATATAAAGACAGAAAACAGAATGCTTCTTGAAAAAACAAATAACCTCATAGCTGATAGATTATTTTTCACGAGGTTCAGAATAAGAGACAGAAGGTGGGGTTACATATTTATTTACTTTCTGTAAAATTGTACAAATCTTAACATGTTCTTTAAAATTGTCCTCACCTGCAACTTTCCTATTTTTGTTGATTCTCTTAGTCACTCAGACTCATAGACTTCCCTTCCCTACCTATCCAATCAATTCCCAAGTTCCATCACAATATCTCTCCTATTTTTTTTTTTTAAATTTCAACTCTTGGTACATCTACCTTTGCTCAGGTTCTCACTTTTTCTTGACTAAATTCTTATATAATAAGCTTTTAAGTAATTTTCTTGTCTTCAACTTCTCTTCTGCAACTCAGTCTTTGTTACACTCCTGCTCGAACAACTGTGTTAAAAAACTACCATCTATTCAATTCAGTGCAATGAGCATTTACTGCTTAGCATAATACATAATACATAGTACATAGGGGATGCTTAGTAACTATTGATTGATTGATTGATTGAATGTCTACTGTGTAAGAAATTCCATGTTGGAGTTGAGAAGCAGCATATGTCTAAACATATGTCAATACAGAATACGTACAAATAAACACAAGATAATTTTATGGGAGACACTGATAAGTGGGGGAATCAGGAAAGGCATCTTATCTAAATGTTCTTCTTAAAATAAGCATTGAAAGATTCCAGGAGCAGAGATATGGACAGAGAATATTCCAAAAATTGTTTCACCTATTACAAAGACTCTTGAAACCCAAGGCGGAATGTTTCAAAGTTAGTGGGCCAATTTGGCTGGAATGTAGCATGTATAGGGAGGAAGAAGTAATGAGTAATCAGCCTGGAAAGATTTTGGAGCAGATATTGGAGAGCCTTAAATGATAAATGATTTTGTTTTTTACATTAGAGGCAATAGAGATTCACTCAAGTTTCTTGAGCAAAGGACAGACAGCATCACAATCCTACTTTAGAAACTTCTATTTGGCAGCTGTGTGGAAGCTAGATTGTGAAAGGAAAAGGCTAAAAGCAAGGAAACCAATTACAAGACTATAGAAATAGTGGTATGCTGATAGATTCAATGAAGTTCAGGAGAAGAGAAGGAATATGGGATTTTATGCTCCTTCCTGCATGTAATAATGTACATAATTTATTATTCCCTTAGAAAAATGATTGGAGCCAGCTCCAATTGGCTCCTGAGCTAATTTCATTTTTCAGTGTGAGCATTTATACTTTGGAAGCTGGCAATGGTTCAAATTAGTTTGTTTTTTTGTTTTTTTAGACTTATAAAAATAATAAAAATGTCAATAATGTAGGTTAAATTTAAAAGTGCATCATGGATACAGTTGTATTTTTTGAAAAGTTGCTTATTAAATTTTTACTGATTGAAAAGAAAGTATAGACTGAAAGATGTTATATAGACTTAACTCGTTAGATATGAAAGATGAATGAGAGTGAAGAGTCAGAGATTACTTCTAGAATGAGAGAAAATGATTCTACCTTTTATATAAAAAACTGTAGTGAGTGAAAGGGATACATTTAGGAGAAGAGTTTTGTCTGAGTCATGTTAGATTTAAGATGCCTGTTGGAAATCTGCATACAGATGTTTGTCAGACAATTGACAATGAAGAACTAAAGTTAAAAGGAGAAATGAGGGCTTTTGTAGAAGATTAGCTAATCTGCAAAGACATGATAGTTGAATCTATGATGGAAAATGAGAACATCAATAAAGACCATAATTATGAGAGACCTGAACATGACCTTGGACAGCACCCATACTAATACAAGAATGATGATAAGATTAAAAGGAATGAAATGAAGTAGAAATGTCAATGAAAGAAGTTATGCATATTGCTTCTCCTCAAAATTATATAGCATTTGAATGCTAAGACCATTAATTCCACAGTCAGTATTCACTGACAAGTTTTCATTGAAGTTATTTCCTAAGGCAGAGTTACCCAGAATCAGACTTTTTAATCTGTTTTGTGAACCTTTGATATCCTCTACCCTTTTTCTCATGGTCTGAACTCTCCACTTCCTAAGATTGGTATAGCTCTTGTCTCTGCTTGGCTATAAGCTCTGCTATGTGACCCATCTCTCGGCTACTGGCATTTTCTCTGACAGTCGTCCTGGAATGATCTTCTTTCTCATTTCTGCCTCCTTTCATCTCCACCTTTCTTCAAGTCCTGGCTAAAATTACATCTTCCCCAAGAAGCTTTTCCCTATCCCCTTAATGTTAAGGCCTTTTCTATTCTAAATTATCCTATGTGTTTCTTGTTGTGTAGGGTTTTTTTCCATGCTGTCAACCCCATTAGACTGAGCTGCTTGAGAACAGAAATTGTCTTCTGTCTCTCTTTGCATCCCTAGTGCTTAGTAGAGTGCCTGACACATAATAAGCATTATTGACTAATTGATTCATCCTGCCTCTTCTGAAGTGCAGCTATATCTATGATCCTATGACATAATCTTTGAGTATTTAAAAGGCTGTCTTATTGGAAGAGGAACAATATGATCAAGCATTTAGGCTTGATGTCTGGGAAAACTTCATAACAATGAAAGTTATTTGAAAATAGAATGGACTTTCTTAGAACCCTTCTTAGAAGGGTCCCTTCACTGGAGAGAGTAAAGTACAAACTGAATTAAACCATTTGTTGAGAACGCTGTAATGTTGGGTGCTTCACTCAGTGTGTTTGCTGTCTCCAAAGCTCATCTTAAAAAAATAAATACCAACATTATCTTATTGATACCAGAGATTTCAGGAGATTGCTCCAGGCAAGTCATTTAACATCTTATTGCCTCAGTTTCTGCAACTTAAAGATGAAGATAATAATTTTATCTACTCCCCTAGGTTGATATGAAAATCAAAAGATAATATTTATAAAATGCTTAGCAAAGTGCCTGATACATAATATGCCATTAATAAATGTCTATTTTCCTTCTCTTCCCCATAGGTCAAGAGAAAGCTGCATGGAATGGAGGTGGGAGTGGAGTAATTAAGCTACAGCATATTATCAATGCTGGTTTACAGGTAGAAGTGGAATACATAATATTAAGGACATGCATATGAAAAAGGAAGTAGTCCAGTCAGCTTCCCAGAGAAAGAAATTATGAAAAACCTGGTTGTTACAACCATCCTTTAACATTTAAAGGAACCAGAGGAAGGTCTCTAGTATGATAAATAAATGCTCCGCTGAGGAGTTACATGGAAAGCTGTGGGTGAGAACTGCACAGGATAAGATGTAAGCTATGATCCTCAGGAGTGAAAAGAGTGCCTTGATCTGTGAGATTCAAGCTTTATTTATCTATTACTATTTATAATTAATAGCACACATAATAGTAATATTACAATTATTATTACATCATCTTATTATTAATTATAATTAGTAGTAAATATAATATCAATGTTATAATTATTAATGCATCATATTATGTTATATTATATTAACAGTACATATATCAATGTTATAGTTATTGACTCATATTATTATTAGTTATAATTAATAATGCATATAATATTGATGCTATAATTAATACATCATGTTGTTGTTTGTTATAATTAATGCTAATATATTGATGTTATAATTATTAAAACATTGTTATTAATTACAATTAATAGCATATGTAATATCAATGCTATAATTATCAATACATCATGTTATTGTTAATTATAATTGCCAGTAATGTAATACAGATGTTGTAATTATTAATATATTATGTTATCAATTATAATTACTAGTAATATAATATTTATGTTATTAATACATTGTTATCGTTCATTGTAATTAAAGGTACAGGTAACATTGGCATTAAATATTAATAACATTATGTTATCATTAATAGTACGTATAATGTCAAGGCTATAATTATTGGTATAGTATATTATTAATTATAATAAATAATACACATAATATTAATGTAATACTTATTAGTATATTCTATTATTAATAGTACATATAATATCAATGTTGTAATTAATACACTATATTATTATTATTAATAATAACTAAATTGAATTATTATTATTAAATCATTAAAAGATAAAACATCTTTAGAATAAACAAATGAAGCAACATGGTATAGTGAGAATTTTGGCTATTTTCCTTATGACCTCTGAGACTTCTGTGGGTCTTGGTTTTCTTGTTTCTATGCCCCAAATTACCCAGTTATTAAGGGGCAGAGGTGGAAATGAAGGACCAGTCTTCTGATTCCAAATCCAAAACTCTCTCTTATACTAGTGGTCCTCTCTAGGCCCAAGTAAGGTGAAGTTTCACAAAGGGAAGTGTTGTAGATTGACAGAAGACCTACATTCAAATCCCCCCCACTTTTTTTTTTTTAACTTTCTACCTCTGTGACCATAAGCAATTCATTTAATTTTGTTCTTCAGGATCCTCCTCTCTACAATTGATCTGGAAAGTTTTTCTAGCACTGAACTTAAACTAGAATTGTGCAAGTCAACTCAGGCATTGTTAAATTTTCAGTGTGACATATGGAAATTGGAAAACACTACAAAACAGGGTTTGAGTAATTGTTTTGTTGATTCTCTAGACTTAAAACAGGAAGTAGAGAAAATGTTAATGATCCAGATCAAACTTAAAAGTGTTTCACAGGTGATTTTTAAAAAAATTTTCCAGAGTTGGTCATTGAATATTTACTATCATACCCCTTGATGACTTGTGACTCTATGATCTAAGAAATTAAAGTGCTAAGTGATTAGAGAGATGGGAAGAGTAAAAGTTTCTTTTCTCTTGAGACATGAGTGTTACAGAATTGAACACAAACAATTAGAACCAAGTGTAACTTATTTAAGTATTCTTTGTAGGATTTTTAAGGAAGAGCAAGATATGATTTAGAAAAAAGTTGGGTAAACATTCTAGATAGTACTGAGGCAATGTATGTCAAGGACATTAATTAGGATTATCTGTTTAATATAGTAGTTGACATTTATATGGCATTACATTTCATTTAATTCTCAAGTCAACCCTAGAAGATAGGTTAGTAGTACAATCTCTATTTTTCTTAATTTTACAAATGAGAAAATTGAAGCTCAAAAGATTCATACAATTTTCCCATAGTTACTGAGGTAATAAATGTCAGAGATGAGAAACTATGACAGTTCTCTTTTGATTCCAAGTCCACTTCTCTCCATTGTAATACATCATCTCTCAAATAGGATAGTTTGTTTAGAATAAGGAGTAATGTGGCAGCCACACTGAGAGTTAATCAAGTAATCGCTATTCATCTAATTCTGAATTCCTCAAACTGATTCATCCGTGGAGCTTGAAATAGATCGACAGAATCCATGAATTCTGATATGAGAAGATAGAATATTATTGTAGTAAAGTTAGATTGAGAGAATTTGAGGACAAAATAAGAGAATCAAGTTCATTTGTATGTCCCCAAATTGTAACTGTAGTAAGTACTGTGATAAATTATTTTGCTTCTCATATTTCAGAGACCTGATAGACAGCCCCATAACTAGAGATCTGGACCTAAAGTCAGGAAGATCAAAGTTCAAATCTTGCTTCAGATACTTACTAGCTGTAACCCTGGGCAAAATATTTAACCTCTATCTGTACAGTTTCCTCATTTGTAAAATAAGGATAATGAAAGTTACCTACTAGTTAGGATTTTCATAAAGATCAAATGAGATTAATATTTGTAAAGTACTTTGCAAACCTTAAAGTATTATGTCAATGCTAACTATTATTATAGTTTAGAGGAAAAAATGGAAACTTGGAGTCAAGAGGGGACTGGATTTGAATCCTGCCTCTGACTTTTACTAGTGAGGTAATTATGGGCAAGTTGATTTATATTTTTCAGTCTCAATTTCCTCAACTATCAGATATGGGTAATAATACTTGCAGTTCTTTCCTCACAAGGTTATTAATGAGGATCAAATGAGATAACACATATAAAATATTTTGCCAACCTTTAAGCACTGTATAAATGTGTAGTGTGGTGATTATAATAATTATAGTTACCATTTTTAGGTTTGCAAAGTGTATCATGTTTGTAGTCTTATTTGATTCCCATCATAATCCTGTGAGGCTCATGCTATTATTAACCCTATTTTTCAATTGAGGAATTTGGATTCCATATGAGCTCAGTATAGTCATGTGGGGAAAGCACCAATACCCAAAGATTGTTCCTCAACTCACCACTATTCACAGTGGACAGAAACAAAGGAAGCAGTAAAGCTAACCCCTTGAGGTACTTTAAGGTCTGTGAAGCCCTTTCTTCAAAAACAGTTTTGTGAAGCAGGAAGTCCAAGTACTATATCAAGTAACAAGTATTATAAAAAGAGTTTCCATTTGGAACCATGTGCCTCTTTTATAAAAGGGAAAAAAAAGAATCACAACAACATTCAAGTTAGGAAAAGGAAATGTTACTGAGAATTGGGAGATCTGGGGCCTAATCACAGATTTGTCACCAAATTAATTTTAATAGGTTAACTACCCTCTCAAGTATTTGGTTTGCCCATGTATCAAAATGAGGACAATGCCTAAAATTGGACATAATACTTCAGCTGTGGTTTGAGTACGTTCTGAGCAAATGCAAATGAACAAGGATCTCTGTGGCTGCATAATGACTTGGCCACAAATTAACATCTTCTATATTACATTGCATTTTTTTCACATTTTAATCTTGTTTTAGCCTCAATGGGGATTTTTGTGGACCAAAGGTTTGATACCTATGGTCTAAATGATAATAGGATCAGAAATTTGTATATGGAAAGAATTTTAAAAGCCATAAAATTTGAGGAAACTCAGGGCATAACAGTTAAGTGATTTGTTCAAGTCTCTTCCTACTCTAAAATATCATGATTACATAAGTCCGTATTTCTTTATTTGACATAAAGTATGTGGCCATGGGCCTGGACTAACCAGTAAGAATGGATGAATTAAACCAAATTATATTTTTTCTGTGATACTAACCACTAAAGGAAAATTAAGAAAATGATTGTTTCTAGAGCCTTAAGGTAAAAGGAAATTGAGTAATCTTCCTCAACTGGAAAGAATTCCTCCATTGCCTGGTATAGTCACTTGAACATGTTGTAGGTAAGGGTCTTGAGGAAAGGGACAGTTTGCCTTTTTACCTGGTATCACCAACACTGAGGATCCATCCATAAACATAGTAGATTCTCAGTGAATTTGTATTGTAGTGGATTGCATTAATAATTGAGGGAACTGAAACTCAGAAAGCTTATGAGTTACCCATAGTCATCCAGATAATAAATATTGTTAGAATTTGAACTGAGAATCCAGGCCCCAAATCCAGAATACTTTTCATTATACCACAATTAGTCTGTGCAGAAGGTCTTGGTTTTGTGTGCCTCCAAAGCAACAGCAACAACAAAAATCAGCTTAATTAATATGCAATAACAGCATCACAGTGCTGTTTATCATACCTAACAGTGTTATGTTTCCAAGCCCAGTCATTTTCCTGTTGGCAGCCTGCTAAACCTATTTCAGGGCAGATGGAAAATTTGAAGGACATTTCCAACCATTAAGCCTAGTATAAATCTTTCAAAATTGCATATAAATACATGATATGTCCTATTAACATTTTAAAAATTAATTGTCATGCAATTTCCTGATTAAAACAGAAACTATTTATCACACAGTGGTGTTTCTTTGAACAGATAATGATATTTGCAAAGCCCTGAGTGCTTACTCTGAGGCCCTATTTTTTTTTTTTAACTCTGACTTCCAAGTCAGATCCAGGTTGACATGTAAGGACCCTTTCCAGTTGTCATCCCCTACCCCTAACCTGACTGATGTTTCTGGCTTATTTCATTCTATATATTAATATCTCACTTTTATATAGTGCTTTTTGTTTCATTTTCAAAACACTTTCTTGTCAACAGCCATGTGGGACAGAGAGTGGAAATAGTATTATTCCCATTTTAAAGAACTGGAAATATAGACACAGAAATTACAAGTTACTTGTCCATAGAACAAAGTATACTAAGTTGCTCAGTTGTGGAGCAATAATGCAATTCTATTCTTCTAGTTCCAGGTCAGTCAGCCAAATACATTTATCAAGTATTTACTATGTGCCAGGCATTGTTCTAAGTACTGGGAATAGGGAAAAAGGCAAATGATAGTCCCTGCTCTCAAAAAATTCAGTCTAAAGTGAGAGACAGTAAGCAATCAAATAAATACTAATAAGCTATATATAGAATGAAGAGGTCAGGGGGATATATAATAAGAACAGATTGGGACATATTGAGGTAAAATGTCTATTGGATATCTAGTATGATATGTCTGAAAGGCAGGTGGAGATATGAGATTGGAGGTCAGCAGAAAAGTTGTAAGAAGATAAGTAGATCTGAGAATCAGTAGCTTAGAGAGGATGATCAGATTCATGAGCACTTATGAGATCTCCATGCAAAGTCATATAGATGGAGAAGAGAAGAGGATTCAAGACAGGATCCTGGATATATCTATGGTTTAGAAGATGTGATTGGACAATGCATTGCTGGTGGAGTTGTGCACTAATCCAACCATTCTGGAGAGCAGTTTAGAACTATGCCCAAAGGTCTGTCAAACCATGCATATCCTTTGATCTATCAATGTTTCTATTGGGTATGTATCCCAAAGAGACCATAAAAAAGGGAAAAAGACACACATGTGCAACAATGTTTGTGGCAGCCCTTTTTGTAGTGGAAAGAAACTGGAAACTGAATGGATACCCATGAATTGGAGAATGGCTGAATAAGTTTTGATAAATGAATGTTATGGAATATTATTGTTCTGTAAGAAACTACCAGGAGGATGATTTCAGAGAGGCCTGGAAAGACATGAATTGATGCTGAGTGGAGGAGCAGAACCAAAAGAACATTGTACACAGAAATAGCAAGATTGTGTGATAATCAACTGTGATGGACTTAACTCTTCTTAACAATGTTGTAATTCAAGGAAATTTCAGTAGATCTAGGTCAGAAAATGTCATCTGCATCCAGAGAGAAAACTATGGAAACTGAATGTAGATCAAAGCATGGTATTTTCACTTTTGTTTGTTTGTTTGTTTCTTGTCTTTTCCCCCTGTTCTAATTTTTCTTTCACAACATGATAAATATGTAAATATATTTAAAAAGATTGTACATATTTAACCTCTGTCTGAGTACTTACTGGCTTGAGGAGAGAAGACATAAGGTAAGGAGGAAGAAAAATTTGGAACCCAAAGTTTTACAAAAATGAATGCCAAAAACTATCTTTACATGTATTTGGAAAAAATAAATAAAAGGTGTCATCAGCAAAGGATTCTGATAAAGAGTAATAAGATGGATAGGAGGAGAACTGAAAAAAAGTGGTTTCTTAAAAACATAGATAGAAGAGAATATTAAACAGGAATGAGTGATCAAAAGTGTCTAATTTGTCAGCAAGATCAAGGAGAATGAAGATGGAGAAAAAGTCATTGAATTTGATAGCTAAGAGATCATTGGTAACTTGGGAGTAGTTTACAATGATAAGATCAGAAGATAGATTTTAAAGGATTAAAAGAATGAGAGGAAAGAAAGGGAAAGCACTTATGGAAATAGATTTTTCAAGGAGCAAAGAACTCTTTTTACAATATAGAATGATAACCAGGATGGGAGAATCAAGTCAGGGTTTTTTTTCAAGATGGGAAAACATTAGGGGTGTTTGTAGATAGTAGTGAAAAGGAGAGAAAACAGAAAAGGAGAGCGTAAAAATAAGAGAGTGGGTGCAGAGGAGTTAAACTGCTGGAGATGAAATGGGATTGTTTGAGCTATTTAAGATGTGAGCTTTGGTTAGAAGTAAGGTTGCATCATCATGTGAGATGGGGTGAAGGAGGAGATTGTGGCAGGAAGCACCTGAGGGATAGGAGATGAAAATGAAGGAAAAATAGGAATCTCATTGAAAATGGCTTCCATTTTTACTATAATTATGAAGCAAGATTCTCAGCTGAGAGAGTGGTGGTAAGGAGAGCCATGGGAGGTATTATGAGAGATAAAAAGATTTGGAAGCGGCAATGAGGAGAGTAGGAAGTGTGTTTATAAGGGATGTATGCTAGGATTTCTTAGCAGTAATAATGTACTAATTGGGATTGTATAGCATAAATTTTTAGTGGAATCAGTCAGAATGGTTGTATAATTCTTTCAGCATTGTGTGTGAGAGTGAAGATAGTGACTGGTAAGAGTGATTCAAGATTGAGGTTTGTCAAGGAACAATAGATGAAATAATAAGATTCTAGAGATTTGAGAGAATATAAGCAACTAGATAATATAATGGATAGACTTCCAGTTCTAGAATAAAAAAGACTTAAGTTCAAATTTGATCTCAGACACATACTAGTTATGCAACTCTGAACAAATCATTTAGTTCTGTTTGCTTTAGTTCTTCATCTGCAAAATAAACATGACAAATCATGTCAGTATCTTTACCAGGAAAACCCTAAATGGTCACAGAGAGACTGAAGCCACTGAACAACAACAATATTGTACAGTTGAATTTTTTCACCAAGGAGTCAAGAACGGTGAAAAAAGTGGAAAAGAGTAGAATGGCTAGCATAGGGGAGATGGCCTGAGAGAAAACTGAATTGTCAAAGGATTGAAAATCATAATGGTGACAAAGACTAGACTTTTGGAAGGGAAGATGAGGAAGAGGTGGAAAGCCAATTGAGTATGTTCAGATAAGGATTTCAGAATTCTTGAATATGGAAGTGGTTCATTTGTGGGTGATGAGAAGATCAAATGTATGTCTATCTTTATGTGTAGCTAAGATGGGTAGAAGACTTAAGTTATGGGAAATGAGTTGGTTGAGAAACTGAGTGCTTAAAGTGTTAGAAGAAAAATCAATATGTACATCGAAGTTTATTAGTATGAAGGTAGAAAGTGAGAAGTAGAGTTAAAAACTGCATTAATTGAGGGAGGAAGAGGAATGACCTGGAGATCTTTTGCTAATAGCTACAAGGATTTTAAATGAGCGATAGAGATGAATTTCAAAGGAGATGAGTGATGCAGGTAAGAAGGGAACCTGGAAGAGGCAATGAGGAGCAAGGAACATTTCAACTTCCTCCAATGAATCAGTGAGCAGGGTAGAATGAGTGAAAGTGCTTGTTTCCCTGTGCCAAACTGCCTAGAGATCTGGCTTTTTTTCTGAGCAAAGGTAAATATAGCTATAGGGGAGAGCCTATTAATATTATTATTAATAATTATTATTGAACATTTATTACATGTAACATTTTATAAATGGTTGGATTTGTATGAGAAATATTCCAATAATGGAACCCTAAGGTTTGAAGTGAACTTAAAAGTCACTTGATCTAACATTTAGTGTACTAGATGAAAATTTTTTTTATAACTGCTGATAATTTACCTTGCTGTTTCTATTGAACAATATATGGGGATTTGCTATTTCCCAAGGTGTCTCATTCTATTGCTGGACAGCTCTAATTATCAGGATATTTTTTTTTCTTAAATCCATCTTCCACTAACTTCTATTCATTAGTTCTAATTTTACCCTTTGGAGACAAGAATGATTATTCTACTTCCTCTGAAACAACACAGCCTTTGGATACTTGAAAACAACTGACATCTTTCTCCTAGATCTCCTAGATTTCTCCAGTTTAAATAATATCATTTTCTTCAATCTCATGAGATCATAGGCTCATAGATTTAGAGTTGCAACTGATCATAGAGATTATCTATTCCAATTCTCTTATTTAAAGAAAAGAAAATTGTTTCAGAAGAAAGTAAAGTGACTTTCTCAAGGTGATACAAGAAGTTAATGACAGAGGCAGAATTTGAACCCCATTATATGGACTCTTTTCAAATTACAGTTTTGCTTCAGTATGTCATAATTTCAAGTCACCTTTACTATCTTGGTCTCACCATGCTCCAGTTACTAAACGTTTCTTCTAAAATGTGCTGACAGTAGTATCTTTTTGTGACTTTGCCTCTCTGATTGAATAATACTCTCTGAGAGTTATTGTAAAGAAAGCCTTTGTAAACTTTAAAATACTATATGTATAGTCAGGCTATCCCACATACCTTCCATTCTACCAGACCATGTGAGATCTCTTTGTGCTTTTTTAACTCCTAGCACTGTATTTTTTCATAATAGGTATATAATAAATCATATGCATAAATGAATGTGAAAGTGAAGAACTGGGGAAAATAACAAAATAATTCACATTGGTTTCATAGGCAATAAAATTTGTTGTTGCTGTTCCATTGTTTTCTGTTGTTTCTGATTCTTCATGATTCTATTTGGAGTTTTCTTGAGAGGCATACAGACAAGAAAACAGAGGCAAATAGGATTAAGCCCAGAGTCACACAGCTACTAAGTATCTGAAACCATCAGGAAGATGAGTCTTTAGGACACCAGTTCTGCCACTCTATCTACTGTACTACCTTGCTGCCCAGATAAGAAGTTAAAGTGCCTTTTTAAAAGTTGTCTAGGATAATGAGAGATGTGGCAAGGTTTAATAGCTAGATACACTAAGGGAAAAGCTATTTGACAAAATAACTGGGGAAATCCAGCATAGTCACTTACTAGTTGCTTACTAATGACCTTGGACAAGTCATTTTATCCTGTTTGCCTTGATTTCCTTATCTATAAAAATGAGCTAGAGAAAAGAATGGCATAGCATTCCAGGATCTTTGATAAGAAAACCCCAGTTGAGATCATGGGAATATGACAGAAAATAAGAGGACAATTCTCCCTATACCAGGATGACTCTATATTAAAAGAATGATCATTAGATAGTTTGTTTTCCAGTTATCTCAAATTATTGGCCCCAACTGTGGCTGCTAGCAGCTCATAGCGAATATAGAAGTAGTGATAAATTTTGAATGGAACATACATTTAATGTTCCGAATTCTAGACCTTTCTCAGTAGCTATAACTTCTTTGTCACTCAATTGTTAAACTGAACTTTTTAATCTTAGAAAATCAGCAAATGATAAAAAACAGGACTTAATGATGTCAGAATTAATAGTACAGACTTTTAAAACGTAGTTTGTAAATCTTTGGTTCTTGAGGAACTTGTTAAACATTTTCCACCAAACCTCTGTTTTTAGGCTTCCTCCATAACTATAGTAAATGCAGAAGGATTTTATACATACAAAAGGAAGGGTTTAGATAAAAAGATCTCATAGATCTCTTAAAGTTCTAACATTTTTTTTCTATTTCTATGTCATGTTTTAATGAATTCAGGATAGGATCCTTGTGTGGGTTTTTATTTGAGTTATTTGAAATATCCATGTAAAATAGATTTAGTTCCAGGTCATTTAGGGACAAGAGACTTTATTGTAGATTAGTGGACCCATTGGTCTTAAATTATCATGGAAAAAGGCATCTTATCAAAGTATAAAGGATTTGAAAATGAAGACTTTATTCATCACCAGTTGGCCAGCTTCATAATACCCAGTTCTAAAACTCAACTCTTTTATTATTGATATGTGTAAATATGTGCAAAATTAGTTGAATAGATAGTATCATGGAAACATCAAACAAGAATCTGGACAAACTTTGAGAGATAGTGGAGGATATAAAGGTCTAATGTGGTATGGTCCATGAGGTCATGACCATGACTGAACTATAATATATTCAAGACATAATGCTAGACTCTGGGAATGCGCAAATTTAAAAAAAAACAGCCCCTGCTACCTAAAAACTTACAGTCTCTTAGATCACACAAAATATGAACAGATAAATGAATCTAATGTCTCCTATCAATGAACAAGAATGTTTTGGATTTGCATTAATTTCTGGGACTTTATAGCATTTGCTTATTTCCTAAGGCAAGGCAATATCCTAAGTTTTGTACTAAGATGAGACTAAAATGGGAAGTATGAAAGAAGAGAGAGTATATATGGAAAGGGCAAAAGTGGTGGTATTACTCTCTACTCCCTTACCAAAGACAGACACACAGACAGACACAGACATATAGATACACACCCACGAAGAAGGACCATAGGAGAAGTGTAGTGATGTGGGTTTTGCCTCCTCAAAACCACATCTCCTCCTGGGACACTGAAGGGGTAAAAATCTAAAGCATCAAGCAGCATAATATAAAAGCTTCTTTTACTTTTTTTTTGTTTATCCTTAATGAAAACTATTCAGAAGTTTGAGGAAAGAAAGAACTTTACCTTTTCCACTGCCTTATTTCAGATCAAAGTAGAAAAGATTTGAAAATGAAGATTTTATTCATTACCAGTTGGCCAGCTCCATAATACATTATCTAATTCTATAACTCTTTTATTATTGATATATGACAGATGGTGGGGAGCAATACTCACTTTTAAGATTTTTATTCTTTGAATGACTACATCTCATTGATCAGGTAATATTTCTCAGAAATATCTATTGTTGATATTTTGCATTTCCTATGTCCCTTTCTTGAAAGCATGAGGACAAAAGACATCTCTGGAGATGTGACCATTCCTAGTGCTGGGTTAGGACCCCAGCTCACAACCCATTGTCAGTTTCCTTTTTACCTGGGGCAAGATCATAAACGATTTATATATTCAAAAGGTAGAATTAGTATTTACTTGACTTTTTTCATTTTGCATTATCAGATCACAAGCCAATATGATGACTTCTAGATAGTATACAAATACAACATAATTTGAAGGGGGAAAATATTAATAACTGGGTGGTGGAGAGACAGGTAAGACTTCCCCTAAGAAATCTCAACTGACCTGAGCTTGGAAACAAGTTAGGGATTATTAAGAAGTAAAATCAAAGAGGGTAAAGACATCATAAACGTGGCACATGCCTATCTAAATGCTCAAGTGTAAGAAATAGAACTCTGAGTTTGGGGAAAATTCAGTCATCCATTTTGGCTTGACTACTTGAGTACACAAAAGTAGATAATATCAAATCCTAGAAGGGGAGGCTAAAGCCAGATTGTGAAGAGTATTAAATGACAAGCTGAGGAGGTTTTGTCTTGTTGTTCATCCTTTGTTTTTGAAGAGGACCAATGACATAGGATGATATCTTGACTTGTGTAAATTGAATTTAAGTGAAGCATAGCTGTACAAAGTCATAAACCTAATTCTTTCTTACTGAATCATCTAAAGCCAGTGGCAAATCAAAAGTCAGGATGAATGGCGATGGTGCAGTGGGAGACCTTGGTGTCTTTGATACCTGACCAAGGTCCACAGAGCCTGCTTAGAGCTGTTGGAACAAATTGTTCTCATCCATCCATTCTGCTGTAGGAAAGCTTCACATGCTTGTGTAGAAATCTCTCTAACTCATTCTTAGGTTTGAAGACTATCAATTACTCTCACCTTAGTTAAGTCTATCTGCTGAGATGGTTTTACCTGCTCTGTAGAGCCACAAGTGAGAGTTGGGTGAAAGGAAGAGAAAAAGCCTAAAGAGGTTCAACAAGTTCTCTCACCACACATGCTGGTCTTCCTGAACACCCCACATGCCTCTGACACTGTTTTTAGTTTTTTTGAGAAGGGAAACAATTTGGTTAGACCCATGAATTATTTCTGTGTGCAGTTTTCTTAGTGTTTTTCATGGTGTCTCCATTTCCTCAATCTTTGACCCTTTCCATCAGTAAAATCAACAAAAGTCTGAAAGTGTTGCCCTTTACATTCACAATTGACAGTGAGATGTGTAGTGCTGTTATTATCATCTCATTTTATAGATGATCTATCTGTGGTAGAGAGAAATTCAGAAACTTAACCAAAATGTAAATGACAGGGGGAAAAGGCAAATCTATTTCTTTTGACTTGAAAAATCCCCTGTTCTACTTACTCTACAACATTGTTTTCTCAGACCTTATCAAATATACTGAACATGCATTTTTATGTGTATGTGTATATAAGATATAAAAAATTTTCAACTGGACAACAAGATCCATCAATTGTATATAAGATATGTTCTTATTCAGGATCAGTTTTATAGGAGAGGGCTTCAGGGGACATTGCCATAACTATTTTATATATTATATTTTGTCATAGAAGAGATATCCAGGATGAGATATTTGATATTGCTATCTATTGGGGTTGGAAGCAGAAGGTTGGAGGATATATGAAAAAAAAATTGAAATCAAAAGCCGTTGTGATCTTTCTCACCACAAATGTTAGTGAAAACTCTTAGAAAAAGAATCTAAGTTCTCTGTAAATGGCTTCGCTTTCCTCAGCCTCAGTGTAGCAGCTCAAGGAGTTGTGGTCAGGACTAAAGAAATGGGGCAGGGATAGAAGGAATAGGACACAGAGATGAAAGAGGTTTTGTTGCTATTGCTGTTATTTATTTGTTTGGTTTTTTTTAGTTTATCGATTTTAAAGACCTTTTATTGCTAAAGTTTCACAAGTTAGGAAAAAAGATGAACCATGGACTTATAGTTAGTTGGGAAACACTGGTTACATGACAAATTGTCTAATTAGAGTGAGAAGAAATGTTAGCTTGGTTCAGTGCCTTATATCCTATCATTCTCAGTTCTCCATTCCTAAAGAGAGGTAAAAATTCCTTACCTTTTTCTACCTCACAGAGATCCTTTGAGGACAAATTAACTAGCAGATGTGTCCATGGTTTGAGCTCTTTAGAAAAAAAGGACTATATAAATATAGAGAAACATTATAAAAAGAAATTCTGCTAAATCCATATGTCGCCTTATAAAGAAAAAGTGAACTGCAAAGAAACAGTTCAAACAAGAAAGTGTGAGAGGGAATATACTGGGGTCCAAAGGCAGTTTTGACACTAACCTTGCTGTGTGATTGATATTGGGTAATTCACTTTCCTTTTCTGGAATTCAGATTCTTTATCTGTAAAATCAGGGATTTAGCATCTAAGAATCACATAACAATATTCTGTTGAATCCATTCTCTCTTTGGTTTAGAAGTTCCCCTTAATGCCTTAATGACTCAGAAAATCACCAATTCTGTCCTTGTCAATGTCCTCCTAAAAGTATGATTTAGGGGGTCCACTCAATGTGCTGGAAACCACCTTCAATTTTTTCTGGTATTGTCAGCGTATGAATGAAAGACTGGTTGTCCACCTGCCATCCCTCTTTCTGGCTATGTAATCATCCCATCTTCTCTTCCTATCATACAATTATTTGATGATGTCTTTGACTTCTGTTCTAGGTCAGTCTAAACATTTTAAAAATACCTATTATGTTCCAGACACTGTGCTAACCACTGAAATACAAAAAGAAGCAAAAGACAATCTCTGTGCTTAAAAATCTAATGGAGGTAGACAACAATCAAACAAATATGTACAAACAAGCTATGTGGTGGATAAATATAAAGTAAATAAGAGAGGGATAGCACTAGAATTAAGAGGGATGATGAAAGATTTCCTGTAGAAGATGGTATTTTAGTTGAAACTTGAAAGTGAAAGAAATTAGTAGGTAGAGATAATGAAGAAAAGTATACCAGACATGAGGGACAGCTAGAGAAAATTTTCAGAGACAAGTTATGGAGTGATCAGATGTTTTCCTTGGTTATATGTTGTAGCCTGCTCATCTCCACCATACCTCATATATATATATATATATATATATATATATATATATATACACTATATGAATGATAATCACTTTTAGTTCTTTGAAGGTAGTTGTATTCCATGCTCCACTGTCAGATGGCAAGATTGGTCAAATATCAGTATTTAAAAAGGGATTTTTGCTTTCATGGGAATCTTTGGGTGAGTAACATAAAGTGTTGCAATTTACTGAAAGCAACCTAGCCCACTTCCCTTCTTTTATTCACTTCTGGGCCATAGTCATTGTTTGCTACTGATTGACTCACAATTTTATAAGTGTCATCCAATTGCATGTTGAAAGTAGACCAACTGACATTCTTCAATCACTTGGTATTTACTGTGTGGATAAGAAGGCCAAACTGCTTTGAACAAATTAAAAATCTCTAGGATCCCAATAATAAGGGATTTGATGTAATCAATATCTGCTAATAAGACCTTTCCATTCACAAGAAATTTTTATTTATCCTGTACCCAGTACTGAATCTTCTCCATCACAGTGATGAATGCCTTGATGGCTATATCTATTTTGTACCTCACCCAATATTTATTATCAGATGGTTATTGAATAAAGTTACTTTTGTTGTATATCTTCCAAGAAATCATGAATGGTTTTGAAGAATGGATGGGACAAACTTTTAAGTAAAATATTGTTTTGTTTTACTGAATCAAATACTTTTTTATACTCAATCCATTAAAAAAACACAGTAGGATCATGTATTCTTTACTTCTTTTTTTTCTAACAGTAAAATGGTAATCATCTGCTCCATTGTAAGATATAATTTGCAAAAGCCTCTTATTTCCTTAATACAATCAAGATAAAAGGAACTATAGAGGTAATGGAATCTAGCTCCATTATGAAATCATAGCACCTTAAATTAGACATAATACTCTCATATGATTTTAACATATCTAGGTAATCTAAGATCTCTTACACTTTAAAATTTCATTTGCATGAAGCTACCTTTGTTGACTCAACTGGGCATGATCAACTAATAGAAATAACTAAATGACCTTACTTCTGGAGTACTGACTACTAAAGGCCATTTCATAAAATTATTTCTACCAGTTCCTTACAGGTAACATACTTCAAAGTGTGGGGGGGGATTCCTATATCATCTAGAATCTTGGAATATGAGAGGTAGAAAGAGCTTCAGGAATCACTGAACTTCAATCCCCTCATTTTACATGTAAGGAAAGTGAGATCCAGAGGACTGATTTGACTAAGGTCACACAGCAAATAAGAGCCAGGATTCTGATATCTATTATCCCCAGACCCTTGATCTTGTCACATCATATCACCATTCCCAAAGTAAATCATCCCACTAGCAAGTCATTGCATTATATTAAATTCTCTTTGATGTAGGCAACATATCCCCTGCCATGTGGGATAGGCTAATTCTTTTCCTTAAAAGATATTGAAATTGTCCTTGCTTCTTGTCTTAGTGCTCAGAGTAGTAGGGCTTGAGCTATTGATCTAACTTCCTTCAATGAGAAGCTCAAGCTGGGCCCTGAGGCTTTCGGTAGAAAATTCAACAGTGTGACTGACAATGGAAAGCTATGTTTATTTGAATCAACTTGGTTTCTTTTTTTAATATCCTTGTTGAATATCAATCCCTTCTATGGCTAAGTAAATTTTATTTTGTGGATCACTAAAAGTTCCATGGATGTAGTTTTTCTATTCATAAAGTTAAATTTTTATAGGACTGGGCTGACTCAGATTTTTCCTACAGTATTATTTCATTATATTTCTCTTATTTTTATTAACCATTGTTCAATAAATTCCCACTATATGTTGGACCGTCTTCTGAATCTTGTGATGTGGGAATCACAAAAGAAACATATGACTTGATCTCTGCCCTAAGGAATGAGTGATAGACATCTTCTGCTTTGTAACCATGGGAAAAGGCATGAAAAAAGGGAACGATTCTATGTTTAGTTTAAGAAAAAAAGATGATGCAATGATAACTCCACTTTAAAATAAAGCAAATCTAAAATGAAAACAAAAACTGTAATTTTGGGGAAATCTCATCATATTAATTTCTTAATCTATCAAAAGAGAACTGGGCTAAGTGATCTCTAAGGTCCTTGTTACTTCTGACTAATGTTTTATGATATTATGATTCTTAAATGATAGCCAGCAACTACACAGTGAAGGACTTTTTTTTTCATTTCTAATAATCTATAGAAGGAATTGTTGACATTTGTTGTATCATGAATCTTTTTTGTCTGTCTAGAAAAAACAATGGACCCCTTAAGGTGATCCTTTTTAATGCAGAAATGAAATACATAGGATTACAAAGAAAATCAATTATATCAAATGCAGTCATAAATACATGAATATATACACACATACATGCATACATATGTATAGGCACACATGTGTGTATATGTAATATGTAGATATCACATGTACAAAAGAAGTTCATAGATCCTAGTTAGGAGCCTCAGGCACAAGAGTTATCTATATCAAAGATGCCAGTGAAGTCTTTGGGATATCTTTTGTTCTTCACTCTTTCCAACATATTCACAATATTTTAAGAATGAATAATGATGACAATATTATCTAAAAATTCAGAACATACAAATCAGAGCTTCTCAAACTGTTGTTTTTTTGCATCATAGAGTCTTTAGGAAGTTAGGAGAAGCCAATGGATCTTTTCTGAGAAGAATGTTTTTAATTATACAAAATAAAATATGTAGAATTACAATCCAATTACCATAATATTGTAGGTTGGTTTTTTAATTTATAAATCCAGATTATGCATGTCAAACCTAAAGTACTACATACAAAGAGGGTAGCTTTATCATGATTTATTTTAATAAGTATCCTTTTAGGACAGTTTGAAGAAAGGAGTTAAAATAGGACTCATCAGTTTATGAAAAGTGGGGTATCGGGGGCGGAGCCAAGATGGCGGAGAAGACACACGCGACTTTCTAAGCTCTTCTCTTACCCTCTTTATCAATATTATATCGAGCCTCAAAAATAGCCTTGACTGCTACAATTCGTAAAGATAAGAAGAGAACAACTCACGCCGAAGAAAATCTGCAGTCCTCGCCAAAAAGGTTGTTCGGCCAGGGGGAGATCAGCGCAGACGGGAGAGAAATTAGGTTCTGAGGAGAGCCTCAAACCGAAAGTGAAAGCATAGATCTCAGCACAAGCTCGCAGCCCCAACCCGCAGTAGGGGGCTTTTCCTTGGGGCAGTTGTGATCCTGCACTGCAGGAGGACACAGCCCGGGTTAGCCTCCAATCTGCCCAGTGGTGAGCTCGGCTTGGGGCCATAGAGCTTTTCCAGGGCCGATTTGAATCAGGCTGAGACGCTGGGGCAGAGTTTGGGGCGGTCTGCAGTCAGCTGCACACTCACAGTCCCACAAGAGGCTCTGCCTGGGGCAGTGACACTTTCCCTTAGTCTCTAGCCGAGGGCAATCGATAACCCACACAGCTCCAACTGGGCACTTCGATAGCTCGGCCAGTGCTGAATCCCCTTCCTGTTGGGGAAGGGAAGACCTCACCAGAGCACTCCATACCTCAGAGCCGAAATCAGTTTACATCTCTCCCTGCTCTGCAGAGGAAGCTGGTAACCCCTTGCCTAGGGAGACATACCCTAAAGGCTTTAAACATGAATAAAAAGATGAAAAGAACGATCTACAGCTTCTATGCAGAAAAAGAGCAGGTCAGCAAACCTGAAGAGACCTCAAACAGCAAAAATGCATAGACTGTCCTCCCTTACATGATGCTCCTATAGAAGAGACCATTAAAAGTCCTCAAAAGAGAGTTAGAAGATAAATAGGGAAAGGAAAGAGAAGCCTTACAAGAGAGCAACAACTTCCTGAAATACGAATTGGAAAAGTAAAAAATCTCAGGAAAGTAAGAATTGTGAATTGAAAATAAAGAATCTACCAGAAAGTAGGATTTGTGAATTGAAAAGACAAAGAACTCAAGAAAGTAGGATCTGTGAATTGAAAAGAAAATAATTCACTAAAAAAAATTAGTGAAATGGAAAAAATTCCACAGACCAAAACAATACATTTAAAACTCAATTGTACATATACAGAAAGAAGTAAAAAAGCTAATGAAGAAAATAATTCTTTAAAAATTAGAACTGAACAAATAGAAACTAATGATTCATTGAGACAGCAAGAATCAGTCAAGAAAAACAAAAATGACAAACTGAAAAACCATGAATTATCTACTTGCAAAACGACAGACTTGGAAAATAGATCTAGGAGAGATAATCTGAGGATTATTGACTTTCCAAAACTATGATGAAAAAAAGAGCCTAGATACTATTTTACAAGAAATCATCAAAGAGAACTGCCAGATGTAATAGAACTCAGAAGGTAAAATAGGCATTGAAAGAATTCATCGAACACCTTCTGAAAGAAACCCTAAAATAAAAACCCCAAGGAATATTGTGGCCAAATTTCAGAACTCATCAGATTAAGGAAAAAATTTTACAAGCAGCAAAAACCATTTAAATACTGAGGTGCCAAAAGGATCACCCAAGATCTGGCTACCTCTACATTAAAGGAAAGAAGGGCCTGGAATATGATATTCGAAAGGCACAAGAACTTGGGATGCAGCCAAGAATAAACTACCCAGCTAAGCTGAGCATTTTCTTCCAGGAAGAAGATGGATTTAATGAAACAAATGAATTCCATTTGTTTCTGAAGAAAAAACCAGAACTAAACAAAAATTTGATTCCAACCATAGAACTCAAGAGATGCAGAAAAGGTAAAAATAACTCTTGAGAATTGTATTTCTGTTGTGATATACAAAAGAATACATGTATAATTTGATTGTACTGATATAACATAAAAAGGGAAGTAGATATGGAAAGGGATGATGGCAGAATAAGGTGGAAGGAGGGATAAAAGAGGGAAACCCCATCCCACAAAGAGGCAAAGGAAACTTATCATATCTGAGGGAATTTAGAGAGGGAAGAACATTGTGTGAATCTTACTCATCAGAGTTGGCTCAAAGAAAAATAATTGATATTTGTTTTAGAGAAAATTATCTCCCCTCATTAAAAAACGGGGGAGAGGAAAAGGAAAAGAAAAAGAGTAATAAGGAAAGGAAGGGGAAAGACCAAAGGGGGAGGGAGGATTATAAAGAGGTAAGCATCGTGGATACAAGAGGGTACATAAGTTTAAAAGGGGAAAGAGGGTTGGGGAGGCAAGAATAAGTAAAGCATAATCTGGGGTTATTAGGATGGCAGGAAATACAGATTTAGTAATTCTAACTCGTAAATGTGAATGGGATGAACTCCCCATAAAGAGGAGGCAGATAGGACTGGATCAAAAGTCAGAACCCTACAATATGTTGTTTACAAGAACACATTTAAAGCAGGGAGATACATAGAGAAAAGGTAAAGGCTGGAGCAAAATCTATTATGCTTCAGGTGAGTCAAAAAGTAGGGTAGCTCATCCTTATCTTCAGATCAATCAAAAGTAAAAATTGATCTAATTAAAAGAGATAAGGAAGGAAACTACATCCTGCTAAAGGGCAGCATAAACAACAAAGCAATATCAATATTAAAACATATATGCACCAGTGGTATGGCATCCAACTTCCTAAAGGAGAAGTTAAGAGAGTTGCAAGAAGAAATAGACAACAAACTGTAATAGTAGGAGATCTCAACCTGCGCCTCAGAATTAGACAAATCAAACCACAAAACAAATAAGAAAGAAATTAAAGAAGTAAATAGAATATTAGAAAAATTAGGTATGTTGGATCTTTGGAGAAAATTGAATGGAGATAGAAAGGAATATACTTTTCTCAGCAGTTCATGGAACCTATTCAAAAATTGCACCATATATTACGACATAAAGACTCAAAATTAAATGCAAGAAAGAGAATAGTAAACGCTTTCTTTCAGATCATGATGCAATAAAAACTACATTCAACAAAAAGTTAGGGGAAATAGACCAAAAGTAATTGGAAACTAAACAATCTCATCTTAAAGAATGATTGGTGAAGCAGCAAATTATAGATACAATTAATAATTTCACTCAAGATAATGACAATGATGAGACATCATACCAAATTTGTGGGATGCAGCCAAAGCGGTAATAAGAGGGAATTTTATATCCTTAGAGGCTTACTTGAATAAAACAGAGAAAGAAAAGATTAATGAATTGGACTTGCAACTAAAAAACTAAAAAAGACCAAATTAAAAACCCCAATCAAATACTAAATTGGAAATTCTAAAATTAAAAGGAGAAATTAAAATATTGAAAGTAAAAAAAACTATTGAACTAATTAATAAACTAAGAGTTGGTTCTATGAAAAGCCAATAAAATAGACAAGCCTTTGGTAAATCTGATTAGAAAAGGAGAGAGGAAATGAAATTAGTAGTCTTAAAAATGAAAAGGGAGAACTTTCCACCAATGAAGAGGAAATTAGAGAAATAATAGAGTTATTTTGCTCAACTTTATGCCAATAAATTTGATAACCTAAGTGAAATGGATGACTACCTCAAAAATATAGACTTCCCAGACTAACAGAGGAGGAAGTAAATTGTTGAATAGTCCCATTTCAGAAAAAGAAATAGAACAGGCAATAAACAACTCCCTAAGAAAAAATCCCAGGACCAGATGGATTTACATGTGAATTTTACCAAACATTTAAAGAACAATTGGCCCCAATGCTATATAAATAGGGAATGAAGGAGTCCTACCAAATTCCTTCTATGACACAGACATGGTACTGATACCTAAGCCAGGTAGGCTTAAAACAGAGAAAGAAAATTATAGACCAATCTCCCTAATGAATATTGATGCTAAAATCTTAAATAAGATATTGGCAAAAAGACTACAGAAAATCATCTCCAAGATAATACACTATGATCAAGTAGGATTTATACCAGGAATGCAGGGCTGGTTCAATATTAGGAAAACTATCAAATAATTGCCATGTTAATAACCAAATTTACAAAACCATATGATCATCTCAATAGATGCAGAAAAAGCATTTGATAAATCCAACTCCATTCCTATTAAAACACTTGAGAGTATAGGAATAAATGGACTTTTCCTTAAAATAATCAGCAGCAACCTATTTAAACCATCAGTAAGCATCATATGTAATGGAGACAAACTGCAACCATTCCCAATAAGATCTGGAGTGAAACAAGGTTGCCCACTATCACCGTTACTATTTAATATTGTATTAGAAATGCTAGCTATAGCAATAAGAGCTGAGAAAGAGATTAAAGGAATAAGAATAGGCAATGAGGAAACCAAATTATCACTCTTTGCCGATGACATGATGGTATACTTAGAGAACCTAGAGATTCTGCTAAAAGTTATTAGAAATAATCCACAACTTTAGCAAAGTTGCTGGTTATAAAATAAACCCATATAAGTCATCAGCATTCTTATATATCACTAAAAAATCCAACAGTCAGAGTTAAAAGAGAAATTCCATTTAAAGTAACTACTGATAATATAAAATATTTAGGAATCTATCTGCCAAGCAAAAATCAGAAACTTTATGAGCAAAATTAGTCCACTTTTCACACAAATTAAGTCTGATCTAACCAATTGGAAAAAAATATTAAATGCTCTTGGATAGGGCGAGCAAATATAATAAAGATGACAATATTACTCTAAACTAATCTATTTATTTAGCGCTATACCAATCAGACTCCCAAAAACTATTTTAATGACCTAGAAAAATAACAACAAAGTTCATATGGAAAACAAAAGGTCAAGAATTTCAAGGAATTAATGAAAAAATCAAATGAAGGTGGCTTAGCTGTACCAGATCTAAAATTATATTATAGAGCAGCAGTTACCAAAACTATTTGGTATTGGCTAAGGAATAGATTAGTTGATCAGTGGAATAGATTAGGTTCAAGGATAAAACAGTCAACAAATATAGCAACCTAGTCTTTGACAAACCCAAAGATCCCAGTTTTTGGATAAGAACTTACTGTTTGATAAAAATTGCTGGAAAATTGGAAACTAATATGGCAGAAACTAGGCATTGATCCATACTTAACGCCGACACCAAGATAAGGTCAAATGGTTCATGACCTAGGCATAAAGAATGAAATTATTAATAAATTAGAGGAACACAGGATAGTTTACCTCTCAGATCTGTGGAAGGGGAAGGTCTTATGACCAAAGCAGAACTAGAGATCATTACTGATCACAAAATAGAAAATTTCGATTATACAAACTGAAAAGTTTTTGTACAAACAAAACTAATGCAGACAAGATTAGAAGGAAGCAATGAACTGGGAAAATATTTTTACAGTCAAAGGTTCTGATAAAGGCCTCATTTCCAAATATATAGAGAATTAACTCTAATTTATAAAAATCAAGCCATTCTCCAATTGAAAATGGTCAAAGGATATGAACAGACAATTCTCAGATGAAGAAATTGAAACTATTTCTAGTCATATGAAAAGATGCTCCAAGTCATTATTAATCAGAGAAATGCAAATTAAGACAACTCTAAGATACTACTACACACTGTCAGATTGGCTAAGATGACAGGAAAAAATAATGATGATTGTTGAGGATGCGGGAATCTGGACATTGATGCATTGTTGGTGGAGTTGTGAACGAATCCAACCATTTTGAGAGTAGTGGAACTATGCTCAAAAGTTATCAAACTGTGCATACCCTTTGATCCAGCAGGTTACTACTGGGATTATATCCCAAGAGATTATAAAGATAGGAAAGGGACCTGTATGTGCAGGAATGTTTGTGGCAGCCCTTTTGTAGTGGCTAAAACTGAAACTGAATGGATGTCCATCAGTTGAGAAGCTGAATAAATTGGGTATATGAATATTATGGAATATTACTGTCTGTAAGAAATGACAACAGGATGATTTCAGAAAGGCCTGAGAGACTTACACGAACTGATGCTGAGTGAAATGAGCAGGACCAGGAGATCATTATATACTTCAACAACAATACTATATGATGACCAGTTCTGATGGACCAGGCCATCCTCAGCAACAAGATCAACCAAATCATTTCCAATGGAGCAGTAATGAACTGAACCGCTATGCCAGAAAAAGAACTCTGGGAGATGACTAAAAACCATTACATTGAATTCTAATCCCTATATTATGCACACCTGCATTTTTGATTTCCTTCACAAGCTAATTGTACAATATTTCAGAGTCTGATTCTTTTGTACAGCAAAATAACGTTTTGTCATGTATACTTATTGTGTATCTAATTTATATTTTAATATATTTAACATCTACTGGTCATCCTGCCATCTAGGGAGGGGTGGGGGGTAAGAGGTGAAAAATTGGAACAAGAGGTTTTGCAATTGTTAATGCTGTAAAGTTACCCATGCATATATCCTGTAAATAAAAGGCTATTAAATAAAAAAAAGTGGGGTATCAGATCTGACCCTTTCTTTCTGAAATGTGGTATCAATTGAGGAAAGACTAATTCCCTTGAGTATGGCAGGTAGGTAGGAAAGAATAGAAATATCATCTTCCTCCCTACCCCCCACAATGTATTCTGTTATGGAAATACTCATTTTAAATTCAGAATAAAATAAATAATATTTTTAAAGAATATTTATTATAAGAGCATTGCTTAATATGTCACAAATTTTCAAGATTTTGAGCTAGATGGAGAAATAATCTAGTATAATCTAGGGCAAATTCTTCAGTTTTCTCATGTTTGAAACTGGCCAGGTTATTATATGTTTCACTCACTGATAAGTAGGTAGTAAGTAGCAAAACTGGGGTTTGAATGTGGTTTATAGAATTTCACATTCTCATTCCACTAGATATGACTGCTTTGGGAAAGGAGGAATGCTGGAGTGAGGCTCCTTTTTGAGTTGAGGGGGGACACGGCAGGGCAATATCCAACAGCATATCTTGCCATGATCCTAATTGTAATTTGCTCCTTCAGTTTCCCAGTCTGAACCAGTCTGCTCCCCAGTTTCTTCCAACAGTCTGACTCTCACTGTCCCCAGTTTCTTCCAGCAGTCTGCCAGTCTTCCAGTCTCCCCGAGAGTTCAGGAGGCAGGAGAGCCACCACGAGGATAGTCAAAGATAGATGTCTTAGTTTAAATACCCTTTTTGTCTCTTTGTCCTCAGTTTAAATAGCCTATTGACAATTTTATCAATTGTAGAACTATTACATGACCATATTAAGTACTGAATATATGTAGACTAGAAAATCATTGTCTCATCAATTCCACTGAGTTAACACCTTGTTTCAAGTATATTTCTTTCAAGTATACTTCTCCAAAGTTCTGCTCTCTACAACTGAGAAAGGCAGCTGGGTGATACAGTTCCTGAAGGCAGGAAGACTCTCGTCTCTGAATTCAAATCTGTAAAATCAAATCACATATGTGACCCCAGGCAGGTACTTCACCTTGTTTCCTTCAGTTTCCTCATTTGTAAAAGGAGCTGGAGAAGAAAATGGCAAACATTCCACTATTTCTGCCAAGAAAACCCCTAATGGGATCACAAATATTAGACTCAACAACAAACAATAACCCTCCATTTCTCATTTAGTTCTCTTGGCTTTTTAGTGCTGACTTGTCCTGTCTTGTCATACTCATTCCATCTCTATTTCTTTATATTGGTTCCCATATAGACCAGGTCTGACCTCTCTGACTCCCATTTCTGCTGACTCTGCTGTCATGACAACTCCAGTTTCTGCTTAGTTCTTTGATCACTGCATTCTCATTTCTCCTCCTGGTTCTGACACTATTTCCTCCTTCCCTTGCTTCCCCTATGTAACAAACTGTTCTCATTTCCCACAGTGATTAAACCTTTTCTTGCCAATGACATTTGATGGAATGTGACAGCAACCAGCTGCAGACCCCTAAAGCTCAGCTCCAGGATGGATGGCCACAGGTGGTTCATCTGTATGGTATAGTCATGGAAATTTGGCCCAAAGGCTCAGGAAATGTATTGAGAAACCAATATTTTATTTGCACCTCTTCAATTCATGTTTCCAGGAGCAGGGCCAATTGCACAGAAGCCTTGTCCCTTCATTTATTTTTTTGCACATTAGAGAGATTGATGACTTATTGCTCCTAGGGTGAAGAGGAATGGAGAAGATTGAATTTGAATGTTTATCTATGGGCCAGATTCTGGTTCTAAGTGATGGCTAATTGGATTAAAAAAATCAGTTGTCAATATATAAGCAAAAGATTGTGATGGCAATGGGAGGTTATGTGGCAAAATGCCAGGCCTGGAGTTAGGAAAAATCATCTTCCTTAGTTCAAATCTGGCCTCAGACATTTAGTAGCTGTGAGACACTGAATAAGTCACTTAACCCTGTTTCCCTCAGTTTCTTCATCTTCAAGAGTTGAAGATGGAAATGACAAACTACTCCAGGATCTCTGCCAAAAAAAAAAAAAAAAAACCCAAATTGGGCCCAGGAAAGTCATAGGTTCTGAATAATAGCCGATATAAACAGAAGATTATGATGGTAAGAAGGAAGCTATAAAGAATAGAAAACTTGTCTTTATGTAAAAGCCTCTAGCAGAAAGAAGAGGAGAGAAGAAAATGATTAGGAAATATTTGGTCTGAGGACATTAGAAATAGACTGTTCTTCATAAAAAAGCAGTGGACATTCATTTGGCACTTTAAAACTCACAAAGCTCTTTACATTCATGTTCTTGTTTGATCTCCCAGTAACCCTGTGAAGTAACTGCTTTAAATGTGTGGTCCCTGTTTTACAAATAAGGAAACTGAGTCTCATGCTCATAGTTGCAGCAAGTCTCAGAGAAGGGATTTGAACCTAGTTTTTCTGTCTCTGGGTCCTATACTCTTCATGTTGTACTACATCTAGCTTCCAAAAAGGAAGTCTCACTCATGGAGACTCATTCACTTATGTAAGTATATATTGTAGTATTATTATGAGGGAAACAACAAATAATTGGAATATATGGATGGAATACATGACCTCTGTGTAGTAAGAACTAAGACTTCAAAGAGTAGAAATTTGAATTGGTTCATGAAAAAAGAGTTCACACAGTGGTACTATCATTTCTAGACCATGAAAGAGCTCTCCATTTAGCAATGTACACTGGAAAACATCCAGAGAGACTGAAACCAATTGGTTTTCCTTCTCCATATGTTCCAAAGACTATGTGATTTTTCAGGTACCAAAAAAACACGTTAGGATTATACTCTTTTTTCCCCCAGAAATGTAAAACTTATTTCCCCTTCCCAGACTCCTCCTCTAATTCTAGGGACCCATGCCCCTAGTTTTCTTACATCTGTGTTTTCTTTTTGATAGAAAAAAAAGGGGAACTATGGGCAGAATGTTGGAGCTAAATTTAAATATCAGGGCCCATGTCTTTATTAGGGCAGGTATAGAACTAGGATTGTTTTGATTCTTCTTTGTACCTTCACTGCCAAATAGTGTTTTGTAAAAAGTAGACACTTAATAAATAATACTTGTACTGAGTTTCTTTCACTTTCTTTTCTCTGTGTGTGTGTGTGTGTGTGTGTGTGTCTGTCTGTCTCTCTTCTCTCTCTGTCTCTGTCTATCTGTCTGTCTGTCTCTCTTTCTCACAGTCTCTCTCTGGCTCTCTGCCTCTCTTTCTCTGTCTCTCTCTCTCTCTCTCTCTCTCTCTCTCTCTCTCAACAGTCTTACTCTCACTCTCTCTCCTCCTTTGGAGTCAAAAGCCCTAGATTGAGTTATGGGCTCTACCATTTTCAATCTGTCTGACCTTGAACAATCATAATTCTCTGGCTTCAGGTTACTTATCTGGAAAATAAGGAAAATGAACTATATAATCTCTAAAGTCCCTTCCGGATCTACTCCATCCCCTTTTCCCTTCTCTTCCCCTTTCACCTTCTCTTTTTTTTAAATTTTCCTTTCTCTTCTTTTCTTTTACTTTACTTCCTCTTTCCCTTCTCCCTTCCCTTTTGAAACTCCTCCCCTCCCCTTCCTTTCCTTCTTCTTTGCTCCTCTCCTTACCCTCTCTTCTTCTTATTCTTAACATTAAGTATCTAATTTAATGAGTCTAAGCATCCCTTGCACCTTTTTTTCCTTCCCTAGAAAACCATTCCCCACTGTTTTATTCTACTTTTTCTGGACATCTGCCTGGGGAAAATAGAGATTTCTCTGATTACTTGCTGGAGCCGGACTCTAGATGAAGCTGCACTACTCTCTGGCATAGAGAAAATAGCAGCTAATTTTGGGGGAGTACAATAAGCTGACCCTGAAGAATCACTGTTGCTGGACAGGGTCCAACTTTAAGGAAACAGGAGCCAGTGAATGGGCTATTGAAGGACTAGGATCAAAACACAACAAGCTCAGGGCAGGTCACACCTTTTGTTTCTAAAGTTTATTATTTTTAATTTATTTTTTCCAGTTACATGTAAAAACAATTTTTAACATTCATTTGTTGGGGTGGAGGAGAAATAAAGAAAATATGGAAATCATGATAAAACTAGGTGTCTGTCAACAGAGAGTTCAATATTGGATCAGAGTAGAGAAATTAAATTCAAGTTAGGATGTAAGATAGTAGATTTCAAAGAATTCAGATAAAGTATGATCTTTGATAAAGATAGGATGACAACTTCCTTGTGATTAGTCATTGCTTCCAAGACTTCCACTTTGGAAAAATGCCCAGACCAGCCATTTTCACTCCTTTATTCTTCTCCAGGTTCCATTTCTGATTCAGTATTTTTTTCTTCACTATGGTTCTCATTTTCAGGTTCTTTTTATGTGTAGTCTTTTCCTCACTAGAATATAAGCCCTTTGAGGGCAGGGACTTTCTCTCCTCTTGTTTGCATTTGTATTCCCAGAGCTAGCATAGTTACTGGTATACAGAAAGCACTTGATAAATGTCTGATTTGAGTTAAGTATCTTGAAGAAGATTTTATTGAATAATTTTGGGTTAGACCAGAGGATCTTTGAGCACCACAATTCTGTGATTATATGATTCCTAAAATTTAGGGGAGTCAATCTAAGGATGGAAGCTCTCAAGGATGAAATTCTGATTGAACACTTATGATAAGAAGGACAAAGGGCAGCTGTTTAAAAGAAATGAAAAAGACTTATAATGAGTTTGCTAACTAAGATTTCAAAAAATGTGTACAGAAAATATAGGAAAGGGTTGTAATTAAGGATTAATTCAAAAGAAATATGGTTCTATAGGAATGATGCCAGAGAAATCAAAGTTCTGGAGTAACTAAAGTTGATGATTTGTCCTAGAGACATCAAAAAGGTGTGTGTGTGTGTGTGTGTGTGTGTGTGTGTGTGTGTGTGTAAGTGTTAATGGCTAAGGCAAGAGAGTAGTGTCATATTGTTGTACAAATGTTCTAGATTCAGGGTCAGAGAAGGACCTTCCCTAAAATCTTACTTCCTCACTGTCTGTGTAACTTTGGGCCAGCTATTTAACCTCTTTTTGCCTCTGTTTCCTTATCTATAAAATGAAGAGGTAAAACTAGATGGTCTCTGAGGTTCCTTCTTGCATTAATTCTATAATCTTATGAAAAGCAGAGAAAGAAAACTCACAAAAGATTGAATCATGTTAAGGAATGACAGAGAATAAGTAGTCATTCAACTTTTATTTGCTCTTTTTTTCTGTACATGGAGTTATAAAATTTGGGGCTAGGATGGACAGAGAACCAAAACCCAAGGTAAATAAGAAGCTGTTAAGAGGACAATTAAATGTGTTAAATGAGTTAAAATCATTAAGTTCATATAAATTACATTCTAGGGTTTATCACTTAGGTAGTCTGTCTGGCACAAATGATGGCTTAGAAACAGACATTTTAACAGAAGACTTTATGTACCATATTCCATCAACTATTAAAAACAGTGGGAGAAGCTTGGATTCAGGGGTCACTCTATCTAATTGCAGACTCCTGAAATACAGATACCTCTTATATAACATCATAACATTGCTGGCCAGGCTGCTAGCTTACAGATTCAGGTTTAGATAGGCAAAACTATAGTTCTGATGACCATTATGATAAGCCCATACCATCAATTTACACTATTTCACTAAAGTCTCATTCTCCTCATTAGTGACTAACTCTCCCAGGAAAACACTTTCAGAATAGTCCCAGTCATATTTTAGTTCATTCCTCTCCAACTATTTCCTTAAAAAAACTTCCTTTCCAACAGCTTCATCACCTTCCTAAATTAATCATCACCATCCCTAAAATCTGAGCAGTTAGGTAGCACAAGAGATAGAGTTCTGGGCATGAAGTCAGGAAGACTCATTTCCCTGAATTAGAATCTGGCCTCAGACACTTATTGTGTGACCCTGGGAAAGTCACTTAATTTGATTTACTTCAGTCATTTGTAAAATGAACTGGAAATGAGAATGGTGAATCACTCTAGTATCTTTGCCAAGTAAACCTCCAATGGAGTTGATGGAATATAGCTTCTAGGGGAGACAATAATGGGGGGGTCCCCCTGACCTTAGGTGCTTCTGTTCTAACAATCTGTCAATGATTCTAAAGTCTTCTGGCTTGGGAATCTGATCTTGAGGGTCCCCCCCCAACCCTGAAATATTATTGTTCTGGCAATCTGTGTGTCAATGACTGTAAAAAAACAAAATGATTATTTTGGTTCTCTATACATCTTAGCCCAAAATTTTATAACTCCATGTAGAGAAAAAAAGAGCAAGTAAAAGTTGAATATAACTACTTATTCTTATCCTCCGCCCTAGGAATATAATAATATTTCTGCCCTTAGATTTCAGGGAAGATATATTAATGATCCTGAGGCCCTCTGACCTAAGAATGCTATTAATCTATAGGACTACTGGTCAGTGATAACCAAATTCCTGAGACCACTCCTAAGTCCTACCTCTATGCCATAAAATTAGAGTATCAATGACATGAACTGGATAAATTTGTCTCCTTGTTCTGGGTTCTTTGCTAAATTCTTTTGAAACTTAGCCCACTTCAATTGGTGTTACAATTACAATAAACTTTGCCCCTTGATTTGGATATGGGTTCAAGCCTGCAAATTGTTTTGAGATACCTTGGGACACTGGTCTGTGATCCCAATGTTTAGGGTCTCTTCTCTGCCTCAATATTTGGTGGCCTGATATGGGGAAAGTCTGGTTTCCCCTGACTTGATTCCCTCCTTGTCAAGGTAAGACCCCCATTTTTTTCTCCCTCAGTCCTATAGCAGGACACCCCAAGCCATTGGGAGAAGGCTTGTCTGGGTCATCATGACCTCCAGGCTCAGCAAGCTTTCCTTAACTGAGGTTGCCTAAACTTGGAAATTCTTGCAATTTTCAGCAAAGTTCCTAGAGAAATTTTGTCTCTTTCACCTTCTCTCTCTGGGATGCCAGAGGAGACAAAAGTGAAATAGGATGGCTTTTGGCAAAGATGAGAAAGTCCTTTTTCAAGCAATTTTTGTCTGTGTTTGTGTTTCTGTGTAGAATGGCTGTGTCATATTTGTTCTGTGAGCTAGATTTAAAACTGGAATTCCGAGAAGATTTCTTTAAAAAAAATCTAACTTTTTCCTGTGGATATCAGCTCTGGCCTAGCTGGGGACTTTAGAAACAAAGTTAGCCAATTAAAATTAAAATAACATCTTAGCAGTTTTTCAAAGTTTTGAGAGCAAACATCTTAGCAGACTCTCAAAGTTTTGAGAGTAAAGATTAATAAGCTTGACAATCAATTATTTTAAGATTACAAAAAAAATTCCTGAAACATTGGAGATAATTTCAGAAATTTACCCCATTCTGAAAGAAAAGAAAAAACAAACTGGGTAAATAATAATTTTTTGCTAACCCTTCCTTGACTTCTATCTTATACAGAGTCACTTTCTGCTCCTTTGGGAAGCACCCTAAAAGGTACTAAGGGACCTTCTCCACTGCACTCTCCAGAGTCCTGAGTATATTTCAATTGTGGGGGTTGCGAACAAGATCAGTATAGCCCATGTCCCTCTGTTTGCTAACTTCTCTCATCTCAGATCAGATTAAAAAAAGATAATGATAAAATACTGTAGGGAAACCCAAAATCTGCCTCAGGAAGAATATCTGTAGAAATACAGGAAGTAGCCATGGGGACCCCATACAACCTTGCCCAAAGATCTCCCCCACCCAGTTTTGGAGGAGTGGGGGTAAAGCCCAATGAACCCTAGCATCTGAACTACCATCAAAGGGAGATCCTGGCACCAGTCACCCCAGCCTTCATCAGGTTCTGTCCAGCAACTGCTTGGGTACCCCTGGTACCACCCAGTATGGCTCTGTGAGTTGAGAAATCCAGTCACTCTCTGAATTTGGTAAGCACAACATTCTCATTTCAGTTGCAAAAATGTATTAGCTTTGTAATTTATGGCAAATTATTTTTTTATCTCTGCCCAGTTTTCTGATTTGTAAAGAGAAATAATAATGATTGTTGTTGTGAAGATCACAATTTCAAAAATGCTTAGCATAAAACATGTTATATGACTATTAACTGCTTTATTGGATATATTGCTTCATATTTGATAACTTAATGGGTTTTTAGATGTGACCAACATACAATGTCAATGTTAAGATAAGTGATTTCTATGTGTGTGTAAAGTAATTTGGAAATTTGTTATTTGAGATATGATAGTAAAAGCAATTTTAAAGGAGTTCTAATTAAAGCCCACTAAAGGGATATGTAAATTGTAATCTATTTGCATAGACAGTATTACCAGAAGATTTAAGAGTTTGAGAACTTTAGGAAAACAGAAAATCAGTTTGCCACCAATTAAAGAGTCTGGCAACAAATAGCACACTTTTAAGTTATCTAGAATCAGACTTCTGAGGGCCCTGTCAGTAAAAACTGGCACCTTAACCCTTTTCCTGGCTCACAAAAGAGAAATGATTTGTGTGAATTGGAAAATAACCAAATGGCAATTGAATTTGTCTACAACATTTAATCAGAATCTAGAGAATCTCATTAACTAAAGTTGTCAATTTTAAAATCTGTTCTATCTTAATTTTAAGAATTGTCTTGTTTTCTCCCTAAAGCAAAAGGGAAATTTATCTAAAGGAACAGAAATTACAGCTAAGACTATTTGGCTATTACTTAGGATTTGGAGTTACTGTCATCATGTTGAACCTAAAATTGGTGATTATTGTATATGGAACAAGAGGGGTGAGGTAAAAGCCTTATCAGTTCACCTCCAAGTATGAGGTGTGCAACACTTTTTCCCCTTTCACAGAGTGGGGAGAAGTATCAAACAGCACAGCCCATGAAAACACTAAGAATAGTTTGGGGTGGGCAACAGTGAGCTCAGTCCTTTCTCTGGGGTCTCTGTCAACTCCCCTTAATTTGTAAGTTTGCCACTTTGCTTAGCCATCAGGGTAAGGAAGGTCATTAAGAATTGAGCGTGTTTAGGATGTTTAGCATTCCTAAAAAAGAAATGTGTTTACCAAGAATCTATGAACTTATTTTATGACTGATCCTTTGCACCAGGATAAGTTCAAACATATAAAATGTTATAAAAAGATTTTTTTAAAATCTCCAATGTATGTAAATCCTGGTAAACTTTTAAAAATAATGTATGTATCCCTAAGCTGCAATTAGTAAACTTTGCTATTAGAGATGAAATCCCTTGGGACTATAACTGATATCCTTTTGAGTTTTGAATTTGATTGCCTGATCATTAAGTCGGTAAATCATCATTTGAGAAAAATGCCATAAGTTACTCAGAGGAATGCTTTCCTGAACTATTACACGTGGACATCTTATCTAAGTAAGAGTTGGGAGGATAACCTTAGCTTATGCTTAAGGTGGTATCCTTCTGACTCAGTTTCCCAGATCTGTTTCTTTGTTTCCCACCTGATTATTCCTGAATCTGGCTATGAGGTGGAATTATTTCTGCATGATTGATTGTCAAACAGATCTAAGGATGCTTTATCCTGTCATATATGTGCTTTCAAGCTGAAACCTGAAGGACCTATTTTGGTGCTATTATAATCATGTCCATGCTAAAAAAACGAAACAAAACAAAACAAAAAAAACTCTTAGAGCAAATTTCTATAATCAGAGCAAATGGTCAGTAGAAGTCATGAGCCCAGTACAAATATCCCAGGAGACACAATAGTTTTCTACCTTAAAGATGCTTTCTTTTGCATACCATTACATAAAAATTCACAATTTCTTTTTGCCCTTTAAGGGACAAATCCAGTGAAACATAACCCCCACCAATTAACATAGGCAGTCATGTCCATAACATGGAGGTAATCCAGGGCTTCCATAACAGCCCCCACATATTTGGACAGGTTCTGGCTATCCAATATGTAGGTGATATGTAGGTGATATTTTGATCTGCAGCCCTACTGGAGAGGCTCTTCTGGCTGCACCCATTAAAAACCCTTACAGTCTAGCACTCCCCCCCACTCATGGCTATGAAGGTCCACATAGCCTATCAGTCTGTTAAAACTCTGAAAGCTAAACTAATCTCCTGCCCGACCTTAGCCCTACCTAAAATCTTTTACACTGTACATTGATGGAAGCAGAGCCAGGTCCTAGGTTCTTGACTCAGTCTCTGGAAACTTATCCCAGACTCCTAGCTTACTTCTCACAGAAACTTGTCATCTTTGGGCTGAACCTCCTGCCTTAGAGCTAGATGCCATAGCCCTTCTAATTGAGGAAGCCTCTAAGCTCACCCCAGGCCAACAATTGGAGGTTCTAACCTCCCACCAGGTTCAGAGCATCTTTGCTGTCACAGAGTTTTAGAATTGGGGAAAGGAATGAGTGTGAACATCTATACTGACATGCTTTGCTTGCTCATGATTTTATATGGAAAGAAAAGGGACTTTAGACAGCAAAAAATTCTCCTATTAAATATGCAAGGGAAAATCTACAACTATTGCAAGCTGTCCACAAACCTAGAGAGGTTTCTGTTATGTTTTGAAAAGGACACCAGAAGGGAGATCACTTCAGACCAAGGGGAACAGACTTGCAGATTCAGCTGCCCATGGGGCTGCTCACTTAACCTTGACAGCAATTTTAATTCTCCCTTCATATAGCTCGCAGGAACAAGCCCTTGCAGAAGATATGCCCGCTTTTTCCAAGTGTGTCTTTAATAGAATTCTAAGGATGAAAGCTTTGCTCCTAGTATGTTCTCTCCAGCTCTCTTGGTCCAACTCTGTGGACTTTGCCAGTGAGGAGATAACTCCTTAGTCAGTCTAGAGAATTCTGTGGGCAGTGGGGCTATTCAGGATTGTTGGGTGTGCCCTCAGCATTCCTAAGGCAGCCCACGTATGCAACTTGGTGCATTATTTACAGAGGCCCCATTCCCAAATGTCACCATCATCACCTGGATGCCATCCCATTTGTATTAGCTATCTCCCCCTCCCACTCTCACCCCCCAGGGGTAATAACTTCAACCTGATAATCCTTTCTTGCCAGAAAAGATCTCTTATCTACATATCTCAACAAATATATCACAGGTACAGAAACTGTCACTGTGACCCATAATGGCCATGTTTACATCCCAGGTGTTGGAACATTGATTTGTACCACTAATACTGCTGGAACAAGTGAGTGCAACCACTCTCATATTTCACCTCAGCAACCTGTACTAGTTGTAGAGGTGGGTTAAGGGCTTACTGTACCTTTGACTATGGAGCATCCCTAGAAATAATTATGAAAAATCCATTCCAAAATTATTCTGGCAAACTCACTCATAATGCTTCTACACCACCTTCTTGAAGCTTCTTCATAAGCTCTTGAGAACTAACATTCCTATTGGCAGATTTGTTTCCTCCAGACTCCAAGTTGTGAACTTCCAACTACATGTTCAACATGAATGCCATCAGCTAACTGATTCAGACACTCAACATCCCCTAGATTCTGCTGCCACTATCTTCAAGTCACATGTCTCTCCTCTTCAATCTGGATCCCATTGAGCAGGTTCAGCTCTACACCCCCCATCAGCATGAAGCAGCTCCAGAAGATGAGATCTCCGTTCCTTTGTCCCAAATAAATTTTGGGGTCCAAACTGCTTGAGAGGGGAAATGATGGAATATAGCATGTAAGGGAGACAGTAGCAGGGGTGATTCCTCCTGTGTAAAGTCCAGGCTAGCTCCCTGCAGGCCTCAGGCTCGGCCAGAGTCAGGATAAGCAAACATTCTTGGTCTTTAGGGGGAGAAATAAAAGAGACAGATAAACTGCCACAAGCTCTCCACCAACCTCCCTTCTCCTGGTCCTCCTGAAAAATGACTCTGGCTTGTCTCACTTCACCCTCTAATCTCTCCTGCGATTATCTATATTCACCAAAAGATTGAGCCAGCATGAAATAGTGAGAAGGGCCATTTTTCCAAACATATGCTAATAGAGTTATTGTCCAATAGGTAATTAGTCTTAAGTGCTCAGTTGTCTGATTTCAGTGCACCTATTCAGAATTTCAGCTCTTTACACTCCTGACCTTAAGTGCTTCTGTTTTAACAATGTGTCAGTGATTCTAAGGTCTTCAAGCTTTGGAATCTGTAATCTTGAAGTCCCCCCTCCCCCTTCCCCCCCAAAAAAAAACAACCCTGGAGTACTATTGTTTGGACAATCTGTATGTCAATGATTGTAAAAGTCCTCTGGTCTAGGAATATAATATTTCTTCCCTTAGATTTTAGGGAAGATATGTTAGTGATGCTGAGGCCCTCTGACCTAAGAATCCTATTTGTTCTGTCAATGAATCTAAAATCTTCTGGTCTTAGTCCTAGATCTACTGGTCAGTGATAATCAAATTCCTGAGACCACTACTCAGTTCTACTTCTAAGCCATAAAATTAGCATTTCAATGATATGAGCTGGATAAATGTGTCTCCTTGCTCCAGGTTCTTTGTTAAATTCTTTTGGAACTTAATTCACTTCAATTGGCTTACAATTACAATATACTTTGCCCCTTGACTTGGATATGGATTCAAGCCTGAAAATTCTTTTGAGATACTTCACAACACTGGTCTGTGACCCTCAAGCTTTTGGGGTCCCTGCCCAACCTCAACAGAGTCACAAATAGCTGGACATGACTGAAACAACAACAAAATCACTAAAATCATCCTACCTGAACCAATGTACTCCTCCTTGGTTATCATTCCCTTATATGTGCCACTTCTCCCACAAAGATAGCTTTTAGAGGCCAGGGACTATTTTTGTTTTTGTTTGTGTTCTCACTGCTTAGCAAGTGTTTGATATAGTGGTAAGTACTTAATGTTTTTTTGTTTAATTTCTTCATTTGTTTATTCATTACATGACAGAAACTTTACAAACCATTGTAGAACATAAACTCTGGATAAACTCTCCCTGTCCCTACTGGAATTGGTAGATTGGATTCCTATTAGAGTAAGGCTGACTGTATTTCCTCCTCAAGCTTCTAGGGGTAAACACTCAAGGATAGGAGGGATGAGGGATCTCTAATATCCCTAACAAGTCCCCAAAATGTACTCCTCTCAATATCAATCACCAATAATTACTGCCTCAATATCAGTATAAGTTAATTTCTCTTATCACTTAAGCAATTAATATTTATCAGGTTTTTTTAAATAAAAGGATATTTAATAAGAAAATAATGTAAGAACAGAAATATAATCACATCTTCCCAAAATGGGGCACAATCTCCCTTTAATACACATTCAGCTTACCCCTTTGTGAGTGGCTCCACCTTCTTGTGTCCAGCCAAGGAATCCAAGTTATACCAAACTCCTGAGGTTAAATTTCCCTCTAACTCTGTCAATGGCTCACACCATCTTTACTGAATTCCTCTTGGGGTTATAGCCCACCACGCAAACTACTCATGCTGTCTCTGTTCTCATTCCCCACCATGCCACATGATGTTTCTCTTCTTATTTCCCCCCTATGCTTCATGGGGTCTCTCCTTTCACCCCACCATGCCTGGTGGTATCTATTCCCTTCTTAGAGTTAATTAACTCTTTTAGGGTGTTAACCAGCTAAGGGCAAACCCCAATCTCATGGAATGTTCCCTTTCTCCTGGTAAATTGTGAGTTCCACTAGAGAACTTGTCTTTTCAATCATTAATCGTTAAAACCCCTTTCCTTGCTATATTCTCTCCCAACTCTACTTCATAGTTACCATTCCTGGTGTCTATTGTATTTCTTTTGTATGTAACCTCTTCTCCTATGTAAATCTACCTTTTGCCAAAACAAAATATACACACTCAGTCCTTGGGGAGAACAGACTAAAATTGGAACTGGTTTCTGCCCCCTTTCTCTTCATTAAGTTCACTTTGAGGAGGACTGATTGCATAGCTAATAGGTTAGGCATTCTCTTGCTTGCAGAATATAGTGCCTCAGCTGTTGGTTTGATTCACTGAGAGGGGTCAAGGAGAACATTTCTTGAGGCTGAATTCTCACCAAGCTTAGCTGCCATAGGTTCCAGCAGTCGTTGCCTGGGACTCCAGTTGATGTATGGCCACTCTTTTGACCTTTTGAACATCCTAATGTGGTCCATTCTATCTCCAGCATTAATTCATCTAAGATCAGGAAAGTACAAAAGAATAGAGACAGAAGAATGGTAGCATCATAAGTTCATAACCACATAGTAGCTAATTAAGACAGGACCTAAAGTCCCTCTTCCACCCAGAAGCTTACCAAAGTTTTTTTTTTCTCTTTTTGGAAAACCACCAAAAAAGAGAGTTTTCATCTGTTCAAGACTTTCTGGCTAAATAACCATTTAAACAGCTTCTTGTCACCACTTAGCAAGCCAACATAATAAAAAATTGAAGTATAAGCCCTTCTATCCTATCATACGTTTTCAAAACCAAGTTTATCAAGCCACATAATTTTATTCCACGCAGAATATATAATACATGCTGTTAGGAAAGGCCTTAATTATTCATTCTTCTCCATTAGATAAATATTAATTGTCATAGCCAATAAAACACTACAAAGTCTTACAGAAGTCACCTTGACTTGGGCCCTCCCTTTCCTCATTAATAAAGGAAGTGCATTGGACTAGATTAGCATTTGCAAGATTTTTTATGCATTACAAATGAGAAATCTATGGGGAAAATGTCATTGCTATCAGTATTTCCATCATCATTTTCTATAAAACACATTCTTTTTTACAGAGACAAGGCTGAGGCTAAGGGAAGTAATGCAATTTACAAATAGTCAAGGAGCTTCTTCAAAATGGTGCTCAGAACATAGAACTTAGGTCTTCTGGCTTCTGTGCTCTTTCCATTATATTGGATTTAATCTACATACCTCTAGCAAAGTGACCAAAAATATATTCAGACCTACCCATTTCCAGATTTGCTAGAATCTCATAATAACCTATTCTCAGGGTCCATGTTACATCACCACATACAACATTTTTAGAACAAAGTATTTCTGACACTTCCCCACTGGAGAGTTTCCAAGGCAGATTTACTTTATATAAAATCTTTATCATAGTGAGGCTTCTCACTGTAATTTTTATAGACTTCCAAATGACTATCAGAGTATCCCCATTTTTCATTATTTCTAAATTTCCTATTAAAAATCTTAATAGCATACACTGATTAGAAAATGAATAAGGCAAACCAATTTCGAGGGCCCAACTGCATTGCAATCTCTCTGTTACTTATTTAATTGAATCAGTTATGAATTTGATATTGACTTTTTCTCTTATAGATTATAGGATGCATAAAAGCCACCAGGCTACTTTTTCTTACAATAATGACATCTGAAAATTTCCATGAAAATGGGAAGTATCATGACCTATGCATGTGTCCAAAAAAAGATATTTTGGCAATCTAAACACTTGATTAATTGCTTTGTTATAAATTTCTCTTTTGCTGTCTATGAAGGGACCTACTGAAGTATTCAGGCATGTTTTTTTTTTCCTTAATGAGTTTTTCTTTCTTTTTTTTCTTTTCTAAAATGTTCTTGTACAATTGTCTTTGAAGAATCGGGAATTGAAAGAAAGGGATCACAATGTGATTGAAATTTCTCTCTTTCAATCTCTCTCTTTCACACAAATCAAAACACATTTTAATTTCATAAGATCATATTATGTGGAACTTTCACAAACTATCCAATACAACCCTGTCATTTTAGAGATGAGGAAACTAAAGCCAAAGCAAGTTAAATGACTTGCTCAGTGTCATTGGTTGTAACCATCTGAGATAGAATTTGAGCTTAGCCCCTCTGACTCCACATTAAGTTTTCTTTCTTCTCTACATTGCTTGCCAGAATAATGTGACTAAGTGACTAAGAGAACAATATATTAGAGGTACACAGAATTTGAGACAGAGGAAACTACTATGAGCCCAAGGCTTAGTTGGGATGGCTAAGGTAGAGGGAGCCATTACAGCATAGTTTTCCCCCTTTACTCACTACCACATGACCAGATAAACTTGTCAGTACCTATGATGGCCCATGTTAATATTAATGTGGTGCCTAGAGTGATGATGCTATTTGTTGCTATAAAAGTTGTATATACTACAGGTCACATGGTAGCTGCTTCTTTAGTAAACACATTCAACTTTATTTAGAGGTTGAAGAATCCTAAACTGCTGTTCTATCTGGATCTCATTACATATATATCAATAGACATGGATATATATCTATATATCTATTTATATACCTATATCTATATATATATTCTTTGTGGGTAGAAAGAGATGTTCTTGGCTACATTAATAAATATGTAGTGGAAATTTTCTCATCTTCCCTAAACTATTTTTCTTATTATATTTTGGGTACTCTGAGTAGATAGCTTCAGAATGTTCTGTTTTTAAATTCCAGGACATATAGAAAATGAACAATCATTGAATCTGCTTTGAGAGGGTGAAGGAAGAAAAAATGTGCCTCATAAAAAGGAAGCAAAAATAGGGGGAAAAAAAAGAATGGTACAATTCTTTGTACACAGAGAACAAGGCAGAGAGAAACAGATGGAATTTATAACACAAGCCAGTTAAGTGCACTGAAAATTTTTTTCCCCTATGAATGGTTAACTATTCTATTTTATATTATTTGATTTCCTCCTGAAATATAAGCACCAAATCACTGAAAGAGGTTTTTAATTGAAGCTGCTGGTATACTGGATTTTTATTTGGGATAGAGATGGGTAGATGGGTAATGGGAAATCATATGGATAAGGTAGATTTAAAGCATTCTTACTGAATTGTTATCTGCTCTTTTAATCTTTCCTGAGGCACTTACATAATCACAATGGAAGAGCTCACCAACATTTGACATTACCTTTTATTTTGAGTAGCTAATGTTAATTTGTTAAGGCTGATGCCTACAATTAGACTTGCAATTCTAAAGGAAAACAAACAAGTCAAGCCCATATTATTAAAAAAAAAAAAAGAATTAGTGAAAGGATTGGAGGATTTTTTACCCTAAAAAAGATTTGAAAGACATATGATAAATAGCTTGAAATATTTGAAGAACTATCACTTGGAAGAAAGTTTAAATTTGTTCTGTTTGATTCAAAAAGGCATTAGGAGGTAAGAATAGAAGTTGTAAAGCAACAAATATAGGTTTGAGGTTAGGAAAACTCCTTAAAAATGTGATTACAAGTTTGTACACTTCTAATTGTATTTATCATTGACTCAGGAAAAGGTTCTACTTAGGTAAATGCCAACTCATTTACTCATTTTTTTTTCAGCTATAAAATGATGATGATAGCACCAACATTATAGTATTGGGAGGATTAAATGAGATTATATGTATAAAGTGCTTAGCAAACCTTGAAGAATTATATGAATATGAACTAATGATTATTCATCCATTCATTTATTCATCATCAAGCATTTACCATGTATAGAGAATTGTGACAAAGTAACGTGATGCTAAAAAGTATGAATATTCTTAAATATTTCCATTTGTGTGATTCTGTATTCCTTTTATATAACTCTTTCAACAATTGGTTTAATTCTGCATTTTCCTTTTTGTTTATCAATAAGATTAAAATCTCCTACACTATCTTATTTTCTTTTGGTAAATGCATTATCTATTTTTATTAATTTAAATATTATATTATCTGGTATATATATTTATTTTTGGTTAGGTTCATCATCTATAATTCCTTTAAACATAATATAGTTTTATTTTATGTCTTCATTAATATTGTAAAGTTGTATTTTTGCTTATTTCGTTATTTTGCTTATATCATTAATAGAATGATTTTAGTTCCTGATGCAAAGCAAATTTTGTCTCAGACTCATTTTAATTCTATATTTTTATTTTTACTCTATACATGTGCTTCATGTGTAGAATAGATTGTTAGGTTTTGTTTTCTTATCTATTTTTCCTACTCCATTTATTTAATTGCATTGTTTAATCTGTTAATAATCTGTTTAATAAGAAAATAATCTAAGAACAGAAATATAATCACATCTTCCCAAAATGGGGCATTTTTTTTAAATGGGGTATTTTTTAGTCTTCCATTTTCTAGTATTTCAGTCTCTTTTCTTTTGATCTTCTTTTAAGTCACTACTTAATTCTTGCATTTAGTTTTGCTTAAACTATTTTTATTTTAGTTTATTCTCAAAGTGTTGTCCCACTTTTACTTGCCTATCCTTTTTCTAGTAATTTGGATTTATTTATATCACTAATTTTCTATTCTTCTCTCTCTCTCTCTCTCTCTCTGTCTGTCTCTCTCTTTCTCTCTCTCTCTTTGTTTGTCTCTCTCTGTCTCTGTCTCTCTCTCACACCCACACCCATACCCACACGTGCACACATGCATATATGTAGCTATGTGATATAGTAGATAGAGCACAGGACTTGGAGTCAGAAAAATCTGATTTCAAATCTAACTTCAGACAATTAATAGTTGTGTGACCTTGGGCAAGCCATTTAACTCTGCCTCAGTTTCCTCATAATGAGAAATTTTCTTTAATTGTTTTTTTCTTGATGGTTTAACTAAATTATCTTTCTTGTGTGTTTTTTTTTCTGCTTGATAATTTTGTACTTAGTTGAATCTGATCACCTTTCCCCCCCAAACCAAAGTTCTCTATGTCAATAAAATCACTTGCTTAAAACAAACAAAAACAAAACAAAACAATTAAATTTGTAGCATAGTAGAGAGAGTTTTGGAGTTGGAGTCAGGATTTGAATATTCATATTCCCATATTAATTAACAGTTGCTAATATTGATCTTTCTCTACTCTGGGGAAATTATATATATAGATATACATATCTGTATATCTATATATACACATATATATGCATATATTTACATGTACTTACTTGTGTCTATCTCAATTCTGCTGTAGAATTTAAACTAATGGAAAGCAGCAATTGTTTCTTTTTTTGTTTTTATATGCTTAATGCCTGGTGTATAGTAACCAGATTTTTAACATACTTATTGAAGGAGTGGGTATGGTACCAGAGGCAAATCTTGTTTTTACTTTTCTGAACCTGTTTCTTGCTCTAGAAAATGAGGATAATATTGTAATGGAATTCTACTGTACCATAAGAAATGATAAGCTTGTTGGTTAAAAATGGAAACACTTGCATGAAACAATGAAGAATAAAATGAGCAGAACCAAGAGAACATTGTATAAAGTAACAGCAATATTGTTTAAAGAATAACTGTGAAAAACTAAGCTATTCTGAATTATATTAATATTCAAATAAACTATAAAAGACCTATGAAGGAAGATGCTATCTACCTCCAGAGAAAGAACTAATAAATGAAAGAATACATAGTATGGCTTTACATATATTTATAAATCTGCATCAAATTATGGCTTTCTCTAGTATGGGGTAGAGAGGGAGGGAAGGAAACAATTTGTAACTTAAAAATTAATTTAAAAAATAAAGAGAATATAGAAAATGAGGACAATGACTGTAGTATTTACTTCATGGAATTTAACCTGTTTCAAATGAAATCATTTAAGTAAAGCACCATAAAAATAGTAGTTGATATAACAACAACATTGTACTAGATTTTCTCTCAAGCCCTTTCTAACTCTGAAATTCTAAATTTTATTATTCTTTAAGGTATTGTGTAGATTCTAAGATATCTGATCTACTGATCAGATATGAAATGTACAAGTGAAATGCAAAGCAAAAATTAAGAGTTCAATTTGGAGGAGACCTGGATAGAAGATGGTACTATTGACAGAAATATATAAGGCAGACAGAAGAAGAAGTTCTGAGGAATGTTTATGTGAAGTTTTTGACATGAGTTTACCTCATCTCTTAGAGCTTGCTCTCTTCTATTGCTTTTTATCCTTTTTGTGTTTTGTTTTTGTTTTACAAACTGTCTCAGCCTCAGAAGGACTTCTACTTTGCAACCTTGACTTTGAGAATATTACCTTGCATACGTTAATTGCTACATAAATACTTGCTTTTTAACTTCTAGCCATCTTTACCTAGGAGAGTATTTATTTGGCAGAAAAAAGGGTACTATGATTCACCTTTTTCCACACAAATTTCCCCCCAATTGCCATCCTTTCTAAAAGTTCCTAACTTTTTCCTGGTCCTTAAGGAGAATGGTATCTCCTACTTAAACCACAATATTATTATTTTTCTTCACTTTCTAGCATTGCACATCATGAGAGTTTAATAAATGTCTGAAGAAAAAAGTGAAATTAAATACTATTTAATTGGCTTCAAATCATAGAGGAAAAATGTACTATTGATGTGGTATAGATACCAGATGATGTGATTTAATGATGTGGTGTAAGTACCAGATGATATGATTTAGGAGAGCACCGAAGAATTCACAATGGCCATTCTCTTTGACAAAAGGTAGGAGAAATTACAAACAAAATGAAGAGATACAAAAGACACCAAAAATGGCAAATAGAGCTGGAAGAGCACATAGTAAGGAAAGGGGTTTTAATAATTAATGATAGAAAAGACAAGTTTCTTAGTGGAACTCACAATTACCCAGGAGAATACTCCATGAAGCTGGAGCATGCTCTTAGCTGGCAGGCTAAATCCTAAAAAGAAGGAGAAAGATATGTTACAGTGAGATTTGAGAGGAAAGACTCCACAAGACATGGGGAAGGGGAAAGACACCATGGAGGCAGAGTACTATAATGGACTGACCCAAAGGAGTGCAATAAAGATGGCTTGGGCCATAGGTAGATTTACAGGGAAATTTTAATCTCAGGAACATGACTGGAATTTCTTGGCTGGACACTGCAAGGTGGATCCATAAGGTTAAAATGATCCCCATCAGTGCCCTTACCTATTTGCCTCAGGGCAATACTTCAGTCTTTCTTTATCAACTGCATCCAGCTATTCTAGGACCACATCACTGTTATTTCTCCTTTTCAGAGGAGTGTGTGTGTGTGTGTGTGTGTGTGTGTGTGTGTGTATAGCGGGCTCCATAAATGTGGAACATAACATACTTTGTTGAACTGCTTATTTCTCTTTTTAAAAATTATTTGTTACAAACAATGACTCTCTATGGAAATAAAAGAGATTATATAATCCCTATAAACAAAAGAGATCAGGAAAATTTTTAAAAATAATGTTTGTTGAATTGAATTAAATCTAACATTTATTAATCACTTACTTTGTGCTAAATTTTGTGTTATATACTGGGGACACACAAATGGAAAATATATATATATATATTGCCTTCAAGGAATTTACAGTCTATACTCAGTATAGAGTGTGATTAAGGCAAAGGATAGGTCCAAATGAAGAGGTGCTAAAAACTTGAGAGATATAATATATACCATACATACCTTAAATAAAGGCAAGAATTTGAAACACCAGATTGAGGTAGAATATTAGGTCTCTAAACACACACACACACACACACACACACACACACACACACGTTTTCCACCTATTCCTTCTATTTTATGCCAAAGAATCTTGGCAGAGGGAAAATGGATGTTGGAGAGAAAAAAGGTGGTCTGAGTTACCTGAAAGATACAGTATGTCAGCCAAGAATAAACTGTAACAATTAAAAAGATTTGAGAGACATAGTTCCTGGATAATTTAATCACTTTATTATTAAGGTCAGTAGGTAGTTAATAAAGGGATGATCATTTGGCTTTCTCTCTCAGATTGAAGGCCCTTACTGGCAAATGGGGTTTCAGTTTATATGCCACAAAGAGACATCAATTTCTGTATCATCTGTCTTGATGATAGGAAGAATCAATATTTCCCCAGGACCTATCTGAACAAACACAATGAACAGGAATATACTCATCAGTCCATATTTAGAATTTGTTTTATTGTCTGATTAGATTTTTATGTGGGTATATTTTTAAGAGAGATTTTCCATACTGGTTGGTTTCTGGATGAAGAAACAGAAAAAGGGGTAAATGTTGGTGTTAATACAATAATTAGTTATTAAATAAGAAAGAAATATGCATTATTCCTATTAAGGAAATCTCAAGGACTTTCTAAATCTAAATCAGATAGTAATCTGGGACTATGGCCTGTGGTGTAATTTCAGACATGGTGAGGTTCAAAAACTGAAATTTATTAGCTCCTACATGAAGACAGTCTCAGTACTAAAGTAACATATTCTAATAGAGGAAAACATCATATGGGAGCTATAAAGGTGGAAGGAGATTTGATTTCTGAAGGTAAAGATTCTCTTTCTATAGGGAAAAGTCTTAGAGATAACTTTGTAAATTGATAAATTTATTTCCATTTGCTGAAGAAAAGCAAATAAGGTTTTTTTTTTCCCCAGGACTGATATTAAGTGTAGATGATAAACTTCCAAGTGGGAGCTTTTATGTTACAACTTAAAAGTAGAATCTGACCTACAGATTAGCTTAAGCCTGGGACAGTTTATCATAAGAGGCCCAAATGTAAGTAGTTGGGGGAGCTATTACTATGTTATATAAAAATTTGAATAGGAAGAGGTCACTTTAAGTTAGAAGGTGGGCATATTTTGAAAAAGTTTTGTGGAAGTTACATAATTTGAAAGGAACTTCTGAAAGGAGAAAAAGATTTTAAAAGGTGAAAATAAGAAAGAAATGTGTGTTCCCAGTATATGGAGTAAATTTAGTGAATATATGGAGATAGAAGTTTTCAGGATGACCTAATTCAGGTTTGAATTATGGGTGACCAGTAAAGTAATGGTAACATCAACAGACATGTTTAACTAATGATAACTAGCATTCACAGAATGCTTTAAAGTTTATGAAGCATTTTATACATATTATTTCTTTTAATCTTCACAACAACCCTGGGAGGTGGGGGCTATTATTAACCCCATTTTAAAAAATAATTACAAGTTTTTATTGACAGAACCTGTGCCTGAGTAATTTTTTACAACATTATCTCTTGCACTCACTTCTGTTCCAACTTTTCCCCTCCTTCCCTCCACCCCCTCCCTAAGATGGCAAGCAGTCCTATACATGTTAAATATGTCACAGTATATCCTAGATACAATATATGTGTGCAGAACTGAACAGTTCTCTTGTTGCACAGGGAGAATTGGATTCAGAAGGTAGAAATAACCCGGGAAGAAAAACCAAAATGCGAACGTTTACATTCATTTCCCAATGTTCTTTCTTTGGGTGTAGCTGCTTCTGTCCATCGTATTGACCCCATTTTACAGATGAGGAAGCTTTAAGTAAGTCAATTGCCCAGGATTAAACAGCTAATAATCATACAAGGCAAAATTTGAATCTAGATCTTCCTTATATCAAGTTTAGAAGCTATCCACTATATCACTTAGTTACAAAAAAATTAAAAAACAAATCCATTGGAATTGAATACAAATGAATTAAGATACAATCTTCCTGTTTTCCATTGACCACCCTTGATTTGACCAGCAGATGGTGTTCTTGTCAGTTCTTTGTCAAAAATTCAGGAAAGTTAAACTTTTCTTCTCCTCCTCCTCCTCCTCCTCCTCCTCCTCCTCCTCCTCCTCCTCCTTCTCTTTCTCATTCTTCTCCTCCTCCTCCTCCTCTTCCTCTTCCTCCTCCTCCTTCTCCTTCTCATTCTCCTCCTCCTCCTCCTCCTCCTGCTTCTCCTCCTCCTCCTCTTCCTCCCCTCCTCTTCTTCCTTCTCCTCCTTCTCTTCCTCCTTCTCTTCCTCTTTCTTTTCCTTTTCTTTCTTCTCCTCCTCTCCTTCTTCTTTTACTTCTTCTCCTTTTCATTCTCCTTCTCTTTTTCTTTGTCCTCTTCATCCTCTTTCTGCTCCTGCTTCTTCTCCTCTTCTTCCCCCTCCTCCTTTTCCTTCTCCTTTTTTTTTTTTTTTTTTTTTTTTGCCCATGACCCTCTAACTTCCATTATCCAACTCCTACATGAAGACAGTCTCAGTACTAAAGTAACATATTCTAATAGAGGAAAACATCATATGGGAGCTATAAAGGTGGAAGGAGTGGGAAGCAGTATTCAGGTGGCATTGTATGAAGATGACCCAGAAATCTGTTCTGGGTAAGTGCCATCAAGTGAAGTCAATTCATAAGCATTTTTTAAATACCCACTATGTGACAAGAATTTTATTGAATATTATTCATATAAATAAAAAGAGTAGATAATTCCTATTGTAGGAATTTAGATTTCAATGGGAGAAAAAGCAAATACAAATACAAGTATATACAGACTAAAGGTAACTAACTTGCTAGTCAGCCTCCTAAATGATATAGGGAAAATGAAAATCATTTTTACTAAGTGCCTACTTTATACAAGACACTGTGCTCAAAATTATCTGATTTAATCCTCTCAATAACCATGAAAAGGCGCTATATAATTATCTCTATTTCATAGTTGAGAAAACAGGTAGATAAAGGTTAATTGACTTAACTAGGGTTGTATATGTATGTGATAGATTCAAATTCAGATCTTCTTGACCACAGACTGAGCATTCCGTCTCCTTTGTCACCTAGCTGACAGATAGATGATAGGTAGCTAGATATTAGGTACATACGTACAAATATCATTGTACATCAGTTCATGAAGATATTTCCATGTTTTTCTGTATTTATCAATTCATTATTTCTTACTGAACAGTAATATTCCATTACATTCATGTACCAGTATTTGTTTAACCATTCCTCAATTGATAGGAATATACTTTGCTATCAATACTATTTCAAAAAGTACTGCTATACATATTTTGGTATATATATATACACACACACACATACCCACATGCACCCACATCCACACCCACACCCATACACACACAAACACACACACACCAAAATACCTATCTTCCTATCTATCTGACTTTCTTATTCTTCTTCTTCTTCTTCTTTTTTTTTTTTTTTTTTTTTGCTGAGGCAATTGGGGTTAAGTGACTTGCCCAGGATCTCACAGCTAGGAAGTGTTAAATGACTGAAATCAGATTTGAACTCAGGTCCTCCTGACTTCGGACTGGTGCTCTATCCACTGGCCACTAGATGCCCCATGACTTTCTTTTTCTTAATGGAATCTCTGGGTTAAAATATATAAACATTTCAATCACTTTATTTGCATATTTCAAAATTGATTTCCAGAATGGTTCTATTGATTCACAGTTTCATCAACAATGGACCAGTGTGCTTATCTTCCAATAGCACCTCTGATATAAATTATACCAAATCTTTTGTCTCTTTGCCAGTTTTTAGGGTATTAGTTGAAATTTCAGGGCTGTTTTGGTTTCTGTCCCTATTATTAGTTATTTAAAATCATTATTTCACACAATTGATAATAGTTTGTCATTCTTTTTGAGAACTGTTTATTCCTATCTTTAACCACTTAAATACTAGGGGATAGTTAAGGGCAACAGTAAATAGACTGTCAGGCTTGGAATCTGGAAGACCTATGTTCAAGTTTATACTCAGGCACTTATTAGCTGTGGACATTGGACAAGTCACTTAATTTCTGTTTTCCTTAGTTTCTTCATTTGTAAAATGGGGATAATTGTTCCACCTACTTCACCAAGAATTTTTTTTTCTATTTTCTAATCCTAAGGGTTACAAATTGTGTTTGTACAGGAGCTTTTCTATTTTATATAATTAAAATTATTCATTTTGTCTCTTGAAATTGCCTCTATCCCTTATTTTGTTTAAGGGCACAGCTCCATTTTTTAAAAAAAAATTATTATAGATACTCAAATTAACCACAAAGAAAATGAAGGCAGATTCTATCTGGATCCACAGAAAAAATTGATAAATAGATGTTTAATTTGATTTTACACATATGTGTGTGTATATGTGCATACACATATTTGTGTCTAATAGTAGCTATCTCTAGAGCAAAAGAGAGGTATAAGAGAAGAAAAAAAGGAAAAAAAGAAATGTACATAATAACTTTATTATATATTTAAAAAGAATAATAAGTTGCACATAATAGATTTTCAATTTTATGTGGAATCATTTTTAAAAATTATACTGTTATGGAAATTTTTGTTTTAATCCATAAATTAAAAAAATAAAAAAATTTAAAAGAATATTTCTCCTAACTATAGTCATGAGAGGTATATGATTTTCTTTTCTTTTTTGTTGTTGTTTGATCTTTAATGTCAGGATAATGTATCTATTTAAAATGTATTCTAATGTGATCTCAGGCAAGTGCTTTATTATTTAATTTGAGGTCTGAAATTGCTATCCTTCCTTACCCTCTACCCTTTTTCTTCATTTTTTCTTAGTATTTTAAATTTTTGGTTTTTTTTAAATGAAATGTGTTATTTTTTTTTATCAACTTCTCTAATTTATTCCTTTGATAATTTGATCACTATAGCATTAAAATAATGTCATAAGTAGTATTGTCATTTTTTATTATTTTATTGGCACAGTCCTGCCATGATCCCTGAATATTTCTACAAGCTTTTAAGTTGTTTTTTATTTTTTTAAGGAACACTTTGTAATTGAATTTACACAAGTCCCCAGGTACTTTATGAATTTTGTAGTTATTTGGAACAGAATTTCCCATTTTATTATTGCCTCCTGGATTTTATTGTTATTTTGTACAATTGTGTTTTACTGTTTATTTTGCAGTTTCTAATTCTTATGAAGCTTTCATATCTCAGTTAGTGTCTTTGCTTATTTACCAGGATTTTCCAAGTAAACTATTATATCATCAGCAAATAAGCACGGATTTATCTCCTCTTTACCATTCTTTACACATTTAATTTATTTCATTCTTATTGCTTGTATTTGCAGAACTATATCAAATAATAGGGGGAGAGAAGGCATTCTTGCTTTAGTGCTGTATATACTTGAAAATATTGTAGAATATCCTCATTGCATATGATGCTTACTTTTGGTTTAGAAAGATACCTTTATGATATTTAAAAGGTCCTTCTCTGAGTATACTTCATAGAGTTTTTGCATAAATTAGTGTCATACAATGTCAAAGGCTTTTTCTACATATATTGAGATAATCATGTGGTTTTAGATATTTTTGTTTTAAATTTAATTAATTATGTTGGTTGATTTCTTGATGCTGAACTTTACATATCTGGTATAAATTCAACTTGATTATAAAGAACAATTTCTTGCATAAAACATTAAAAATTGATATTCATTAATATTAGCTTATGGTTCTCTGCTTTATCATTCTCTGATTTAGGTATTAGGTCTGTCTCATAAATTCTGGTAGAATAATTTCCTTCTCGACTTTTGAGAATAATATGTATAGTATGAGTATTTAATGAACATACTTATTTTAAAAATTTATATTTAAGCTATTTTCAGGGTATATTACCTTGAGTGGCCTCTTAAGATCTTTTGCTCTTCAGAATACATTATTCCATGTTTTCATGAAACTCCTATGTTTTTAGGAATACATTATTTTGTGTTTTCCTGGAACTCCTATGTTTTCAGGAAAATATAGAATAGTTTTATATTATTCAAATTTTCTTTCTTTTACATTTGAAGATCTTTCTCTTGGTGAGTTGCAGAATTTGTTTGTTAGTAGAACTATTAAATTTAACCATTATGTGTCTTTGAGTTTGCACTGCAAGGTATTTTTGTTGTAAGTGATCTGGATACTTGGTTTCCTGAGATCTGAAGTTCTGGGCAGTTTTCCTATATTATTTCTTGAATCATACTTTTTTTTTTGACTTGTGTTCTTTTAGCAAACCTAGAATTATTATATTGTCTCTATATAGTCTTTGAGACTGATATGTTGTGTTTCTATAGAGATCATGCTTTCTATTAATGTTTTTGTCCTTTTGCTTCTTTTCTTCTAGATTGTTCTTCACTTTAGTGCTTTTGTATTACCAATGAGTTATCTCTCTTTTATTTCTTTGGTGAGATTTGTTACCATGGATTTAAGGTTTTGTTTTTTGATTTGTCTGTTTTGTTTTGTTTTTCTATTCTGTCAATTATTTCTAATGTGAAAGCCATAATTTCTGCTGTTAAATTTTTCTTACTTTTTAAAATCCTTCAGGAAGATATTGGTGTGGTTCCATAATCTTTTGGGAATTCACAAGGTCCTCTGCCTCCTTAGATATTATTTTATTTCTTTTTATCTTGCAATATATATTTATAGATACTAGAATTCTTTGAGCTGATCTGAACACCATATTCTCTTTTGCTATTAATATCTTATATGTGGATGTATCAATTTCCACTCACAGTCTTTAATTGTGTTTTTTTTTCTCCTGATCTTTTGTAATCTTGTAAGTTTGCTCTTCATTTTCTACCATTTATTGCTTACTTTCTGAATTCCTCTCTTTTGATGGTATTTTTTTTGGGGGGGGGCAGAGGGATAGTTTTCAAAACTGTTTCAGTATCCTCAATCCTTATATCCAATATAAGTATTGAGTGACTCATGGTTGACCAGTTTTAGTCTCTATCCCAAGTGACTTGGGTCAAGAAAATGTTGGGTCCTTTCCCATAGGCTTACTAAAATGTCCTATAAGCACATATGCAGCCACATGTTTCTCTCTCTCTCTCTCTCTCTTTCACTTTATTTTTATTTAGGGCTTTTTTTAGGTGGGAAATCTATGTTTTCTTTCACAATATGATCTTTATAGAAATGTTTTGCATAACTTCACATGTGCTTTTTTAATGGACTGGAGGTGAGGATAAGGAAGGAATGTAGAACTCAAAGTTTTAAAAACAAATAAAAGTTGGTTTAAACATAACCAAAGAAAAATAAAAATATTAAATAAAAAATTTAAATTATTGATAGTCCCTTCTCCCAAGAGTTTTTGCTTATGTCTATTTTATTTATTGATATCTGCTGTATTTTATATTAAACTGTCTTAGTATAATTGTGAAAATGATATTGACTTATAGGACCCTCTTGAAATGGTTTTGTGACTCTCCAGAGGTCCCTAGACAACAATTTGAGAATCTTTAAGTTAAGGGATAAATAGGTGCTACAACAGATCTGTTTGGAGTCAGTCAGACCTGAGTTCAAACACTATCTTAAGACATTATCTATAAATTGGATTCTGTGGATCTATGGTCCTTTTCAGCTCTAAATGTATCAGACTGTGAACCTTTTCCACATCATAAAAATTGAATTCACCAACCGTTTTTTAAGTATATAATACATACATGACACTGATAGAAATTGAGAGTTCAAAGACAAAATAAGCAGTCTCTATACTTGAAGTTATAATGACTACTGCTTTTGATTGTTATTTATTCTGTTCTTTCTCCAATTATATTATAAGGTACTGAAAGATGAAGATCATTTATTCTGTAACTGTATATTTCCCACAATACCTAGCAAAGTACTTGAATGTAATCCTCTACTCCTACACACACACAAATGTCTATTACTATTATTTATAGTCATGATAAATGGGAATAATATTAATTAACTTGCCAGTTGTCAGATAAATATTTGTCTAATAAACTTAAAGACTTGTAGATAAGAAATGGTGTGCAGTCTGGTGTATGGGAAGGAACACTGGATTTAGTATTAGAATATCTAGATTCAAATACAATTCAGTCATTTACTGTATGTGTGATCTTGGGCAAATCAATTCCTTCTATATCTACAGTTAAAATAACCTTTCCATTCCCTATGAAAGACATTTTATTTCTCACTTTTGTGCTTTTGATCTGACATGTGGAATGATCTCCCATCATGCCTCTGTCTTTTAAAAGCCCTAAATACATTCAAGGCAGGGTTCAAGTACCATTTCCTTCGAGTAGTATTTCCTGATTTTCTCAGTTAGAACTCCTACATCTTACACTTTTTTTCATATTAAAGTTCTATATTTGTTTATCTGTGAACAAACAATGGCATGTGAATGTAATATTCTGTAGTGTGCTATAAAAAATGATAAAATGTAAATTAGATACTTACTAGCTATAGGATTTTTGGCAAATCATTTAACAGGTAATTTCCTTACCTGTAAAATAGCAATTCTATTACTAATAAGAACACCTACATTCCAGAGTTGTTATGAAGATGAGAATAAATATTGGTAAAGCATTTATAAATCTTCTAATGTTATAATTATATAAAGATAATTTAATTTCTACTATGATAAATGTCAATAGATATAACCCTTATAAACAAACCTCTTTAGGGAGTCCTTAATGTATTTTCTAAAATTTTCTTTTCTTTTTTTTTTTTTTTTTTTTTTGCTGTAGCGTAGACCTGAACTTTTATTTTACTTTCCCCCCTTAATTGTAGTTTGTTTTTTTCCAATTACATGTAAAATGAAACATTTGTTTTTGTAAGATTTTTGAATTCCAAATTTTTCTCCCTCCTCTCCACCACTTCAAGATAATAAGAATCTGAAATAGACTACACATGTGCAATTAAGTTAAACATATTTCCACATTAGTAAAGTTGCAAAAGAGGAATTGAAATAAAGGGGAAAAGTACAAAAAACAAAAAGCAAAAATTTTAAAAAGTGAATATGATATGCTTTTCTCTATATTCAGTTTTCATAGTTCTTTCTCTGGATGTGGATAGCATTTTCCATCATGACTCTTTTTGAATTATCTTGGATCACTTTATTGCTGAGAAGAGTTAAATAATAATACAATGTTGCTGGTACTATTTACAACATTCTCTTGGTTCTGCTGCCTTCACTCAACATCAGTTTATGCAATCTTTTCCAAGTTATGTAATCTGTCAATCAATTCTTATAGAAACACAGTATTCCATTATATTAATAAATCACAATTCCTTCAGCCATTTCCCAACTTATGGTGACCCTTTCAATTTTTGACACTACAAAAATGGCTGCTATAAAAATATTTCTGCATGTGGGTCCTTCTCCTTTTTTAATGATCTCTTTGGGATACAGGCTTAGTAGTGGCACTGCTAGATCAAAGGATAAGCATGATTTTATAGTCCTTTGAGCATAGTTGCTGCCAAAACAGTTCATAACTCCACCAATAATGCATCAGGGTACAGTTTTCTTATGTACCCTTCAACATTTATCATTTTCTTTTTTTGTCATCTTAGCCAATTTGATAGGTGTGAGGTAATACTTCAAAGTTGTTTAATTTGCATTTCTCTAATTAATAGTGATTTCTAACATTTTTTCATGACTATAGATAGTTTTGATTTCTTCATATGAAAACTTCCTGTCCATATCTTTTGACCACTTATCAATTAGAGAATGACTTGCATTCTTATAAATTTGATTCAATTGTCTACATATTTGGGAAATGAGACCTTTTTCAGAAACACTGGCTATAAAAAATGTTTCCTAGCATTCTGCTTTTCTTCTAATCTTGGTTGCATTGGTTTTGTTTGTGCAAAACCCTTTTAATTTAATATAACCAAAATTATCCACTTTCTATTTCATAATGTTTTTTTATTTCTTGTTTAGTCATAAATTCCTCTCCTTTCCAAAGATTTAATGGGTAAATTATTCCTTGTTTCCCTTATCTGCTCATTTTATTACCCTTTATGTCTAAATTATGAACCCATTTTAATACTATCTTCATGTAGGTTGTGAGCTCTTGGGCTATGCTTATTTTCTGCAATGCTATTTTCTAATTTTTCCAATAGTTGTTGTCAAATAATGATTTTTTTTAATTCCAGAAACTGCAGTCTTAGGGGTTTATCAAAGAACAGATTATAATAGTTATTTACTATTGTGTCTTGCATATCTGTATACCACTGATCCACCACAGTATTTCTTGTCCAGTACCAAATGATCTTATTGAGTGGCACTTTACAATACAATTTTAGGTCAGGTAAGGCTAGATCATCTTTTTTTTTGTATTTTTTTCATTAATTCCCTTCATATTTTTGACCTTTTATTCTTTTGAATGAATTTTATTTTTTTTTAGCTCTAAAAATAATTTTTGGTAGCTTGATTTTATCACAGTGAATAAATAGATTAATTTAGGTAGAATTGTCATTTTTACTATATTAGCTCTGCCTACCTATGAGCAATTGATATTTTTCCAATTGTTTAGATCTGACATTGTGTAATAAGTGTTTTGTAATTTTGTTCATATAGTTTCTGGGTTTGTCTTGGCAAGTAGGATTTTGAGTATTTTATATTGTCTACAGTTATTTTAAATAGAATTTCTCTTTCTATCTCTTGCTGCTGAATCAATTTTTTAAAGCATATAAAGAGGCCTTGCTCTAAGGGTAATATTGCAAAAACATATAATTTTGAAATAACAATGAATTCATATGATTTCAAAAGAATTCAATGGCCAAACAAATTCAGAAGACAAATAAAAAATGTTGCTCATATACTGAGAGATGATGAACAAAATATACAAATTGGTACATTTTTTATCATAACCAAATAAAGCAAGTATGGGAATATATTTTGCTTGTTTGCTTGATTATGCATATGTTACAAATTTTTTCTTTCTTTTTTTCTCTTCAGTTCATTGGTGGGAGTGGAGAGGAAGTGGGAAAAATAAATGCCTATTAAATAACACAAAATTTTAATAAAACCTTTTATCTCCTCCATAGAATATGAGACTAATTTAGTTTTGATTTTGTATTGCCAATACCCAGAAAATTGGTACTTAATAAATGATTGTTAATTGATTCCTCTAAGGATTCAGTTTTCTCATATGTAAAATGAAAAGTTTGCATTGGATAGTTTCTGAATTGTAGAGTACCTAGAGTTGGAAGGTACCCTAAATATTATTTAATTCAACCCATTCATTTTACAGATGAGCAAACCAAGGCATTGAAAAGTTAAGGTGATATTCTAAGTGGCAACAAAGTGGCAGCGATAGTAAACAACAGAGCCAGGATTCAATTCCCAGGTCATTTATCAAGAGTTGAGATTTCTCCTGCACCAATCTCCTCCCAGCTCTAGATTCTTTTCAACGAGAATTTGTTAAACATCTTAATATGTGAAAAGCACTGGAAATACAAAGTCAAAAAACAGCAAACATATTTCTGCCCTCAAAGATTTTACATTTCATATGCTATGAACTTATGATGCTCTCCAGTGGCTCAAAAACTTTTACATCTAAGGCAACAATCTAAAAAAATTTTTTTAAATGCATTCCTGATTTTTGTACTGTATGCACTCCCATCATAGCTTCCATATATAAAGTCAGTACTGGTGGACATCCTTTTTGGTCATCATAAGCTAATATCCCCATCATTTCTCTTCTTTTATTCAGCATCCCTTCTCTTTGTCCTCCTCCACTTCTTCCTACTCCTTTTTCCTTCTCTTCCTCCTCCTCTTCCTCCTCCTCCTCCTCTTCCTCCTCCTCCTTCTTCTTTCTCTCCTTTTTCCTCCTTCTCTTCCTCTTCCTTCTCTTCCTCTTCCTTCTATCTCTCCTCTCCTTGTCTTCCTCTAGGTTTGTCTCTCCCTCTCTTTTTGTATCACTCTTGGGTGTCTGACTCTTTCTTTAACTGTTATTCTCTTCTCACTTCTCAATATTTGCTCCTCCTTATACTTCCTCTCATTTCTCCCATTTCTCCCACATCATTTCCAACCTTTGGTCTTCTCCACACCGTCCCCGTGGCTTGCAGGGGGATGCAGCGCGCAGCCGCAGACCTCCTCCCTCCCGAATCAAGATCTCTGCTTGTTCTTCTCTTCTCTCTGGAGGCCAGCTGGACGGTCAGGGGCCGGTTCTAATGAGACCGGGCGCCTAGCCGTTCCCGCCGGGACCTTCTCCTGCAAATCTCTTGCTGTTCTGGGACTGACCGAGACGTCTGGGCAGGGCACCAAAGGGTTGCGGTGGGGACTATGGGAGGATCAGGCCGGGCCGCAGTTGCGGACGACTTTAGTTTGCTACGGAGAGGCACAGGAAGGGGTGAGAGAGATGGAGTAGGACTTGTCCGATGGGAACAAATTGGAAGGGCTGAAGGGCAGAGGCAAAAACAAGAGGGAAGCCACCAGCATTTTAGCGATTCTTTTACCTAAATGTACCTAATGTTCTCATCAGAATATATCCCACTCCTTTGCCCTTTGAGGACAGAGGTGGTGGGTTCTGGACCCTGTGGGTCCTGGACCCAGAAAATACAGGGCAGACCTTGATAGCCTCCCAGCTATAGCTCTGTGTGTGTATGTGTGTGTGTGTGTGCGTGCGTGCGCGCTGGATGCGGGGGGTGCAGGAAAGATGAGCTGGCTAGCTCCTTTTCTGTTTAATTCCTTAGCCCACTAGCAGCCGTTGCAGTAGATGAACGAGGTGGGTTCAGGGTGGGAACTCGGACTGCGTGAAACCTGTCCTGACAGTCACCAAGGCTTCCCGGGTTCTCTCCTAGTCCTAACCCTCAGCGAACCGGGAACTTTTATTTTACTTCCGATGCAAAGGGATGGGGATCATAAGCGGGGGGGGGGGGAAAGAGAGAGGAAGAACGAAAAGACATGGGTGGAAAGAGGCGAAATTCCCTAAGGACCCTTTCCCCAATTTCTAAACCCAAGGAAAAGGAAAGCCCAGAACACTGCTCCCCCTAGCCCATTCTCTCTGCCCAGCAGCAAGTGAATCACCTCCTTTACTCCCCAGGATGAAGAATTTCAGGTGCAAATTGCACGGAGGTGGCGAAAAAGCCTGGGGTGGGGTGGCTCCTAGAACATCCAATGCAAATCAACGAAGAATGAATGATTTAGTCTCGCTGAAGGGAAGGGGGTGAGGGCGGGGAGGAGGAGGGCCAAGCAGAAGGGTGGGGGGGCTCGCTATTTGCTGGAGCTGTACAATGGGCCACTCCCTACCGGGACTGGGGGGAGGAGAAGGGAGGCGCGCGCTCCTCTGTCAGTCTGGAGGCAGGACCAGCGGGGGGGGGGGGGGGGGGGGGGAGGGGAATGGGAATTGGGAGGGGGGTAAGTGGGAGAGAGAAGGAGGAGGTGGTGGAAGAGCAGGAGGAGGAGGAGGAAGGGAAGGAGGAGGCGGTGAAAGAGGAGGGGGGCCCCCTCTGGCATCAGGCTTGTAAATAAACTCTGCGATGGTTTCTTTCCCTTATTGGACTAGGTGCTGTGACCGCCACCACCATCACCGCTGCCGCCGCGGAACTCGGCTCTCAAGCTCGCTCCTCTTCAGCATCTTTTGGCTTTAGCGCTTCATCGACATCCTCCTTCCTTCTTACCTAGACTCAGCAGCCTTTCTTCCTCTATCTGTTCCTCCACTGTCCCTCTACTATGCTGGTGACCTGATAGGGATGTGACTCTCCTCTTTTCTTGACTCCCTTACCCCCCAAACCACCTTTTCCTTCTTTTTGGGGGGTGGGCTGGGGAGGGGAGCTCGGATCATGGCATTGGAGTTCCCCGGGCTGCTGCTGCCGCTGCTGCCTAGTACTACCCCGAGCTCACCTCCGAGGACCAGCAGCAGCGGAGAAGGCGAAGAAGGCGAAAGCGGGGAGGGAGATGGGGCTCAAGTCGCGAAAGGCGGCGGCGGCGGGGGCGGTTGGCGGCGGCGGTGGCAGCAGCGGCGGCGGGGGCGGCAGCAGCCCAGGCGGCAGCGGGGGCGGTAACTCTGGCGGGAGGGATGCGGAGGACAAGCGAACTGGGTTGGGAACGGCCGGGGACGTAGAGCAAGGCACCTTGGCCCTGGGAGCCGGAGCTGACAAAGACGGGACCTTGCTGCTAGAAGGGGCGGGCAAAGAGGACGGCAGCAAGAGGACCCCGCAAGGGATTGGTCTCCTGGCCAAGACCCCTCTGAGCCGGCCGGTCAAGAGGAACAATGCCAAGTACCGGAGGATCCAAACTTTGATCTACGACGCCCTGGAGAGACCGCGGGGCTGGGCGCTGCTGTATCACGCCTTAGTGTGAGTACCTGCTGGAGCCACGGGTTTTGGGATCTCTCTCCCAAGAGGGCGTGTATGAGAGCGCTCTTGGGGATGCTTCTCTTTCTGGGGCTCCAAGAACTGCTGTCCTAACTCCTTTGCTTGTAAAACTGACCTCAGCGTGTTGTTTGGTGCTCTCTTTTGGCTTTCTCTTTTGGGAGTGGACGGGATCAATGAAGGATATATGGCTATAGGTCGGTAGTTGCCTTAGCTGGGTATTGGTCCTGGAGATGAAAGAAACCCCAGTTGTTGCTTCCCAGATAATTTGGAAACTGAACTGACCAGAGTGTATGCGTGAATGAAGTCTCCTTTTCTGGGTAGAGGACAGTAGTTTTGTGTGTGTGTGTGTGTGTGTGTGTGTGTGTATGTATGTGTGTGATAGTTTGATTTTGTGTCTATTTTTACGTTATCTATGTGTTGCTTCTGAAGTTTTAAAAGATCCGACTGTCGCCTTATAAATAATTGAGGCATCGAATTAGCAAAGTGTCAGGTGTTTGGGGATACATATTTATTCTCTCGACTCCCAGTATCTATCCTCCTTCCCCTGACTTGGATGAGGTAGCCTACTCCGAATACTGTGTTTGGAGAGGCTCGGTGGGATCAACTTTGCCTTCAATCCTATTCATATCCAAAGATAATTCCCTTGCCGTAACCCGGGATAAAAGATAGGAAGGAAGATGGTCGCTTCCAACAGAATTGAAGAAACGAGGAGAGGGTGGGACCTACTTTATTTGGGAGAGGTGGGGATGGAAAATTATGATGGACAGATGGCATCCCAGAATAATGTCAGAAAGGTTGGCTAAGCCAACCTCCTTGGACATTTACCAGGAGGGTTATTGATGTTATCCCCAGAGAAGACTAGGAATGAAAGGAACTCTGTCAGGTCATACAGTCATTCCCACGCCCACCCGTACTCCCTCTGAGTCAGGTCACAGGTAAATCACCCATGGCTAGTGTAACATTTGCTGAAGTCAGTCCCCAGTGATGAGGTCCTGGGGTATCTCAAGAGTCTGGTCTTGTTCTTTTCAATTGCATGCGCAACTCCCTCCCTCACCCCACCCCAACCAAACTCTTTTCTGTGAAAACGGACACTGCAGTCTGAGAGACCGAGTGAGCCTTGGGGTTGGGCAAGAAAAGCTTCTTGCTCGGGAGAAATGCTTTTCCAGATACAACCAGAAGATGGGGTCGTCTGTACAGTACAGTAGCGCATGAGCAACAGTGGCAGCATCAGCTGGATTGCAGGTTCCCTGGAAATAGTTTCAGGAGCAGGGAGGAGGAAAACTGAACTGGTATTAGAGGCAGGAAGTATCCGGTCAATCATTCAATAAGCATCTATTAAGCGCTTCTGTGTGTGATACGTACTGGAAATAAAAAGAATGACAAAAAGTCTCTTGCCCTCAAGGAGCTCACAGACTACTGAAGATAACATGCCAAAAATCGTAGATACAAAATTGATAGAGTGTACATACAAGAAAATCTCAGAGAGAAAGTGGGGGGAATAGGGGAGTTGGATCGGGAAAGGCCTCTCGAAGAAACTAAGGTTTGAGGGAGTCTGGGAGACCAGCAAAGCCAGGAGGTTGAGTGTTCCAGACACAAAAATTCGCTTTAGGAAAGGCATCGATTTCAACTCGGAGGTGGAATATTAAGAAAAGAAAAAAAAAATAGGATATTCTTGAGTATGGAATGGAGTAGGAGAGGGAAGAAGGAGGAGGGCTAAATAACTAAGAAAATGATGATTCATAAATATGTTTACATGTATATTTAGCTTTTAGTACTGTGAGAGAAATGTGCTATAATTTTTTTGTAAGTGCTATAATGCATAGTTGTTAACAAGTCCCCTTTTCCTCCACTCCTATCTTCTCAATAAAAATAAATAAATGAAAAGAATTGTTTATTCAATGAAGCCAATAAAACTTTATTAAACAGGAACTGTGCCAAAGTATTGTGGTCCTATGAAAGATACATATATTTAGCTAAGATTCAGTTCTGCCCTCAAGGAACTTAAAATCCAGTAAAGAAATAAGAAATTAACACAGATAGCTTTAATGCTTAATATTATATAATAAATGAATTTAAGATGTGGAAAACATAGTTTTTTGGGAGGAAGTTTTTACTGGTGGTGAGGTCATGAAATATATTCTCTACCTCTCTCCCCCTGATTTGTTTGTGCATAATTGTCCCCTCCCCCCAGTAGAATTTGAATTCCATGAGGCTGTTTCCTCCTTGTCTATTCTTAATATCTATTATTTTCCCTTGCATTCTATTACTTTCTTTTGCATATAGAATTGAATAGACTTAAAGTTCTAGCATTGAGTTGGACTTTAAAGAATAAGAGATGGGCAGCTAGATGGTGCAGTGGATAGAGCACCAGCCCTGAAGTCAGGAGAACCTGAGTTCAAACTTGGCCTGACACTAGCTGTGTGAACCTGGGCAAGTCACTTAACCCCAATTGCCTCAAGAAAAAAAAAAAAAAGATAAATCCAACAGATAAAAAGTGTGTGTCTGGGGGTGCATTTTGGGCATAGAGAATAGTTTAGAAATGTGAAAGGGGAAAAAAATTACTGGGCTACAGGTTTAAGAAACAAAACATTTTCATATACAGAGAAGGTATCCAGTGAGTACTATCTTGGGCTCTACAGGTAGAGTACTGGGTCAGAAACATCATGGTATGAATGATGGACACTTTAGGTTCTCTGGATTCTTTTCTTTCCATCTCCTCTTTATTCTGAGAAAGCACAGCCCACCTGAGGAGGGGAAAGGAGGTGGATTTATGGGATACTTGCTCATAGAAAAAGACTTCTTTTAGAGTAATTCTTCCAAATAGAAAGCTAGAATGAAAGATGACAAGAATTTCTTGAACATAAGTCACCATTTTTAAGACTAGTGTGAATTAGTTTTGAACCCCAGAAGAAAGAATACAAAATTGGGAAAAAATCAGTGAACCCAGATTCGAATCCTGGACCTCTGTGCCTAAATTCTCCGAATAGATCCTTCCCATAGGAGAAAATTTGAGTAGTAATCATAATAATTAGTTTTCTTCCCTAACTCCCAGAGATGTAATGATAAAGCAAAGAGTGATCATAAAGGTGGCTGTAGCTTGGGGAAAAATAACTGTAGAATCTGGACAATGAGAGAGAAGAGAGAGCCAGGTGAACTAACTGCATTTTTATTTTCTTTTTTTTTTTTTTAATGTATTGTGTATCTTGTTAAATGTTTCCCAGTTGCCTGTAAAATTTTACAAAAATCATTTTTAAATCTGAGTTTTAAATTCTTTACTTCCCTCTTGCCTTTCTCTTGCCCCTTGAGAAAGTAATATGATATATTTTATACATATGAAGCCATTCAAAACATCTTTCCATATTAGCCATGTTGCAAAAGAAACACACACAAACCCAATAAAAATAAAATAAAAAATATGTTTTAATCTGTACTCAGAATTCATCATGTTTGAATTTTTCTAATTAAGTGAAATATGCAGAACTTTTTTTAAAATTCAACTTTTGTGGAAAATTTATCTAAAAAGTCAGTGGTTTTGTCTTGGTAAGTACAGTTAAAGAACAAAATAGAAACTCTACTTGAAGGTTTTCATTTTAATCTTTGATGCTCTAGCAATGGATTGACAAATGATTATCGGAAAGCTGAAATAGGTTTGATTTTTAATTTTACCATTTAGTTACTACATTGGGCAAGTTTATGTCTTTGTAAAGGCATATCTGAAAGGCACTTCTTGCTTACTTCCAATTTTTAAAATTCTTATTTTCTTTCAAAAATTAGGCACATATGCTATCTCTATGTGAGTCCTTTTCCTCCAGAACTGCCTGTGCCATCCATATCCCAACTCCTACAGATCATTTCATGTTTATTTGTATCAGTTGATTAGAGTGTAAGCTCTCTTAGGATAAGAACAGCTTGTTTTTGTGTTCCCACCATGGATCATAAAGTTTGGCATAGTATGTGCTTAATAAATTCTTGATTGATTGAGACAATCACTCTGAGCTTCATTTTCTTTCTTGTAAAGTGGGGAAAATAAGTTATATTATACATTTCAAGGTCACATTTCAGTAGATAATTTTTAAACCTTAATTTACTCTGTGCTAGAATCTGGGAGCTCTTTTTTTTTCTTTTTAAATTTATCCTATTAAAAAAAAACAAGAAAAAAAGAAAGACAGAAAAGGAATACAAAACAAAATGAAACAAAAGAAAATATTGTCTTGTGCCCAGAAGAACATCAAGAAAAATTCAAAATATATAATAACAAATTACCAGATCAAGAAAGTATGTATATTAGTAGAAGAAATTATATTGATGAGTGTCCATCTTTTCTTTTATTTCCTTATAAATTGTTCTTTTTTTCTGTGCTGCTTACCTTTTTTATTTTATTCTTTTTTTTTTCTTCCCTTTCAAACACCCTACTCCCAAGCAGGCTATAGTTAAGAAAGGATATATTTATATATACATACATATGTAGACATATACATACATAGACACAGACACAAAGACACACATATTTTTCCTATCCCTGCTGACTCTTTGCTTTAATTCTGCTCCTAACTTGCTGGGCTATTACTTAACCTCCCCCCATCCTTTGTCTTCTTGCCTCATCCTTTGTTTCTCTATCACTTTATCCCCTCCTTTACTTCTTTATAGATTTTGGAGGGTGCTGTACCCTTCATGGTATATTTATAGAGAGAGTGTTGCCTATTTAACCCATTCCCAATGTGAGTGCATTTTCAGAATAATGAGCTCTTCTCTAATCCCTGTATCTATTTTTCCTCTGTACTTCATTTGTATAATACAATTACTATTTTTACTTTAACATCGTCTCAATCTTTCTTTAGAGCTTCCCTATTGTTGATGTCAGTCTTAAACATATGATGTTTGTTTCCCATGTTAAATAAAAACACCAATTTGTCCATGTTGAGTTTCTTGAAATTGATCTTTTATATTTGCTGTTATATGTTAAATTTTCTATTAAGTTTGAATTTGGTTGATAGAAAGTCTTGAAAATTTGCAAGTTTGTTGATTCTCCATTTTTTCTCATTCAATATTATAGATAATTTTGCTGGATAATATTTTTGGTCGAAGGCCTAGATCTTTTGAGTTGGTAGGTATGATTCCAGGACTTTCCATCTTTTATTGTGGCAGCTGATAAGTCCTGTACAATTCTAATTGTAGCTCCAATATATTTGAATTTTTTTTCTTACTTCTTGTAAAACTTTCTCTTTGATCTGGGGATTTAGAAATGTGGCAATAATGTTCCCATGTGTTTTCTATAAAGGATATCATTGAGGTAGTAATTTATGGATTTTTTTTATTACTACTTTTCCTCCATGTTCTATCACTCCAAGACAATTTTTTAAAATTATTTCTTGCATTATTGTCTCAAGGTTCTTTTTTTGGTCACAACTTTCAGGCAATCCAATTATCTTTACATTGTTTCTTCTTAATCTGTTCTCCAGATCTGTCATTTTTCTTATGTTTCACATTCTGTTCTATTTTTTCATTCTTTATGATGTTTCATTATTTCTTGGTCTCTCATAGATTCACTGGCTTCCCCTTGCTGATTTGTAACTTTCAAAAAGTTATTTTTGTCTTTGAGACTATCTCCTTTTCTAGTCGGTTAACTTTTTCCCCCCATTATTTTCTTGTTTTTCTTGGATGGCCTTTTAAAATTTTTTTTTCCTCAGCATCTCTCATTTGATTTTAAAATTATTTTCGGAGTTCTTTTGGGCAGGAAGCCAGTTCACATTACTCTTTTGAGTAATATGTCCTCCTCTGAAGATGAATCCCTGTCTTCCCTGGTCCTATAGTTTGTTTCAATAATAGAGTTGTTTTCTTTTTTGCTTGTTTTTTTTTTAATAAAAAAAATGCTTCCTGTAAGCACCTCTAATTGTGGAGTGGGGAATAATGCTCCTAGTTTCACTTCAATTCTCCCTTCTGACCTGGAACCCTAATCCAAGAGCTCTGTCTCTAGCAAATAGTAGCAATCAACAGTGTCCCTGCCTCCTCTGGCTCTGCATTCCCAGTGTTCTGGCTGTGTAGTCCCAGTGTTTCGGCTCTTTCTCCCTCAGCTGTATCTCTGCTGCATGTTCCTAATCAGCAGAGGTTCCCTTAATCTTCCCTGATTCAGAACCAGATTCCACAAACAATCCAGGAGGTGAAAGTTTCTGTGCTTCCTGCTGAGGCTCCAATTACACCCAGCTAGCCTTAGGGGACCCTCAATTGGTGTTTCTAAGAAGCTAGTCCAGAGGAGTTAATCCCTGACCTGGGTCTTTCTTTGGATCTTTCACAGCTGTACTGGGAGTACCTCTATTCTACCCCAAGTCTTCTTGATTTTTCACCAGTCTATGTTCACCCTGAGGCACAAATTTGTTCTATTTGTGGGGGAAATATGGAGAGCTTGAAATTTGCCAACTTGTTCTGCCATCTTCCCAGAAATCCTCCTGGGAGCTCTGTTTCTTATGCAGACTCTAGATACATTTATAGATTTCAAATTGGATGGGGACTTCCAGGTTATCTATTGCAACCTCACATTTCATGGATCAGAATCATCATCAGAGTTAGAGATGGTAAACATCTTGTCTCCAGTTACTATATAACCATACAAGAGGTTACTTACCTACTTAGAACTCAGGTCCTTTGTCTTCAAATATAGCAGTTTTTCTATTATGTTATGAAGAGATGGAAGTAATAAAAGATACTGGACTGGGTGTTCCAAAATATAACCAGGAAATAATTCTTTATTTCTCTTTTTTAATTTCCTGATTTCTTATTGTTTGTCTTTCTTTAAAAGAGGGGAGGAGAGAAAAGGGGGAAAAAGAAATTTACATGATAACTTTGTTGTATATTTGGAAGAAATAGCAAGTTGAATATGGTAAAGTTGTAATTTCACGTGCAATCATCTTTTTTATTTTACTTAGCTATGGAAACACTTGTTCCATGAATTGAAAATAAAATAACTTTAAAAAGTATAGTGAGGAAAAAATGGCATTTCAAAATATCCTAGATATTTGAAAATTTCAATTAATAATAAGGATCACAATGATTGTTGATATATGTAATACTTTATATATGTCTCTCAGTCCTTAAAACTACTTAGTAAGGAAGACAGTATAGGTTTTATCATTTGCATTTTACAAGGAAATAGACTAAGAGAAATCATGAGACATTCATTTTCACACAGTTTGTAAATATGAGATGGAAGATTTAAATCTATTTTTTCCTTTTGAAGGTAAGGGGGGTGGCAGGTTAAGTGACCTCTCCAGAATCTTATAGTTAGTAAGAGTCTGAGACTAGATTTGAACCCAGATCCTTTTTGATTCCAGGGCCAGTGCTCTATCTAGTACCCCTCTTAGCTTTCTTAAAAATCATGCCTTCTTGATACTGAGTTCAACATTATATCTACTATTCTACATTGCCTCTCAGTGCTATAATTTTCAGAGTAGTGCTATCATGCCTAGGAAAGTTGAATTCAAGTATCAGCACTATTATCATAGGCACCACAGTAATTGGTCATTCAATTAACAAACATTAATTATGTGCCTACTACTATGTGACAGACCCTGTACTAAGCTCTGAAAATACAAAAACAAGCACCATTCTGCACTTACATTTCTGTTTGTGCTCAATAGGAATAAGAATTCTTTGCTTTGTAATTTGTGTGTTTACTTGATGGTAGTGTTCTGTTAACTGTAAATCATCATGTACAGGGGAGCCACTACTGTTACTAGTAGTCAAAAAGAAGAAATTAGCAAAGGTTGGCAGAACACAAATCTCCAAAGATGGGGACAAAAGTGAGTTGACATTTAAATCTTACCTTTTGGGAACAGTAACTAATATTTGAATCATCTTAGGGCAGTTAGATGACAAAGTGAATAGAGCACTGGACTTGTACTCGAGAAGTCTTGAGTTCATATATGGCCTCAGACATTAGATGTTTGATCCTGGGCAAGTCACTTAAACTCTCCCTGCCTCAGTTTCCTCATCTATAAAATGGGGATAGTAATAGCACCTTCCTCCCAAGGTTGTTGTGAGGATCAAATGAGAATGTTTGTCCAGTGCTTTGTAAAACTTAAATCACCATATTAATGTTAGCTATTATGATGATGATTTCATTCTTATTAAAGTCAATAATTTCCAAGCCTTTTCTGTCTAGATATTTTCTGTATATTGAAGTCAAGCATTCCAGATCACAGATATCCTAAAGGACTTCTGGAGTCCTCTCTCCTCTGACTAAAGAGGAGAATGGATTTTACATAGCCAATGGCATCCCTGTGTATGTTTTTATGAAAAGAGCTCAAGTAAACATAAGAGAATAACAACTAATATTTAAGGTCTACACAGAACTTTCTTTACAACAACTGTGTAAGGTATCTAGAAGTTTATTGTAGTATTGTCCTACTCTTACACCCCACACAGTCAGCTTTTGTCATTTTTACCTTCACAACATCTCATTTTTAAAAATTCAATGATAGATTATTTTTCCTATTACATGTGAAGATAGTTTTCAATATTCATTTTAAAGCTTTTTATTTTAAAAATGTATGTGTATAGTTTTCAACATTTACCCTGGCAAAACCTTGTATTCCAAATTTTTTTTCTTCCTTCTTTCCCCCACCTCCTCTCCCAGACAGCAAGTAATTTAGTAAATGTTAAATATGTGCAATTCTTCCATTCGTATTTCCACAATTATCATATTGCACAAAAAAAGTCAGGTCAAAAAAAGAGAAACAAAACAAAATCCAAGCAAACAACAACAAAAAGAGTGAAAATATTATGTTGTCATCTACAATTAATCCCCAGAATATGATCTCTGGGTGCAAATAGCTCTCTGTTACAAGACCATTGGAACTATCCTGAATCATCTTGCTTCAACATTCATTTTTTGGATATTTTTATTCATTCTTTTAAATATTTTTTGTTAAGCATGTGCAATTCTTCTAAATATATTTCCACAAATATGCTGCACAAGAAAAATTAGATCAAAAAGGGAAAATAAATGAGAAAGAAAACAAAATGCAAGCAAACAACAATAAGAGTAAAAGTACTATGTGCAACATTCATTTTTGTAAGATTTTGAGTTCCATTTTTTTCTCCCTCCCTTAAATCCCCTTTTCCCCAAGACAGCAAAGGAGTCTGATATAGATTACATGTGTACAATTATTTTAAATATATTAGTGTTTCTGTTTTCTCCATATCCCCTTCAACATTCATCATTATATTTTCCTGTCACCTTAGCCAATCTGATAGGTGTGAGAGGGTACCTTTGAGTTGCTTTAATTTGCATTTTTCTAGCTTCAAACATCTACTAATGACACATTGTTTCCACTCCCATAGCCACTACCCTATCTTTCACTCGGACCACTGCAATAATCTTCAAATTGCGTTTTCTGCTTCAATTCTCTTCCTACTACAATTCATCTTCCGCACAATTGTCAAAATGATTTTCTAAAGAATTGGTCTGACCATGTCAACTTGCTCCTCATCCCCCATTCAGTAAAGTCTAATAGCTCCTTTTTAACATCAGGATCAAATTTAAAGTCCTGTTTGGGGCATTTACAATTCTTTACAACCTGACTTATCATTCTTTCCATTCTTCTCACATAACATTGCCCTTTACACATTCTGCTCTCTGACAATACTAACCTTTTTGCTTTTCCACATAATTGACCCTCCCTCTATTTCCATACTTTTGTACTAGCTAACTTCCCTTGTCTGTACTTCTTTCTCTCCTCATTTCCACCTATTAGAATCCCTGATTTCCTCATAAACACAACCTTTCTGGGAAGCTACTTCTAATTCTTCTAGATATTTCTTCCTTCCTTTTTAAGATTACCTTCTAAATACTCTATCTGTATCACTTATATTGTTGCTTGTATACAGTTTGTCTCCCCCAATAGAATACAAATTCCTGGATGCCATGGGAATGGTTTTCCCTATCTTTGTATCCCCATTGCATAGCACAATGTCTGATATATAGTAAATACTTAATCCATACTCACTGTTCAATTTTATTTTATTTTTAATTTATGGAATAAAACAACATTTCTATAATATAATAAAAAAATAACAGTTTCCTTCCTACTTTGGGAAGGAAGTAGAAAGGGGAAAAGGGAGAAAAAATGGAAATCAAAACCCTACAAAAGTAAATGTTGAAAACTTAAAAAATCCAAAAATGCCCTCCAAATTCCCCCCCCCCAATGATTGAACACGAAACTGCAAATCTATAAGGTACAACTTGTTAGTCCTTTTGATTATAAAATAAAGATATCATGTAATTTTTTTTCTTCTTCTCCCCTTTTCACCCTAGATATGGTTATCATTAGACACAAATACATGCATATACATATAAGATTATTCTATACAAACTTTTATCAGTTTTTTTTCAGTGTAGATAGTGTCTTTCTTCAGATGTTCTTTATTTTCTTTCTTACTTTATTTAGTACACATTACTTTGTGAATCACATGGGAAAGAAAAATCAGAACAAGAGGGAAAAACCATGGGAGGGAAAAAATGGAAAAAAAAAAGAAATGAACATGTCATGTGTTAATTTACCTTCATTCTCCATAATTCTTTTTCTGTATGTAGATGGCATTTTCTATCCAAACTTTAGTGAGATTGCCTTGAATCACTGTACTGAGATGTTCTTTAGTTTTAATTTGTATCTTTATAGTAGTCAAAATCACTTAGTTGCTCAAACTTGTTCTTGAAACAATATTGCTTATTTATGTATACAGTGTTCTTTTGGTTTGGTGCATTTCATTGTTCACCATTTTGTCATTCTTTTCCACAAAACTCAGTTGAGGAAGTGACTAATTGACAGCATAACACTAGAGATATTCAGATAGGATTGGCTTATCCACTATTTGGCAATATTAAAATATTATTCTACCCCTTGAGCACTCTATGTCTCAAACAAAATGGATTATAAATTAATCCCAGATTTTTTTCTTGTCTGCCTTTTCCTCTATTCACTTTTCCAGGCTATTTTCTTCTTTTCTTTTGAGATCATATTTGGATGTGACTTCCTATAGAAAGTCTTCCCTAATATCTTTAGTTTTTAGTGCTCTCCTTTTAATTCAATATTTTGTGTTAGGTACTTAGTATGAGGCAGGTGACTGAGTGGATTGAGTTCTAAACCTGAAATCAGGAAGACCTGAGTTTAGATATAGTCTCAGATGATCACTAGTTCTGTGACTGTGACTGTGTCATTTAACCCTGTTTGCCTTAATCTATTTAAGAAGGAAGTGGTGAATTATTCCTGTACCTTTGCCAGGACAATCCCATATAGAGTCATGAAGAGTCAGACATGTCTAAACAACAGCAATGTGCTAGCAATGTGCTGAGTGCCTAAGACACAAATAAGAGGAAAAAAATACCATCCCTACCCTCAAGGAGATTACAATCAAATAGGGAAAAACAATACACACGAAAAAAGTTGGAAAGATGGTAGCAGTGGTAGAAGGGAACTAGAGGATTGCTGATATCGGGTCATTTTATTCCCAGGAATTCAAACCAAGCAGAGCTGTAGATGCAAAGTAGAGAGTGAGCCAGAAAGACCAAATGTCTTCTCTTAAAGAAGGCTTAGGGAAGAGTTAGTGCTCTTGTATAGATGTTGCAACCCTCCTTCCCCCCACTGGATTATAACTTTCTTAAGAGAAAGGATCACTTTTCATCTAAATATTTCCAACATTTAGTGTAGAAGACTGGATATAAAAGATGCAGAAATTTAAGGATCATTTGAAGCTATTCAGGATTTTTAGCCAGAGAGCAAAAGACTTTGTTAGGATGGGGTGATTAGGGGTCCTAATAGCACCTTTATTATGTGAAATGGAAAATGACTTGTTCTTAGTCCCAGAGTAATGGGTAGAAATGGCACAGAATTGATGGAAATAAAAATTTTGCCACAGAGTTTTCTAGAAGTTGAAAGATATCATCTAAGATCATAGGGGGCTTTCCCTCATTGGATATTTACAAATAAAGGTTGTATAACCACTCATTGGGAATATTGTAGAGGAAATCTCTGTAAGATATTGGTTTCTGAGGTTCCTTTGACTTTCAATTAACTATGCAATGTTGGTTGAATTGAATTAGTGGGTTCAAGGAAATTGTAATTCTTTTGTTCTTATCTGTTAGTTTTTAGGAAGAGTGGTGTTAATTGAGATAAAAATTACATCACAGTGAAGGAAAAATCTTGAAGAAAAACTTGAGTTTGAGGCTTAGCCACAACACCTATACCTGTTTGGGCAAATCACCTTACCTCATAGAGCCTCAATTTCCTTTTATGTATAATGGAAATAATGACACTTATAATATTAATTTCATAGCGCTATTATGATGAAAGTTCTTGGGGATATACATGATGAGCTATTGTTATTCTACTTCAAACAAAAGACAAGAATTGTGTTAAGTAAGAATGAAAAACTTTGCAGATGCTAAAACAGGAGTAGGTTTAGTATAAGGAATGCAGTATGTTACTAATTTATAATGTGAGAAACAGCATTTTCAAAACAAGATTAAAAAAGGTGTTCTGGTTGCTGTTGACTAGAAGCAATATTATAGCATCTTTTATGATCATTCTTTTTGGTGACTACTTTGTTCTCATTTGGGCTTCAAAGGCCTCTGGTATGGGGCTTGGGAGTGATTAACACACTAAGTCAGAATCCTGAGATGCAACCAATGTTAAGTGTTTTTATCTAGTTCAAGGAATGATTGAACTTGAAGATTATACTCCATTGGGGGGAAGGAGACTTGCCTCTCCAACAGAATTATGGGATTTCAGAGTTGGGACATTAGAAGATGGCTTTAGGAAATTATCTAGTCCAACAGAATTATAGAGCATTGAACATGGAATATGAGAATTTAAAGAAACTTCAAACATAGAATTTTAGACCTGAAACAGACATTAAAATATAAACATGGATAATTAGAATATATCCTTGAAGAATAGCAGAATTGGACAGGATCTTAGTACAGTCCTTGATAAGGTACAATGATGTGCCTAAATACATCACTAGCAAAACTAAGATCAGGACCCTAGTCTTCTGATTTTCATTCTAATGTTCTTTCTCCTAGACTATCTTACATTTTTTCATGTACTTTTATTTATTTCATCTTGATCTATTGGAAATTTATTTCACACTATAGAACTCTTACACTCTCCTTTTTCTTAAAGTTAGGAGAAGGAGAGAGAAATACTTTGTTGAATATATCTCCATTGGCTCTGTTTTTAAAATTTTACTTACTTTTTGTATAGAGCTCAATGTAGAAAGTCTCAGTTTCTAGTGTGGAAACTTTCCTTTGCAAGTTACTTCTGCAATAGTTTAGCAGCTGTCTAAGTATCTCCTGGGATCACTGAGAAACTAAATGACTGGATGGTAGTCCCAGAGCTGGGGCATCTAGGTGGTACAGTAATTAAGAGTCCTGGGCCTAGAGTCAGGAAGATTTATCTTCCTAAGTTCAAATCTGGCCTCAGATACTTACTTGCTGTGTGATGCTAGGTAAGCCACTTAACTCTTATCTGTAAAATGAGCTGTAGCCATAGCTTTGTCACAAAGAACTGAATACAACTGAAACAACAGCAAAACAAGCCCCAGAGCTAGTGTCAGAGAAATGACTTGAACAAATAGATCTTCCTGGTGTTGAGAATGGCTCCCTAAGTCACACTGACCTGCTTCTGCCTTTTACTATTCACATCCTTCCAAAGAGTAACTTTGTCAATAACCTCATCAGTGTTGGATGAAACCAGCTCCTAAAATCATTCTGTGACAAGGATGGTCCATACCTCCTGGCTACTTCGGTTAAAATGATTGGAGAACTGCCAAATCTGTGTTTCATATCATGACCAATGGGTATAGATTTTTGGATTATTGCCTCTGAACCAAAAGAGAATGCAAAATTGAGAGACATTTAGATTCCTTTAAAGATGTTTGATGACCCAAAAACATTTTTTAAAAACTACTTTTGAATAAAGAAAAATAAAATAAAAAGCACCTTTTAAAAAAAATAAAAGTTTGCTTTCCAATTCATATAACTGAATACATCAAAAAAATTCAAATCAGTTCTTGCTTTTCTTTCCTCAGGTATACACGTTCTATCTTCTAAGCACTTTACGGAATAAGGAATGTCATCCTGAGATATACAAAGGTTTCAACAAAATATGGGGGCCCATCTGTTCTGGTGACTGACTTGAACTTTTGTTGATAAGTTTCTTTTGCTAGTGTAATGACACTGGATTTCTTTTTTTAGGGAGGGAGTGCTAAATTTCTAAGCAGCTACTAGACCTGAATTTTCACACTTCTCTAGCTCTTAGTGGGGAGGGAGCAGGAAAGAGAAGGTCCAGGTAATATCACCCTTTGTTTTCTTTTTCCTCTGAGCTGGTAGACATGTTTATAAGGCACTGGATTTCCCCATCTGCTACATCAGCTTTCAGACTGATCTCTCACTTCTAACACAGAGGAGAACCAATTTAGTCAAAAGCAAGCAATTAGAGGTTACTTATTTTAGGCTGAAGACAGCAATTGTGGTTAGTTACTAAAAACCAATGCCTGGGAATCAGGTAGCCACATGAAGCTTGGTATTCTTGGCTTTGCTTCTAACCTGTGCCATTGACCTTTTAGGAAATCACTTTGAGTCAGTGTGATATCATAAAAAGAGGAAGCAATGTGGTGCAGTGGGGAAAAGGCTAGATTTTGAATTAGAAGACTTAAATTTCTATTCAAGCTACTCTACTTATTACCCATGTGATTTTGAAAAGCTATTATTTTTTTGAGCTTCAGTTGGAGAATATGGCCTTCTACCCCTAAATCTCATGGTTTGAGTGATGAAACTCCTAATTCCTAGTCTTGAGTTTTCCTTCAAGTTAGCTTTTTAACTTCATGAATGCTTTAAGTTGGCTCAACCTTAGTTTTCTAAACTTTAAAAATAAAGTTGGATATGTTTCACACTTTTTTTTAAAGGTACCCACTCAAATTTGTTTTCCTGCCCAAAATTTAACTAACCAATTCTAGCAATGAGAGCCACAGATCATTAATGTTTTCTGATTCCTTAACAAACTATCTACCTCTTTTTTAACCATGGCACCTTTCTAATGAATCACCCATTTTATTCCCAGCTTTGCCACTAAAGATCTCTGTGACCATGGACAAGTCACTTTTCACAACCTCAGTTTCTTCATATATAAAATGCAGGAGTCAAGCTGAAATTCCGTGATTCTATAATTAGTTGTCCCCATGCTTCTACTATGTGCCAGACATAGTGCTAACAACATCTCTGAGACTGATTTTCCTTATTTGTAAAATAGGCCTAAGAACATTTGCCCAATTCACATCCGTTTTGATGATCAAATGAATATATCTGAAAAGTGTTATATGAGTGAACTGTTATTATCATTGTTGTCAATAGTAATAGCTAGCACTTATATAGCATGTTAAGAATTTCAAAGTGCTTTATAAAATACCCTCATTTTATCCTCACCATATTGTTATTATCCTCATTTTTGCATATAGGGAAAGTGAGGTAGAAAGAGGTTATTTGCCCAGGGAGACACAAATAGTAAGTGTCTAAAGGAAAATTTGAATTCATGTCTTCCTGACTGTAAGTGTAGTAATCTATCTACTGTATCACCTATTTAATAATAATTAATCTGGATTAATGAAGCAAAATACCTCATCTAAGCTAATGAGATACTTTGCATAGTTCCATAAATATGATAGGAACCCAGTGAAAAGTTCAGTGAATTATGGGAGAGAGAGAGAGAGAAAAGGAGAGAGAGAGAAAAGAAAAGAAAAGAAAAGAAAAGAAAAGAAAAGAAAAGAAAAGGAGGGAGGGAGGGAGGGAGGAGGAAAAGGAAAAGAAGGAGAGAAAAAGAAACACAGAGACGAGACACACAGACAGTTTTAATTGCAGTCATCCTAGGAGAAGATAAATTGACCATTTTGTTTCTAGATTATCCTTATTATAATACATCCTTATTCTACAAGACTAAGCATTAGTTTATTTTCTCTAGGAAATCTTTCCATGATCACTCACTGACATCCTTCCTTCCCTTTTGAAGTTCCTTTGTCACTACCAGGCAGAATGTCATAGCATGACATACATGTTGATCTTGGTGTCAGGAAAAGCCAGTGTTTAAATTCCACTTTCTGTGCTTATTAGCTGTGTAACTATAGGCAAATCATCTGACTTTTCTGAGTCTCTGTTCTTTCTTCTGTAATATGGAGATTATAGGGATGACAGAGCTATTATGAAAATCAAATAAAAATTAAATATTTTAAGTGTTTTGTATACCTCGAAAATATTCCATAAATGCCACTTGTGTTAATACATAGACATTTGTATAGAATTTCAAGGTCTGTAAAGTTCTTTAAAATGAAAAGCATAATATTTAGAACATAGGAAATGCTAATCCCCATGTTCATTTTTTCCTGCTCAGACTATCACATCTGATTTATTTTTGTTTGGAGTGAAACATTTAAGAAGGGCATTAAGAGGTTGGTATGTATCTAGATTAGGGATAACAAAATGTTGAAAGAACTGGAGGCCATGTTATATGATCAGTTGAAAGAATGAGGATGTGGAAGAGGGTGTTTAGCCTGAAGAAGAGAAGATGTCAAGGGACATACATTGTCCCTCTCTTAAAATATTCAGGATTGCCATAGAGAAGAGGGATTACATAGACCAGTAAGCTCAAGGAATAGAAATAGAACCAAAGGATACATATTACAGAAAAGCACGTTGACTCAACCTATACAAAAACTCCCTATCATTTAGATCTATCCAATTGTGCAAAGGATTTATTCAGAATGTAGCAAATTCTCCATTCTGGTAGGTTTTTAAAGAGTATCCAGATGACTGCTTGGGAATCTGTTGAGGATATTCCTGCTCAAACAGGTGTTAGACTTAATTATATTTGAAATGTCTTCCAACTCTGATTCTATTTTTCTCTGATTTTGGAATGCTTAAAGTGATGATTTAATTCAACTTGATAATTCAATAAAATTTTATTAGTTGCTAAGTACTGAGAGTACAATAAGAAAAAAGAAAAATAGTATTTGCTTTCAAGGAACTTTCAATCTTATGTGGTAAGAAAACACAAATGAAAGCTGGAAAGGGGATGTGACAAGGGGTACCTATTTGAAGGACATCATATTCTTTGGAGTCCAAATCAAGCAGAGCTGCTGATGGAAAATGAATTGAACTAAAAAACACTGTCTCTCTGCTTTGAGAATATAAAATTCCCAAGTCATTATAAACAGATGATTGTCTATACCATTTTAAATATTTCCTAGATTAAAAAGTTTTACACTCTTAGCCTCTATTTTCTGTAATGACTGTTTACATCAAGGGTCCTGAAACTTTTTAAATAGGGGGCCAGTTCACTGTCCCTCAGACTGTTGGAGGGCCAGACTATAGTAAAAACAAAAACTTTGTTTTGTGAGCCTTTAAATAAAGAAACTTCATAACCCTGGGTGAGGGGGATAAATGTCCTCAGCTGCTGCATCTGGCCCATGGGCAGTAGTTTGAGGACCCCTGGTACATATTATCTATGTGTAGGGATATGGAGAATTCTATCTATCTACCTGCCTGCCTACTACCTGCTTATGTAGCTCTCTGTCTATATGCTTATCTATTTTATCTATTATCTATTATCTCTCTCCATCTATCATCTCTCTATCTTTTTGTCTATCATTTACATATGCCCCACACAGAAAACCAAATGGCTGATGCTATTCCAAATCTAAAATTCTCTGGTTCTATGGTTTAAATGATTAAATTCTCTGGTGGGATATACCAAAGCCTTAAAAGTCTTGGTAGTGCCCTTGACTTCTATTTGTTTCAACAAACATTTGTTAATTATCTCTCATTTGCAGAGCAGACCCTAACATAGCTCTTACCATTATCACCAAGGACTAACAGAAGAAATTAGAAATGTCACTTTGTTCTAGGAGGAAATAGAATACAAAGATGGGGAAGACCCTGAGAAAAGGCCAAGGAGACACAGTCAAGGTTAGTGCTAGAAGTAATACATTTTGAAAACACTGAAGAATTGATTTTCAGGATAGACAAGAAGAGAGGAAAAAGTAAAATGAGAGAGGGGAAAATGCTGAGTAAATGGAAAAAATCATGGATGCTATTTCCAACAGAAAAGGTAGACCTAAAAAGCATTAATAGCTAGAGATCCAAATGTCTACTTTCCTATGTGAAATTTTTATAGGAAGAAATTTACATATGCAAAAAAAGTATGTTGAAAATATAAGAAGTAAACTGCCATTTTCTTAGTCAGACAACAAATTAAGCATTAATTAAACTGTTCTACATGTTTAGCACTTTGATAAGGCACTGGGGGGAAAATGAAACAGTCACTGATCTCAAAGAGTTTATGTTCTATAAGAGGAGAAAAAACAAACAAGAAGAAGTTGGACATGACTGAAATGACTGACCAATAATAAAGTAATTCTTACTGTTGGTAGAGTATAATTTTCTTCATGAACTAGAACGTTTTGGCCTTTTCCAAGCCTATAATGCTTTGTTTTCCAGTTACCGATGTCTATGTCTTATCTTTTGTACTAGATTATAACCTTCCTAACTACAGAGATCTGGATCATGTCTTATTTATATGTACATCCCCTGAGGTGCTCAACTTAGGGCCTTACAAACAGCTGGTTATTGATGAATGTTTATCGTATCAAATTCAGACTTTTTCTTAAATCAGGCTGCAACTTGTCTTCTCCCTCCCTTGTTCCTAATCCAATGCATTCTAACTACGCCACATTACTCAACATTTTAGACTTTAAGAAATCTGATCTGTTATCTTCACTAGAGAAAAATAGCTGGAGTTTAATATTTGTAACAATAATTTATCATTGTAAAAGGTCTGCTATGATTGTCTGGAAAATATTATTACGTAGGATACAATCTAATAAGAGCTCTAGGTTGAGAAACATTTTCTGCTCTTGTTTGTAAAAACTATCATAAGTTAATGACTAACTATATTCATCCTTCACCATACCCTCCTCAGTTTGCAGTTCTACCAGTAGGTGTTCAACCATGTCTCTTTATTTTTATAGTTCAACAAATCTTGTGATTTCATTTCTATGATCATTTCCCCCACTAATTTTAGGATCACAGGTTTAGGGATGGATGGACACCTAAAGGATATCATTTTATAAATAAGTAAATTGAGATCCAGAAACACTATCACTTACTCAAGGTTATAAAAACAGCAATAGACCTGATGTTTTAAAATCCCACACTATTTCCAATGTTTCACTCACTTTCTGTGATACAGATTACAGCCTATCCATGACTAAAAGATATTTTTCTGAAGTTACACAGTAGGCAAAAAAAAAAAAGTCTTCTATTATTCAGTTTAAGTCAGTGGAATTCATTAAACATTTGTTAAGTGGGAGATACCATATTTGATATTAAGAATACTAAAACCCGGGAAAACATACAGACATTATTGCTCTAAGTTAGGTTACAATCTAATTGAAAGGTGTTATCAAAGAGATGCACTAACATTTCTCTAACAAAAGGAAAACACTCATGCAAGGTATTAGACTAGAAAAATGCTGTAAGTGATTTGAGGAGGTACAGATGACTTTCAACTTCTGAGAGCAGATAGTAGGGAATCATAGGGAAGTATTGAGGGAGGTGTCAGGTGTCAGCTTTTCTTAAGGGAAGAGAAGGACTTTCATGAATAGAACTGGTCTTGAGAAAGTCTATTCCAGTTATGGAAGAGTGCTTGAACAAAGGCACAGATAGGGAAGGTCAATTGGAAAACTGGGGATAGCAAGATGGCAAGTAATCTTTTATAGCTTCAAGAGTAATTGAAGAGCAACAGAAAATGTATAACTGGGCTGAATTGTAGAGGACCTCGAATAGCAATGTTAAGAATTTATTTACTTGGTAGACAGTGAGGTTCACTTAGGATTTCTGAGCAGAAGTTTGCCATGGCATGAGGAATGAAACTAGTATTTGGGGAGGAAGAGTGTTCATTTCTTACTTTTTTACATGGCATCATAAGATAGTATAATTTAGAGCTGAAATGTGTCACTATCCATTCTACTTATGCTTAATGTTGATACTGCTCCTTGGTAGAATTCCTAACATCTTGGAATTGCTAACAGGTAGCATGAGAGATCAATATTAAGAATCCAGATAACCTGAAAAGTGGATTATGTGCCCACACACAAACATGTAAGTCATTTGTAAATAATTGTGGATCTCCCCTTACATTGTTAGCATGGTACCTTACAGAAAGTTGACTATAATAAGAGTTTTGTTTAATAAAGGAATTAGTCCATCAAGGAATTACTGGGGGTTTAAAATCCACAAGGAGTGACTTTCTTATAGATTTTGCTGGTTGGTCTCAAATGTGAAAGTTTTGGTCCTTTCTCATGCTGAAAATCACAGTAGCATCAGATCAGCATGTAGGTTTTAGGCATTCTTTTTCCAATCTGGACATTGCCTGGGCTGCATTTAGGATAAGAGGGGCTATTTATACCTGAAATCCTTATTCATGATAAATGCCAAATTAGAAGATGGAAATGATTCAGCATTAAAGAAGTTTTGTTCTTTTTTAAACCACAGGGAGGAAAAAAAAGATGTGTAAAAACATTTGCATATGGCTTAAATAAAATCCAAACTGTGCCAGGGTACTAAAAGTTTGGAAAGCTATTTTTAAACCTTCAATCTAAAGGCAACAGATTGTGGGTTTGGGAGCTGGAAATGCAGAGAATACAGTTTGAGAAATGTGATCAAGGCTTTCCTTGCCACTTTTGTCCAAAGCCTTAAACATGCCAGCATTTTAAAGGCGACACAACCTCCAAATATGAGCATGTATCTTTCTCTCTCTTATCTTTACCACATTACCTTAGACTTCTCACCTTTGCCACTCCTTCGTTTGAGTCATATAATTTGGGGGGGGGGGAGGAAGTTTATAGAGCTTATCTAGAAAGTGAGGCAATGAATTGAAAAGCTTAGTCAAGGTTATACAGACAATTACTACAGATTCAGAATATAAAGGCATCCTGGCATAGTAGAAAATGTACTATTAGTGGTCAAAGAACTTTGGTTTGAAAATTGCTCTGTCCCTTACTGGCACTTAAACTTTTGGGGGAGGCACTTTGCTTATTGAGTCATAGTTTACTCATATATAAAAAGAGGGGGTTAAACAAGTTGGCCCTTTGACATTCCTTACAGTGTTCCCATTCTACTTGTTGCTACCATTTTTTCCCTCTCCTGTTTCTCTGCTGAAACTGAGTCATTTTAATCAAATAGCAAACTTGAGCACCTTGGTATAGTTGGAAAAGTACTGGGTTGATGGTTAGAACACATGATTTTGAACTGTAACTCTGCCTTTTACTAGGACTAAGGAAAGTGTACAAGCAGGCAAACTTTTTCTCAATGTTAAGCACTTTCTAACCATTAGACCTGACTAAAAATGAAATGGACTAGTTTGTGAGAAAGGAAGTTCCTGCTTATTAGAAGTAATCATTGAAAGCATAGATGATCACCTAGTAGAAATCTTGTAGATGAGGTTCTTGCATGATCTAGTAGGAAAGGAAATGATTAGACTAATGGACCTCTAAAAAAATAGAACATAAGGTTCTATGTTCCTTTTTTTTTCTTTTTTTTTTGTGGCCCAAGATGTCAATAGTCAATCTCACAAACTACCTTGTATAAATGAAAAATGATTAAAAGAAAACATTTGAACAAGGTCACTGAGACATGGAGTGATAGTGCTTCTCCATTAAATCAATGTGCTCTCCCCTCTCTCTTCCACCCTCTGCCATTATTTTGGCTCTAAACTAAGGAATTCAGAAGCTGTGAGATACTTGAACTTTGTTGCAGTGGAGAATCCCTACCTTCTTATCACTTAGAACCTGTTATAAGTAGAATGGACTCTTTTGGGATACAGTGAATATTCGATCACAGGAGATCCTTAAGACAGAGGATAGATGAATACTCGTTGAGGGGGATTCCTCTTTAGGAGTTGATTAAATTAGATGCCTTCTGAGATCACTTCATGATGACCTTTCCTGAGAGAATATCATGATAAAATAGAAACTAAGGAGAACATGAAGACATTAGGGTTATGAGGGGGTTGGGGTAGAATAGGGTGTTGTAAGAGTGAGTCCAATGTCAGTGTCCTTAGTTTAGGTTTGATATTGGAATTAAATGAGGCACTTGGGAGTCACCAAACATTTAACAAAGTAAAAAAAAATTGCTTTGTGCTTTCATATAATAGAAAATTCACTAGTATATCATATATAATATAGGTCTCAAGTACTTACCGAATCTTAGAAGTGCCAGCTACAAGAGGCTAGCATTTTTTTAATGTTCCTAGACCAGGAAGATATATCAGGAAAGGTGAAGCCAATCAAATTGCATGGGAGAGGAACTTGTGACATGATCAGGGAAGCTGAGTCAAAAAATCGCTAGTTCTGTCACATAGAGATAAAGGGTTGTAAACAGTTGTAGGAAAGTAAAATAGGACTCAAATCACATGTGATTTTTGTGAAAAATCACAAAAAAAGAAAAATCTGGGATAAACAAGACAAACTTTGTTGACTTCCTGATTTTCCTGAGAAGGAATTCTGCCTAACCCACTGGTAATGTTAATTATGGAAATGAAGCCTCTATTTAATCTAGCTCCTTTAATTTTCCAGATTGAGCCCATAGGCCTATAGAATAAAGGACATACAATAAACATTTCAAAAGGTTCTCTCTCCTCTGTCCTTCATTTTCTCCTTTCTTTCCTCCTACTTTCTCCATCTCTCCATTGGCAGTGAGTTTGGGAAGAGGATGGTAGAAAGATGAAACAATAAAGGACATTAGCCTTATCTTCAAATCACTTAATTGTATTCATGTGGAAGGACTGAATATCTTTCTTAGGCCCTGAAAGTTACAGAAATGATGATTTCATCTCAATAAAAGGCTAGAGAAAGGAAGTGCCTTGTTGAAGTAGGAGCAGAGGTAGCAGGGATGGATATTTGTCAGGAAAATTGTAGAGGAGAACTCCCATTTTAGACAAAAGTTGGAGTCAGTGGACTCTGAGATACCTTCCAGTTCTGAAATTCCATGCTTCTATCTTATTGACCTCATGAAAATCTTTTTTTTTCTCTTTTTCTCTCTCTCTCTTTTTCCCTCCCTTTTCCTCCTCCTCTTCATCCCTTTCTCTCCCTCCTCCCTCCCTTCCTCCCTTTTTCTCTGTCCATTCTCCTTCCCTCCCTCTTCTCTCTTTCTTTCTCTCTCTCCCCCTCTTCCTCCTCCTCCTTCTATTTCTTTGTGTCTCTTTCATAGGTCTTTTCGTCTTCACCTAATTCTTTCCCCTTACTTATCTTTCTTTTTCTATTCTTCCCATATCTTCTTTCCTTCTTCTGGGATTCAATCATTTCCCCTCCCTCCATTTATTCTTTTTTCTATATGTACTCTCTCATAGCTTCTCTCTCTTTCCCCTCCCTTCTTCTTTTCCTGCTCTCACAAGTATATCATTTATCACATTTTTCTTTGAGCTCTCCTTAACTGTGTATGTATATGTATTTTCAAGTATGTATGTATACACGAATATATACATAAACACATATCTGTGTTCTCTTTCACATTGTACAAAGAAATTCTTGAGGGTAGTCATGGTACTACTGATCTCTATAGATCTTTATAGTTGCCAACAAAGAGGTTAAAAAAGAAGGACGAGAGAAGTTTGGTCCCAAGCTGCCAACATTTAGAAGATGCTAATACCATTTGCATTCCTTCAGGATTTAGAAAGAACTAAGCTTAATATCTAGTTATCAAGAGTAGTAAATAGTGAATAGTATGCTACCAGATGTCTCCCTAACAAATATCTGCATTCTAGGTAAGCTGCTTTTCAGCACTGCCTGGTCTCATCCCTTTCTTTGGTGGTAACTTTTCTAGCAGTAGAATCTTCATGTTCTGGTGTCTCTGTCTCCTAGCCAAAAGAATATCTTTGGGTTTCTCTCACAACAGGGCTTTATATCCTGATGTTTCTTATATCAGACAGAACTATTTTGTATTATTGAGGGAGCAGCTAGGTAATGAGAAAAATAAGTTCAAATTTTACTTCTGGTTGTGTGACTCTGGGAAAATAGTCATTTAACCTTTTTGCACCTCAATTTCTTCACTTTTAATATATGTATTATAACAACAACAACAATAATAATGCCTGCCTCACAGGGTTGTTATTGAGGAAAAAAATGAGGTAACATGTAAAGAAATTTACAAACCATAAAGCACTATGTTTAAGCTAATTATTATCATTTGTCCTCATAGCCAGAATTATAATTCTAGGCTTGTACATAGTAGGTCTCAATAGATGTTTTCTGAGTGAAGAAAAGAAGGAAAATGTAATGTGTTAACTAGGGAAAATCATTAATACTTGACTTCATTTGGATCCCCTGAGATCTCAGGAAGATAGGAACTTACACAAATATCCTTGACATCCTTTTGGCTTTAAATTCATATCTTATGTTTTATAGCTCTCTATAAATCCTGCTTTTTGTTTAAGAAAAATCCTCGTTATAACAAGAGACCCTCTGTGTCCTTTTGCACTAATGTCTAATTTATGTGGCTGGTTATATAAACAGTAGGTTACATGTACTGTCAGTATTGAGTATTTGTCACTTCCCTTAGAAAATGACTTTTTAAGTTGCAGTAAATCCTTCCAAAATTACCTGGATATAACAGTGGGTTTGTTAAGTATCCACAATTACTAATGTTGTAGAAATAATTGAAGGTGCATGAACTTATCTCTCTGCTTGACTCTGGGGAAAAAATCATAGAAATCATGGGCTTATAGAGATCACTGGGTTAGGAGGGGAATGAGAAATTATTGAGTTCACCTCTCTCTCTTCCATACACATACATTTACAGCATATTCAAAAAAGTATAAATAAGGTAGAATCAGCATGATTTGACAATAGATTGGATATCTGAGAGTGAAGATGACACTTGTGTTTCGAACCTGGGTGACTAAGGGGTAATAATACCCTTGACAGTAATAGGGAAATTTTGGAAGGGAGGGGATTTTCAGTGAAATGATAATGAGTTCAGTTTTGAATGTGTTGGGTTTAAGATGACCACAGGATATCCCAGTTCAAGATGCTCATTAGGCAGTTGGAGATGTGAGAATAGAGGTCAGTAGAGAGAGCAGGACTTGATAAGCAGATTTGAGAATTATCTGCATAGAAATAATCTTTGAATCCATGGAAACTGATGAGATCATAAAGTGACATTGTATAGAGGGAAAAGAGGAGAGGGACCAGGACAGAACCTTGCATATTGTACTCCCATCTGTTGCTTAGTCATTGTGTGCTTTAATACAAACTAAAGCAAATTCCTATTTCTCTGGAATTCAAACATCTGGAAAGGTCCAGCAGCCATTATTTATTTTCTCTGCAGTCCTTGTTAAGGAGTAGAAATAAATGGTGCACAAACATGCCATTGCCTAGAATTTACTTAGAGAATTTTACTTAAGCTTCCAGGCCTTAAAATCAACCTGACCTCTAATGCCTTTTGTATACCTTGTCCTGAGAACTATGATTTATACTACTGTCTCTGAGGCATTGAGAACACCTGATGATTCTTTATGGACAAAGACAGGTTCAGTGACATTGAGTTTAATATTAACTCTAGCAATTCATGGCCACTATCAATTCTAAATAAACTCAGGTAGCTTGACTTTTCCTGGGATATAATATATAAAATTGGAAAGTATGTTATAGGTTATCTAGGTCAACTCTCAATTTTATGGATGAAAAAATTGAGGCACAAATACCAGTAGACTTGGGATGAAAAATGCCATCCATACCAAGAGACTGAACTATGGAAATTGAATGTGGATCAAAGCATAGTATTTTCACCTTTCTGTTGTTGTTTGTTAGTTTTTTCTTTCATGTGGTTTATTACCTTTTGATCTGATTTTTCTTTAACAACATGACAAATATGGAAATATGTTTTTAAAATTGCGCATATTTAATCTATATCAGATTACTTGCTGCCTTGGGGAAAGGGGAAATAAGGTAGGGAGAAAGAAAAATCTGGAACACAAAGTCTTACAAAAATAAATGTTGAAAACTATATATACATGTATTTGGAAAAATAAAATACTATTGAAAAAGAAACAGGGAAAAAAACTATAATCTAGAGCAATTTGGTGACTGAGCAAAGTAGTATTGCTGGTTTGTGATAGAGCAAAGTTATTAACCGAAACTATGATTCCAAAGTCAATGCTCTTCTATCTTACCACACTACCTCTTTGTTTACTCTCCCTTGCAAATTTTGATTTGTAGTCCTTTTATATCCATTTAAAAGATTAGTAAACAGCATGACTTGTCTAAATACACAGCTAGGGAAAGTTTGGATTCAAACTCAAGAATCATAGAGCTGGAGGGAAGGGACCTTAGTGATCCACTGAATCCATACTTCCTTTAGCTCACTTTAAAAAGCTGAGTAAACAGCAAAAATAGAATTTGAACTCTTGTTTTCTTGACAATTAGAACTAGAAGAGATCTTAACAATCACCCAGGGAGCTTCCATCCCCCAAACTCCCAAACCATTAAATCATGAATCTAACTCTAACTTCCCCCTCCTGACAATAAGATAGTGGTAAGAATTCTTGCAATTCCAAACTCCTATGATTGTGCTAAGGAAATTATTTTATAAGTCTAACTATGAACAATTATTAATAAATCATCTAACTCATTCCATGACCAAATATTAATGCCTCCTATGTAGTCTTCTCTTTTAGATCATCTCTAGCAACACCCCTTTCAGATGCCTTTGATTTTTATTACTGCTGTTTTTTTTTTTAACTTAATCATTCACTGGCCCTGAAGGTATCTAATTAAAGGAACAATTTTCTCTACTTTTATTATAAATGTTCCCTTGTCTCCTTACTGTCTTTTTTGCTGTGAACAATGGGCGACCTAGAAATCAGACTGGCTAGCGGGAATTTCATGTGGCATAATTGCTAATTGTTAGCAAGTTAGGACTTTGTTCTCATTATATGGGCTAATTTCACCAAAGGCAAAGCATAGGATGAAGCCAGTTTTTTTCCCTCCCTAAATTTTTTTATTTTATTTTTCTTTCCTTAAAGGTTAGCTTAGATGAGGCTTTAGCTAGAGTTCTAATTTGTTGGTCCAATTTCCTTGAAAATAGTCCTTATTTAGGATTCTCTATTTGAGCATTTGTCATTCCCTTCCCTGAGGATTTCAAGGCATAGATGAGAATTTATGTTTAGAATATCTTCTGTTCCTGATATGGAAGTGACTTTCCCTGATCATCAGTGACACTCTGGCCTTATGAGCTCAAACTTGGAGGTTGCTTAAAAGCTTGACTAATTCTTGAGTTATACAAAATTTCAAATATTATTTTTGCCCAAATACAAAAAAAGGAAGCTATTTCCAGACATAATGTTGTCTTGTGATGAATTTTATAACATGGGGTCAAATTTTTATAAAGGGATAAAATATTTTCCATCCCACAAAATGCTGCTTTCTGAAGCTTCACTTTATTAGGTAGACTTTGCTGCTTTAGCCTTGAAGTATGTTAATGGATCTTCATTTTGAAAGGAACAGGATTCTTCATGATTCCTAGTAATTCAAGGTAAAGCAGATCTAGTGGGAGGGAAATTCAGTCTCATTCTCCCTTTTCACAGATAAAGCAGGGAATACAGAAAGACGCAGGGGGAAGGGAGACAGCTAGGTGGCACAGTAGATAGTGTTGGGCCTGAAACACTTAGCTGGGTAACCCTGAAATCATTTCACCCCCTTCCAAGAAAAGAGGGTCATTGAAACATGTAAATTTATAAAAGAAACTAGGAACTGAGGACAAACAAGCAGTATGGCTTTGGAAATAGATTGAATGTATTGTATATTTAAGAAATTGTGATAAATAATACATTTACGGTTTCATGTGTAATTCTGTTGTACTTTATATATGAAAATATTCTTTTTGTTATTGTAAAGTTTAGGAGATTTTTTTTAATAGTACAGGTGCTGTGAATATAGACTAACAAAATTTGACAATTGATTTGATATGTAGAGGAATGAGGGAAAATTTGAGAATGACTACCAGGTTATTGAAGGAAAGGTTGAAGGAAAAATAATTCTCCTGTCCTCAGGAGAAATAGGGAATTTATAAAGGAGGTAGGTTTGGGAGAAAAGATAATGAGTTTTTATTTTGGACATGAGTAGTCTGAGGTTCTAATGGGACATCCAGGTGGAGCTGTCTACGAGAAAGTCGGTGTCACGGCCCTGGAGCTCAGATGAATAGTAGGTAGATAAATATAGGTTTCATCTACATAGGAGTAGTTGAACCCAAGGAAGAAGAGTGGAAAAGAGAATATATTGGATTCAGAAGCAAGAGTTTAAATCTTGGCTTCCCTATAGACTTTGTAGAAATTACTTACTAGTTATTTACATCTGTTATTCTATCTGTAAAAAGAAAATGGTTGATGATCATTCATTGAAAGGCATGGCATCAAGGTTCTAAGAAAAAGGATAACTTTTGTTGTAGGGTAAGGGAAAGGGAAGATTAAGAGCATTATACATTCTTATTAATAAAATAATGGGGGTCCCCAAGGAGCTAGGGGGCAGTAAAACTCTAGAGTTTGAGTACCAGAAATGGAGAGGGTAAGTCAAAAGACTGGATAAAAAAGATGGATACTTCTTTTGGCTTTTTTAGCATTTAATTTTGAGACATTGGGCAAGTCAAACCACTTCACTGTTTCATTTTCTTCCATTTGAAAAATAGCAGGAATTGGGACAGTCTCAACTTGTAAGCATCTGTGATTTTAAGATTTAAAAGCCTAAACTTCCCATGAAAAAGAGAGAAGGTTCATAAGAAATATGAGTTCACTCTATGTGTGTGTGTGTGTGTGTATGTGTGTGTGTACATGTGTGTCCTTATTCACAAAGTAATTCATATAGAGGACTCAATGACTCATGGGATTTCTCAAAAACTGAATCTATCCTACATTGTAATTGCTAACACCTGGTTAGATGTAAGCCTTTACCCCCAAATAAAACAAGGTGGATCCTTAGAATTCTTACTATCTCTGCTAGCTTTTGTTATCTGGGTTTCTCAGCTATGATAGCCTAAAGAAATTTGCTTCCTTCCTAATCAAACAACTTTATCTACATACTCTCCATCTTTGTTTCAAGGAGACCTGTTTATGTACCTAGATCAATTTTTTAAATCCATTTTCCATGTTTTATCTTGAACATGGAATAAATTTTCTGGGGAGAGTTGAGGTGTCATTGGCTTCATAATTATCATTATTATCCAAAGTACTTATAACAAATCTTTGGCCATGGCAACCCATGAAAGAAGTAGAATATATGGTCATTAAGGTGCAGCCCTTTCTATCTCTGCAGTGATTGCAGCAGAGTAATGGGAAAGAGAATCAGAGAATACTAAGAATCGCAGGTTTAGTCTGTCAACTTAATTATATGTACTCAAGAAATGAAAAGTGCACTTTCACAAGATTCTTCTTTCATTGAATTTTCATCCAATGCTGATACATGCTACTCATCTCGACTTGAGGTGATGAACGTGAGTTAAAGAATGGTATGCATATTTTTAAACATGGCCAATGTGGGGATTTGTTTTGCTTCCCTATGTCTATTTTAAGCAATTATTTTGTTTTTATTTCTTTTTGTTTTTGAGTGTGGGAGGGAGCAGAGAAAATAAATAACTGTTAATGTAAAAAATGTTGACTCCCCCCTCCAACAACAACAACAACAATAAAGAAATAGGCTACAAAGATGTAAATTGGCCATCTGTACTCTTGGGAGTAGAAGAAGGAATACCCATTGTGATGTGACATCTCTAACAGATTTTCCCTTCTGTCATTCACACTTTCACTTATCTTCAATCTCTTTTTGTCTACTGATATATTATTTCAAACTCCATGGATTCTAAACTGAGTTTATCATTCTTTCATCTAATCCTGCTCCTCCTTCCAATTTCACTTCCATTTACCAACTTACTGTATTTGAATTCTGTCTTGAATTTTTCATTATCTTTTACCATTAATATCCAATAGATATCAAGTTCTTTTGGTGTCTCATTATCTCTTAGATGTATCCTGTATTCCTACTGCCCTAATATTATTTTTTATTATTTGAATAGACTATTATTCTAACCTCCTTATTCCTCTTCCCTATGTTTGCTCTGCTTCTTTCTCACTTCTTTAGTCTCTGTGTTACTGTTGCCAGATTAACATTAATTAATTAATATTTGGACATCTCAATTTTTAGCTCAAAAGTCTTAACTGATTCCCTATGGCTTACTGAGAGGTACCTTGAACCTACCTTGTTCAGTATACCCTGCATCTATTAATGTAAATGGGGCTGCCATATTGTATCATTGCCTCATGTTGAGTATGCAGTACACAAAATCATTCAAGTCTTTTTCATATGAACTAATCTCTGTAGTAATTTCTTATCATTCTTACCCTATTTGTAAATTGATATTTTTTAAACACAAATGTAGGTCTTTTATTTACTCAAGTTGACTTTTTCCTTTAACTTGTGTTCCTTTTATGAGAACAAGTAAAAAAAAGTTAGTATCTTTTGATTAGGAAGATGTCCTCTTTAGGGAAATGAGTTATAGTGTCTTAGTACCCTGTTACTTTGAACAGGTAGGACAGCTCGTGATCATGGTCTTATCTATGACACTGGAATTTGTCTCATCATCCTGTGTGTGTGGGTTCAATCATTTAAGTTATGTCTAACTCTTAGTGACCAAATTTTTTTGGGGTTTATTGGCAAAGATATTAGGATGGTTTGCCATTTCCTTCTCCAGTTCATTTTACAGACGAGGAACTGAGGCAAACAGGGTTAAATCCCCAGGAACACACAGTGTTTTAGGCCAGATTTGAGCCTCACTTCAACCTTGGCTTTCTATCCATTGTACCAGTTAGCTGCCCCATCATTTTTGTATGCAGAGGTCTTTTTCAGATCCAACCTTTTCTGGAAGGTATCGATTACTCCTCTACTTGATTCAGAGCTAAACTTGAACTAAGGCTGTGACTATAGAGAAGAAGACAATTTGAGATACTTTAGAGGAAAAAAACAGGTGTTGCCAGTTGACTGATGGCATGAACTAAAGGAAAGATTTAAAAACAAAAATCATTCTTGCAGACTTTGATGCTTTTGGCAGAAGGCTAGAGTAACTGATTTCTCTCTAGTTTCCTTCCAGTTCCATCCATCATCCAGTGATTTTATTGGATTGTTGCCACAGTGAGCTTTCCTCAAGGCTCTCCCAAAGAGCCACCCACATCCCATGTGACAGTCTGTGGCAGAGGAAACTTGGTCCACATTCAGAGGAGCATTGTCACCTCATGAAATGGTTGGTGTTCGACCTTTGTAAGGTTTTTATCACCAGAGAACTATATTGCAAATCTCTTAAAGATTCAGAAATTTAAACACCAAAGTCTAAAAAAAGTTTGCAATGAATTCATCCAGAATCTTTTCCTTCAGTGAATAACTTAGTGGCAAACATGAACAGTAGGAATTCAATTGTGATTCTTCTGGTAACCACATTTTCCAGTAGCCTTTGTTTCAACAAAATCCCAAGAACTCTAGAAGAATGGTGGTCAGGTCTCTTTTCCATTTTAAACATGTACCTCCTGTGAGAATCAGGAGACTTGATTCTAGTCTAGGTCCTACATTAACTAGCTGGATGACTTTGCATAAATTACTAGCGGTCATAAAAATCTTAGGATGCTTGAGCTGAAAGAGACCTTAGGCATCCTTTGGTCATAGATTTACAGACTTATTCAAGCTCAGAAAGCTCTTAGAGATCATGTAGTCCTCATTGTCTCTCTCTCTCTCTCTTCAAAATTTTACAGAGAAGGAAACTAAAAATCAAAAAAGTAAAATAATTTGTCCAATGTCTCATATTCAATTAGGGATATTAAGATTCCCATCCAGTGCTTTTATTCTAATCCATCTTATACATTTAAAAGAAAGAAAGAAATTGAAATCCAGAGATAATTTTTTTTAGTCCAGAGATATTTAATGTCTTGACTAGCATCACAACCTGTTAATTGTAACTAATATGCATATAAAGCTTAATTTGCAAGACACATGTATATGCATATTGTATTTGAGTTCTTCAACCTTTTAAGATAAGTATCATTGATAGTATTATCCTCATTTTACAGAGGAGAAACAGACTTAAATTTAAAAGTGTCAGTCATTCAGCTATTCAGGTTAGAGTCAGAATTTGACCTTGGGTTTTTCATTACTACACCACCTCAGCTTATAAATGAATGGCAAAATTGGGACTCAGACCCTACATTTCCTGGCTCACTGTCTGGGGTTCTTTCTATCCCTGTAAACCCTTGTAAATTGCAAGCTTCTGGAAGATAGGATCAATGCTTTCCTCTTCTCATCTTTTGTATTACTCTAGCAAACAGGTGCTCATACTTTTTCTTGACTTGTCTTGGTGAAAATCAGGGAAGTCTTTTTCATAGGGCAGTGATTATGAGATACAGTCAAATTCTAACGTAGGAGCTCTCCTAAAAGGGATTTATATCCCCTCTATTATTTTTTTTTTAGTAACGTGCATTGAATATTTCCTTTGTAAACATGGTTTGTGTTATGGCTTATTTGGAAGCTTATCAGTATCATTGGGTCCTCATGTATTTCTTCATTTTTTCCTCAAAAAGAAGAAGTTTGGTTGGCAAGAAACCAACTACTAAAGAAAAAAAAGGCCCAGTGTGTCCTACTTATGTTAAAAGAGGACATAGAATTGATTTGTAATAGTCAAGTACTCATTAAAAGGAAAACAGGGTGCCGAGGCTAATTTGGGAGCAAAAGGACCCTGAATAGTTGGGAGACATGGATTCTGGTACTGACTAGTGGTATGACTTTGTGCAAGCTATTTTTCCTTTCTAGGGATTTAGATAAGGGAAGCAGATAATTGTCTCCAAGGTCTCTTCCAACTCTAACATTGTAAATACCTATGAAAATTGTCAAGTGGGGGAAATCTGTCTTGCTACCCTCTTCTCCATTTTTTCTATCAGTTCTCTTTCTTTCCTGTTGGCATCAATCTCCATCATTACTCCCTAAACCTCAAGATATCTGTTTTATTGCCCATTCATAGAAGTGTTGAACTGGGAGTTGAATGACTTTGGTTCTCCCATATGAGAGGCAGTGAATTCTCCTATACATTTAATTCAGTAGCTTGGGAAGAGGGAAGTTATAGAAGACCCTTTTACATGGTACCAAAGTTTTCTGGCCTTTAGTAGTTCTTAAAATCTTAAAGTTTCATGATTCTCTTTTCTTTATAGTTTCCTTTTTAAAATGAGGGGTAAGATAACTAATGACTTGCAATGTCCCTTGTAGCTTTAGAATTTCATGGTTCTTTTTATTCAGTAATTTTACTTATTCCACAGTTCTTTGATCACATTCTATCCTGCAAAGATATTAACTCATCACAGAAGTACAAAATGTTTAGAATTTATGATGGGATATTTGCATCCCTTTGGGTTGATGTTGTATTTGTTTAGAATATTTTCTGTGTTTATCATGTTTTGACTAGGGGGAAGATCCTGGATGATCTACTCCAAACCTCATTCTCACAATCTTGGATATCTTTTCCACCTTATCTCCTCCCTTCCCCCTCCCAATCTTCACACATACACATAGACACAGCCAACCAGAAGACTAAGATACTGAGGGATTTGCTCCCTAGATCATGTCTTATTCATCTATAGCTTTGAGGCAGAATCACCAGCTGAAGGCTTGAATAGGCAGAATTTAAAAGTAAGTCATTGGAATAAGCACTGCCTTGTAGGGTTTTGAATGTAAGCTGTATCAAACCAGCTCTGATCTAGAAAGATGCAAAGACCAGATCCTGCCTTTGTTGACTTCTCAGATTATGTTTCTCTAGTTAAAGATTTAGACCAGCAACTATGATTTCTGCTTAATCTCTTATCATCACCTGGCTAAGTACCAGGACCACCTGGAGGCTTTGATATCAACTTTCTCTGAAGGGTACTTGGTCATTGATTCTTTTCCCACCAATCAGAAAGCTTAGCAGAAAGACACAGCAGCACACACCTGTAATCCTAGGTAATGGGAAATCTGAAGATGAAAGCTTTCTTGAGTTTTAGAGTTTTGAATTGGACTAGAAACATGCTGATAGGATGTTTGCACATATTGTCCCAATATGATGGGCTTTTGAGGGGTAAATTGGTCTGAATCAGAAATGGAGAAGTTTAAGTTCCATTGAGGAAGCTAGGTGGCACAGGGAATAAAAAGCTGGCCCTCTAGTCAGGAATATCTAATCAAATTTAATCTCAGAAATTTCATAGCTATATGACCCTGGGAAAGTCATTTAACTCTTCCTCAGTTTTCTCATCTGTAAAAAGAGCCGGAGAAGGACATAGCAAACTATTATAATATATTTTATAAGAAAATCTCAAATTGGGTCACAAAGAGTTGAATATGACTAAAAAGACTGACCAACAACAAGCTACAGTGCTAATTGGTAGACTGGAATCTGTCCCCTCATTTTCCTGCTTGGATTAGATAGGGAGACCCAATCTCCAAAGCAGAAGAAGAAGGGGAGAAAAAGTCCCTTATTATAATCTAATGTAGGCCTTCTCAATAGAGATTCAAATCCTTATTTTCTTCCCTATCAAAGTGAAATTATTATGGTATGTAGAAAGATCAATGAACTTGGAGTCAGAAGACCTGGATCTGAGACTTGATTCAAATCAAATCAATTAAATTAGAATGTATTAAGTGCCAGGCATTAAGCCAGAAGGTCTAATTTTAGGAAAAAAGGATCAAGTAGATCATAATCTCTGCCTTCAAAATGGCCATTCTTATGGTACTTCTATTTAATATTTATGTGATCTTGGACAAAATGCTGTAATTCTATGTGATTTACCTCCTATAAAGTGAAGGGATTGGACCAAATGGTCTTAAAGGTTTTTTTCCCCCTCAGCTCTGACATTCTGTGCCTCAGAATTAGGATCATGGCTAAAAGCTACCTCTAAGGGGCCATCTTGTCCAATCCTCTAATTTTACACATGATGAAATGAGACTGAAAAATTTAGTGATTTGTCTAAGATCACTCAGCTAGTAAGTGGGAGAGCCAAGATTGAATGCCAGCCATTGTACTACAAATAAATACTAGACTCTCTATATATGCAAAGGTGTGTTTTTACTGAGGCTTGATTAAGCATCAGAATCATTCTTGGTTTTAATAGTCTCTTCAGGAAGAACTAAATAATATGGTAGTAAGGGAGAAGAAGAGGTTCACTGAATCAGAGAGTGACATAAATATTGAGAGAAATGGGGGTTGTTGACCAGTGGCTGCTTACTAGGAAACTTGTTGGAGAATTTGTTAGTTCTTTTACTTTTCTTTGTTAACCAACTTCTTTTTAACTTTATTGGGAATATATTTCTTCCTCTTGCTGTACAGGGCAGCTAGGCGGCACACTGAAAAGAGAGTAATGGGTTTGAAAAGTCAGGAAGACTTCTCTTCCTGAATTAAGTAAGATCCTGCTTCAGGCTTTGTGATAGCTGTTTTAACCTTCTTTGCCTCAGTTTCCTCATACGAAAATAAGCTGCAGAAGGAAATGTCAAACCATTTATCTTTGCCAGAACCCCAAGTGGGGTCAGAAAAAGTCAGACATGACTGAAAAACAACTGAACAATAAGAATAGTGGTAAACTTGGATCCGGACACTGGATTCTTGACTTCAATCTCAAAACTCCTTTCATTTTCTAGTGAATGTATATGGGTGACTAATGCAGGTTATCTGGAAGTGTTTAGCTTGGACAACATACATAACACCTTTTAAAACAGAATTTACATGGAGAAGAGGCTTGGTTTAAAATTTAAATGAACAAAATAATGAATATGATTTCTGTAAACAGCTTCAGAAGTCACAAGGCTCCCACTAGATATTTATTGCAAAAACTATTATTGCTGTATGAGTGCTAAGTTTTACAGAGTCTAAATGGTATTGCTTTTCCTTTTCATCTCCAGGTTTGGCTTCAACTAACTAATTCTGGAGGGTAGAGGATAGGAGAAGGTGAACCAATTGTTATTTCCCTACAATAAGAGTACAATCAGAGAAAAACCTGGACAAAGTGTTTGGAACTCACTGGAGTTCCAGTCAGAACCGGAGTCAGAAAGACCCTGCCTCTAACCTTTACAGTTATGTGATTGCAAGCAAATAGCTTCTCTAAGCCTCAGGGAATCCTTTAAGACTTATCTGTTAAGTCACAGACAAGTTGTCATCTACTGTATATCCTTGGGGTGTCATGACATAATGTAGTACCCAAATTGAGCTATTGATGTGAAAAACATTAAATTGACTTCTAATATTTTTGTGTTTAGCAAAGATAAGGCTATGTGGTCTGAGAAAACAAAAGTCATATTCACTTAGTTTAGAATCTTCTTTCTTCTATCTTACAATATGGAGAAGAAAGGTCAGACCAAGAAATTCCATTTTTAGGTAACAGGGAGCACCATATTTAATAAGCATAGAGATATAATTAAGAAAAAAAGAAATTTGGTCTAAGAAATAGGAAATCTGGAGAGTTCATTGAGAATAGGAACAGTACAAGATTTCAAGATTTCAATATTAATTTAAAAGTTGATTCTCAAGCAATAGATGTATAATTTACTGCTGGATTATACCTTAAACTTACCTAGTTTGATTGAACCCACCAGTGCTTTATAGGATTGAAGATTAGAGCTAGTAATGACCTTTGAGATCCAGAGAGATTAGATGACCAGTATCCAGTGTCTATTAATAGGTAAAAGAAGTGGAAATGAGACATAGATCCTTTGGCTCTGAAGCCAACATCCAAATTGGTACAGAAGAAAAAGGGGCAGGGGAAAGAGAGAGAGAGAGAGAGAGAAAGAGAAAAAGAGAGAGAGAGAGAGAGAGAGAGAGAGAGAGAGAGAGAGAGAGAGAAACATGTGGCTGCATATGTGCTTATAGGACATTTTAGTAAGCCTATGGGAAAGGACCCAACATTTTCTTGACCCAAGTCACTTGGGATAGAGACTAAAACTGGTCAACCATGAGTCACTCAATACTTATATTGGATATAAGGATTGAGGATACTGAAACAGTTTTGAAAACTATCCCTCTGCCCCCCCCTTTCTTAGAAAAAGAGAGAAAGAGAAAGAGAGAGACAGAGACAGAGAGAGAGAGAGAGAGAGAGAGAGAAATCTCGGGTTGGTGATATAAAAGGTCTCAACCCTTTCAATATAGTCCTATTTCACATCCTCATTGTGGGTGAGTGATCTCATGTTCCTTGAAAGTTTGTGTGTTACAGAGATATATATGCTATACTATGTTATGTAAATGCTTGTTTTATTTCATCAATTTAAAAATAAATTTTAAAGATATATAATGGAGGAAGTGTCGTAGAATGGAAATAACACTGGCTTCAGAGCCAAAGGACCTACATTCCATTTCTAGTTCTACCTACTAAGACACTGGTCATCTAATCTCTGTGGGTCTCCTCCTCCTTTTTCCTTCCTTCTTCTCTTCCTCCTCCTTCCCCTCCTCCTCCTTCTTCTCCTCTTTTTAATTTTTCCTCCTTCTCCTACTCCTCAAATCTCTCACCTTGCTCAAATGAACACCTCAGATTCTGCTGGATCTAAGACAGATATTAACTGGTCATCTATTATCACTTTGCTTTCATGCATCCTTGCACTTCTTAGATCTTAAGAATTATTAATAATTGTTTTCTGATTGGACTGTCACATAGTTTATATGTTATATAAGCTATATTATATTATATATAATATATCATAATATATATAAACTACATATTATATATATTCATATTGAGCTGAGAATTTCCCAAATAGTACAATTGTTTACTATCATGGAGCTTAGACTAAGTTTATATGTTCATTTTTAAACTCAGAATTTCCTCGATAGTCCATGTACCTCATTAAATTACTCTCTCTTTCCTGTATAAAACTACATCTTTACTTAGTGGGACTCAGATGTCCAGCAGCTCTACTGGCCAGTACAGCTCTTCTGCCCTAAATATTTGAGTTTTGGCAGGCTCATTAACACGTGAAAAATAAGGGCATTTTGTTGGTGGTGTTCTGTTAGTTTAGTCCCAGCCAACTTTGTGACCCCATTTGAGATTTTTTGGCAGAGATACTGGAGTGTTTTGCCATTTTACTCATTTTACTGATGAGAAATTAAGACAAACAGGGTTAAATGACTTTCCCAGAGTCATACTGCTAATAAATGTTTGAGGTCAGATTTAAACTCTGTTTTTCCTGACTCAGAGCTCAATACTCTATCCACTGAACAAGTTAGTCAGTTCTGTTAAATTTGAGATATCATTGAGACTCCTCCAAAAGGAGACATATGTCTAGGAAGCTAAGTATTCCACTGCACAATGGATGGCCAATTGGATGGATGACCTCTGAGATCCTTGTAATTCTGAGAATGAGAACCACACTTAGCCTTGTAGTGAGCAATAGATCAAAACCTACCACTACCTGTTTAAGAAAGACTCCCAATGAAAGAACAAGGCACTTCATAGCAAATTATGTTGTAGCTTGGCTGGGGAAGAGGGAGGCTCCCTCCTCTTTCAAGGGAACAACTAAAAAAGGAAATAGCACTTCCTAGTCTTTGTGTATTTTATTTCTTTCTCTCCTGAGTACATTGTTCTCAAAGAATGCCTCCTAGCTGCAAGCTGTTTTGTTGCTAGATTTATTTGCTGTTTTTGGAGGCAGCTTAAAAATAGCACCTGTGTTCTAGCAAGGCAACACAAAAGGAATAACATATGTACTCAGCCTATACAACAGAGCTAATCAAGGTCCTAGCTGATTTTGGAGGGTAGGATGGGTAAGGGGCCTTTTGATTCTTTATTGGGTGGAACAAATAGGAAAAAAAAGAATGAAAAATGATTTTCAAAACCCTAAGTGTCTGATAATGGAACATCTGTACCCAAAGAGAGAAAATGGCTGAGGTAAGTCCCTCTCTGCCTGAGATGTTGAGATCTATTTTCAATAAAAAGGACTTTAATCGCTTTAAAGATTTTACTAAAAATCCCCCATGGGCCAATTGTGGCCAGTTGTTCCAGCCATGATGTATTTGGAAATCACCCCCAAGGACCAGGCTTATCCCTAGCAAGCTCTTCATTCCTTTCTTCTCTTCTCTTCTAATCCCCGAGTTCAAATGTAGTCTCAAGATATTAGTATATTGCATGCTGCTAGGCAAGTCACCTACCCTCTATTTACTTCCATGTCCTCATCCATAAAATGAGGATAATAACATCATCTACCTATCAGAGCTACTGTGAGGATCAAAAAAGATAATAATAAAGTAGTATATAAATGCTAGCTCTTCTTATTAAGATTATGATTTTTACTTCTGCAGAGGTTATATTATTATAGCTTGATTAAGATGATGTATATAAAAATCTTTTAAACTATAAAATAATATAAAAAGTAATCAATCCATAAGCATCTCTCAAGTACCTCCTGTATGTCAGATATTGATCTAAGCACTGGAGAAACAAATAGAACAGTAAATTCCAACTCTTAGAAGATTTTAAACAAGCAGTACTAATCCAAGCAGATATAACATTTTGACACATAACTAAATTCATGAAGAGGCAGTTAAGTGGTACATGAATAGTGTGCTGGTCCTGGATTCAGGAAGATTCTTCTTCCTGCATTGAAATGTGGCCTTAGATACTTGTTAGCTGTGTGATCCTGGGCAAATCATTTCACTCTGCCTTAGTTTCGATATCTGTAAAGTGAGCTGGAGAAAGAAATAGCAAACTGGAAAGGACATTGGAAGTCACTTAATTCAGTAAGTTCATATTATAGAGAAGGAAACTCAGGCCAAGATAAGTTAAATGATTTGATCAAAATCACATAGTTCATCAATTAGAATTCCAACAATACATCTTTTAGCTTGAAATTCAGAGCTTTTCTTGTTTAAAACAAACTAATTAAAGGTTTTCTTTCTGCTCCCTTGTTTTGGTTGTAATGAAAGGACTCAGATTAAAGTTAAAGCTTCACTGAAACAACTCTATGATTTGCTACCTTTGTACTATCAAAGTCTTAGTTATAAAATTTTAGAGTTGGGAAGGACTTTCAGTATTTCCAGCTCACCCGATGGAGCCTTTTTATTTTTTACAAATGGGGAAGTTAAATTTTAGAATTACATAGTGGCTGACTCATTATTGCAAAGGGAACAAGAGAGTTTGGAATCAGAGCTTGGGACACCTGAATGATTATACTTCCTTTGCTGAAAATGTCCTCTCCCCTAATCCTACCTCAGTTGCTGAACACTTTTTGTCCATTGAGGTCTATCCGAATTGTACCCCCTTCATGAAGTCTTCCCAAATCACCTAAGCCAGAAATAATCTTTCTTTTCCCATTGATCTCTATGTCATTCTCTTTTTTATGTTATACATATTAAAATATGCTAAATATGTTAAATTCAATATATGTAAACATATTTATACAATTATCTTCTGCATAAGAATCAGTTCAAAAAGGAAAGAAAATGAGTAAGAAAACAAACTGCAAGCAAATAACAACAAAAAGAGTTATATTGTTATGTGTCTGTATGTTATATTGTGTCTGTCTCATTCTCAAAGAACATATGACATAATATTCTAGATAATTAAATACGTGTAGAATTTCCTCATAAGGGGGAAGAGGAGATAGGAAACAAACTTTTATTAAGCACATACTATTTGTTAGGCACTGTGCTAAGTGCTTTAAAATTGTTTATCCTTATTTGATCCTTATAACTTTGGGAGGAAGATCTTATTATCACTACTAGTTTGTTTTTTTACAATTGAAGAAACTGAAGTAAACAAAGTTTGGGTGACTTATTCAGTCACATAATTAGCAAATACCCAAAGTAGGAGAGTTGAATTCATGTCTTCTTGACTCCAAGTTCTGGTCTGGGCTGCTCTGCTCACTGTACCACCTTTCCATTATTGCTATTCCATAATTTCAGTTATGACTTACTCTTTGTGACCGTATTTGGGATTTTCTTGGTGAAAATACTAGAAAGATTTGCCATTTTCTGCTCTGGGTTATTTTACAGATGAGGAAATTGAGGTAAATAGGATTAAGTGACTTGCCCAGGGTCACACAGCTAGTGTCTAAGGTCACATCTGAACTCATGTGCTCTTGACTCCAAGTTTGGAGTTCTATCTGCTGTGCCACTTAGTGGCCCTTCACTGTACTTCTTAGCTACCTCTAAAATCTGTGGAATCCTGAGAAGTTTCTTCTTTTGTCCTTCATTCTTGAAGGGACCATGATATCAAGGAGGTGATACCATGACATGCACATGAATTGGATTTAAGTGAGGGAGAGCTGTGCAAGGTCCCCTGCCTCACTCTCCTTTCCAGAGCCATATGGGTCCAGTGGCAAATGTAGATTAAGAAGACTAGAGATGGCCTGGATGAAATGGGAGACCTTGGCCTTTTTTAAAATAAGGTCTTTCCCAAATCTCAGTCTGACTCATTTTATATGTATATGTATATGTATATATGTTTACACTTACTATATATATACATATATATATATATATATATATATAATTAAGTTTAGGAGTACAAGAGTCATCTCTGTATTCTTCACACATACCTACTCATTTGAGAGACAGAATGGTGTAGTACCTAAAGTACTGGCCTAATTTGGACTTAGGAAGACCTGGGTTCAAATCCTGTTTGTGATACAAATCTATATATATGATCATGGACAAGTTATTTAACTTCTGTAAGCCTCAGTTTCATTTTCTATGAGGGTGTTGGAGTAGATGGCCTCTAAGGTCCTTTCCATCTAGGTAGACTTCCTTTTTTAATTTAAATACTGTTTTTTTTTATTTTCAAAATGTATGCAAAAATAGTTTTCAACATCCACCCTTGCAAAACTTTGTGTTCCAAATTTCTGTCTCCCTTCCCCCATGCGCTCCCCTAGATAGCAAGTAATATGTTAAACATGTGCAATTCTTCTATACATGTTTCCTCATGTATCATGCTACTCGGTAAACTCAATAAAGATATTTCAGTTTAAAAATCCACTCATTTTTAACACATTTATTTATTTATCTTTACTCTTTTTTTTTTTAAATTGTGAGTTCCATTTTCTCTTCCTCCTCCATTCCTTGCCTACCTACTGAGAAGGCAAACAATATGATATCAATTATACATTGTAAAACATATTTCATAGTAGCTATGCTAGAAAAAAAGAGAAAAATAAAGAATACTTTAAAATATGCTTCACTTTGCACTAATTCTGATTCATTAGTTCTCTCTCTGGAGGTGGAAAGGATTTTTTATCATTCATCCTTTAAAATTGTCTTGAATTATTTTATTGAAAAGAATAGCTACATCTTTCCCAGTTGATCATTCTTACAATATTGTTGCTACTGTGTACAATGTTCTCCTGGTTCTGCTCCTTTCACTTTGTATCAGTTCATGTAAGATTTTTCAGGTGTTTCTGAAACCACCCAGCTCATCATTTTTTAATAGCTTAATACCATTTATCACAATTATATACCACAAATTATTCAGCTATTCCCTAATTGATGGTTATCTCCTCTTTTCCACCACAAAAAAAGCTTCTATAAATGTTTTTGTACATGTAGGTCCTTTTCCTTTTTTCCTCATCTCTTTGGGACAAAGACCTAATAATGGGATTGTTGGGTCAAAAGTCAATACATATTTATTAAAAATCTGCTCCATGTAAGGTCTTCTAATTAGCCCAAGTAAAATAAGCATTACTGCTATCAAGGGCCATATAGGTGAGGGAGGAAGCAAGTTTGATTTAGTATACCTTGATAAAGACAAAGGAGAAATTCAGACCAAATACTCTCAGAAAATTTAAGACCAGAGAAAGGGCTTTCTTTCATGCATAAATATTAGAGAAGACTTTGTGGAGCTGGGATATAATAGGAAGGGAAAGATTTCAACAGGTGGAGATGTGAAGAGAGCATGTGTCAGGCATTAGAGAAAATACTGTACAAATGCAGAGGGACCAGGAGGAGAGCAGAGAACAATTCACATAAATTGTAGAAAAGGAAATAATGTAAGGTAAAGCTGTCAGGATAGCTAGCCCTGGACTATGTATGCTTTTGAATGCCATTTAAAGATTTTTTGACAGACTCAGGAAGCCAGAGTGGATGTATTTAACACTAATAAACATAGGATATGTTAAAGAAAGTCATTAGAAATCATGTTTGGAAGATAGGTTAGAGGAAGATTTTGGAGGCCCACAGAAGACAGTATAAGAAATTTATATTTTTATCATATGGGCAATAGAAAACCAATGGAAATCATAACAGGGGTGTGACCATCAGCTCTGTGCCATTAAGAATATTATTTTAGCAGCTTTGTGGAGGATATATGTAAGAAGGGATTTAGGGAGACTTCTTAGGGGACTACTACTATGGTTCAGGAAAGAGGCCAAGGAAGAAAAATGTAGAAAAAGAAGAGAACAGATCTCAGAACTGAATTCTGGAGGATGCCACAGTTGAGGTGACTGAGAAGGTAGATCTCCTTTCTATGAGGAATTGGAAAGAAGGGTCAAAATGAGAGAAAAAAACTAGAGAAAAACTAGATATGAGTCATGCAATGGAATTCAAGAAAAAAAGAGAGTATCCAGGACAGGAGTATCAAATGTTGCAGATAAGCCAAAGAGAATGAGAACTGAGAAGATACCATTTGATTTTCCAGTTAAGATATTCATCGAATTAATGAATATAATGTAATGCAATATAGTTCGCCTGATATTGATGAATAGATGATAGTTACCATAGTTTGATGGGAATCTTCACATGTAGTACAAACTCTCAAATTTTTTAGATGAAGCAACTGAAGCCCATGGATATTTACTGGCTTGCCAAAGCTCATACAGTTAATGAGTGGCAGAGCTGTGGTTTGAACACATCTGTTCCTACTTTCAATTCAAGGGAATTCCACAAGTTTCTTCATTAGGTCCTTATCATTATAGACCAAGGAGCAAAGGCATTGAGTGAAACAGGTTCTAGAATCATGACTAAACCTTAAATCTAATTCCTTCTTCTCTTACTCCCATTTTACAGAAGAGGAGACAAAATGACATGCTTCAGATCATTTACAAGATTAATGGCTGAGAGATAAAGAAGAACCCACATCTGCTCACCCAGTGTTCTTTAATGACACAAATCATTGATATTGATTGAAATGACTTCCTTGCTCATTTAGTATTCCCTAACATAGTTCCTTCTGTCCAAGTGAGACAATCAAGATAACTTCATCAATCATCCAGCTAAATTAGATCTCTAAATTTGCTAATTAACAAAAGAAAGGGAATCAAAGGACAAGCATTATGTAATTATTGTGTTCAGGAATATATGTTCATGCAATTCTAAGTATAATTGTTCATTTCCATTTTGTTTGTCCTCTTTTGATGCAGTCTACTAGTAGGACAAGTAGGAATTGCCAGTTAGCTCTAATTCATTCCAGGAAGGCTTCTAAATCAGATTCATTTGAGATTATGGGAGAAGAAAACACAGCATCTGTGAATATTCAGCTGAAAACAGTGCAAGGAACATTTAGGATATTCTTTTACAGTGGTTATTTTAAATCCCTGAAATAATGCTTATGACCTAGTTTGAATGTGCCTGTAGTGTGTTTATAATTAACTGGTAAGAAGAGCAGGGATATTTTTTTTTAAATCCCATGCACACACTCAGATGCTTTTCTGTTTAAATTTCAAAACACATGGTCTAGTTCATTGAGCACCAAATTTCAAGCCAAAAGACTTAATTTTAGGTCCTGATTCAAAGACTTGGTATAATGGTTTAATAATGGTTTGGTCATTTGATCTGCCTTGGCTTTAATTTACACACACATAAAATGAGAATGATTTATATTTCATCATTGATCTGTTGTAAGGAAAGGATTTTGTAACTGGTAATGTTTTCTAAATGGGAGATTTTCAGCTCCTTCCTTTCCTCCCATCCAACTTCATAGTGAAGATAGGTCTAGTGATCATGCACATTCTTAAGAATGATGAACTGAGATCTAATAGAATTGTTTTTCATAAAATAAGGTATATGACTGAGCATCCAAATCAAGATCTGTGTATCAGAGTGTGTAATTATAACAATGTTTATTTTCAAGTCATGTTGTAGTTACCAAGCTATTTAGAGATGTCATTTAATTTGATTCTTAGAATGGTCCTATATAACAGAAAATATTTTCTCTAATCTCATTTTACAGATCAGGATACTGTATCTTAAAGAAGTAAAGTGAGGCAGTTAGCTGATATAGTTGATAGAGCACCAGCCTTGGAGTCAGAAGGACCTGAGTTGAATTCACTAACTAGCTATGTGACCTTTAGTAAGTCACTTAACCCAATTGCCTCTAAAAAATAAGTGATTTACCAAAGATCACATGGCTACTAAGTAGAAAAGTCAAGAGTAAAATCCTAGGTTTTCTTATTTACACTCAGTCTTCTTTCCATTTATCAAATGTTTGATGCTTTGAATAACTTCTATTGAGATTGATGCTATCCTCCAATATGATATGTTTTTCTTGAGGGAGGGATTATTCTTCATATCCCCAGTATATTTCACAGTGATCTGACAAGAGTTCACAAAGGGGCTTAATAAAGTCTTAAATTATTTTTTGTGAAATAAAACAAAACAAAAAAACAGGAGTTGTCCACTACTTCTTCTTTGATTTCAATTATCAGTGTGAAAATTTAGGATACTAGAAGAGACACATGGAACAGTTCCTTCCCTCCATACACATGATACTAAAATAATAATTTATATTTTATCTTATTACCTAAATTGCTTTCTTTTTTCATTTATAATTTGTTCATTAATTAATACCCTATGAGAGACTGCTTTGACACTAATTTTGGGCAATAATATTCCATTACCACTTCTGGAAATGAGGGGTTTGGACTAGGTGTTCTCTGAAATTTTATCTGCCTCTAATGTTCTATCATGTTTTTGGTTCTAAAACTCTGTTCAATGTTCCAAAGTCCTTTTGAACACTAAGATCCTCTGTGTTAGATATTTTAACATTTTAAAGTATAGAAGTTCTTAAATATTTTTGAGCCATGAATTCTTTTTGGCAACCTGGTGAAACTTAAGGATCCTTTCTCAGAATCATGTTTTTAAATGCATAGAATAAAATATATCAGATGGCTAAGAAAACCAGTCATATTGAAATATGCAGTTATTAATTTTTAAAACAAGTTCATGGACCCAAGGTTAAAAATTCTTAATATAATAGAAATTTTCTTTGGCTGTAATATTTCATGTTGCAAGGTGCTTTTTTTAAAAAAAATATTATTATTATAACTTTTTATTGACAGAACCTATGCCAGGGTAATTTTTTACAACATTTTCCCTTGCACTCACTTCTGTTCCGATTTTTCCCCTCCCTCCCTCCACTCCCTCCCCTAGATGGCAAGCAGTCCTATATATGTTAAATATGTTGCAGTATATCCTAGATACAATATATTGTACAGAACCAGACAATTCTCTTGTTGCACAGGGTGCAAGGTGCTTTTTAACACTAAGATTCTGTGTTCTATTGTCTAAGATTCCTTAGAACACTAGCCTTTTAATTTTCCAATTAAATGCCTACAGGGAAGTTAGCTTCTTTATAAAATTAAGGTGTTGAACCAGTTGCTCTCTCATATGCCTTTCAGATCTGAAATTCTCTGATTTTGTGGTTCAGCCTTTGCTAGTGGACCAAAGGATTATAGAACAAATCAAAAGTATGGAAATATGTTATTGACCATGTCATCTATTAGCACATCTTGTGTACATAGAGAATTCTATAAATTGGTTATTCACCAAGGCAAAAAAACAGTTAAGCAAACAAGTCTGTTTGTCTAAAGGATTACTCCTTTGGGGTTGTTCTGACCACAATGATCTTCCTTATGAGTCCATTTGGGATTTGGTTAATCTATGTCTTTTTTTTCTTCCTTTTCTAAGGAATACAGCCCACACATTTGTCTTGGGTTTAAACTAGAGAAACATTCTGTCCTAATCCTAAATGTTTCAGACATTAGGAAAAGAGACAAGCTGAAAATGTCACTGTGGTGTCCCTTCAAAAGACAGTCCATGGTAAAGTTGGAGGACAAGCAAGAAGTCAAGTACTATGACACTTACTATTATATATCAGTTACTTAGGCCTCATGAGGTCAATTACAAACTAATAACACTGATACTAGAACAACAATGCCAATTCTTAGACAACCATAGAGTATCTTTCTTAGTGGGAGGCTATGCAATTAGAACAACGGATCTTTCATCAATCAGTTTATGAACCTTTGCTCTCAGTCTTTAAAATAATTGTAATGCATATGTATGCTCACATAGGTTGTTTAAATATGTAGAAGTAGCTTGCAGATGGCTTTGGTAAATATGATCAGAGGTACAGCCCACTTTTGTAGAAAAAAGGAGAACTAATTGCCATGGCAACATAACCAATATGCTAGCGATGGAGAGGAGGCAGATAGTTTCCAGGATCCCTTCCTTCTCTCTCTGAGAAGGGTATAAAGCAAGAGCTGTAACTATCTAAGTTCCTCAAATTCTAGCAGTTCAGAGGATGATGGGTTCAGGAAAAAAGCCACTTCCCAGAGTAACTCTTAGGGATTTGGGTACTACTTGGCTTACATTCATCAACTTAGCCCCTTTTCTACAAACACCAGAGTGAATTATCTAGTAAACCCAGTCATCAATATAAAATAACAAGCAGAAATGAAATAAGTTATACAGATTAGAATATGCCAAAGAATTCATAAGCACAAAATGAGTTTTTTCAATTGAGAATGAGATGAGTTCTCACCTCAAATCAAAGAGAGAAAACAATCTCAGAGGAATTCCATTTTTGAATAATTTCTAGAATTCTAAGCAAGTTCAGGGACATGACAATTCTGACTCCTTATACATGCCTACCATTTCAAAGTCTGTCTTTTTCTCTGCTCTGCTCTTGTGTTTCTCCAAAGAAGTGGATAAAGGCAATTCAAGATACATGTCTCAGGTATTATCTCAGCATTCCCCTTGGCAAACACTAGATACATTGATCAAGGAATGGAAAGTGATGTGTGAGGGGTGGGGTCGGGAGTTGAGGGGGTATCAAACTATAATTTCATTAATGTAGGAAATTAAAAGTTTGGAAAGTCTTTCTACTAGTGTAGATCATCAACTTGGTTGCAACTTATCTTAGGGAGTGGTTTGGTTGAATTAAATAAATTCTCTAGGCTACACAATTGGAATGTAGAGGCAGGACATGAACCCATATATTCCCTATCTTCAAAGTCTTCCCTTTATCTCATATTTCATGATATCATATTAATAATAACAACAATATTAAATAATAAACTACTAACCCATTGGAAATCCATAAAACAATTTTGGAATCATCTCATTGGTTAACACTCCTCATCCTTTGAGGGTAGATTATATCTTTAGAAGTAACAGAACATTTTAAATCAAGTCTGTTGAAGAAGATAAATCACTCTGCTGGGTAGTAGCCATGTTTATTTTTTTAAAAAAATATGGGTTGGAAGTAGTTGTGAATATGTGTAATTCGTTACAGTTAATCTAAAGCTGATGAATTTCTTGAGCTTTAGAATTCTGAAATGCAGTAGGTTTAACATTCCAGATGTCCAAAATAAGATTTGCATCAATATGATGAGCCCCAGTAATATAGAAGCTACCACATTATATAAGATGGGCCAAACTAGTATATGTCAGAAATTCATTAGGTCAAAGCTCTTATACTAATCAAGCATAGAATTAGGCTCATTAGTAAACACTGAAATTCAGCTTGGTACATAGGGAGAGCAGTTTTTAAAATAAATAATATTAAACAAATAAAAACAAAACATGTGTAGAGAGTAAAGATATTTATATTTCATGACTTGGAAACTCATTGTGAAGTTCCCAAAACAGAAGTTCATAATATTTTGTACAGCAACAGTGTGACTGAAATAAGTGTATGACTTTCAATGGTCTATTTTAAAGAACACTAATCATTTAAGCCTTCCTTGATCCACTTCTCCTTGATGATTTATTCCTTGCACTTCACATACTATTTTATCTCTGCCTCTCTAACATACTAACAAGGGAAATTTATATTAAATTTATTTGTTTTCATAACTAATCTTCCTAAACTAAGATCCATGAGTACAGGAACCATATCTTAACTGTGTCTGCATTTATTGCATCACCTAACAATGGTCCGTGTAGACATAATAAATATGTCTGGATGAAATGAATGAATAAATAAATGACTTATGCATAAGGTTAGATGTTTTTCTCTCCTTAGAAACCTAATTGCACCATAGTTTCACCTCACATAGTCCTCTGTATAGTTATTTCTTTATCTCTGATGTCTACTGAGTTTTTTCCCTTTTTAGAGCATAGTGTTAAAAAAAATTTGTAATTCTAACAGAGCCTAGAACAGAGTAACTACTTGATGAATATATCAGAGGATTTAGAATTAGAAGGGGCCACAAATCTGTGAACTAATACAATTCCTTCATTTTACTGAGAAGGACACTGAGGCCAAGAGGTGAAATGATTTGCTGATTCACTGATTTTCAGACAATCAAGAAATATTTAATGAGCTTCTAATAATCTTGTGGATGATGATGATGATGATCATGGTGATTATGGTGGTGATAGATGGAAGAGAGAGAAAGAGAGAGGGAGAGAGAGGGTAGAGAGAGCGAGAACTGGGATGTGTCTTCAAGATACTTACAATATAGCTGGGGAAACAGCCTGGACAGAATAATTTAACATAATAGAAAACTGAATTTTAAGCACAATACAATAAAGGACAGGTACAGTTATCTCCTAATATTTGTGTGCTTATGGCCCTGTGTTATATTTGATATAATGAAGCCTATGTATGACTAGAAAAAGAAGTGAATCAAATAAGAAAGAAAATCCAAGTATGATGTTGGAACCCATGTCTCCTCTGTCCCCTCCCCATAGAAGAGAAGAAGAAGAAGTCCTTCAGAACCTCGGAGAGAGCACTTGTATTAATTTTTTTTAAATAAAGGGTTTATGGAAGAATATGGATAAAATGAAAAGATGGAGATAAATTAAAGCCTATATCAGCAGAGTAGATTACTTACATTGAGGAGATTAGATTTTTTTTTCATTTACAATGATTGAAATTTAATATCTTCCAATAACAGTGAACTGCAGATGGTATAAGGGGAAAAAAAACTATTTCCCCCATTATTTGCCAGAGGACTATACTCTCAAGAAGGCATCATGGTGAGACAGTAATTAGAGCTGTGAACTTGGAGTCAGGAAGGTTTGAGTTCAAGTTTGGATGTAGACATTTATCAGCCATTTGACTCTGGACAAATCCTTTAACCTCTATACTTCATAGTTTCATCAGGTGTATTATTTGGGCAATAATAGCACCTACTCCCCATGGTTGTGAAGAAGATAAAATTAGATGTTTATAAAGCACTCTTCAAATAGCATATATGTACCAACTATTATCCTTATTATAAAGTTGAAAATATGGAGATTATAATATTGTCCTATTGGACTCCATTCATGTGCTGATCAAATAATTTAATAGGTGAAATGTAAGCTATTTGGTTCTTTAAAGTGTCAGGTAGTGATGTCTTGTAAAGGTCTATATATGCTTAAAAAACTGTATAAATGATAGTTAGGGACTAGATCTGTGATTTCATTGATATAGAGATTCTCCAGTGAAATATCTTGTCTACTATTCCATGTCTGAATCTTCTCTGCCACTCAAATAGTTTCAGAGATTCTTAGTATACTGAGGTGTTAAATGACTTGCCCAGGTTCATAACAGATAGTACTGTAACAGTTGGAATTTTTCTTCTTGAAACCTGGAGCGGCCCCTTATTTATTAGGCAATGCTGCTTCTCAATTTATGCTTATAAATTATGCTTCTCATAATTTATCATTATTAAATAATAATAATAATAATAACAACACAAAGAAAATAAGAAAGGGAAGGTTAGTAGATCCAAGAATATTTTTAGCACCTTTTCTAAAAGATTGGAATTAGGAATTACTAGCTATAGAATTTAATGACCTAGATTTATAGGAGCATAGATTTAAAGCTATATGGGCCTTGGAGGCCCATTCTCTACCTTCCCTCAACCCACTCCTCCCCCCATTCATTTTACAATGAGGAAACAGAGACCTATAGAGCTTATGTGACTTTCCCATGGTTACACAGCTAATAAATTATTTCTTTCTCACATATCATATTCCATCTTTGGACTGCAGACGTTTTTATGGACTATTCCTCCATGCCTATGACTCCACCTCCTTACTTCCTGGCTTCCTTCAAGTCTTACCTTCTGCAAGAAGCTTTTCTTGGTCTCTGTTCCCCTTAGTTTTAATATCTTCCCTTCAAGATTATTTTTATCCTATTTTATTTATATATGATGGTTTGTTTTTTGTCTCTTCTATTAGATTATAAACTCTTTGAGGACAGAAGCTGCTGCTGCTGTTATTGTTGTTGTTTGGCCATTCCCCCTTTCTTTGAAGTTTTTATATTAATTTGTATTTATGAATTTTAACACAATAGTTGGGACATAGTAGGTACTAATAAGTGCTTATTGACTTGATTGGAAGTTGTGACCAGGTCTCTTTGACTTCAAAACTAGTATCTTTTGAAGCTATTATTTACTGCATTGGTGAACATGGACAAGTCCCTTCAGTTCTTTTGGCCTCAGTTTCTTCATCTGTAAAATGAGCAAGTTGATCAGGTGACCAAAGGTCCCTTCTCACTTTAAAATTGTTATTCTATAGTCCTAGAACTAAGATTTGTATGTTAGTACAATCTGCCACTAACTGTTAGTTTAGACAAATTACTTTGATTTTCTGGGTTTCAGTTTCCTCATATGAAGTTGGAAAGGAAAATTGGATTTGATATCTAATTTACAATTTTTCCCCTATTCTGTTGTAAATATAGCATTAAGTTTTTTTCAGTTCCATTGTTATTTTTTAAAAGGTAATCCTCTTCCTATTGATTCTCTTTCTCTCACCCTTGGTCCTTTCCTCATTCCTTACTTATTTCCATTTTGGGTTTTGTTTATTAGTTCCTTTGTCCTTAGTTTTAATTGGTTCCCCTCAATCAAATAGATGGACGTAATTTCTAAGGCCTCTTGAACATTCAGTGATTCCATAGACTAACATTCCAAAGCTTCTTCCAGCTCTCACAATCTATATTCAAAAGCTCCTTCCTAGTACTAATACTCTAAAAATGTGTGTTTATGCATCTATATGGAAATGCACAGGGGAATCATAATTTAAATCAGGAAGACTGAGAAAATCTGGTGGATTTGGTTAATATTTTCCATTCTTACTTGACAGTTGACTATTAATCTTGATAATTTATTTGAAGATAGAATCCTCATTACAGAATTCACATACAGCTTGCTGGGTTGTTGTGGTTGGGTTGTTGTGGGTGATTATTTGCTTCTTTGGTATGTGAGGGGTTAGGGGGAGGAGGGAGGAGGAATTGTGTTCTTTAATTTCAGCCTTATAATCAGCTCCCTGTGGATTGTGTTCTCTTCTCTACTGGCAGACGTGCTTTTAGTCTTATTAGTGGTCATGGGGAGCCAGTGTTTGCCTAGATAGGACAATGCCCTCCTTACCTCTTCCCCAGTCTTTTCCTTGTATTTCCAACAGAACAATTGCTTTCCCTTCCTTCACTGGGTAAACACTTATTTTATGCTGTTTCTTGGCTTCTAAGAAGAACATTAATTTCAGGGATATTTTGTCAGGGAGTTGGTTGGTTTTACTTGGGAATTTTCACACATTTTGGGAGGGAGTGCTCTTTGTTTTGAGAAGGAAAGATCTTAGAGCAGTAACATAAGGATCATACAATTTGGAACTAGAAAAGAATTTAAAGATCACATGATCCAAACCCTCATTTTATACATGTAAAAACTGAGGGTCAAAGAGGTGAGTGATTCTCAAGAGTACTAGAGCCAAGTTCCCTGACTAAACTCATGACTCTTTCCATTAGGTTTCCATTCCTTTTGCTCACCCTTAGAAATGAGGTTAGAGTCTGTAATTTTCAGTGATCCACTTTACTTAGTGACAGGATTGCATTTTACATCTTACTTCAGAGGTATGATGTGATGTGGCTAATTTGATAGCAATATCCCTGAATTATAGGATAGGAAATCCATATGTTGTATAATCTTAGAAATCAGTTTCTACATCTGTTTAATAGAAATAACAAATCCTTACATCAAAAAGGTATCAAGGATAAGCCTTGTTATTTCTTTAACATAAGGAGCTCTTAGTGAGTAACCTTCCTTACCAATGCAGGCTGGAATGCTTTCTGCAACTTGTTTATACATACAGAGTTGCTTGCAACATTGAGAAGTTAAGGGATTTATCTTGAGTCATCTGTTAGAAATTCAATCTTAGTTCAAACCCATTTTACAAATGAGGAAACTGAACCTCAGAACAGTGGAGTGACTTATCCAAGATTAGACTGATGGCATAAAAGTGGCAGTACTGGTATTTGAACCCATGAATTCTTAGTCTAAAACCAGGATTGCTTCTGCTACATCAAGTTGGTATTTTGATTCATAAATGATTTCATATATGTGAAAGTACTTTGGAAATGGGAAAGCCAATATACATGTAAAAGAGAATTATTACTGAAGTGACATACGATTTCTTTAGAATATGTTTGATTTAAAAAGGAGCAACTAAATTAATTTATAAATGATAGGATCATTGAAAATTAGCATGGGAAAAGTCCACAGAGGAAAGGAATAAAGATAAGAGGAGAAAGTCTTGCTATTATCTTTAAAATGTGGAGAAAAGAAGCATTGCCAAAAAGATTTTTGAGTTAGTTGCTTTGAAATTGATGATGTTTCTATGAATTTAGAGAAAATTTAGAAGGAATGGTGGAGGAATAGCTTTCCATCACCAGCCATAGGGTCATTGGATTTAAAATTGGAAAGAGACTTTCAGATCATAGGATAATCTTTTTAAACCTCATTTTATAAATAAGAGAACCTAGATTGAGAAAGGGTGACTTGTCCACTGTCACACAGCAAGAAAATGGTAAAGTTGATATCTTAACTCAAGTCCCCCTCCCCAACTTCAAATCCAGAATATTTTCCAACATATCTCAAAATCTCAAAGTTGAACTGAACCTCAGAAAACATTCTAGTCCAACTGATACCTGACAAGTGGACATCTAAATTTTGCCTTAATACATTAACTGTGGATGGACTCTTTCCCTGAGGCTAAATCTAATCCTATTTTAGATACTCACTAGATGTGTGACCTTGAGCCTATTTTAAGTCACTTAACCTCTCATCTATATAATAACATATATTATTATATAATTACATATATATACATATATGTATAAAACTATTATATATTTATAAAATAAAAATCCTACCTCACAGTTTAAGTGGCATAAAGAGTGGTGATCTTTCTTAGTAAAGGCAGTATTCTCACCTTAGAGTTCCTTATATCTTATCTCTATCCCTAAAATGGGATAAATTACCTTGGGAGGGAGTGAATTCCCCTCAGTAAAGGTTTTCAAGCAGAGGCTATATGCTTTGTACAGGATCCTTGTTCAGGTAGATGCTGGACTAGGTGAACTTGATGGTATTTTGGAACTCTGATTCTAGGATTCATTACAGCCATGGCAACTTTGAAGATAACCAGGGTCTTCCATTAATTGTTCTTCACATATCATCAAATTTAGGTATAAAAATATAATATCACTTAAGTGAGTTGAACTTTCAAATCTATGTGAAAGCCCACAAAATCCTACAGGCAAGTTCCCATGCTGCCATGTGGTTTCTGAAGTAAAAGCAAGGATCTTCTTCCCTTCTATAGAAAAATATGGAGCCCCATTGCTTGCCAAAGCAATGCTCTGTGAATACAGGAGTATTTTGACTCTAAACTGCATTCTTGGTTTACCATGAATAACTAACTGAAATGGAGAAGAAAAGATGGAGTGTCAGAAGACTTAGGTGTGAGTATTACCTAACTCTTCCACTTACTTGCTAGGTGAAATTGGGGAGACTCCCTTCCTTTTTCTGTTTCAATCTCTATAAAATGAAGAGATCCATCTGAGTAGATCTCTAAGCTATGTTACATCTATAAAATTCTATGAGTTTCTGTATTTACTGGAGCCTTCATTTTGGAAAACTTAAATTAAAAATAAAAGATTAGAGCTTCCCTGCGTCAGTTTCTTCAACTATAAAATAGGAATAATGTCTTCCTCAAATCATAGTCACCGAATTGGACAATTGAAAGGAACCTCATATGAAAGGAATGCTTCACACACAATAAAGGTCATTTAGTCTTTGTTATAAGACCTCCAAGAAGATCCTACTACTTCCTAAGCAACCCATTCCATTTTAAGAAAGCTCTCAATTGTTAAGATTTTTTCAAGACTAAGCTTAAATTTTACTCTTTACTACTTCTGTCCATTACTCTTCATTTGCCTTCTGGGGGAGTAGAAAGAGTCTAATTTCTTCTCCTTATCTTAGCCTTCACATACTTGAAGACCACTGTTATGTCCTTCCTGAGTCTTCTCTTTTCATCTCCATTTCTGAAACTAAGGGATTTTTTTTTTACTAAGTTTAGATAAGATACAATTTTTGTACCTGAAGCATTCAAGATCAGTTTTTTGTAAATGTTGCAGCCTGGCAGTATCATTCTTAAAATATCAAACATAGGACTCCACACACAGTATTTCAGACAGGACAGAACAATAATATCTAATGTGTACATATGTGTATATATGCATCTCTATACATGTATGCATACACATGCATATATGTATAAATAGAAAGACATGTAGCTTTAACCATTGCAATGGACCAAATGAACTTTATTTTATTTGATTCTCAGAAGAATCTAGTGAGTTAGGTACTATAAATTTTATTGTTCCCAAGGAGCAGATTAAGAAACTGAGGCTGAGAGAAGTTATGACTCATTTGTGTTGGGGTAGTTGGTATTGGAGATAGGGTTTGAAGTCAGGTCTAAAGTCTTTTCCATTGTAATAGCCTTTTTTCTACAACACAATGGGTTGGTCTCCTATGTGGATAAGTAACTTTTATAACCATAATGAGCTAGTTTCTTCAACTATAAATGAAGATGACAAATTATAAACATGGGGTATGACTCGTACTGAATACTGCTGATTTCTGCTTTAACTGAAGCAAATTAATGGGATACATTGGGAGAAGGAACCCAGAAAACCTAACAAGCTTTGAAACTGTTATCAGCATGCCTTGGTTTGTGTACAGATCTAACAATACTACTTTGGAACAGTTATTTTACCACTATGTAACTAGCACAAGGTTTGGCACTAAAATTAGACACTTAAATGCTTGGAGATTGATTAATTAATTGTACATATATTATCTTCTTAGACCTCCAGGAGAAGCTTCTAACATGTCTAGAAGTATCTATCTCCATTTTACAGTTGTAGAACTAAGACCTATGAGGTCCTGTTTTGCCCAGACATGAAGATAGTAAGTAGAAGAGTTGTTACTTTCACCCTCTTTAACTAGTACTTTCCATTTCTCCATGTTATAATATGGAAATCATGTGAGTAAATGAGCTCTAACAAAAGTCCATTTTGACACAAAGAGCCTTCTCATTCAGAGATGAGTCAAGGTCTGCCAGTTAGGGGTCCTTAGGCCATTTCTCTTATTTTTTCCAGTCTCAGTTTCTTCATTACACGTGTGCTCCCTACCTCTCAGGATTGCTATGAGTATCAGATGAAAAGAGAGACAGGATACTTTGCAAAGCTATGCAGTTCTCTATAGATGTTATTTTATGTATTTGTTGCAGGTCTAAAAAGGACCTTTCTGCAGAGCTCTCTTCTATTGGAATAATTAAACAGGCAGGGCTGTTTGTTGGACAGCACCCCCTCCCCTTCCTTTCTGCCCCCTAGCCGCTTTCATGTCAGCTCCTTAGTTGTGCGTAACTGTGCAGGCAGCCAAAAATATCGATTTAGCGCAGGGGCTTTGGCTGCCGGAGAAAGAAACCGCCTGACGTAGCAGCTGGATTTGACAAGGCCATAGCTCATAAACACTTGAACCGACTCCTGCGTGGGGCTGAGAATTTTTAATACGATCAGGTGAGCTGTTGCGAGAGGAGGGGGTTTGTACGTTGGGGGATTCCTCCGGAAAAGCCCCTTCCCAGTCAGGCGTCCCTCCTCTCGCCCACCCTTGCCTCCGTCCCCACCTCCTCACCCCCATCCTCAAAAGGCATTCCCCTGCATGCAATAAGTCCCCCGCCCGCGATGCTTCGGAGAGCCTTCCTGGTTTAATAGCCTTTGCAGGTCTGGGCCCCTCACTGGGGGATGCATAATTCATCAATTGCTTTCTCTGCTAACAGCCTCATCCACAAGCACGGCTGCGGATGAATTCATTTGTCAGGGAAGGGGGTGGAAATGGATGAACAGATGGGATTCCCCCATCACGTGTGCTTCTACAGACTATATGACACCGAGGCGGAGGAGGAAGCCCGGGGATGGGGAGAAGAGGCATGTTTACGAAGAGGGATGTTTACCTGTCTGGGGGCGGAAAAAAAAAAAAGGCTTAGGTGGGATTGGTCAGGTTAGGTAGGAAGAAAGAGACGAGAGGATTTTCAGGTGCTTGCTTGATAGGATTGGGGAAGTAATGGGAGTGGGATCATTTTAATCCCTGCGGCCCTCGGAAAAGCGCAGCCACTGTTTGTTAACTGTTTAGTCCCCGGACTTGGAATGGGTTGATTTGCTTTTCTTTAGATCCCGTCGAACAAAGGATCAAGGCTTTGAGAAAGGCAGAAAATCTGCCAAGATTCGGTGACGCAGATGACTTTGTTCTAATGTTGGTGTGAAGGCACAGGAACTTCATGGGTTATTAGGGGAGGGGACAGGAGGACTGCTCACTATGTGATCATGGATAGCTCACTTAGCTCTGCGACACTTTACCTTTCCTATGCGAAATTAGAGTCATCACCATAATACTGTTAATGAGAATAATTGCTAGCAAGAAAGGGTTAAGATTTTCAGGCTTTACAGGTATCATCTCAATTTATCCTCAGAACCACTTTGGGAGGTAGGTGCTGTTAATGAAGGGGCTGGACTACATGATTTCTGGAATCTCTTCCCCCTCTGATATTGTAGTGTCGGTGATTACTCTTTTTCAGGGGTTCTTAACCTGGGGCCTGGATATTTGTTTCTTTTCTAATTTTAAATATTACTATTATCTACATTTCAATATAATCAGTTTCTTTTGTAATACTCTTGAGTTTTATTTTGTGAGTTTAAATCTATTATTCTGAGAAGAGGCCATATATAGCCTTACTAATCCTGCCAAATGGGGGCCCATGACACACAAAAAAGGCTAAAAAGGCATACACTTGAGGAACATGGTTTGACTAGATGTATAATAAAAGGAGGCATAGCCAGGCTTTATAAGGGAGCTCCCGGTAAGGGCATTCATACTGCGTTGATGGCTCTTTGTCTTCACTATGGGTTAATGACACTGGGCTGAGTAACTCTGTCTGTGATATGTATTTATAGAATATAACCAAGTCTTCCTTCAACCTAATGTGATATATAATTCCAGTTTTACCACGGAAGGTAAGAGGGTGGCTATTACTTTTCAAAAGGAATTTTCATTTTTTAATAATTCAGATACTTCATTTCAATTTAATAAGCATGAATTAAACATTCTAGACATAATACTAAGCCCTAGGGATACTAAGACTCCCCAAAGGTAAAACAACAACAACCACCACAACCAAAAAACCCCAAAACAGTTACTGTCCTCAAGGAGCATACATTCTGGAAATGGGAGGTGGGGAAGTGAACAAAATATACTCTGCTAAATAAATGCAAAGTAAATACAATTAAACAAAATAAGTTTTTCTACTGATAGGAGTGGGTGGGTAGATGAGAAAAAGTCTCATGTAAGTGAACCTGGACATTCTTAGAGGTAGAAGGGAGGAGAGAGTGTATTCTAGGCACGAGTACCTGCTTTTGCAAAAGTAGAAGTGGAAAATGGGATGTCTTGGATGAGGAGCAGCCAGTAATCCAGTATGATTAAAATACAAAGCATGAGTGAGTGACATAATTTAAGACTGAATAGTTTGTGGAGAGCTTGATTTGTGAAAGACTTACATGTCAGACCGAGTTCTGTATTTTATCTTAGAGGTAAAGGGAAACTGACAAATCTTTAGTAGGGAAGTAACATGGGTAGATATGTATTTGAGGAAATCATTTTGGCAGCTGTAAAGAGGATGAATTGGAGCAGAGACAGAAACCATTTGGATAGTTCCAAAAGCTTAACTTTGAATAGAAACTGTGTAAAGGAATAAAAGACAGATGCACTAAATGTTGAGAATGTAAACTAGACACAATTTGGTAGCTGATAGGATATGAGTGGAGGATGGGGGACACAGAACTAAATTGGAATTGATTGTTAAATTTTCATTCATACCTCAGAAATTACTAAATGCTATAAATCGGGTTGTTTTATTGTGTAGATTTAAGAAAATGAAAGAAAAATGTTGATAGTTTAGATTAAATTCAAAAGTGTATCTTGCCTGTTTTGGAGAACCAGTTGTTAAATATTAAGTAGCATGCCTCTGGGCATGCAGGAGAAGGAAATCCTAAGTTTTTAAGTTTTAAGATTTTTAAGATTTTAAGTTTTAAGATTTTGAGGAAGCTGAATATTACACTCATTTTCTTTATATGTTGTAGTTCTCTGAATGACAAAGGTTAACTTTAACCTATGAAAAAAGGTTAATTTTTAACTATGAAAGAAATTAGTTGTACACATGATTATTCAAAAATACTTATTAACTACCTATTGGGTGCAGAGTATTAAACTTTCACTTGGGGAAAGAGAACATTTAAATAAGACACAGTCATTGCTTTCTTGGACATTTCGTCTAATAGGTTAGATAAAGTGTGAGCAAATTTTCCCAATATTTCAGTCTTTTAGGAACTATCATTTTGGTAGGGAAAGTTTTGCCTCCATGGATGCAAATTGTAATCCATTTCTGGTTTTAGTGAGTTGCTGTGGTTTGAGCAGTTTGCTAGTCATTTTTTTTTTTTTTTTTTTTTTTTTTTTTACCCTATAAACAAGTCAGCTTAACTCAGAAAACAGAAATACCAAATCTCATCAAGTGCTTGCTTTCCAACTTGGTAAAAATCAACAGAACTTATACTACATTGACTTAGCCCATGATTACTTGGCTATTAAAGTCATTGAAGGAGGATTGTTGGTGGAGGTAATCCTATATGCAGACTACTATAATATACAATGTTAGGTGATAAATATATTAGAAAGCAGGCCAGAAAAGGGGAAAGATTGGGTCACATTTTGAGAGAGAAAAGTAGTAATGATGATGATGATGTTATTGTAACAATGTTTATATGGTAATTTAAAGTTTGTAAAGGACTTTAAACATCTCATTTTAAAAGGGAGGGGGAAGACATTCAAGGCATTAGGGAAAAGCATAAACAAAAGGTATAGGGCATGTTTACAGAGTACATACTTGTCTAATTTGGTCCTATAAAAAGCATACAGAGATTAATAAAACATAAAGCTAGAATAGTAGAATGATACTTGATTATGAAGGGCCTCAAATGCGCGCTAAATAATTTTAATTTCATAGGGAGATATTAGGGAGCAACTGCAGATTTTTGAGCTTAATAATAACTAGAGGCAGCTAGGTAGCCCAATGCTACCTAGATTTGGAATCAGAAAGAACTGAGTTCAAATTTAGCCTAGAATCTATTGCATGAACCTGAACAAATATCTTGCCTCTGCTTCTTCTGAGGATAATAATAGTATCTACCTCTCATGGTTTCATTTGATCATGGATCAAATGAAATAATATTTGTAAAGCACTTAGCATGATGCCTGACACATTTCCCCTACTTCTAACACTTCCTTCTGGAATGGTACCTCTGTGACTTTGGCAGCTGCAGTTTAAGACACTCAGTTTTAGACTTTGGGAGATGCGGGGTAGAACCTGGCTCTTGGGATAGGCAGGGAAGCCCATCAATTTGATCAGGAAAAAAGTTCCAGATGAAGATAAAAGAGTTCTGCCTTCTAAAATCACTCTCCTTTCCCTGCTATTAGACCTTCATGACTTCCTAAGACTCTTTTCTTTCCTTTGCCTTCTACCTTTCTCCTTCCCCTTTTCCCCTTTCCTTTCTCTTATCCCCTTTTTCCTTCTTCCACTTCCTTCTTCCTCTTTCTGCCCCCCTCTTCTTCCTTTTATTTTGATTTCCTTTACTCTTCTTTCCCTTCCCTTTTCCTCTTTCTCCCCTTCCCCTTTCAAAAGAAAAGTGCCACAGTGGTTAGAATGGAATCTAGAATCCAGTGAATCTGGAATCAGAAAGATCTGAGTTCAAATCCTATGTCAGATTCTTACTTTGTGACCCTGGACAAATCACTTATTCATTATTTACCTCAGTTTCCTTATCTGTAAAATGGGTTTAATACCAGAATTTACCTCCCATTATAATGAAGAAAAAAATTGTAAAGCACTTTGCAAATTGAATAGCATTATATAAATGCTGGATATTACTTTTTTATTTTAGGTTCTTTGAATTTTCTTTTTCCTGTCATTGCTGGTTTTTCTTATTGGGGAAGTGGTCTTTATTTGTTTGAAGTGGTAGGGGGAGAGCTAAGTTCTTAAATACCTCTTACTCCACCATTTATCTAGGATTCTCCAACCTTCATATTTTATATTCAAGAGGAAACTGAGAGCCAGCTGGCATAAGTGACTTACCAGAGGTCATATAATTAATTAGTGACAGAATGAAAAATAGGACTTCTAGTCTCCTATTCTCTTATATTTTCCTCTCCTTTAAGCTCCTATAATTAATAATTCCATTTGTTTATGGATAGAGAAATGGTAATACATACTTAAAACCCTGGTATTCAACAAAGTGATGAAATCCATTGTTAGGTCTTGGCTTGCTAAATCTTCTTCCTCATAGCCTCCAATAGTTCAACTGCATTTTTTTTCTTTCCTCCTCCCTCCCTTCCTCCTTCTCTCCCTGCCTCCCTCTTCTCTCCCTCAATCTCTTCCTACCTCTTTCTTTCCCTTCTTTTCCTTTCTCCCTTCTTTCTTCCTTCCCTCTTTCCTCCCTCCCTCCTTTCCTCCTTTATTGCTTTCCTCCTTTCTTCCCTCCTTCCTTCCTTCTTTCCTTCCTTTCTTCCTTTCTCCCTTCCCCCTTTCCTCCTTCCCTCTTTTCCTTCTATTTCTGTTTCTCTCTGTTCTCCCATACCAACCACATACATTTCTATTACTTGAATATCTGGGCCCTTAGAGTGGAACCCTGTATGATTAGCCTATTTCTTTTTTTCTATCATCTATTTCCTCAATGTAATGGTTTAGGTTACTTCTCAAACACAGCCCATTAATGGGCATAGGCTTCGGCTCACTTGTAGTGCTATTTAATTCTTCACTGTTGTTTTGGATGACCTGCGACCTTTATTCCTCAGAGATTGTGATGTTCCATTCTTTGCACCCATTGAGCATCACTGGGAGGACAGGCATTTAAAAGGTAAGTACTTGCAGTGGGGAACAGATTGCTATCATTAAATTTCTGTGAAGTCTCCCAGATGGAACCCATTCTGCTCTCTTCCTCCTATTCCATTCTGGGCCTAACTGTCCATCCACAAAGATGTCTATCTCATATCTAAATTTATGTTTCTCTGTTTCTAAAACTTTCCACCTCTTTATCTCCATATATATCTCTATTCACTGAAGTACTAATTCAACAGACTGGCCATATAACTACATGTAATAATCTGAACAATAGATATTTTTCATCTATTTGCTTTTTCCTGTTCATCTGGTTTCCTATAATGTCCTGGATCTTGGTGCACAGAGCTCATTGTTATGCATAAAGGAGTATCTGAAAGGAACTCACTATATACTGGGAATCCCTGTTCAGTTTAAACCTTAAGCAAGACATTCCAGCTATCATTGATGATAACCTTTGGTAAATGAACATTTTTCCTTTTTTTAAATCTCATTTAATGATAGAAGGTCCTTGAGTAGTTATGTTTGACAATAGTTGCATTTCTCAAAGAATCTTCATGGAACTACAGAATTAGAATTGGAAGCACTATCATGACCATTGAACCCAATTTGTGCTTGAAATAAAATAGTATAGCATTTCAGACATATGACTATCTAACATGTGCTTGAAACTTTCCCATTGGGGGAAACCCATTGCTTTCTGCACTAGTCTACTCATTTAATTTTGGGGCATCATGTCAGAGGGTTAGATTTTTTTTTTTTGCTGGAGAAAACCCTTTAGGATTAAATTTGGCTCTTCAAGTCAACTGTTTTCTTAAAATCAACAAACCACAAATAGGTGAAGATATTCTCTACATCTTCCAGTCAATTATTTGGTTATAAATATTTAGGTTGCTGTGCAATACTATTTGCAAATACCTGTCTATTCCCTGATCATATTTTCTCTGAGAAAACCCTTCATGCACATGGTGATCATTTTCAAAAGGATTTAAGAGAAATGGTAAAATAAACAAGAGTTGATAATTATGTATATGTAGAATACTTTGCAAACTTAAATGTACTATCACAATGACGATGATAGATTTCCTCTACATTAATTTTCACAATCATCTTTTGATGGTTGTTTTTTTAAATGAGATAGATAATAAATGCCTCTGGATAAAACCAAATTAAAAAAATAAAAACAACAAATTAAACCCCAACTAAATTAAAGTGGTGGGGAATTTGGACATAATTAAACCTAAAAGTGCTCTTCTCATCTACCTGTCTCTCTTGATTTCCTGATCTGATATTTTTCATATTGAACACTTTTCTCAATTATCTCCTTCCTTAAAGCCCCAAATGGTAAAGGATTTAGTACTTAGTCAATGTTGAGGACTATGTTAAAGGTGAAAAATAACTAACCAGTTGCTTCTTTTCTGTCTGTCCCATTTATCACCCTTTTCAAACCCTACTCCAGACAAATATGAACATGAAATTTGAATTATGCTTATGCTCACTGACACAGTGTGGTCAGTTGATAAGAATTGAAAGGCAGGAGAACTGAGGTACTAAAACTTCTCTGGAAAGCAGAAAACATTAATTTATAAAGTGCTTACTATGGGTCAAAAACTGTACTAAATGTTTTGAAAATATTATATAATTTGATTCTCAGAACAACCCTTCAAGGGAGGTACTATTATTATCCCCATTTCATAGTTAAATAAACTGAGTCAAACAGAGGTTAAATGACTTTTAGAATCATATAGCTAGTAAATGTAGGGATTTGAACTGGCAACAGACCACAGAGATCAATCTGCTGTGTTATCCATCTCTCTGAATCTTAGTTAATCTCTCTGTAAAGTAGGGATTGTAATAACCTGTCTCTCTTAATTCACAGACTTTTGGGAGAGGTTAAAGAGAACAAATATAAAATTGTGAAAAGACTTCAGAAGCAAAATCCTGAAATCATAGAATTAGAAATTGGATGAATACCCTACTTGGACCTGAAAACTTGGGTTTGACTTATTTCTTCCACTCATTAGCTATATACCTTGGGAAAATCTTTCTGGGTTTTAATTAGAAGGGAGCTTAGAGGGTTGAGAGATCATCCAGTTCAGAATCCCACTCTTAAAAGAAAAACTAAATGATCACTTCCTGTAGACATTGTAGAAGGAATTCATGTTGAGTCATAGATTAGCCTATAGATCCCTTCAGCTTTGAGATCAGTGATTTCATGAATTTTCTCTACTGTCTCTAGCAATCAGGTGTTTAGTATCTGCTAAAATTCTTCTACTGACAGAATTCCAATAAAATAACCAATATTCTATTGTTGGGTACTTCTAGAAGGTTTTAACATTCTATTGGTCACCATATAATTTCTTTCTTTCTTTTCTCTCTTTTTTTTTTTTTTTTTCCTGCTGAGGCAATTGAGGTTAAGTGGCTTGCCCAGGGTCACACAGCTAGAAAGTATTAAGTGCCTGAGGTCGAATTTGAACTCAGGTCCTCCTGCTCTCCTAGCTGCCCCATAATTTCTTAAATAATATACCAATGCAAGGGGGCCATGTTCACTCTCTTCTTAGTGTCTTCAAAGGTAAAGTTTGCAGGAAATGACAGCCATCTTTTTGAATGCTGAAGTTAGACATATCTGCCATGCCAAGAGGTTGCTCAAATCATCCACCTGCTAATTAATGAATCTGAATCCATAGCAGTTTCAAAGTATCAGACATGATATTTGAGAATAGACTGCCTCTCAGGGAGTGGGAATGGGTTGCAACTTTATGCTCTAAGTTCTGGTTATATCCAGCCCTGAAAGTGGAGAGGAGTATTCTGAAAAGGAAAACAAACCAAAATAATAGCAACAACCAAAAAAACAAAACAAACTAAAACAAAATTCCAGCAAAAAACAACTCCAAAATAAAAATCAAGAGGCTAGGTGTATTATATCTCCATTTGAAGATTGGGGAAGATATCTTCCCATGAATCTGTTTTTTTTCTGTAAGAATAAATGGAATCAATGAAAGCTAGCACAAAACATGGAAATCTGATGATCTTAGGGAATTTCTCTGTTTGACATTTTTCCTACTATGAAATCATTTCCTCAAATTAAGAACAATGGCTAGAAATTAGTCAGGGAATTTGTTGATAAATGACTTGGTAAGTTTTTAGCCATGGCTGGTAGCCTTCTGAGGACTTGTGTTCCATAATCCATTATTAATTATTTTGTCCAACTTCATTTGCTAAGATAGTTTTGTTTTGGTGTTTCCAAGTTGTTTATGTGGAATAAGGAAATTAAAGGACTTATGTCTTTATATCAAAGCTTTCCCTGGAAGCATGGAGAGGTTGTTTAATTTGCCTGAAACCACATAGAAAGATAAGTGATAGAGTAGGTGATAAAGTGGATATACCACTGAGCCTGGAGTCTAAAAGAACTGAATTCAAATCTAGTCTGCTCTTGAGAAAATCACTTAAGCTCTATCAGACTTAGTTTTCTCTACTGTAAAAACAAGATAGTATTTATCTTCCAGGGTTTTTGTGAAGATATCCTGATATAACATTTCTAAAGTGCTTTGCAAACCCTTGAAAAGTATAATAATGATTAATAATAATTATTATCATTAATGTTTATAGCACTTACTGTATACCATACACTGTGCCAAACACTTAACAATTTTCATCTCATTTGATCCTTGAAACAATCTTGAAAAGTTGATGCTATTATTATCTTCATTTGACAGAGAAGGAAACTGATAAAAGGAGAAGTTTAACTCCATCCTCCTAACTTGGTGTTTTCAATGACTATCCCCTATGCCTATAATGTTCTCCTTTCTGCCTCCTAGTTTTTCTGGCTTCAAATCTCAGAACTTTAAAGTGCTTGCTTAATAAAGCTTTTTTTTTGGGGGGGGGTGGGAAAAAAAAAGAAGTTTAAATGACTTTTTCAGCATCTCACACCTAATAAGTATCAGAAGCTAAATTTGAACTTTGGTCTTCCTGACTCCAGACCCAGTACTAAATTATAGATATTTATTAGCTAGCTATATATTACTTTTATTCTTGTTTTTGATTATTATTACTAATATCATCATCATATTGACATTATCAAACCCTGGAACACATTATTTCATATGATCCTCCTGAAAATCTTGCAGTGGGAGGTTTTTAAAATTATTACCATTTTACAGATGAACAAACAGATTTTGAGGAGTATATTGCATAATTGAAATATATCTCAGTGTATAACAATCCAGTACTTTTTTCTTCTTTATGACACTACTTCCCATTAAGGAATTACAACACCTAATTAAATCAGAATCAGAATCTTCACTGCTCTTGGAGAAGAAGTTGGTATTTCAGAGGTGATTTTTCAAATGAAAGCAGGGAACTCCATGATCAATATAATATTACAGCTAGATTGTGCAGTGGACAGAGTTCAAATTTGAAATGGCATCAAACTCTTACTAATTTTGTCACCTTAATTTCTGTTTGCCTCAATTTCTTCAACTTTAAAATGGGGATAATAATATATCATTTGCTTCTCAGGGTTATTATGAGGAGCAAATTAGATAATTTTTGTAAAATGCTTAGCACAGTGCCTGGTGCATAGTAGATGCTATATTCATAAATCCTGGTTTTTGTTTTTATTGTTTATGCAAGCCATACAGGGAGGGTTTGTGTTTTTTTTGTGGTTTTTGTTTTTTAAGATGAAATCAACTTTTTTGTGCCACTGATTATTTCCCTTATTATTCCTATTATATCTTTGAGGATATCCGGTGCTTAGCCAAGGGCTATTTAGGCAGCCCACACCATGAGACCCAGGACTTTTCTGAGCCTACTACTTTGGTAAGGGCTTACAAAGATATGCTAAGCCAACCTAGCAGCTGGTCCTTTCATCCTTGTCAAATGCTAAGAGAAGTACAGACTGGGTTTCATGCCAAAAATGGAGAGATTAGAATTTTGCCTCTATGCCAATATTGGCAGGAGGGTTGGCCGGGGGTGGTGGTGATAGGAAGAAAAGCTGAATATCTGTATGGATGATTGGTGTCTAGTTTCAGACATTACTGGCAGAGTGATGAAGCTTCCAGGTCATAGGAATGATCATACTCATCACCAGTAGATTCCATATTGCTGTTTCTAAATACAGTCATGGCTGATATTCTAATTTGTGGATGATCCAAAGTGCAATGAAAAGATACATGATGGACCTAAATATACTCTAACACATTGCCAACAATGATTTAAATTCAATAATGGGTTAAAAAGTCTCATTGAAGAGATGAAGGGACATGGACTAGAAATGTTGTGTGAGAGTAAAACGAGATTGAAAATAGCCCCTGTGATGCTCTGGTAAAAACAAACAAATTAAAAAAAAATCCTAGAGAATGGTGCCCATTACAGCAAATGATCTATGAAAGATTCTTTGGAAGACATGAAAACAGTTGCCCTTGATGAAAATACATGAATAGCTGTGATCAACTTAATTTAAGGACATGCAATGACACAGATTAACTGAAATATCAGAACAATGGAAATATTTGGTTAATGTTGATCCTTCAGCTTTCTGGTCAGCCTTTCATTTATTATTTCTTTGATGCAATTTTGTCAACACTAGATTGAAGAAGATGAAAGGAGAGATGGTATAGAGATGGTACCAGCTTTCCCATCTTGCTCTTCAATGGCTACCACAGCAAGATATTGGATTCAATTCTCAATGAGGTAGGAAAGACAATAAGGCAATAGAAAAAAAAATGGAAAGAAGTTTTCATCCTAGTCATAATTTTTTTGTTCTTTTTAAAATTGAAAAAAATAATGCTTCACTTGAAAGTTACCCAATCTTAGAGCCCATAGTGGTCACTGGCTCATCCCAATGTCTCAGGCAAAGTTTATTGTTAAATCATACAAGCACATGACAAGTTGGATTACTAGATGGAAGAGAAGTGACTATTCTTTTTCTTCCTTTTGTTTGAAGGTCTGCCCTGCAATTCAAAGACTGATTTGTTGTATTTTCTATTCAATTTCATTTAATCATAGAACTAGGGTTTTAGAGATCATCTGTTCTAAACCTTTCATTTTACAGATGGAGAAACTGACATTCAGAATAATGAAGTAACTTGATCAAGGTCATACAATAAGTAAGAGTAATATAATTATAAAATTGAAAGTTACCTTAGAAGCTGCTTAATGTAATCCATATCTGAACAGGGATCTCTTCTATAATGCACCTGACAAGTAGTCATCTACTCTTTGCTTAAATAACTAAGAGAGTATCATCCATCTACTGAGATGACCTATTTTATTTTGAATACTTTGATTGTTAGGAATTTTTTTCTTCACATCAAGTTTGAATTTACCTCTTTACAATTTCCACCCAATGATTAGATTTCTATCCTCTAGATCCAAGGACAACCCTATTCTTTCTTGGACATAGAAACTCTTTAACGACTTTGAAATGTCTATCATGTTCTTCTCACTAAATCTTCTCCTTTTCAGGCTTATTGCTCTCAGTTACTTCAATTAGTCCTCAAGTGAATCTTCAATCATTTGCTATTCCTAATTCCCTCTCAGGATTTTCAATATATTTACAAAAATTTGTGCCCAGAAATGAACAAAATACTCCAGGTATGATTGGAACAAAGGGAATGAATAATTCACCCTTTTCAAGGAAATATTGGAACCCATACTCCAAACTAGTTCTTACTATTACAATTTAACATCTGAACCTCAGTCTCTTGATATATAAAATAGCAATAATACCTTGAATGTTTATTTCATGGTGTTATTATGAAGATTAAATGACATTTCCAAGGCACACACTTTCTCAAATACCAAATGTAGAAATATTAATGTTATTATTAATCTGGGGCTTCCCACTTCAAAGATAAGTTGAAGACATCATTATTTTGACTAAATTATTAGCACTAATGCTGTGATTTGAATATCAGTGCCCAAAAATGTTTCCCTTGGATCCTACTTTCATTGGTTTCATGAGTGTTATTGGTTATCTAGTCCAATCCCTTTATTTTACAGATGAGAAAACAGATCCAGAGAGATGAAGTGTCAACTTTCGAGTAAGTGGCAAAGCTAAGATTTGGAAAAAAGTTCTGACTCCATATTCAGTGCTCCTTCCAGTATCATACACTGCACAAGAATTTGTTACTATCCAGTGTAACTGAGAATTAAAAAAGGATCCTGAAGAGCAAGCTTATTTCTGAAAAAGGAATATAAGCTTCTGCAGGATCCATCTGTATTTAATTACTGTGCACCTAGACACACACAGTGGTTTTGACCTGAAACATTGCTATAGAGGTGTTGGGGATGACTATTCTTAATGATCATATATAGTTTTGTCCCTTTTTTCCTATGTAAGAGATGATAAACAGCCTTATGAAGAACTATGCTTCCTGTTGAGGATTAATCCAAGCTGGAAGATACTAGTCTTAAAAGAAAATAAGGAAATCCTCTTAGGATAGGACCACAGAATGGCAGACATAAAGCTGAGTTATTGTGCAAATAAATGACTAATTGGCATCTATTGAAAGCTTTCTCTGTGTGCATGGTTTCCTGTTAAGCATTGTGGAAGTGCAAGAAACACTCAACATAGACCTGAAAAAGGCCCATAGCCATCTAGGCCAACTTCATTTTACAGATATGAAAATGAGAAACCCCTCCCTTCCCCCCAGAAGAGATTTGCCCAAAATTTTAGGATTAGGTGGGATAGATGTTGAGCTTATCTTTTAACAGATTAAAATACAAAATAAAATGAATCACCACATTTAGGTTTACAAAACACTTGGCACCTACATTCTAGGATTATTGGATGAGACTATTTGTAAAGCACTTAGCACACTGCCTGGCACAGAGTTGGCATTTAATGAATACTTGTTTTCTTTCCTCCTTTGCTCTTTCCTTCTTTCCTTCTTCCCTTCCTTCCTCCCTCCCTCCTTCATTTCTTCTTCCTTTCCTTTCTTTTTTCCTCCCTTCCTTTTTCCCTGCTTCCTCCATTTCTTCCTCCTTTCATTACTTCCTTTTTCTTTCCCTCTTTTTTCTTCTTTCCGTTTTTTTCTTTCTCTCTCTCTTTTCTTCTTTCTTTCTCTTTTTTCCCCTTTTTTCCTTCTTTCCTTCCTTCCTTCCTTCTTTCCTTCCTTCCTTCCCACAAGTCCTGTGAGAAAGGTAATAAAAGTATTATTTCCCTTTTTTCAGATGAGGGAACAGAGACTTAGGGATACATACATAACTGGTAAGTCCTGGGGTGAGGATATAGATTTAAATGATATTCCTCCAAACTGAATAAGATCCCTCACTCTACCCCTGCTCAGAAGCCAGACAATAAATGTTTTATTAAACTTAGAAAAGAAAGGGTGAGTATGCCCTGGAGTAGTCAGAGAGAACTCCATGAAATGTGAAATTGGAATGAAGTCTTAAAAATGAAATATAATAATTAATAATGACTATGGTTTCTAATTCTCTTTATATTCATTATCTCACTTGGGCAGCAATGACATTTTTTGCTACAAATTTTATCTTTCTCCGGTCTCTGATAATATCACAGAATCACACTTAAAACTGAAATGGGTCTCAGGGGCCATCTAGCATCTAACCCTTTCAGTTTACAGATGAGGAAACTAAGGCTCAGGAAGTCTAAGCTCATCTTGGTTAGTGTTAGAGGTGCAATTTGAACCAGAGACTTCTGTTGCCAAAGACAATACTCTTTCCACTATAAAACAAAGATCCAGTATCCCCACTGCTCTACATTTTTTTTTTTTATCCTTTTATCTTCTCGAATTTTGGCTCAAGATTTTTGTTCCTCCTTTGAGAAGACTCTCCTCCTTAACCTTACCTGGGAATTTTTCAACAAGAAATAATGCTAATAATGGATTGCTTAGAAGGGGGAGAACAATGCTTAAGTCCTATAGGGCAAAACTGAAGATCAGCAAGTTGGCTTACTCAGTCACATAGATTTATAAGTGGTCAGGGACTAGAACCCAGGTTTCCTGACTCTCTTTTCAGACTTTTTCTTCTCCCTATAACACTCTGATGATTTCTAACTTTCAATTCAATTCAATTAGAATATATTTATTGAGTGCCTATTATGTGCCTAGTGCTGGGAAATGGCTCATAAATTTACATATAATTGGAAGGAACTTTAGAGGCTGTCTAATTCAAACTTCTCATTTTACAGATGAGAAATCTGGGGCCTAAAGAGTTTAAATGAATTGTCCAAGATGATACAGGCAATAAGTGGCAGAGGCAAGATTCAAATCCACTGAACCACGATGATCGAAGACAAAAGTGAAACAGTCCCTGCCCTCGAGGAGCTTACATTCTACTGGGGGAGTTCTTGGAACCTATTTTAGATTATAAGCTCCTGGAGGGAAGAGGCCACGGCTGCATATCTTGGTCTTCTAGCACACCTATGTAATATTAATTCAGCGACACCTGACACCTGGTTTGTGCTTCAACGTCAAGGAAAGAGCTGCTGAGTCTTCCATATAACTGAAGCGGACAACTCAATGCCAAAAACTTCTCTGTTCCTTGAACCACTGAAAATGGAAGTCTTTCACAAGTAGATGAGGCAATTTTCTGTTTTTCTAAACAGCATGAATTAAACATAATTAAGCTCTTCTTGAGTGTTAAGGGTCATCCTTATGGACATCCATTTTTGCATTGTACCCTAAAGCAAAGATGAGCATTCTTGTGGATTGTTGCTATGTATTGAGCTGTTTGCCCTTACATTGAATGATCCCAGGTTACTGTGGTTTCAGAATCCTTTTCTTTGCCTTTTTTGATTGTCCTGTTTCTTCTTTCCCAGTTAATATATCACATATTGACTCATGTTATTGTCGTTGTACCAAGTTCTAGCATCTTCCCAATTGCTGTTGATTTACTGATTCTCAACTACTGTGAACTGGAAGATCAGATCATGTCACATCATCAATTTAGTCTAAAACCAGAGTTCAGTAGGGTGTAAGTGAATGCCAAGGATGGTACTTTTCAATTACTACTAGCATAGACTTTTTGGCCTCTGTTCTGGCTACTTAGAAGTTTTTTGTTTTGTTTTTCTTTGTTTCTTTTCTAGCCATTGGCTGTATTCCAAATAGTTGACATTGCTGAGAAAGTACTGGATCTGTGAGGAAATAACTGTGTAAATACTATCATGCTATCCTTGGTATATGGAAACAATGGTACTATAATACCTAGAACATTGATTTTAGAGAAGACGAGATTTTAATATTGACATGATATTGGGCATAATCTCTGAGCTTTAATTTCTTCACCTATAAAGTGGGGATGACAATGTTTGCACTGTTCACCTTGTAGATTTATTGTAAGGCAAACACTTTTATGTAAAAAAACTAAGGCCTTATATGGAAGTGTGAGTTACTGTTCTGTGCTTTGAGTTGTTCTTTATTGTTCTTTTCTCACAATTTTATCATGGATACATTTTCAAGATTTGGCTATGATTATGAGTATAATTTGTGGTCAAGGGTCAGATGAAAATGAATTGACTTATAGGAGGACCAAACTCAGTTCCCTGGCTTCAGTACAGTGCTCTTATCAATTAAGTTATTGCATCTAGATATGAATGGCCTGATTCACATCTATCAACCACCTAGTCCATCAGTTAGCCATCATGGTATTGGACCAGAGTTAACAAAGGACCAAGCACACAATTACATTGACTTATCCTTCTCAAAAGTGGTTCTGAAACTGGATGAACATATTCAGTGTAAAATGTACTTGTGACTGAAGGTGGGGAACATAATTAAATTAACCCAGAATAATCCTGAATTCTTGAGCTGTCTTCCTGGACCAGTCCTGATTTTCCTTATTGATACCATTTTGGTTTCTACTCAGGCCCACTGTGATTTCGTTTGAGACATGAATGTGGGTAGATGCACAGTGTTTAAGAAAGAGCAATGGATTTGGAGTCAGAGGACTTGGTTTTGACAACTTGTGCCTGCCACTTACAGTCTGTTAGGCAACTTACTAATAAAGATCTCTCTTTTGTCCACTTTTCCTAAAACACCTGGTTTGGATCTCTCCTTTGACTCTAATGATTTCTACTTAAAGCCTTATTTCATGCTTTATTTGTGCACATCACATTACTGCCACTGGACTATAAGCATCTTGAGGGCAAGGATTACATTCAGTTTTACCATTTCAATACACATAACCCAATACAATGCCTTATCCGTGGCTGGTGCTCCAGAAATGTTTGTTGTATTGAATAGTTAGATTAGTGTCTACAATGCCAGAACTTGGAACTATAGTAAAGAGTATATTTGCCAGCAAATGACCTGCTCTTGGAGAGCAATAACTAGAAATTTGTGTGCTTGGGACAAATTCACATGAGGGTGAGGAAAAGTAGCAGAGAAGGTATTATGGGCACAGTCATGTAATGGAAGCCCACCCCCAAGAGAATCTAACTAGTAAGCCAAAGAACTCTGGTTCCTCCAAACTCAGGGGTCCTCAGACTACTGCCCATGGTCCAGAGGCAGCAGCTGAGGACATTTATCCCCCTCACTCAGGGCTATGAAGTTTCTTTATTTAAAGGCCCATAAAACAAAGTTTTTGTTTTTACTATAGTCCGGCCCTCCAACAGTCTGAGGGACAATGAACAGGCCCCCTATTTAAAAAATTTGAGGACCCCTGTTCTAGGGCAAATTGAGTGACTCTGAAAGGTGGGTCTAGAGAAAAAAGGTTCCATTTTAACAAGATTCTGAGAGTGATGCAGCATACATGGAGGAAGAAAATCTCATTCCTTATCCTTGGACGTTGCCACTGTAGGGGTAAAGGTTTGATTGTCCTACTCTAATTATGACTGTGGAGTGAAACTTAGCTTTATTAACTCATGTGTATTTGAGCATTTCTTCATTCTGAGGGATGCTGCAAGTCAACTGCAGAGACCCAGTGGTCTTTAGGTATCACAAAGTATATAGGAATGCATTTTTCTTAATGTTATTTCCATCGATAAAAATCAAAATTTTTATTTATATATATGTATATATAATTAAGGTGCTTTAGTGACTTAGCTTATCAGTCAATTTAAACATTTAATAAGTGCCTAATATGTGCCAGGCACTGTGTCAAGAGAGTGTTGGAAATACAGAATGAGGCAAAAGATAGTCCCTGCCTTAAAAAAGCTCACAATGGAGGAGGTAATAAGCAAACAAATATGTATAAGGATAAATAGGAAATTATCAAAAGAGGAAAGAATTGAGAAGGGTTGGGAAAGGCTTCTTATAGAAAATGAGATTCTAGTTAGAACTTGAAAGAATCCATTAAGCAGAGTTAGAAGAGGTAAAGTGTTCCAGGCATGGCACTCAGCCAGAAAAATGCCTGGAGCCAAGAGATGGAGTGTCTTGTTCATGTAAGAGCCAGGAGGAAAGTATCACTGAATTGAAGAGTACATAATGGAGAATAAGCTGTATGATGTCTGAGAGCGATTGGTTGTGAAGAGCTTTAAAGGATAAAGAGAAGACTTTGTATTTGATACTGGAAGTGATACTGGAGCTACTTAGCGTGTGTGTGTGTGTTTGTGTGTGTGTGTGTGTGTATTTGTGTGTATGCGACATGTTTCTCTCCTTCAGTGCTATACAAATGTAAGATGATATTTTTGTTATTATTATTGTTATTATTATGTTTAGAGCTAAAGGAATCCTAAAGATCATGTAATGCAATCTCCTTTTTTTATAGATGAGTAAATTGAATCTCAGAAAGTTTAAAGTGAATTATGTCAGTCTATCTATGATTTCACAAGAGTGAATATTCCCTTTGTTTATGTAGATCATCATACATGTATCCTTATCTTTAACTTTTCTTCTCTGTCTCCCATAGAATATTTTCCCTTCCCTCTCCTCTCCGACTCAGTACTGGAGTTTTCCCTTTGCATTATTTTTCATATTTTAAATACTAGTGCAATGCTTAGACTGACCAACTGTTGTTGTTCACTCTTGCTACAAAATGAGCCAGTCTCCTCACATTGTAGTTTTCTATTGCCCGTTGGCTCCAGTTGAGAGCCTACTGAACTCATGAGGTCAATGAATCATGATCATATAAAATCCCTATAAGAATGCTGTAGAAGCAGCACAGCCTTTTGAATTAAAGTGTCTTTAATTCCTTCATTCCACACATCTAAAATAATAAAAGAAGGAACCAGAATGAACTGATTCAGTGAGATTAAAAATGGGAGAGATAGATCAGGAGAGCAGGTGGGATTTGGAAGGAATAGTGCTCCTCTGAGCAGAAGGGCCTTGAAAGATAGATAAAGAACCAGGTTCCTTAAGCTGCTTGTTTACTGGCTTATAGAAAAGCCATTTCTTATGAAGAAGCAAAATTTCCAAATGCATAGCCCCAGGAAGAAGCATCAGTAATGAGAAATGACTCCTAATCCCAGACTTGGGTTTACAGAATTGAAAGCTATTTTTGTAACTCATTAAAGGGTTTTTATTGCTACACTGTGACTTCAGTAATGAAAATTTACCCAGCAGGATGCTATGGATATATGTCTGTGTATGTATTTTTATACATAGATAGATGTACCAAGAGAGAGATTGAAGGGAAGCAGAGAAGGAGATTAAGAGAGAGAGAAGGAGAGAGATGGAGAGAGAGAGAAGAAAGGAAGAAGAGGGTGAGAGAGAAAATTGATGAAAAGAAAAAGTGGAGGGAAGGAGGGAGAGGGAGAAAGAGAAACAGAAACAAAGATAGAGACAGAGACAGAAACAGAGGCAGAGAAGGATCTTGAAAGTTTTCCTGATATATTCATAGATTCATAAACCATTGTTATTAGTACAAAGGACCTTTAAAATGATCTAGTCCAGAGTTCTGGGTTCTTACCTTGAGGACAGTAAATCTGTTTATATTTATAATTTGTTTATAATTAATAATTGAATTTCCATATAATTGATTCCCTTTATAAATATATATTTTATTTTGTACTTTTAAAAAATAGTATCTTGAGATGGGGTTCATATTCTTTACCAGACTACCCAAAGGGTCCATGATTTAAAAGTTATTAGTTCAACCTCATTTTAGAGAAAAGGAAACAGAGATTCAGAAAGAGAAAGTGTATGTTTAAACCTAGAAAGAAAGAGATTATTCTCTGTATTCTGTCTGGAGTTTTTTGTTTTGTTTTGTTTCACTTGAATGGGTCTTGGAAATTATATTTTATGAGAGGATGAGATAAAAATATTAACATCTACTTTGGGCTAGAGCTTGGGCTCCTTAAAGCAGTTAACATAATACCAGCAAGCATGCATTTTTAGGCATTTACAGCTTTGGAAGTTTTTATTTTGTGGTTGAAGATAATGTCAGACTTGAGCTGATGACTATAGCCTGAAATATACACGTGCCTCAAGTCTGTGGTTTATTATTTAGCTTCCCTCCTTTCATAAATCATTCCTATTTAGTCTCCCAGGAAAGCATATTTGATCTTTCAAAAAATGTCTTTCTTTTCTTTCTTCCCCCCCCCCCAATCTTTGTTCTTCTAGTACTTACTGTTCTTTTCTTCTCCTCCCTTCTCTTTCTTTTCTCCCTTGCTTTTAAAATGCCATTATGATATTTATTTTTCCCCCTCAGAAAAGTTAAGCTCACTTTTTTCAACTATAAAAAAAGAGTAACATTGTCTGCTTCTTCTGTGATGGAGTGCGGTGGGGATGAAGGAGATAACAGATGGACAAAGATGCCTAACAAAAGCAGATATAGATTCCAGGGATTATTACACTCAGCTCCCTGCTGAGGAGGGAAAAATTGCCTCATAGAAAGCTGTGATTGGCTTGATTGGTTTATATTGATGGAATCATAGAATTATAAAATGTTTGTATTAGAAGAGCTCTTAGTGTTTACTGTGTCTAACAATCCATTTAACATAAAAAAAAAATACTGAAGTTGGAGAGGTTTAGGGATTGGTACGAGACCATAATGGAAATTAGTGCCAGAAGTGAGATTTAAACTCAAATTCCTTGACTATTAGGTCAGTCAATGCTTTTTAGAATATTAATAACTATAATTAAGTTTATAGAATTTTGAAGTATACAAGTATAGATGTATACACACACACACACACACACACATGTGTATATTGCCCACACACATACACAAATATATATACCTGTCATCTAGAATACCAAGGTTTGGAATCCCAGCTCTGTAATTTAGATAATGTTGGACTAGCAATTTAATGTTCCTGAAATTTGATTTCCTCATATGTATGATTAGGAGTTTAAATTATGTGCACTCTAAGATCCCTTCCAAATTTAAAGCTAGGTCTTAAGTCGTTATCCTGCTGTTGAAACTGAAGTCATGAAGATCTGAGTTCAGATTCATCCTCAAATTCACTGTGTGACTTTGGGCAAATTAACCACTATCTGGCTCAGTTTCCTTATGTGTAAAATAGGGATCATAATAACATCTTCCTCCCAGCAATGTTGTGAGGATGAAATGAAAGAATATTTGTGAAGAACTTTTCAAACCTTAAAGCACAATATAAATGGTAGTTATTAGCTATTAACTTGCCTTTTCTGAAGCTATAAAGTTAGAAGTTGGGGTTAAGTAAAGTGATCTTTGATGTCTCTTTTAATCTCCATTTATGATTTCATAAGTTTTGGGAATCGATTAAATTAAAACAAAACAAAACCAAAAAAAAAAAAAAAAAAAGCTCTCTCCAGCTGGCCCAGAACAGTGGAGATCAATTTAGTATCCCATACTCATAGAACTTTTTAGGTTAATTGCAGAATTTGAATCCATTTTTCTTGTCTATCCCAATATTTATTATGCAACACTTTTTTTTACAACTTTATGATCCTACATTCTATTATCTTTTGAAGGTAAGTTTTCATATGGGTTTAATCAAATCACTAACCTGATAGACTTGGCTGAGAATCATTGTAAATGGCCATGAGCTTTAATAAGAGATTCAATAAGACTCATGGAATCCAAGAGAAATATTCATTCTTCATTCTGCATCCATCTGTCCGGAGGCTTCTTTAAAAAAGTCCCTTTCAAAGTTATTGGAAACTGAAGGGATCTAAGAATCTCCTATGTAACCCATGTACAATCTAAGTCCTAATGGTCCTCTCCTTGGTGATATTGTTGTTGCCTATCCTTTGTCCTCAAAGACAACCATGACCTTAGGGAGGTGATGCCAGGACATGGAAGTGAATTGGATCTCAGTGAGGGATGGTTGGGCAAGGTCACCTGCCTCATTTTTCCCTCCAGAGTATCTGGATCCAGTAGTCAGATATGGATCAGGACGACTGGAGATGGTGCTGGATGCAATGGGAGACCTTGGCCTTTTTAAGCTAAGGTTGTTAATAAGTCTCAATTTGACTAAGACAGCACTCATTCAATGATAATGACTAGATAAGAGAAATAAAGCAATGAATGGTCTTTTTAAAAAACCTAATCCTATAATATACAAGCTAGATGGCACAGTAAATAGAGTCTGAACTTGTACTCATGAAGATCTGAATTCAAATGTGACTTCAGATGTTTATTGGTTATGTGATTCTTGGACAAGTTACTTAACTCTGTTTGCCTCAGTTTCCTCACCTATAAAATGAACTGAAGAGGGGAATAGCAAACCACTCCAGTATTATTGCCAAGAAAATCCCAAATGGGATCATGAAGAGTCCAAAACCACTGAGCAACAACAACATGCAATGATTCATTAAAAATAAAACTTTCAGAGCAACTTGGAAACTAGCTAATTAGCAGTAAGGATATAGCAGAAGGAACAGTATATATGTAGCAGGTCAGATTGACAGAGTACTTGAAGATTTGCAAAGATTTTACATATATTATTTCATTTGATCCTCAAAACACCCATGGGAGTAAGCACTATTATTAACCCCATTTTATAGATGAAGTTATTAAGGCAGAAAGCTTTAATAATTTGCCCAAAGTTATACAACCAATCTGAGGAAAGATTTGACCTCAGGTTTTACTGACTGTAGGTCAGGGGCATATCCACAGGCCCTATGACTACCTCAGCCGACCTGTGTTTTTTAACTCTACCTCTTCTATTTATTGCTTTTTAAAACATTGAATATTTTGGTTCCATTCTTTGGGTCTCAGTTTCCTCATTTTTTAGATTCAGGATCTGAGAGTGGATTACCAGAAGTAAAAATGGCATAGGATTAATTAAATCAGATATAGAAGGTTTTGATTAGACCAGATTCGTAACTTTTTTGTATGTGATAGACCTTTTGGCAGAATGATAAAGCCTATAGACCCCTTCCCAAAATGATAAAATAAAATACATAGAATTACAAAAAAAATTATATTCATAAATAATTATGTATTTCGAAAAAAAAAATAAGAGCTAGACTACAGGCTAAAATTCTTGATCAAAAAAGTTAGTTAATTCTGAAGGTCACATATTTCTTAAATGACTATTGTATTAAAAATAAGAACAAGATTTTCCCATTTTGCCTGTGGTAGGGGGATCAGGTGTTGTTTAGTGGTCATTCTTATTTTGCTTTGTGTCATTCCAAATATTACTTTATAGATATGCTTCAATACTTTCATGAATCAATGATGATATGGGTATTCTCTCAGCTAGTGAAGATTATTATCCACTCATGATTTCCAATCTTTTGTGAATGCTTCTCTATGTTTTTGTAAAAATTCCTCCATGGCCTATCTCCTTATCCCTGTAATATCCTGGACCAAAGTTCCCCTCCTTAACCACTTCCATTCTTTGTATATTGTCTCCCTAGTTAGAATATAAGCTTCTTGAGGGAAAGAAGAACCTTTACTTTTGTATTTAGCCCTTGTATTATACTTGGCACCTAGCAAGGTCTTACTAAATGTTCATTCACCATCTATTCATTCATTGTTTCTCTGGTTTTCTTAACATTATGTAGATGTCATTCTTCTCTTTGGCTGTCTAGTTATTATTTCAAATTCTAGTTACACAAATAACTCAACTTCTTTTCTAATAGTAACAATACTGATGACTTTTGTCCTCTGTAGCTTTTTTCTTTCTTTTTCATTTGTACAAAATGTACTCTTTCTCATGGGCTAAACTGTAGAATTGTTTCAGAAGAGATAATTTTATAAAATGAGATTTCAATCCATTAGGTCTGTTGGTTTCAGATGTAATTATGTATTTAAACTAGATCATCTCCATAAGATTTATATCTTAAGTGCACTTTTATAAACAGAGCACAAATAAAGAAAAACCAAAAAAGCCTATAAAAGTCCTAATGACTCTAAATAATAACTTAATGAAATCTACTGACGGAATGGAGAAAGGAATATGACTTGACTGTAAGTTACTTAAGATCAGAGGACAAATTTCAAATCTTTAGCTTTATTTGCAGAGCCTACAACACTTACATAGACTAGGAGATCCTTAAATACTTGATGTTCATTATGGAAATGATGAATAGGAAGATGGTAGATTATCACTGCAGCAAGACAGAGTTTTACATAACCATATTTGGAATTAGAAAGCCTTGGTTGGAATGCTGAATTCCAGGATTTAGGCAATCATTTAATCTCTGTAGGCCTCAGTTTCCTTCCCTATAGAAAGAAGGGATTGTGAACTTTGTGGTTTCTAAAGTCTCAATATTAAAGAATTTCAAAGTTGAAAGGGAATTCAGAAACTGACCACTATATGAACAAGAATCAAGACCACAGTACATACCACATGAGTAATAATGCATAAGTAATTGTGCAGCTTTTACTTTAAGATTTTCATTAAGGGAAACCTACTACTTCCTATAATATGTCCTTAATGAGAAATTAATCCCTTAACGAGTTACATACAAATCTCTGTCTCTGTCTCTGTCTCTTTCTCTGTATCTGTCTCTCTGTCTCTGTGTCTGTCTCTCTCTCTCTCCCTGGAACATATATATCCTTCAGATTTATAATATTCTATATTTTAGATCATCTCAGTAAATGGGAAACTGCATTCAATCTATAGCATTTTGTCTTGTTTTCTTGGATACACCCAATCCATTTAAATCACAGGACCTATGGAGACAATATCTGGATTTATCCTTCCACTTCCAAGTCCTTCCCTTGTTGCTCTCTGGAGCCTGCTTCTCCTGCATTTTGGAATTCAGCCACTGGGTCCATGAGGCTGGGCTTATGGTTTCCTCCCCACTCTACCCTTTTCTCTATCTGCTTCCATCTTGGGTAGAATTTCAGGAAGGAAGAATAAGGATATTCCATTGTTATAGGGGTTTGAGAAATGACTGGTTTTCTGGGATATGTAGTTCAGAAGAAGCACTGTCTTATATGTTGTTCTTTGACATGGCTTAAGCCTACCTTCCAATTTAAAGATCTTAATAATCTAAGCTATTCAGTCATGGCCAACTCTTCATCACACCATTTGTAATTTTCTTGGCAAAGGTACTGGAGTGGTTTGCCATTTTCTTTTTTAATTTTTTTTACAGATAAGGAAACTGAGGCAAGCAGGATTAAATGACTTGCCCTGGGTTACACAGCTAGTAAGTGACAAATTGTTCCTAACAACAAGCATAAGTTATATACCACAAAAGTAGGAAAGCATGGAGTTAGCTCACTAGATGATTTTGATATGGGTTTAGCTGAAATTACTGTGGCAAGTCTCTAGCAAAAAAAATGTTTGGGGCAGATAAGGTTGAAGAAAGAAGAGTAGAGTCTCTTCCAGTAAACCACACCCTGTAACTGGACACTTAGGCTGACTGTCCATTTTACTTAGAGGCCAAAGAAGCACCCAAGAAAGATGTTTGATCCCGTTTTCTTCCCTTTACAGATGTGCATTAATAGTTGCCTATACAAACATTCTCTGAGAAGCTTTAGAATGATGTAAGGGGTGGGGATAGAAATGAAGGAAGGTCCATTTTCTATCACAAGACTTTTCAGAAAGAGGAAGCAATCAATAGCTTTGGGTCTTAAGGTTATAGGACCTAGAACTAGAAAATATCTTTAAAATCATTTACTCCACCTCCTTATTTTACAAGTGAACAAACTCAGTCACGAAGAGGGAAAATAACTTGGCCAAAATCACACAGGTAGTAATAAAGAGAGATAGGATTTGAAATTGTGTTCTCTGACTATTAATCTAGTTTTCTTTGTACTAGATAATGATTCAGTATTTACCTTTAAAGTCTGCCATTAAACCAAAAAAGGATATGTCATTTCTGATGTCCCCTAAAGAACCATCACAGGCTGTTTCTTTTCTTTTCTTTCTTTCTTTCTTTCTTTCTTTTTTTTACCAGAATCTTTTTATATTTTTAATTTCAGTCTCTCCCTATATGTTGGCTCCTTTTTTTTTTTTTTTTTTTTGGTTACAAAGGGAAGCCTACAAGCCCCCATCCTTTAAAGGGTCTTCACTTGATCTTATCATGCTCTCAATTTATTATGCTAAGGAATTCCCTAATTGTTTAAGATTCAGCTAAAAATCCACTTATTACATAAAACCTTTCCTGATTTTTCAACTGCTAGTGTACTTCTTTTTCAAACTATTTTATATGCACTTTGCATATAAAATAGATTTACATATCCACATGTTTACATAAATGTAGCTATACATGCATATACATGTATCTATATACATAAATGCATGTACATAGATATACTTATATCTCTCTCTCTCCCTACCCTAATGGAGTATAAGCTCCATAAGAATACAAACTTTCATCTTTGCATCCTGGCACTTAGAATAATGCTTGGATACTTAAAGACTGATTCATCCTTTTTCTCTCAGTCACTTCTGCAGTCTAGCTCCTAGGAAAATCTGTGTACATTATTACCTTCACTTCCTCATTTTTCCCTCATTTCCCAACATTTGCAATTTACCTTCTGACCTCATAACTCCATTATTAAATGTTTTTTTCCAAGATTACTGGTGAGCTCTTATTTGACAAATATAAATTTCAGTTTTCATCCATTTTGACTTCTCTGCAGCGTTTGATCCTATTTATTAACTTCTCATCTTGGAATCTCTCAACTTCGTGGGTTTTTATGACATTACTTTCTCCTGATTCTCTTCCCTGATTGGCAATCCTTTTTAGTTTTCTTTGCTGGATAATTATCCATATCCCTGGGGATATCTCAGGGCTTTGTTCTAAGGTCTCTCCTCTCTTGTTTCTCCCTCTCCCTCCTTGTTATCTCAGCAGCTCCCATGATTTCAACTACTACTCTATGTAAATTATCTTCTGTCCATCCCTTGACTCCCTCCTGAGTTTCAGTCTTACATCACCAACTATTTATTGAACATTTACAGTTGGATATCCACTGGCATTTCAAATTTAATATATTAAGAACTAATTATTTCGCGCCCCCATAACTACTTCCCTCTTACTATCTTTTTTCATGCTGTTAAAAGTACAATTCCCCTCTTGTCACCCAGATTAACAACCTATGACATAATCTCCAACTCTTCCCTCTTTTTAATCCTCAAGCCCAATTATTTGCCAAGTCTTCCTCCACAACATCTTTCTCTTTTATCATTCTATTTCTGAGCAAGTGCCCTGTTTGAAGTTATTAATACCACTCTCTTGGGCTGTTGCAATCCTCCTAAATGATTTTCCTTTCTTGACTCTTTCCCTTCTCCAATCCATACTTGTCATAGCTGCCAAACTGATATTCCTAAAGCACAGGCTGGACCATGTCACAACCCTACTCTAAAGGTTCTAGTATATGCTTCTTGACTCTAGTATAAAATATAAATTCCTTTGAAGGAAACAAACATTTATTAAATGCCTACTATGAACTAAGCACTTTGCAAGTATTACCTAGCTGAGATGCTATGTGCTTAGACTCTCACAACGACTTGTGGAGGTAGGTGGTATTATTATCCCCAAGGTGTAATTGATGATCAAATACACGTTAAATGATTTGCCCAGCAGGGTCACTTGGCTAATAAGTGTCTGAGGCTGGATTTGAACTCAAATCTTCCAGAGTCCAGTCCCAGTGATCTATCAAATTCTACCACTTAGCTGCATCTAGGTTTTTAAATGCAAAATCCTTCAAATTAATCTCCAGGCTAATTACATATTATTTTTATTCAAGTTACTCGACAGCCAAATTGATCTATCTGCTGTTTCTCATATATAATATTCCAAATTCTTTATCCATAACTCTGCGGACTCTCTCTTACCCCATATGCATCCCTCTTCTACTTTATGAATTCCAGGTCACAGCAAGAGTCATTCCAAATGCAACCTCCTGCATCAGGCCTCTCTGGATTTTACCAGTGCCATCTTCCTCACTAACAAATGTGTTGTATTATTTTTTCTTTTGGTCAAAACCTCTGATGTCATAGTTGTAGAGAACACCTGGGGAGAAAACTGCCTATTCCAAAGAAAGTCCTGTAAATTACCAATTCTGAAAATTACATTTTTAGACAGTTGTCTGGAGCACTAAGAGTTCAAGTGATTAGCTCAGGATTACCCAGCCAACATTTATCAAAATCTGAACATGAACTTATTTCTTCCTGAATTCAGAGCCTACTTTCCAGTCATTGCTTCCAGTTGTCTCTTATTTTGGATACAGGTAGATAAACATGTAGATATAGATACATGTATATATACACACAATAGTATGTATATATATATATATATATATATATATATATATATATATATATATATATGCATATGTGTAGACAGAGAGCATTCTTTCCTTCCCCACTCCATTTTTTGTTCATGTTATTTCTCCCAAAGAGAATATAAAGACCTTGAGCACTGGAATAATCACCTACCACTGTCCCTGGCACAGATTTTAAATTTAAGGATGGGGGTCAATTGAGTCAACAAATCACCTTCAAGTTAACTTACAAAATACTCTAGCCCTAATGCTATTATCAGATGAGAACACTTCTATTATATAAGTCAATACATGTTTGGGATTGCTTTAAGCATACACTCTGTCATGACCTGTGAGTCTTTTATAAAATAGCAAGCCAGTTCCTAACCAAGCACTTAAGTATTTGACTGAAGCTGACAGAAGCCAAGCCTTTGAAAGGGAATTGCTTGAGTAAAGCATTTGTCTTCTCTCTTATCCCTTGAATAGAGGAAGGTTCATACAGTCAGGGGATTTGAACATTCCATGGCTATTTTACTGTTGCCTCTGGAATATCAGTGACTAGTACAATATCTGCATTGAGAGCTAGGACACACTGAGGAGAAACAGCTTTAGGAGTGTCAACAGAATGCTATCCTATAAGCAAGGAGAACATTTGAAAGACCTGCAAAGAGCATAAAATGTTCAAGGAATTGTGAGTTTTCACTTGATACCACTATCCATAGGACTCAACTTGTTTTGTGGGAGAGTGTGCTCTGGTTTGCAGGAATTTTTGTACCCACCATTCTTATTATATATTATCCTAGTAAATATCCTTCCCTTAAAGCTACTTCCATCTGGCTAATATTTACTGATATTTAATAGCAGAAAGCTAGTAGGGGCATAGAAAAGTGATAAATTTCATATTACATTTGGTGAACAAAATAATTACTTTGTTAAAGATATAAATACAGTTGGTGTTAGAGAAGGGAGACATCAGTGTGTGCTTCCTGTAGGAAGTGAAAGACCTGAGCTGAGTAACAGAGAGTGGTACAAAATAAATAAGCTGAGATTATAAAGAAAAGGTTTCAGTGAGATTAAGGGAGAAGATGGTATCTCTAACGTCATGCTAAATCTGTGGATATCAATGCTAAACAAAAAAATATCCCTTTGAATATGTTCCTATGACAAATGACAATCAGCAGGATTCACAGGAAACTCCTTAAAACAAAGAACCAGAGAAGAGGCATTACAGTCACAGGGCTTTGAGGTTGTTGGTGTCATTGAAGATGGTGGCCACAATTAGTCATCTGATGACTGATTTCACATGCTGCTTTGTTTACTTTTTGGTCCATCTTGATCCTATTAGTTACACAATGTTCATATAAATAGATAAATTTAGAAATAAAGAGTGATAAATTCATACCCAAAAGGTCACAAGCAGGAAAAGGAGTATTCTAAGTAACTATCCATGTCTGTGCTGCTTCTAACACTGAATGCTTCACTAATAATGATCATGGCTCACAATTTATAGAGGAATTTGGATCAGGCAAGGTCTTTGCTTTGTAACAGTGATATGATGCAAGCAGTCAAAGCATGGTATCCATTTAAATCTGTGATTTTGTAGACGAGATAGAATGTTAGACCCAGAAACAGAGGATGTAGGAGCAGCTCTAGCTCTATTACTATATTATTAGGTTTTTGGCCCCACAAATCATTTACAAGTCTGAAATTGGTGAAATAAGAGGCAGCACAGGCATGGATAAAGCTTTGGATTTGGGGTCAAAAAGACACTTATTCAAATCTTACCTCAGATACTTTTCAGCTGTGGGACCCTTGACAAGTCACTTAAAATCTGAGATTTAATTCCCTGAGCTAAAGAATAAAAACAAGGAGCAGCTACATGGCACAGTGGATAGAGCACCAGCTCTGAAGTCAGGAGAGCTTGAGTTCAAATCCCACCTCAGACACTTAATACACTTAATGCTTTCTAGCTGTGTGACCTTGGGCAAGTCACTTAACCCCAAATGCTTCAGCAAAAAAAAAAAAAAGAATGAGAACAAGAATAGTGCCTAAAACACAAGGTTATTATGAGGATCATATGAGATGTATTATGGGAGTCCAGAAAAAAGAAGTCCACAAAAGTTGCTCTTGGGTCCATGCACCCTTCTGCTCCTTCTGCTTCATAACCCTTTCAATCTGCTTTTCTCTTTTTCCTCTTGCCATCTCCCCCCAAAAATCTGGAATATTTTTTTAATTCAGATTGGAAACTTCCAGTTTCCTAGCTGCTTATATGTCCTCAGGGATGATAAAACAATCATGCAGCTGTGTGGGGAGCTTCTCCTTCCAATTAAACACATGAAACAACCCTGATCCCTGAACTACTTAATAATTTCCTTGAAGAACGGATCCAGAAGATCTAACTAGAGCCTATGTAACTATATTACAAAACTGGGGAGGTATTTCTTGCAAACACTGTCTTACAGCCATGGTTTGCAGACCACTATGCTTTTTTAATTAAAAAAAAAATTTTAATAACTTTTTATTGACAGAACATATGCCTGGGTAATTTTTTTACAACATTATTCCCTGCACTCACTTCTATTCTGACTTTTCCCTTCTCTCCCTCCACTCCCTCCCCTAGATAGCAAGCAATCTTATACAAGTTAAATATGTTACAGTATATCCTAGATACAATATATGTGTGCAGAACCGAACAGTTCTTTTGTTGCACAGAAAGAATTGGATTCAGAAGGTAGAAATAATGTGGGAAGAAAAACAGAAATGCAAACAGTTTACACTCATTTTCCAGTGTTCCTTCTTTGGGTGTAGCTGCTTCTGTCCATCATTGATCAACTGGAACTGAGTTAAATTTTCTCTTTGTTGAAGATATCCACTTCCATCAGAATACCTCCTCATACAATATCATTGTTGAAGTATATAATGATCTCCTGGTTCTGCTCATTTCACTTAGCATCAGTTCATGCAAGTCTCTCCAAGACTCTCTGCATTCATCGTGCTACAGAGCACTATGCTTAAGACTCATTTGTTTGCCATTTAAATCCTTCAAGACTTTAGCTCTTTTAGTCTTAGAATTTATTCTTTTTCTTCAAGCACTCTACAGACCAGCCAAATTGCTATGTCTTCATGTTATTTTTTTTTTACTCACTCTTCTCTCCATGTCTTTGCATCGATGATCTGCCATACCTAGAGTGAACCTCTTCCTCACCCTCACCTATTAGAATCCCTGATTTCTTTCATGATGTAGCTTAAGCAGTGAATTTTGCATGAGACATTTCCTTTTTAAAATATTTTTTATCTAAAGTTTTTTTTTACAATCATCTTTGAAGTTTAAATTTCAAATTCTCTCCTGCCATCCAGCCCCTCCCTCACTCATTGAGAAGGTAAGCAATATGATATTTATCATGCAAGTAAAGTCATGCAAAACTTATTTCTATCTTAGTCATAATGCAGATAAGAAGCAGGAAAAAAATAAAGAAAAAATATGCTTCAGTCTTCACTTCCCAGAGAGAAAATTCATTAATTTTCTCTCTGAAGTAGATAGATAGCATTTTTCACCATAGCACCTTTGAAAACATTTTGAATCATTGTTTTAATCAAAATAGGCAAATCCTTGTTTTACTTAGTCTACTTTGTATCATTTCACACAAATCTTCCCATGTTTTTTCAAAACCATTCCCTTCACCAATTCTTACAGCACAATCATATTCTATCAAAATCATATACCACAACTTGTTCAGCCATTCCCCAACTGATAGGCATCCCTTCAATTTCCAGTTCCAAAAAGAGCTGCTATAAATATTTTGCACAATTACATCCTTTTCCTTTTTTTCTATGATCCATGATACTTTTCCTGATTTACATAGTACTCATTTTAAAGATATATTTTATCTATTTGTATGTATCCATATTGTTTCTCCAGTTAAATGTAGACTCTTTGAGGGCCTAAAGAGATTGTTTCACTTTTGTATTTACAAAGTATGGTATGTAAAAAAAAAGTGTTTAATAAAGGCTTGTTGATTGTTTGATATCTGTCTTTGTATCTCTTATTTGTATCTCTTATTTGCCTTTCCCAGTCCCATTTAAGAGATATGTGTCAATCTTAGCCATAGTGAGATGCCCTCAGTTGTATGTATCAGTTGAAAATCCAGGATGTGAGGTAGATGTTGCCTTGATGCTCTTCCTTTGTTGTCCCTTTCCTTCCCTTAATTTTTCCTTTGATATCATCTTAATCAATTGGGCTTCCCCTTAACTATGCCAAATAAAAGCATTTATTACATTCAACACAGCCTGTCATGTCTGATTCTTCTGCAAAGCCCTCCTTTATCCTAGCACTAGTTCCTCACATGTATGCAAACCTCAAACTCCCCAAAATGTAAGTTTTTATTATTCAAGTGAGGAATGAGAAATGGGCAAGATCTATAATCTGACTGTTATGGCAGATTCCCTATACCAATCCAGGTCAGCACCTTCTCTGCAAATTGCAGTCATAAAAAAATTTCTGGTGACTATGATAGATTAAGAAACTTCTCCAGACTTGCATAGTCAGTATGTATCAGAAGTAGGGTTTGACCAAGCTTCAAAGTTGGCTTTGTATCCACTGTGCCACTGGGATCTCACAAGCTGCTTTTGCTGAAACTAATTTGTGTAAAGTAAAACTATATTAATATGAAGTGCCTTACAAATGAGCAAACTAAGATTTAGAAAAGGAAAATTACTTGTATATACAGTCATTTTCACTCAATGCATTAAATGATATCCCTAAATAACTAATTTTCTTCTTTTCTTCTATCTCTTATAGGGGATGACTCAGTCAAGAAATAAATCAATTCAGAAATAAAAGTGTTATAATGACAAAAGATCAATAACAATGTGTTAAATTAATAGGGAGGTAATCAGGACTATTCAGAGTTCAAACTTCTCATATATACATCCACATCCACAACATTTATGTAAAAATGTGTATATATATATACATAACACACATATTTACATATATACACATTTTCACATACACATATATGGCAGTTGTAGCATAGTGAATAAAGTGCCAACCTCAGAAACAAAAACACCATTTCTGAGATATACTTGCTCTATGGGCAAGTCATTTATTGTTCAATACCTTAGGCATCTCTCTAAGATTATAAATTGCAGTGGTACTGATTTGGATTGGTTACATGGGCTTTTGCCACCTAAGAATTCTCGATACTAATGAAATCATAGGTTCAGTCCCTATTTATATTATCTATCCATACAAATATATGTAATATACATATTTACTCATCTATGCCTACATACATTCATACATGAACATACAAGATAGAGACAGATACAGAGAAAGAGACAGTTCTTCATCTGTAAACTGAGTAAATTGTATTAGAAAATCTCTAATCACCCCTTTGTTTGTTACTGGCATTGGTATTTATTTATCTCTTATTCTTTTTTGATGGGCAATATGGTGATTTCTAAAGATCTTTCTAACTTCTAGGATATATTCTTCTCAATTTGAAAACAACAAAACATTGAATTACAGATCCTCAGAGCTGGGGAGATCCTTGGGGACCATCTCAACCAACTTGTGTCTGATCTGGAATCTCTGTTACAAGAATCCTGATAGAGGGTCATCACCTGCTGAAATAGCTCAGAATAGCTCTCTAATTTGTAGGAAGCTTTTCCTCACTTTCAAGAGAGACTGGAATCTGCCTCTGCAATTTCTTCTTCCTCCTTAGCCCTGCCTTTTGGGGCTAAGCAGAACGAATCTCTCACCTCAAGCCTCTCAAATATTTGAAGATGATAATTGATAACATTCATATAAATTCTACAGAGTGCTTTACATATTATCTAGTTTGAGCCTTGAAACAATGCTGTGAGGTGCAACTATGCTATTATTATATCCATTTTACAGTTATGGAAAATGAGCCTGAGAGAAATTAAATGACTTGCTCAGAGTCATGCAATTCTTGAGTGGCTGGCAGGATCAGAACTCAGACTTTCATGCTTAATTCCAAGTCATGCACTCTGTCCTGTCTCTCTATCTACCTCTCCCTAATTACTGCCCCTCCTGCCTCCATTTTTTCCAGCCTAAATATCCCCAATTTCTTCAACCTCTCTTTGGATGACATGATTTTCCATTGTATTTCTGAGGATGTTCCCTAACTTGTCAATGTCATCCTTCAAATGTGATACCCAGAATTTAAATGTCAATTCTAATAAATTTAATCCAATTAATAAATACTCACTATGGTATGTGAAGGGCTTTGTGCTATGTAGTATAAGATGACTCTCACTAATGGAAATGAGCACAATTCTCAGGGTTTGGCAGAAAGGTGGGGATACAAGCTTTAAGGTAGGTAGAATATTGGGCAACTAGGTGGCTCAATGGAAGACCAATGGCCCTAGAGTCAAGAGGACCTGAGTTCAAATGTGACCTTAGATCCTTACTAGCTGTGTGATCCTGGGCAATCACTTAACCTTGCTTGTCTAAGTTCCTTCATAAAATGAGCTGGAGAAGGAAATGGCAAACCACTCCAATATCTTTGCCAAGAAAATTCCAAATGGGGTCATGAAGACTTGGTTATTACTGAAATGACTCAACAAACAAGAATATTTAGGATTAAAGAGATTTTATTTATTTGTTTTGCTTTGTTGTTTTTTCCTTCCCCATTTCTATAGTATGGTGGGGCTAATCAGAAAGGGAATTACGCCTTTAATACCTTTTTTTTTTTTCTGTTCTCAGTCTCCAGATCAAATATTCTCTTAGTTCCCAATTTCACCTTCTGTGCTGCCTAGTTCTGGCCTTCCTTTGTCAACTGCTTGAAAATCAATATTTTGTTTCATGCCTGAAACAAACACAAATCAAGGTGCAGGCAGGTGGAAGAGAATTCATCTTCTCACAACATAATTTTACATGTTTTTTTTTTCTTTTTGGATGACTGTTGTATCTACATCTACATACAGATGTAGAGTCAGAAAGACCTTAGTTCAAATGTAACCTTAGACACCTATTAGCTGTGTCCTCTTGGATAATTCACTTAACCTCTTCCAGTTTCAGCTTCCTCATCTGTAAAGTGGGAATAATAATAATAGCACATACACCCCCCTCACCACCCAGGGTTGTTTTGAAGATCTAATGAGATTACACCTGCAAAGTGGTTAGCATGGTACCTGGCACATAGTAGATGCTATGAAAACGTTAGTTATTTACCCCCAAATTCTTCTCAACAATTTTTTGTTAGGTGTAATTCTGCTTGCCTTGTTTCTTTTGCATTTGGAATAGAAACTTTTTGTGGGCAGAAGAGAAAAGGAGAGGAATGAATATGTTTGCATGTTGTCTTCATTAGACCATGAATTCTTTAAGAGCAAGAACTGTATCTTGCCATTTCTATATGTCTTCAATTCTTGGCACAGGGTCTGTATGTCCCCAGCTCTTCCAGGGGTCCTCAAACTATGGTCCGCGGGCCATTTGCGGCAGCTGAGGACAATTATCCCCCTCACCCAGAGCCATGAAGTTTCTTTATTTAAAGGCCCACAAAACAAAGGTTTTGTTTTTACTATAGTCCGGCCCTCCAATAGTCTGAAGGACAGTGAACTGGTCCCCTATTTAAAAAGTTTGAGGATCCCTGAGTGCCTTAATAAATGTTTACTGACTTATTGATTGACTACCTAGTTTCTACAAGTGCCTACTAATGATGAAATTGATTTTGATAATATATCTCTTTATAAAAGGTTCAAAGAAATGATTGTTGAGGTGAAATGCATCTATTTAGAAGTCTGAGGATGAGCCTGGGTTGGGACCATGCCTAAAATAATCTTTTAACATATTAGAATTAAATTTTATAACTTTTAACCAAAAGTTAATTGGATTAAAACTTTCATAAGGAAAGAACATTTGTTTTAAAAAGAAAACTAAATAAATCATAAAATTAATCCATCTTAGTTCTCATTCTCTTTGTTTTAAACTTGAGTTTCTGTGGGAAGTCAAAACATTCTAATACTTCCAGAATTCTGTGATGAAGGTTTGTCCTGTTTCCATCATTGTTGATTCATTGTAGCCCCTCTCAGCTTTAGCAAACAGTGTCACAAGTGGCTGGAAAAGCAAATCAACCAGCCAACAACCAATCACAAAATCACTTTGTAACTAAAGATAATTAGCAGAGGCTAATGCACCCTTCATTACTTGGGTAGGGTAGGCTCATCTTTGGGTGATAGATAAATAGCTTTTTATTTCTGTGGTCTTTTCACTTTGAGTTTTCATCAAAACTCAGCTCAAATACCATCTTTTGTTTTACAAAAAATAAGGTCCTCTTTCCCTAGGACTTCCCCTCATATTACTCTGTATTCATTTTGTGGAGATTTTCTATGTTCACATACACACACAAATGTATTTTCCCTTGAAAGAATGCAAGTTCCTTGAGGACAGGGACTGTTTAACTTTTTTATTTTTATTCTTAGCACCAAGAACTATGTCTGGAACATTGTTGTTGTTTAATTAGTTTCTAATTCTTCATGATTTCATGGACCATAGCACACCAGTATTGTCCATGAGGTTTTCTTGGCAAAGATCCTTTAGTGTTTTCCCATTTCTCTCTCCAGTGGAATAAGGTAAAATGAGATTAAATGTTTTGCCTAGGATCACACAGTAAGTATCTGATGCTGGATTTGAACTTAGGTCTTCCTGATTTCAGGCCCAGTATTCTATCCACTGAGATACCTTACTGCTTCCATACTTCTGTAAGCCTAGTCAGTAAGATTACTACTACTACTAGTCTGTAAGACCCATAGTCAGTACTTAATAAATGCAAGGGATTGTTTCTGATTGGGGCCATTGGAAAACATATTAGCTTGAATTTGGTTGGAGTTGGGAAATTGAAGCATGTGAATAGTAAAACATGGGTAATGGAGAATGGGGCATGAGGATCTAATAATAACTGACTGATAGAACATTTTATGTATACTATTTTCTCACTTTATCTTCAAAGGAACACTATGAAATAATAATGTGGACATCAACATCATCCCCATTTTACTGATGAACAAAGTGGGATCTAGAGAGAGATTAAATGATTGGCCTATGCAACTTGTGAATGGCAAAGCAAGGCTTTGAATGGATAACTTTTAACTATACATCAATAAGATGAATGAATATTATATAACATTAATAAGATGATATAAATAAGATATAATATTATATAACATTAATAAGATGATTGAAGAGTCAGGTTTTTCTGGACATGTTTTTGTGTTTCTGAAATAACTTTGTATTAACATCAGAAGGACTTCTGTTGTTGGAAAGGTTTATATTACCAGTTTCATTTATGTTACATTATGTGAAACCAGACACTGAACTGTCCTCTCACTATTGAGTTAGTCCCCCTGTTACCTCATATTAGGGGCATTGTTTGGGCAGGGAGCTCTTGGAAAAACAGCATGCCCTGAAATTGGAAAGTTAATGAAGTAACTATTAGCACTGCATTCCCATCTGTGAGCTCCAAATGACTGACAATTGAACCTACAAATTGAGTTAGAGGTGCAGAAAAGGTTCAGGCCATTACTGGAAGATTTTAGCCTACTTTCTACATCCTGTGGATGGAGCTGATCATGTATCTTTATTTTCCTTGGATGGATACATACATAGTTTTTGATTCAGTGTGATGATTGCTCCAGAAGGGTTAAGACATAAAGGTCATCATTTTTTTTAGGATTTGGCCATTAGAGTTCATCTAGCTGAACCCTTCAATTTTTTCTGAAGAAAGTGAATTGTCACGCAATGCAGGTTGCAGCTAACAGACCCAAATTAAAATCAAACTCCTCTGACTAATTTCCTGAAGTTAAGCTGAAGAGTCCTCTGAGGAGAATAGTGTGATAATGTAGGGTTCTGAATTCATGCCATGTGGACTTACAGAAGAGTAGGCATGGGAGAGGTCACTATTAGCTGTCTAGATGTGTGAAAGACTATCATGTAAAGTAGGGATCCAGTTTATTCTGCTTAGGATCAAAGAAGAGAATCACCCATAATGGATGGAAGTTGCAAAGAGAAAATTTAGGCTTTATATCAAGCAAAATACTTCCTAAAATGTTAAAGCAGCTAGGTGACACAGTACATAGAATGTTAATCTTGGAGTCAGGGAGACTCATTTTCCTGAATTCAAACACTTACTAGCTTGTCACCTTGAGCAAGTCATTTAACCTGTTTGCTTCAGTTTCCTCATCTGTAAATTAAACTGGAGAAGTAAATGGTAAACCATTTCAGTATCTCTACTAAGAAAGCTCCAAATAGAGTCATGAAGCTTTGGATGTGCAGTAGAATATAACTAAAAATGGCTCAGTAATGACAAATATCAAACCTGTGGTAGTATTCCCTTCAATGGAAGTCTTCAAGCCAATATTGGGTGATTGACTTGTCAGCTATGCTGTAGAAGGGTATTCTTGTTAAGGCTTGGATTAGATGACACGGACTTTAAGGTCCCTTCCAAAGATGAGATTGTGAAATAAAATGCTTTCTCTATTAAGTCCTTCAAATGAACTTCAGGATACATTCTGGAAGTTTCCCATAGGAGGATGTCATTGAAGCTGATGAAGGAGCATGGGCAATATTGTTATTCTTTTAAGAAAAGTGAATAAAAGTAGGTCAGCAGAATTACACTGTAACCAGATCAGCCTCTCCCTGGGAAACCAGGATGTTGCTGGCACACACAAAAAAAAAGATTAGGCCTTGTAGCTGCTGGGTAATTAAGGTCCACAATGCTTTATGACAGCTGAAAAAATATATATTTATATGCATGTTATACGGGCACATAAGCTTTGCAGTTCATCTGTCACTGTCAGATTATATTTACTTTAGGGATTTTGGAAAGGATTTTTATTTTTGTTCCTGGCTCAAGAAAATGTACTGGGTCCATATCTCCTCCTCCCAAGAGCATAAGACAGGATCCAGAGCCACAAGATTTTAGGAATGAGAAGCATCTATATCAAATGTAGCAAAATTTGGCTGCAAGATTGTTGGCCAAAGGTTGTTGTTTTCCCCATAGAATATGGTGTAAGAGTTTGAGATGACATTTGGAGAGAGACCTTCTCTGGGAGTTTGAAAAAAGAAAAATGAGATATTCTTATCTGAGCCTTCTGTTGGAGAAGAGGATATTGACTAATAATAATTCATGGTGCAGCACAATGCCTCCTTCCCCCATTCCCACTCTAGGCTCTCTCTGTCTCTGTCTCTGTCTCTGTCTTTCTCTCTCTCTCTCTCTCTCTCTCTCTCTCTCTCTCTCTCTCCTTCTCACTACAACTGTGGGAAGTAGGTACTATTATAATCCCCATTTTACAAATGAGGAAACTGAGGGAGATAGAGGTTAAGTGTCTTGTCTTACCTCACACAGCTAGTAAGTGTCTGAGGTAAATTTTAAATTTAATATTAACCTAACTCTACCCTAGAGCTCTATTCATTGCATTATTCAACTTCATAAATGTTGAACAGCTAGGGAAAAAAGGAGATACACATATATACACCTTTAAATTTAATCTGAATTATTAACATTTTCCTAAAATTAGACAATCAACAAAACAATGAACCAAGCCCTTATTTGTACTGTTTCTTAATGATTGGAACTGTGATTACAGATTCAACACACCCTTTGATGAGCCTTTCTGATGGACTGTTCTGCTCCCCTTATGGGCTGGCCCTCTTTGATTATCAAGCTTCCATCTATCAGATTGAGTCAGGGAACCATAGGAAAGACTTTGCGATGCAAAGTCTCCAGTTCTGGTGCTTTGATTAGGCTCTAAATCTTTCAGATAATAAATGGCTACAGACCTCTAACTTCTCTTTCCCCAACAAATTCTTCCAGAAAGCAAATGGCAATGTTGTTATTGAGTTATTTGCAGCTTCAGTCTGACTCTTATGAGCCCATTGGGGTTTTCTTGGCAATTATATTGAAATGGTCTTCCATTTCCTTCTCCACATAATTTCAAGGTCACATAGCTAGTTAGTATCTGGGGTTGGATTTGAACTCAGGTCTTCCTGACTACAGGCCCAGTGCTCCATCCCACTATTTCACATGGCTGTTGAAGGAACAGTGCAGAGAAGTATCACTTCCTTTTTACACTATTAGGAGATCTTTTCTTAGATGAATTTATGCTACTTCAAAACTAGATGGTTGCAATAAAAAATTGCATTCTGGTTTATGATAATTAACCAATATATTTGCTAATTCATATCTCTTCTAGCTAAGCCATACTCAGGCAATGAGACATTTTCCCAAGAATCACTAAAGTATTTTGGGCTTGTGGTTCTCCAGTCATCAATTCCAAATTCTTTTTATTCAGATGCAAATGAACAGATTTTGTTTACATGAACAAATGAAGAACAATTTAACTAGAAAGCACTGAGGCCAGTCTTTGCCCCCTGGATAAAAGTATTATTTCTTGTATAGCATATAGAAAACTCTTTGACTTGGAGTTACAAAGACTGAGGTTTAAATCCTACTAGTTATATGACCCTGAATCACTCATTTGTCTTCTCTCATGCATAGAATCCTGATCTGTAAAATATGGATATGATAACACCTCCTAATAACACTGTAAAGATCAAAAGTATATGTATGTAAATACTTTTTCTAATCTTAAAATGCTACATAAATATTAAATATCAAATAAACTATGTTTTAAACTTTAAAGAACTTTTCCTTCACAAAAAGCCATTTATATAGGCAACATAAGAATTATCATTGTTGTTTCCTATGTCAAGAGACTAAATCTTGAAGAAATGAAGGAACCTGTTCATTGGTCAGCTGGGTCACATACCTGGTCACACATACAGCCAATAAGGAGGAGCAAGATTTTAACTTGGTTCTCCTTACTGTGGGTCTAATTCTGTAACAACAGCAGTAACAGAGTGCTTATGATGTATTTCAATGAGTGGATTGGTAAATGAATAAAAATTATTGAGGACTCATTATGTGTGAAATGTGGTCAGTGCGAGGACTACAAATAGAAAAGTGATGACAATACCAGCTCTCAAGGAGCTCATATTCTAATAGGAGAGAGAACACAAATAAGAGGTTTGAACTACATGTAAGATGAAAAGGCTCCAGTAAGTCTTAGAGTCTAGCAGCAAAGCAGAAGTAATGGAGCTTTTTAATGACATTTCTACTAGTAAATCTGTTTCTAGTATTTAACCATATGATAATACCAAGGACTTTAGTCAAAAGGACATTTGTGACTTCAAAGGAGGCAGAGGTTGTGACAACTATAAAAAGACTTGCCAAGTCAAACCTCCACAGGAATTGTTTCCTTGACTGATATCTTCAGGGGCTGGGTTGGAAGCAGGACTGATCAACATGGGGGGTAGGGAGGAGAAATAGCATACTGCATTTCCAAAAGATTTCAGGTTCTGTGTTTTGGGCTATCTCCATCAGAGACTGAGAGGTAATACTGGTCAAGATGGTGGTAGTTGTTTGGTTTGCCTGAAACATGCTCCCTTCTCTGTCTATCTTGGGTCTCTTTGTGCTTTAAATACTATAGCTTTACATGTTTTAAATTATGTGAAATTAATGCATATATATATATATACATATATACATTCACATATAATATATATAACATGTATATTATGTGTGTAGTTATATATACATATATCTATCTCTGTATCTTATTTGAGACCATAACAAATTTATAAGGCAGTCTTTATAGGTATTATTCCATTTTATAGATGAAGAAATGAATCTCAGAGAAATTAGATCATATAGTTCATGTTAGAAATGGGATTTGAACCTGTCTCCTGACTCTACGGATTGATTTTGTTCAGTTGTGACCTTTGGAAAGTGAAGAATACTTCTAATTTGATGATTCCTTTGGTAAATATTGGATATTCAAATGCAGCCTAGAAAATAGTTTCTTGTGTTAATTCCAGCTGCAGAATTTGTACCAAATACTTCCTTTCTCCTTGTGTCATCACTAGCTGATGGCTGAAAATAAACTTTCAGTATTGTTACTGAAACACTTTTAAAGCTCTTTTACAGTATTTTCAGAATATTATTTACACAAGAAAACAACTCTGTTTTTTTTTATATTCCCCTCAATTTTTTTGTTATTTGAAGCAGTATTATCCACTTTTATTATCCAAAGCATTAATCAGATTTAGCTGTAAATATCCTCTGGCTATTAAAATATAACTACAAATTAGGATGAAAGCCCAAAAGACTGGTAAGATTAGAAAGTCCTGGATCTACAAGGAACCACCCACAGGAAAGGTCATAAAGTCCAACCCCTTCCTCATAGATGTATCCATTCTATGGCATTTCCAACAAATGGTAATGCTGATTCAGTTTAAATATCCCCTTTGGTGATATGGAATTCATCATGTATTAGGTTATCTCCATCCATTTTTAGATAACTCTTACTGCTTTAAAATTTTCCTTTATCTTTAACCAACATCTAAGTCCTTATAATTTTGGTCTATTTGATTTAGAATCACCAAATTGCAGGATTAGAATGGATCATATTATCATGTATTTAGAATTGTAAGAGATCTTAGAAGGTATCTAGTCCAATATCATTTTACAGATGAGGAAACAGGCCTTGAAAACTTGAGTGACTTTTACAAGGTTATTTAAGGTAAGTGTGAAGTCTTAGAAATATTATTTGAACCTCAGACCTCTAACTCTGGAGCCAATACTCTCTCTACTGTAGTATGAATAATAATATTTGTTAACTGACAATTTATGAGAATCAAGAGGATGAAAGAGTCAAAGATAGGATCAAAGTCCCAAATATAGGAAATTTCAGGGGTAGTATAATGAATTCAGAAAGGAGATAAAAGTTTATGAAGTAAGATGATACATATGATATTCCTTGGAGGTTTTTTCATCTAAAAGGATCTTGACAGACTCTGGCCTGAATCTAATAAGATGAAATTCAATATATATTAAAAAAAAAAAAAAAAACCTCAGATCTTTCATTTTGGAAAACATACAATTGCAAAAGTATAAAATGTGGGAGGAATGAATAGATAAGAGTTGTTCTTTAAGAAAAAGGTTTGGAATTTCAGTGGACTGAAAGTTCACAGTGAGACAGCAATGTGATGTGACAGACAAATATTAACGTGATTTTAGGCTGCATTAAAAGAGGCATCATTTTCAAGTGATAGTCTTCACTGAACTCTGTCCTTATCAGAACTCATTTACAGCACTGAATTCAGGTTTAAGAAGAATGTTGATAAACTGGAGGGAATCTAGAATGGGGCAACTAGGGTGGTAAGGGACTGCTTCTATTTCATAGGAAGACCATTTGAAAGAACTAGGCATGTTTAGCATGGAGGTAAAAGGCCTGGGGCAGTAGGAAGCAGGTATGATTGTTGTACTTAAGAAATTCAAGGGCTCTTATATGGAAAAGTAATTTTAATAGTTCTATTTGGCCCTAGAAGACTTGATGCCATTTCTAAACATTAGGGCTGCCTTGAGAAATGGTTAAGTTCCTTTTCTGCAAAGACTAGATGACTACTTGTTAATTACGTGACAGGTAATGACTGGACTGGATGACTATTGAGGTTCTTTGTAACTCTCAAATTTCATTATTTTATGATATATTCAACTGAAATTTGTCTCTTTGTAGCTTCTACCAATGTCTCCTAGTTTTACACTCTGGGCTTTGTCACTTATTAGCTATATGATTTCAAAGCAAGTCACTTAACTCTAAAATGAAGCCTTTGAACTTTAAATTTATATGATCTTATAAACTCAATGCCTATCAAAACAATCCATTCCACTTTTGAATGGCTCTGTTCAGAAGATTTGCCTCAGAAGGAATCTCAGAGGGATTGCCTTTCTGTATCACCTGTGGGTCTTGATTCTTCTTGGACCAGGGCTTCTATCATATGAAAGTTCTTCAAATATTGGAAGACAACTACCATGTTCTCCATAAGTCTTATCTTCTTTAGGTAAAACATCCTCAACAGGTTTATATTTGACATGACTTTTTTTTTACAGTCACAGTTAACCTTCAGTTTATTGATGTTTCTAAACCAATAATATTTCCCTTTGTTCTATTCTCTCTCCCTTGGAAGGTAATTTTGTGAATGAATCTCCATAATAATTTTCAGTTGTCTCCTGGGATTTTATGTTCTGTTTGGCAACATGTTCCCACTTAGTAATGAGAATCTGTCACATGATGTCACCAATGGGTTGGCTGATGTACCTTACTTTTTAATGGGTTCATGAAATGTGTACTTAACCACTGACAGGAACATGATGTATCTTTTAAAAAAGTTTCCTCTTTCTATTAATTGAAGAGGGCTTGCCATTACCGAGAAGAAAACAAAGTTAAGTACACCCTCCATTCATCCTTCCTTGTCTCTGGAGAAATATTCTAAAAAAATTGACACAGGATGAAAGAGGCTTCAAGTATCAAGCTGTTGTCAGCATCACGAGGAGGATAAAAAGTGACCTAAAGATGGTATATCTTTTTGGGAACCAGAAACTATGTGTGTACTTTAATAAGTTACATTGATGTACTAATCTAAAACTTGAGATGGAATTCATACCCCATGCTGAATTGAATTGGTAAAAAGTAGAATATGGTAGAAAAAACACTGGCCTTGATATCTGAAGATGTGAGTTGAAACTCCATTTTTTTTTTCATTAATTACCTTAGGAAAATTACATAATCTCTCTGGAACTCACTTTTATCATCTGTAAAATGGATAATGTCTAAAGTCTTTTTCACTTCTAGACTTATAATCAATCCTATGAATTACTCTATGCTGGTATAATATCGCTGAATCCGCCTATTCTTTTTACCCTTACAAATAAAACTTGTAGCACAGAGTAAACAGAATGGGAAAAATAAGGGATGGGGGAGTTGGGAGAAAATTCTAGAGGCAGGCAATCAGTAATAAATTGTCAGGGCAGAAAAAGGCAGAATGATTAGACATTGAATATGGCACATTACTGTACCTAGACAACTAAGTCAGCACAAAGGCCAGGCTAGTTTCAAGAAGCAGTTTCTTCAAGGTGAAATTTTGAGATAAGGGAAATTTAAAAGTTAGTGAAAGTCTTGAGAACATGGATAAGATCTCCTAGATGGCACTGAATTTCCCAGGAATTGAAGCCAAATGTCCAGAGCTAGACTCTTTCACAATTAGGGGTCTAATGAGTGTTACAGGGTATCAGTTGGTCACTCAATCAATAAGCATTAATTAAACATCTACCATATGTGTAGGCATTGTGATAAGCACTGAACATACAAAAAAAGGCCAAAAAACAATTCCTTTCCTTAAGAGACTTACAGTTTAATGGGAGAGACAACATGAAAACCATTATGTAAAAGGGGATATTGATGGAATAAATTTGAAAAAAATCATTAGAGGGAAAGAACTGTTTTAGGAATTTGGAAAGAAAGAGAGGTCATTTTGGGTTAGATAGCATGGAAATGAGTTAAATTTAAAGGGTGAATAGGCTGTATGTGGATAAAAAAGTAAGGAGAGGCTATTAAAGATGAGGGGATTTGATTTTATGAATTGTTGTGGTCCCAAAAAACTAAAAACATCACCTTTCAGCCAACTCTCTGATGATGAAACTTTCTGGCCATACCATATTCCTAGGACTTTCACTAACTTCTAAAATTTTCTCTAATTCCAGGATGGGTCTTGGGCAGACCCAATCTATCAATAGCATTTACTCAAAGCTATTACAGTTTAGGAGCCTTTGTCAAAACTGTTACTCTGCTGCCATAGCTGTGAGATCTTAAAGTCCCTACCATACCACAATGAGGGGAGGTTAGAAGAGAATGTGAATTCAGAATCAAGTGCATTTAAGAGCTTCATTAACAGATGCTCCTGGATCCTGGATAGGTGAACCCTCCAGCTTCTTGCTCTTCTATAAAGTTTCTTTCTGGGTCTTTGCATTCTGAATCCTTTCTTCCTGAAATAGAACATTTCAACTCTGGCCTGACCTTGTCAGCATTATGATTTCACCCTTATGTAGTACTCTGCAAATAGAAAATGCTTAGCAAGTCATTTTTTCCCCTGTGAGTGAGCAAAAATGATTGCATGACACCTACAGGCTTTTTTTTTTTTTTTTTTTTTTTTTTTTGCTATTGCAGAATCTGGGGTGATTCCCCATAATATGCTTTCTGGATTATAGTGCATATGATGAAGATGTATCTGTTCTTCAAAGAATAAGGACAGCCTTTATCAGGGTTTGGGGGGTGGAGGGCAGATTAACAAGAAGAGAGAGACCAGATTAAAAAATGAATGATTAGTCCTCAGCTTTGGAACTTTTGTCCCCAGAGAGAATAATTGTTTTCCATTTTGAATTTAAAAGTCATGGAAAAAGCAATTATTTATTTCAAAGAGGTTTTATAGTATGGGAATTTTTAAGGTCTTATGAGTCTTCTGCAATCATAATTTGATTCAATTAGCACAACATTGTCTACACATGGTCAAATCTAGAGATTCTTTGATTTAGGCTTTGCATTGGACATCTTCCATATTAGTAGCAAACATCTATAGTGAGCATGTGATTTGACAAACATTATCCACACAGGAAAAACTGGTTGGATGAAGAATGCCTTCAGTTCACTCTGAAATGAAATTGGATGAATAATAAAGAGAGCTGGCACATGAGCATTTTTCTCTTTGACAAGCACTGTAAATAGACAATGAACTGAGCTCCCAAATGAATAGAAAGATGCAGTTATCTAGACTGTGCTGGAAAAATAATCTGCAATGCTTTTAATGAACTCACGCTTCACCATGATATAAAGACCATCCATTTAACATCAACATTTTCCTAGAGATACTATATGACTAGAAGGAAGGGAATACTAATATTTATGTAGTATTATAAGTTGTGTGTTGAACAATGTGAAGATGTATGGTGGAAATAAATATATCATAACATATTATTAGGAGTGAATTTCATAGACACAAAAGGGGATAATTGAAGCACAACCACCCATGGGCTCCATTGGTATCCACAAAATATCAAGATATTTGGGGGAAGTTTCCAAGCATGTTGGGTAGACCCCATCCCCTAAGTAGGATTTATAGAATGGCATAAATAAGTCACACAAATTCAGAGGCTAATGGAATGTAAGGTCCATCATTACAAGAAACATCAATGTTACTGAAATTGCATATCCATGAAAGTATGGAAGCACTAGAGCTTTTATAATGGAAGCATTTTATTTCTCTGAAACCTTCTGAACCTTCATTATTCCATGGAATTTCCCCCTAATTATCCTCTTGGTAGATTATAGAACCATTGATGCATGTGAGTAGGTCCATACAAAAAGCCTCACCAATACAATTAGAAATTTAGAACTGGAAGGCACCTTGGGGCTTGTTTAGGCCAACCTTCTAATTTTCAGATGAGAAAGAGGAAGCCCAGAGAGTCTTAGCCAAATACACAGAGGATGAAAGGAAAGAGACTCATTCAAAACCAACTCCTTGGACTCCATATTCAATACTTACTGTGCCCAGTGGAACATACTAGAAATTTGGGGAATGCTTTTCTGTGCTGTGCTGAACTGTTAATAAAGATATATCAAATTCAAAACCCAAGAGCTGATAGACAGAACCTCACCAGCTCCTGAAAGAGGAAGTGATTTTTTAAAGGTCACAAAAAGAATTAAATATCACTCAAGATTAGTGAATTTTCGAGATAACTTATTTGAGTAGATAGTCCAAGTAAGGTTATTTCCATTTTATTAGATGAGGATAACGATATATAGAAGTATTCAGTGACTTAAAATCACATATAGAGTAAATGAGATTTGAACCCTAATATTTAGAATGCCAAAATGAGTTTTCATTCTATCATGTCATTCAGAATATATGACAATATATATATTGCGATGATAGAGATGGTCTATCATGAAATCAGAAATATTTATTAGATGCTTTCATTGTGCTAAAACTGCAAAGGCCAAACAGAACATTCATATTTGACCCTTTGAAGTTTATTTACTAATAGTGGGAATAGGAGCATCTTATTACAGTTAGGAATAAAGTGTAGGCTAAAGAGAAATGGATAAAAAATATATCCCCTTCCCCTTTTCTCCATCCATATAGGTCCCAATGACATGGCAAAGTCACTCTATTCCTCTGGACCTCACTTTTGGGCAGCTAGGTGGCATAGTAGACAGAGTACCATGCCTGGATTCATCTTCCTGAGTTCAAATCTGGCCTGTGTTATAAGATACTGGGCATGTTACTTAACCTTTTTCTCTCGGTTCCTAATTTCTAAAATGAACTGGAGAAAGAAATGGCAAACCAGTTCATTATCTTTGCCAAGAAAACCCCAAATAGGATCACAAAGGGTAAAACAGGACTGAAAAGACTGAACAACCACAACAACAAAATTTGGATATTGTGTGTGTGTATGTATGTATGTGTGTGTGTGTGGTGGCCATAACTGTAGAATTGAACTAGACAATGTCTAAAGTCCTTTCCATCTCTGAAATACAAATTTTTTTTTCCTGTGGCTATAAATTTCTACATAAGTATCCAAGACTGAAAGTGAGGGCACTATTACATCTTCATAGTTACTTTAAACAGCCTAAAAACTTGTTTTTTAAAATATACATTTAACAAGAATTTTAAATAATACTAAATTTTCCCAAAAGGATTTTGAGAAAATTATGTTTACTTAAAAAATAAAACTTACTTCAGTGGGGCACAGTGAACTGTGTAACATAATTATATTTAAAAACTTTAATAAAAACATGTGAAGGATTTGAAAAGATTGGGTAACTGAACCTGCTATAAAAACTGGTTGATTTAGCTTCTTACCTTTCTATGTTTAATTAAATTAATTGGACCAAAGTTACTGGAATGAAGGTGCTGAGACATCAAAGTTTTTTCCATTTCTTTAATAAGGCTTTCTGATTGTGGAGGTTTTTGATGTTTACCCTCTATCTTCTTCAGAGGGAAGGAGTAGCCATAAGTGCAAAGGATACTGAGGAGCTGTGATTTTCAGAGTTTCTGGAAACCATGATAAAGTTCAGGAGGACAGCCAAGTAGGTAAATGATGAGATGACCACCCTGGGTCTCCTCCGTAAATTGCAGTCTGTGGAAAGGGAATGATGAGAGAAGACTGAAAGAGTAAGATGAGATTATCTTGAATGTGAAGAACCTTCAAAGCTACATAAAAGAGTTTGAAGTTTACTTACTTGGCAATATCCACTGAAAAATTTTGAACAGATGAATATTATGAACAGATCTATACATTAAGGGAGACTATTTTTGCAGTGACAGGAAGGATGGATTAAAAGTAGGATGGCAACATAGAGTCAGAGATCATAATATTACTGATTGATAAATTTATACTTAAAAGAGAATTTAGAGGCTACTCAGTCCAATCGCCTCATTTTGCAAATATAGAAACTTGGACATGATTTTCTCTAGATTGCTAGGGCTAGAAATTTCCCTAAAGCATGGAAGTGCAAAGTCCTGATATATTTGTCTGACATGGATGAAAATGAATGACTACTTTACTTTCCATTGTTTTTTCCCCTGAGCTTCTGCCAGCTTAGGTTAATTTTATTGAAAGATCTTGGCTACCTCTTACTTCTTTTTGTTCTATGGGGAAGTCCTGTTTTCTTGAAATCCATGACAGAGAATGGAGAGAACTGAGCCAGCTTTTATCATTGGACACAGTTAAAAACGTATGTCTGATAGGCAACAAGAACAAAGACTGGGCTCACCAGGCTAGTTTTAAAAGACCTGGATCTCTTTCAGACCTCCCCTGGGTATTGATTCACAATCTCTCTAAGGCCATATTCCTTTTTTATTGCTACTGAGGTACCTGACTATCTTGGTCTATTCTGGGCTTCCAACAAGAGAGTTCAGAGCCTACAATTCTCTTTTTAGTCTCTTACTTAGTTGTTTATGAATCTATTCTCTAGATTGTTTTGTTTTTAGAGCTCTGGTGGTGTAACTGATGAAGAGGGAATAGCCTGAAACAGAAACCCATTGGGTAGAGCCAACCCATCTTTTGTATTCTATCAGAGCACATGATTTAGATCTGAAGGTGACCTTAGAGGTCCCAACAGCAACATCTTCATTAACTTTGTTGTGCAGTTTTTCAGTCATGCCCAACTTTTTGTGACCTATTTTATGATTTTCTTGACTAATATACTGGAGTGGTTTGACATTTCTATTTCCAGATTATTTTACAGATGAGGAAACTGAGGCAAACAGGGTTAAGGTACTTGTCCAGGGTCTCAATTTTAGATCTTCTCAGTCTATAACCAGGGAATATCACATCTCTATAAACTTTGGTATTTACCACATTGGTGGCCTTGGACAAATTATTTAACCTGTCTGAACATTAAGTTTACTCACTTATAAAATGAAAGTCTTAGACTAGATGATCCCATTTGGGGTTTTCCTGGCAAAGATCCTAGAGTGGTTTGCCATTCTTTTTCTGGATCATCTTATAGTTGAAAAAATCGAGACAGAGTTCACCTACAAGTGAATTATCAGTCACACAGTTTATAAGTGTCTTAAGTCATATTTGAACTGATGAAAATGAGCATTTCTAAGTTCAACCCCACCGTGCCTTCTAAGCTGTCCCTCCTACAATTAGCAAAGGTAAAAGCCAAGTCTCAATTCATAATCCTAAACCCAACTCTTTCTTCTAGTCTACACAGCCTCTTTCAATGGAAAATTGGTGATAAAACCCATGCTCTTTGCATCCTTTTCTCACTGATTGCATACATGTGGATAATGTACTTTCAGTTTCTGGCTTTCCAAGCAAAAGAATACATATTCTTCTTTTCTCATCTCATAGAGTAATTCCTCTATTATATTGTTTATTTTGGTCAAACTCATCTCCTTACCTTAGCCCCATTACATAATTTGTAAATATGAGGTTATATCCATGCCTTAAAATACTTTTTGAAAGTTATTATATTTGGGAACTAAAAGTTCTTTTACATGGATATAAATAATAAAATTGTGACATTTTCTGATTTAAAGTCATACTTTCCCTCACTTAATTGCATAACCTTGTACAAAGTCATCTCTTTACCTCAGTTCTTGGCTTATATAATAAAGATAAATAATACATGGAAGTACCAAGTCCAATTTCATAAAGGTAAATATATTTGTTGGGTGAATGAATATAAGATGAATAATTTTATGATGCAGAGAAAGCTAGAAAAAGAGGGATAAATGCCTGAGTGAGCCTGGATGGGAAATCACTATGAAGAACTGGACAGATAGCACTAGGATAAGGGCAAGAAGGGCACTAAATAAAAGTGTAGATGAGAACAGAAGACACCATTCTCCTACTTCCATATTTTAAAGGAAAAAATTATAACACAGTGGGAAAGAACACAGAAAATGTATTACACTTCCAGTTCTACTACTTACTAAATTTATAACCTTGGGCAAGCCAGAGAACAGCTGTGAGCCTCAGTTTCTGTATCCACAAAATAAAAACATTGAATTCACACTTGAGTGACTAACTAAATCTCCTTTCCCCCTGGGCAGTCCTCCATGATCAGTGTCTTTCCTGGTCCCAGCTCTAAAGATATCCCTCCCTTATCCTTCAGGCTTCTGCTGTCTGAAGAGCACTAAGCTGATGAGCTAATTAGCCTCACTCTTTTTCATGCCTGAATTAATAATATGTTGTTCTGTCATTTCAGCATGTCAGTTCTTGGACCTATTTTGGTGGATTTGGACTCATCACCCTGTTTTGGTGTTTTCCTTGGCAAAGATATTGGAATTGTTTATCATTTCCTTCTTCAATTAATTTTACAGATGAGAAACTGAGGCAAACAAAGTTGTGACTTGTCCAGGTTCACGTAGCTAGTAAGTGTCTGAGGCTGGATTTGAATTTAGGAAGATGAAGCCCAGTGCTCTAGCATTATGGCACCATCTAGCTACCTTTCGATAGTGCTTTCATGTTTGCAAAGTACTTTAGGTATATGATATCATTTTATACTCCCTATGACTCTGGGAAGCAAATGCTAATCTTATGCTTATTTTACAAATGAGGAAACTTCAGGCAAACAGACTAAATGACTTGCCCGGGGCTCACATACCTAGTGAATGTCTTCTGGTGAATCTCAACTCAGGTCCTCTTGGTTTCAAATCAAATACTCTTTTCCCTGTACCTCCTCACTGTCTTAATTCTCACAGAAATTTTAACTTATGCAATTATCCTATCCTTGCATTGTAGTTTTCTGTATAGATACTGCTATCCCTTCTGGCTCTATAGGAATAGAATGAAGATGTATCTTATTGAGATGGAATAACAATAACGGTAATAATAATAACTCATATCTACATAATACCTTTAATGTTTGTAATGGTTTAATAAATCGAATCTCCTTTTATCCCCCACATCATTCCTATTTTATAGATGAGGAAAGTGAGACTAAGTGACTTGCTCAGGTCACACAGATAGCGCATGTCTGAGTATGAATTTTTATTTAGGGTGATGTTGGCCCCAGAAGGTAAAATTAGGGGCAAAGATAGAAGGGATAGTGAAGTAGATTTTGTCCCAGTATAAAGAGCTTCTTAACAATTAGAGCTGTCCATCAGTAGTATGGACAAAGGTCTGAGTTGTTTATCACTGGAGAAATCTGAATATAGGATGAATGATCATTTGTAGGGATGATGTGGAGGAGAGCCATACTTCAGGATTGGGGGGAGTTAGAGTAAGCAGATGCTCCCTGGGATCCCATGAAGTTCAAAGAGCTAATGATTTTATAATTTATAATAGCATAACATAATGATTAGGTTAATGTGTTATCCATTTCCAGGTGAGATATGTATGTTTTAATGGGGCCAGAGACTTCCAGAGACAGCATTTTCACTCAAAGTAATTACCTAAATGGTGGAGATGTCAGGGACAGGCTGGTGGTGACTTCTCTGATAAGAGATGCTCAAGTTGTACCATGTGGAGGGTCATTTTTTTCCAAGCTATTGTGACTAATAGCTTTCAGAGTTTACTGGAATGCTATGTGTGAATGCCAGGCTTTTTGATCATCTTTTTCTAAGTGTTAATGTGGTCCACTTTTTAGAAGTCTCTGATATTCTTTCTCCTTGGTTACCTCTGTGAGTAGATGAGCAAATACAGAATCACCAGATCTCAGAGTGGAAGAGTATTGAAGGTAATTTGTTCTTAGGCAGTTAGGTGGTCCAGTGGATAGAGTGCTGTCCCTGTAGTTAAGATCAAATTTTTGTACTGGACACTAAAGAGCTGTGTGTAATTGAAAAAAATCATTTAAATTCTTTGAGCCTCAGTTTTCCCAACTGTAAAATGGGGATAACTATAGAACCTACCTCTCAGGCTTGTATGGACAAACTGAGATGATATTTGTAAAGTATATTGCAAATTTTGCAATAAATGGTATTTATTGTTATTATTGATATGAGACACCCAGTATTCTAGACGTAGTCTGATCAATGGGGAGTACATATCTCCTCATTTAGTATAGTGTTTCTCAATGCTGCCCAAGATGATACTAGCTTTGTTAGCATCTACATCATGCAGTTTATTCTTATTGAATTTTGTCTACTAACTCCAATCCCTGTATATCAGATTTTTAAACTAACTAATGAAAGTAACAAAATAATTAGTGGGTTAGTAAAAGTGCAAGTAAATGTGGTCGAAGAGAACAGGGAGTAGATCCTTTTTGCTGGGTTTGTGGGTCCCTAAAGGAAACAATGATAATAACTTTACAGAATCCCTTCCTACTCAGTAGAGAGCTTTCCGGACCAGATTTAGGAAGTGGATATGTTATTGTCTCTATTTTATGGATGTTAAAACTGAGGCACAGAATCTTTTAATGTGCCCCTGTTATTAGGATTTGACACAATAGAAATTTTTTTTTATTTAATAGCCTTTTATTTACAAGTTATATGTATGGGTAACTTTACAGCATTAACAATTGCCAAACCTCTTGTTCCAATTTTTCACCTCTTACCCCCCACCCCCTCCCCCAGATGGCAGGATGGTCAGTAGATGTTAAATATATTAAAATATATAAATTAGATAAACAATAAGTATACATGACCAAACCATTGTTTTGCTGTACAAAAAGAATCGGACTCTGAAATATTGTACAATTAGCTTGTGAAGGAAATCAAAAATGCAAGTGGGCAAAAATATAGGGATTGGGAATTCAACATAATGGTTTTTAGTCATCTCCCAGAGTTCTTTTTCTGGGCATAGCTAGTTCAGTTCATTACTGCTCCATTAGAAATGATTTGGTTGATCTCGTTGCTGAGGATGGCCTGATCCATCAGAACTGGTCATCATCTAGTATTGTTGTTGAAGTATATAATGATCTCCTGGTCCTGCTCATTTCACTCAGCATCAGTTCGTGTAAGTCTCTCCAGGCCTTTCTGAAATCATCCTGTTGGTCATTTCTTACAGAACAGTAATATTCCATAATTTTCATATACCACAATTTATTCAGCCATTCTCCAACTGATGGACATCCATTCAGTTTCCAGTTTCTAGCCACTACAAAAAGGGCTGCCACAAACATTCGTGCACATACAGGTCCCTTTCCCTTCTTTATAATCTCTTTGGGATATAATCCCAGTAGTAACACTGCTGGATCAAAGGGTATGCACAGTTTGATAACTTTTTGAGCATAGTTCCAAACTACTCTCCAAAATGGTTGGATTCGTTCACAACTCCACCAACAATGCATCAATGTCCCAGTTTTCCCGCATCCCCTCCAACAATCATCATTATTTTTTCCTGTCATCTTAGCCAATCTGACAGGTGTATAGTGGTATCTTAGAGTTGTCTTAATTTGCATTTCTCTGATTAATAATGAGTTGGAGCATCTTTTCATATGACTAGAAATAGTTTCAATTTCTTCATCTGAGAATTGTCTGTTCATATCCTTTGACCATTTTTCAATTGGAGAATGGCTTGATTTTTTTATAAATTAGAGTTAATTCTCTCTATATATTTGGAAATGAGGCCTTTATCAGAACCTTTGACTGTAAAAATATTTTCCCAGTGTATTGCTTCTCTTCTAATCTTGTCTGCATTAGTTTTGTTTGTACAAAAACTTTTCAGTTTGGTATAGTCGAAATTTTCTATTTTGTGATCAGTAATGATCTCTAGTTTTTCTTTGGTCATAAATTCCTTCCCCTTCCACAGGTCTGAGAGGTAAACTATCCTGTGTTCCTCTAATTTATTAATAATTTCATTCTTTATGCCTAGGTCATGAACCCATTTTGACGTTATCTTGGTGTACGGTGTTAAGTGTGGATCAATGCCTAGTTTCTGCCATATTAGTTTCCAATTTTCCCAGAAATTTTTGTCAAACAGTAAGTTCTATCCCAAAAGCTGGGGTCTTTGGGTTTGTCAAAGACTAAGTTGCTACAGTTGTTGACTGTTTTGTCCCTTGAACCTAACCTATTCCACTGATCAACTAATCTATTCCTTAGCCAATACCAAATCGTTTTGGTAACTGCTGCTTTATAATATAATTTTAGATCTGGTACAGCTAAGCCACCTTCATTTGATTTTTTTTTCATTAATTCCCTTGAAATTCTTGTCCTTTTGTTTTTCCATATGAATTTTGTTGTTATTTTTTCTAGGTCATTAAAATAGTTTTTTGGGAGTCTGATTGGTATAGTGCTAAATAAATAGATTAGTTTAGGTAATATTGTCATCTTTATTATATTTGCTCGCCCTATCCGAGAGCATTTAATATTTTTCCACTTGGTTAGATCAGACTTAATTTGGACACAATAGAATTATAAAAGAGCTCCCAAATTTCTCTGTTAGATACAAAATACGGGGATGGAAAATCAAGAGCTTTTAAGGTAAGACTCTCAGAAATAGCGATTAAAAAAACCCTAAATTTGGTGTGATATGTTCTATATCTTTGTTTCTCAGAACAATGAATATGATGAATAAATAGCTGTCTGCCCTCAGAGAGGAAATTGAATATGCAATTAAAATTAAAGACTTTCTATTTGAGGGGACCTGTTAGATAAAATTATAGGAGGAAACAATCTGAGAATATTATTGTTTCACATATTTAGGAATAAAAGTAATTAAAAGATGCAAAACATATAGAGAAGGCTGTCTCAGAGGGGAAGGGTTGGGAAAAGAGAAAGAAAACCCAGCTGCCATGCTATATTGTATATAGATAGCATTTTTAGAAAGACAGTTCATGTTCTAGAGGGTGTGAATGAATGAATACCCCACCCCCAACCATATTAATTGGCCACCAACCTACAGTGCTGGCAATTTGCAAAGTAATCATTTATTATTACAGTGTATTTAAACATATCTCAGCCCACCCACTTTTTTTTTTTTAACTCTCCTACAAAATGCTCATCAGTAATTGGTTCACCAGGCCAGAAACTGGAAATGTTTGCCTCCATCTCATTTTATTCTTCTAATTCTTTTTTAAAGTTTTGATAATTTTTTTCCTAATTAGATAAAATAAATCTAACCTTTGGGTTCTTTTTTTGGGTTTGTTTTTTGTTTTTATTATAATTTTGATTTTTAATTTCTCTGTCACAACTCCTCACTCCTCACCTCATTAAGAAGGCAAGCAATTTGATAAAAATTAAAAAAAATTTATTCTTCCTTTTTTTGATTTCTTTTCTTAATCCTCCCTTTCCTCCCATCTTCACCCTTACTCTGTATTACTTATGGCATTAAGTAAGTATAATGGTATGACTATAGACCTGAAAGATCGTTAGAATCCATCTGGTCCAAAACTCTTATTTCACATGTTAGAGAAGTAAGGTGCATTCAAAGTACTGGTACCAGTGAGAACAAGTGTCATGCTAGCATTTGAAACCAGGTTCTCTGACTATAGAACTGGCCATCTTTCTAGTGTAGTACTCCAAGGTTCTCATCCAAGTTCAATTTGATTTGATTCAGTTCGATTAAAGTCAACAAATAATTATTAAGCATTTGCTAGGTGCTAGGTATATGAAGACCTCACAAAATCAGTTACTGTCACTGAGAAATTTTCCTTTCAAGGATTTTGCCAATTTAACTCTATTTACCCCTCCACTGGTATTTATTGAGCTAGAAAAGAGATTGCTACAACTATCAACTATTATAAATACAACTGGGATATGAAAAGAAATTTACCACTGTGACAGGCTCAAAGTGCATTGCTGAGAGGTGATAAATTTAGGGTGCAGATTGAGACATTAATTTTTTATATAATCCTTGGTGGAATTTATTTTTCTTTACTACGCATATTTGTTACTATATATATATATATATATAATATTTTCTTTTATAGTTACATTGGAATGGGAGGGAAAATTGATTTCTGCTCATTTTTAAAAATAGAGAAGTGATTGGGATATGATAACTGATGAGAAATATTGCATGTATTTTCAGATGAAGTCACTATATTCTAAGTTTTATGTAACTATTTTACAGTATTTTCTTATAAATTGATAGCAACGTATAAATGTTTGTAATGTAAAAACAAAGCAAATCAATCAATAAAATGGGGAAAAAAAAACAAAACTTGGGAGTGTATTGTCTTTGTGATGTCATATCTTCATTGTGAATCACAGTGTCGCCATTTTAAATCTAAAGAAATTAAGCTCAGGGAATGAATAATTTTGCATAAAGTCCTTCTCTTATCTTTCTGGGTCTCTCTGATCCCAGGTGCCACCAGGAACCATAGGGTATAATAGAGCAGGAGACACATGAAGCCCTTCCCTCTCCAACTCTCCTAGCTCCCCCCACCTTCCCTTTCTCCATTCTGGGCTGGACAATTGATCCTTCCATCCCCATACCCCTGAGAGGAGAACTTAGAGCCTGACTTTTCTTTAATTCTTGTGCCCACTCCAACTTCCTAATAGTCACAGGCAGCCTAACCCTGCCTCTTACCTCTCTTCTTTAACCCCCACCCCAAATTAGGGTATATAAATTCTGAGAAGATGGAGGGCCATTTGGTCTCATTTTCTACCCTAGTACTTTACCTTAAGGAATAGCGAATCTTTCATTTGCCTTGACATTATACAGTCTGAGTAATATACACACACATCTCTTCTTCTCTCCCTCCCTTCCCCTTCCCCTGCCTCCTTGTCTTCCATGCATATGTATATATGCAAAACATACGCACATATACATAGTATATAGATGTACATTATATACATAATATGTATACAACACAACCTTCTATTCCTCCACATTTATGAATACATGCACACACAAGCATATATATTCATTCATATATGTATCTATGTATATGCAAAAATATGTTTATATATATATATATATATAATATACTTAAAAATATGGAGAGCATACTAGCAGTGGGGAGATCAGGACAGGCTTCCTGTAGAAAGTGGAGTTTGAGCTAATTTGTGAAGAAATAAGGGATTCTAAGTTGCAGAGATGAAGAGGGAGTCTACTTCAAGCTTGTGTGACTGCCAGGAAAGAGGAATGAATATGGGAGGTGGAATATTAGAGGTAAGGAACAAACAAGGCCAGTTTGAGCAGCTCAGAGTACATGAAAGGATATAGCATGTTCTCCGGGCAGACAGGTTAAATTAGAGTCAGCTTATAAAGGATATAAAATATGAAAAAGGAGTTTACTTTTGATTATAGAAATAATTAGAATAGGAATTTATATGACACTTAAAAGACTAGAAATTATTTTTTCAAGCAATTTAGGTTGTGGACCTTGCTGGGACAAACGTATTGCATTGGATGTCTCTTTCAACTAGTTAATGTCACAGGAGATCTCATTGTACTGGACCCAAAGACCTAGGGGAAAACAAAACAAAAACAATTTCTCTCTCCCTTCCCTCCCTTCTTGAGATGGGTCATCTGAGGCTAATGAGAAGCTAAAAGCTCTCATTTCACAAACAAATAGTCAGCCAAAGTGAGCACCAGCATGTCCAGAATATAAATGTTCTATTCCCCCATCTATTGATGTTCACTATTCCCCAGGAGACAGAGGAGTAGGTTTGAAACCAAAAGACCCAAGTTCAAATCCTTGCTCTACCACTTTCTACATTGTGTAAATTTGGACAAATTTTCTCTGGGACTCAGCTCCTTTTTCTTCCCCTCCAGCTCTCCTTTTTCTACTTCCCTTCCTCTTTTTCCTCATCTTCTTCTCCTCTACCCTCTCCTCTTCTGTCCTTCTCTTCCCCTCTTCTTCCTCCTCTTCCTTTTTTTCCTCTTCCTTCTCTTTCTCTTCCTCCTCCTTCTTTCCTCTCCTCTTTTTCCTCCTATCAATCATTGGCATTTTTACCAACTGTCCTTCATGCCTGGAATTCTTTCCCCCCATGTGCATCTCCATCTTCTGGTTTCCTTGGCTTCCTTCAATACTCTGCCATCTACTAATAATCTAATACCATCTATTAAAGATAATCTTTCCCCATCCCCTCCTACTTCCAATGCCTTTCCTCCGAGATTATCTTCGATATATATATATATATATATATATATATATGTATATGTATGTATATAGGGTGTCTCTAAATCCCTCAAATAGGGTCACAAAGTGTTGGACAGAACGGAAATGACTGGAGAGTAACAATAAATCAAGTTAAAAATATAGTATAGCAAAAATAGTTCTTGGGTGATTAGGAGTTCTAATAGCTTCTACTTCCCAGGATAGTTGTGATGATAAAATGAGATAATATTTATGTTATTAATATTGTATTTGATACATAGTAAGCATTTAATAAATGCTATCATCATCATCATCACCATCATTTTTTAAAATTAAAATTCCAATTCTGATCCTTACCAAGTTTACCTGGGTGAGTTACTTAGCTTTTCTGGAGCTCAGTCTACTGTTATTAAATAGGATTAATGATACCTGTATTACTTATCTCTCAGTGTTGTAAGGACAGTTGTTTAATGTCACAGAACTCTTATTGTTTCATGATTTTCAAATGTCACCCATTAAGTAAACTGTTTTTCACTGGATTTAAGCCAGAGGACCTATAGTCAAACCTTGTTTCCAATGTGTGTGGCCTATGTGACCTTGAACACGGTTCTTTTCTATGCAATTGTGAATTTTTTTCATCCATTATATGGAGGTATTGTGGGGGTTGGAGTAGGAAGGGAACAAAAATTCATTAAGCATCTATTATGTTCCAAGTACTCTGCTAAGTGCTTTACAAACATGATCTCATTTATCCTAGCATTGAACTAGAAAACCTCTAACATTGAATCCTGTAATTCTGTGTTCCTTTCTTAAGGCATACATAGCAAGCTAAATAGGCAGGTAACTGTAGCCATGCCCATGGAGAATTATGTCTCTTTAGAAAGTACAAGTACAAGGTGAATCCTCTCCCCTCTCTACCTTTCAACAAGACTCTATTCATAGTGATATATCTATTAATATTAAATCATCAGACCTCCAGGCAGGGAGGAGAAGCTGTCTATTATGCCTCATGAATTATCTGAATTATAGTTCTACAGTGATATGTTTGTCTTTTTAACTGAATATTTTCCTACTGAAGCTGTTTAACTATTATATTTTAAGATGCAAACTCCATTCTGTCTCTTAATCTGTATTCTGTCTGCCTTGAAATGTTTTCATTCAATTTTTGCATTATGTCCAATATGATGAATTAGATCCATGGCATCATTGAATAAGTGTCAGTAAAGACAGATTGAGAAAGTTGAAAGTAATGTTATTCAGTGATAATCCATCACTTCCCTGCCCCCTCCCCAAATGCCAGAGACTTCTATTAAAAAGTAAATTACTCTATAAGCAACATAGATTCTTACATGAATTGAATTTTCAAACAACCTTTTTCATCTGATATCAAAAGCTCAGAGAAACTATGGTTTGGGTATGGAAAACCCCATTGTGAGTAAAGAAGAAAAAAAAAAACAATTGAAAAGCATTCCTCATGTCCTCCTTGCCACTAGATTTGTTGCTACATTATCTCTCAGACTCTAGATACATATTTATACAACTCATGCCTCTCAGATAATGCTTCCTTATGTATTAACCCAAGCATCAGCTTCTTCTGCTCTAGATGCTTCCCTGGTTTCCACTAACTAAACATAAAATACAAACTCTTCAGCCAAGTATTCAAGGTTTTCCAGAATCTTCCTTACTAGATTTATTTTTTTGCTCACCTCCATATCATATTCTCCCTCCAAACAAAGCTACTCTCTGTCCCTCTTTATGTACTTTTCATTTGCTCATCTTTATGCCTTCATTCACACTCTTTTCTTTACATAGAATATCCAACTTTTCACCTTTCTACATACATGCTAAATTTGTACCAGCCTCTAAATCCCCACTCAAAAAGTTATCTTTCAGATTTAATTACCAGTTGTTAATGACTTTCTGCCTTCTGATCTCATAATATAACTTAATTAAGCTGCAGTCATCAAGTATTATTTTGTATTATAGCTACTTGCTAGTAGGTCATATCCTACTAGACTATAATTCTTATATTCAGAGATATAGGAAGTAATATTGGTACTCAGGACAAATATCAAAAATCTTACCCAGGGCAATCCATGGAAATCCTCAAGTCAACTTTGTAATTTATGATATGAAAAATAATATGAAGAATAAATTCATTAGAGGAATTGGTTGTCATGCTTTTAGAGTACCTATATTAACTTATGCAGCCTCTAAATTTCAGTGCCATGGTGAAAAACTCTAGTCATCTTGCCTTAGTTATGGTTAAACTTGTACTTATTAAGAATGTAATTTTTTTTTAAAGAAAAATTTTGAAAGACTTAAGAATTCTGATCAATGCAATGATCAACTATGGTTTCAGAGGAATACCAAAGGATGATACTTAACTCTCGTTGAAGAGGCGATAGACTAAATATTTGGAATGAGCCACATATTTTGGCAATTTATTTTGCTTGCCTGAAAATTTATTGAAAGTGTTTTGTTTTTCTTTTCCCCCCAAGGATTAGAAGGGAGAAAAAAATGATTGTATGATAATTGGGGGGAAAATTAATGAAGTAGAGAGGTTAGGGTTACCACAATGACCATGACAACACTTTCTCCAACTATGCAATTAGGTAGGTATAAGATTATAGGTGACACAAAGGCTAGCATTTTGACCTTGGAGCATAAAGACCTGTTTGATTCCAATCTCAGACTCTTATTAGATGTATGATTCTGGGTAAGTCACTCAATATATTTTCTTCATCATTATGAAGATAATACTGTTTACCTCACAGGGTTTTTGTGAAGATCAAATGAGTCAACATGTTTAAAGTGTTTATAAAAATTGAAGGGTTATATAAATGCTATTATTATTATTATTATATGGGGTAGCTTGGTAGAGCAGTGGATAGAACATTGGCCTCAGAATCAGGGAGGCCCTTTTTTGTGAGCTTAAATCTGGATTCAGACACTTACTAGCTATGTGACCTTGGGCAAGTCACTTAACCCTGTTAGCCTCAGTTTCCCCATCTGTAAAATAAGTTGGAGAAGGAAACAGCAAATCACTCTGGTATCTTTATCAAGAAAGCCCCAAATTAGGTTACAAAGAAACCAAAACAACTGAACAATAACAACAAAATATTGTCCCCAATTTAGGTTCTCCCTCTTCCATGTACTTTCCTCTGATCTCTACAGTTAATGTGAACTTTATCTCATTGAACAAAGTACCTCATTTCCTAATTTTGGGCATTTTTCCTGACTATCTCCCATGCATAGAATACTCCTTTTCCATCTCTTCTGCCTGGCTTCCCTCACTTTCTTCAAGTTTAGTTAAAAGCCCACCATCTAAAAGAAAGCCTTTTTTGACTTCCCCCACCCCCAATTATTGTGCCTTCCCTGTTATGATTATCTATAGTTTATTCTATATAGAATTTAAGTATATATGTATTTGTTTACATGTGGTCTTCCCCATTAAATTATGAGTTCTTTGAGAATAGGAACTGCCCTTTGCTTTTCTTTATATTCCTAGCAATTATTGCAATATCAGGTTCATAGTAGGTACTTAATAAAAATTTGACTGACAGACTTTCAAACTCTTTCCTGAACTTGCCATGTTCTAATTTACAATATCATTATTTAACTATGTAGTTCATCTCAACTAATAACAACAATAATCAATAATTAATGTATATGCCATTTAATAGAACTATATAAGATTTCATTTGATCCTTGTAACAATTTTGTGAAGCAGATATATTAGAAATAATAACTACCATTTTACTAATGGGGAGTGACATTCCATGGCCAGATACAATGATAACACTAAATCTCAGTTGAGATCTGAATCCAGACTGTTCATTATTGTGAGTGCAGGACTTTTCTACTACAAAGACTCCTAGCTAGCACAGTAGATAGAATTCTGGGCTGGAAATCCAGAAGACCTGAATTCAAATTTAGCCTCAGACACTTACTAACAGTGTGGCCCTGAGAAAAGCACTTAACCACTGTCTGCTTTGATTTCCTTATCTATTAAATGAGGGTCAATAAAAATACCTACCTCACAAAATTGTTAAGAAGACAAAATGGGATCATATCTATAAAATACTTAGCATAGGGCCTAGCACAAATTAGGAACCAAATACCAGTTTTCCCCCCTTTCCTTCACTCTAGCATACTTATTACATACTCATTATGATATATAAACTCTGAGGATAGAGACTGTAAATATATGTAAATATATCCCTTCAAAATCTGTAGTAGTTCTTGTTTGTTGGGTGGGGGGGGATTTTGGTAGGGACAGAACATACGCACATATAAAAATAAATAATTTTTAGAAATCATTCTGTTGCACTACCTACTTCACATGGTTATTAAGAAGAAAGTGCTTTGTAAAGCTTAAAGTATTATTTCTCTAACATGGTCGATACATTCTGGGTAACTGATAGCATTTTTATGCAGTGATGCCTCAGAAACCTTTTTCCCACAGTGCACAGTTGGTGTGGTTGACCTCCCAGTTATATATTTTTAGAAGCATAACACTACCTACTATAGCCATTCAATCTACTAACCAGGCCTTCCATTGTATTGCCAACACACTTAGGAAGAGACTTCTGAAAGATGCTCAGCTAAGATTTCCTCTGAATTGAAGTAGATAGAACAAGCTTAAAGGAACAATATGTACACTTCCCTCTCCAAAAATTGGATGCACCACTCCCCATCTCAACAAAACCAAGCACTTCAGATGTCTGAGAGCAATAAGGAGATATCACAAATAAAGTTTGATTAGCATTGGCTGAATGTGAGACATTTCTGAAATCAAGGGGTGCCTTTTAACGTGTTCAGAGCAGGAATGAAAACAGCAGGTTATTTTGCAGAATAACCTTAGACTGAGTGGAGCATGAGTCATTCTTCTTCCCTCAGATGAAAATAGAAGAGGCAGAGAGACCAGAAGGCTTCACTTCTTGAGAAACTACATAGTTTAAAGGACCTACATCCCAACAACTTTGTTTTTGTCTTCATCTCCTGCAAAAAGGGAAGAAGAATTATTTCTATAAAAGTTCATATTTCTGAAACTTTTTAAAGTTTACAAATCATCATGAAGTAAGTAGCAAATAGGTGACTAGTTCCCTTTGTGCATATGAGGGAAAGAGATGAAGTGGTCAGTGGTCATCAGTCAGAATGTATTTGCAAACTCATGTTTGAACTGGTTTCCCCAACTTCAAATTCAGTGTTGTTTCCACTATGATGCTTCATGGACTCAGAATAACTTCTAAGACATTGCCCCCGCCCAAAGAAATAAACCAAAAAACAAAACAAAACAAAACAACAACAACAACAAAAGCAAAACAAGAACAAAATACATGGTTTTCATGGTTTTTATTTTCTCAATACTGAAAAAGAGTTAAATGATTATATATATATATATATGTATATATATATATACACACACATATATATACAAATCTACGAACTTATATATATGTGTGTGTGTGTGTGTGTGTGTGTGTGTGTGTGTACCCTTAACCATTTCCAGGAACCAATTTTTATGAATGTTATAATCTTTTTTTATTATACCTTTTTATTGACAGAACATATGCATAGGTAACTTTTCAACATTGTCCCTTGCACACACTTCTGCTTCAAAAAGTTACTTAACCCTGTTTGCTTCAGTTTCCTTATCTGTTAAATGAGCTGGAGAAGAAATTGGTAAACCACTACAGTAGCTTTGCCAGGAAAACCCCAAATAGAGTCATGAAGAGTCACATATGATGGAAATGAATGAATGATAACAATAACATTTATCTATTTACCTATATTCCTTCTTTCCTTTTTACTTATTTCTCATTTATCACTCTTTCCAACTCCTATCTATTTGTCTATCAATCTATCTATCTAGTAATCCTTGAAGGCTCAGTTTTTATGGCTATACCCTTCATCAAACTTTATCTCCCCACTGACAAGTATCATTTTAATAAGAATATAAGCAATATCTGAATGTAACCCTACTCCTAAAATGAAATCTCATTGGAAGAAAAAAAATGAAGATATGACAAAACTGGTTATACAGATGCAATATTTTTATTTGTATTAATTTGCTTATATTTTCCTTCTATGCTTTTTTATATTTCTGACAACTTAAAGTTGTTTTTTTTAACCTTACTGGAATTTGGTTAAAACAATAATAATTAAAATGAATTATACTAAATCAATATTCTAGATCAGGGGTCCTCAAACTACGGCCCACGGTCCAGATACAGCAACTGAGGACATTTATCCCCCTCACCTAGGGCTATGAAGTTTCTTTATTTAAAGACCCACAAAACAAAGTTTTTGTTTTTACTATAGTCCAGCCCTCCAACAGTCTGAGGGACAGTGAACTGGCCCCCTATTTTAAAAGTTTGAGGACCCCTGCCTAGATTACCCAAGTGAGATTTGGGGAAAACCTGAGATTTTTATTTTTAAAAAGAGATTAATACTTTCTTTTGATTTCTCATGGCATTTTTTTCATACTGTTGCAATACACTTGCTACTCTTTCATGTCCCAATCTCATTTCAATTATAAAATAGTTATCCCAAAGAATACTGGGATTGTGTTTTATTCCTCACAGTGTCCCTAATTGGTTAGGACAGGTGAATAATATTGTAGCAATAAAATTCATCAAAGGAAACTAGAGAAGAAAGGTCATGGAGAGCTATCTGACAAAGATGGTATAGATTTTGTCATTGTTTAATGGGGTTGAATTTGTAAGGTACATTTCTTAGTGGCCAATCCAAATCATGATATGATCATGTTGAAGTCAGAATCAAAATACCTGTTCAAGTCCCAACTCTGCTTTTTACTATCTGTATGACCTTTAACAAGTCACTTTCTTCTCAGATCCTCAGTTTGCTTATTTTTCAAGTGAAAGCATTAACCTCAATGATTGCTAAGGTCATTGGAAGCCTCATAATCCTGGGATTATTATAAATTCTTTCTAATGATCTTACTTCCCATTTGAATATTTATCACCAGGTAAGCAGTGGTGCCTTAGTTTTAGATGCTTCGTGTCTCAGTTATGAAAGTAAATAGGGATACTGGAATGTTAGAGTTGGGAAAACTTTAGAGATTCAGTTCATCCAACCCTCTCACTTCACTTTAGAGATAGGGAAAATTAATATTAGTAGTAGTATTAGCATTTTGTAAGATATTACACACATTATCTCATTTTAACTATTATCTCCATTTTACTATTAAGGAAATAAGATAGATTTTTCAGAATCACATAGTTAATAAATATCTGTATTCAAATGCTGGTCTTCTTGACTTCAGAGAAAGTTTTTAATTTATATCACCAGTTAGCTTCCTTTAAACATGGGAATCAATCAACAATTAAATGACATTTATTAAACACATATTATGTGCCATGCAGTGTGTTATAGACTAGGAAACTAAAGACAAACTGAGAGTCCTCATTTCCAAATATCTTATATTCTAATGGGTAGAACAACATGAATACAGAATTTATATAAAATGAGTACAAAGTAGATTTTGAAGGGTAAAGTTGCTGTTTGTCCTTTGTTCTCTAAGAGGATCATAATATCAGGAAGATGATATCATGACTTGCAAGTGAATAGATTTAAGTGAGGGAGGGTTATTCAAAGTCACCAGCTTCTCTTTCTCTTCCAAAGACATGTGGCTTTATGGCAAGCTGTAGATCAGAATGCCTGAAGATGGCTCCAGATGCAGGGAGAAACTTGTGGCCTTTTAAAGCTACAGTCTTTGATTGAGGCAACTATCCATTCAGTGATTAAGGCTAGGTAAGAAATGAGACAAGAAGTGATTTTTTTACTTAACCAAAAAAAAATTAATCTAGGAGGGGAAGACCCTCAGGGTTTTTGGCCAAAACAGAAACAATCATTATTGACACTCACTATGAGTCATCAACACCCAAAAGATGATCAAGTTAGGCTTGCCCTGGAGCCTATTGTTGACCAAGCTGGAGTTATTTGGGTTTAAGGCATGATCGTCAAGAAAGAAATCTAGCCTATAAACTTCAAGATATCTTAAAAAGGTTTCAGCAATCAAAGTTTACATTCCTTTGGGCACAGCACCCATAGGACAGATATAATACCCAATATGGACAGATGGAAAGGAGGGAAGGAGAGTAGGGAAGGAAAGAGATGCATTGCCTAAGTGGAACTGGTCAGTTGGGTCCCCAGTAGGTAAATACAACTATCCCAAGTTGTTGTTTGTCCTTCATTCTCAAAGAGGATCATGACATCATAAAGATGGTGCCATGAGTTGCAAGTAAATTGTATTTACGTGAGGGAAGGCTGTGCAAAGTCATCAGCCTCACTCTTTCCTCCAGAGCTATCTGAGTCCAGTGGCAACATATAGATCAGGACAATTGGAGGTAGCCTTGGAGGAATTAGGAAAGCTTTGTCCAGGAAAGCCCCAACTAATGGGATTTAAGTTGAGTGTCAAAAAGAAAACAAAGGAAAATTAATGAAAAACAATTTAACTACTTGCTAAAACCATTGTTCTTTGGTTTGAGCGAAAAAAGATACAAAGAAAAAAAAACTACATAGTTTTTGCTCTCAAAGAGCTCACACTTTCCCTGACAGAGATAATATGATATAAAGTTCAGTTCCAAGGCACGTGGAAAGCTCAGAAATCATGAAGGTATAGCTGAGAGTGGATGGCAAGGCCCTAAAGTCCCTAGTTGGTTAATTCATCACAATTTTGAGGGTGTCTAGAATGTACAGGCAGATGGCAAAGCCTGGAGACTTTTAGGAGGCAGTGGCAGTCAGATAGTAAATCCTGGGGCTTATCATACTCTATCTTATAAGAAGGAATGAGGTAATTGACTTCCATCTCATTCAAACCCTGTGAATAGTCAAGCAGTTCAAACAAATGGGTAAGATTTTCCATTTGCAAAAAGTTATCAAACTGTGCATACCCTTTGATCCAGCAGTGTTACTACTGGGATTATATCCCAAAGAGATTATAAAGAAGGGAAAGGGACCTGTATGTGCACGAATGTTTGTGGCAGCCCTTTTTGTAGTGGCTAAAAACTGGAGACTGAATGGATGTCCATCAGTTGGAGAATGGTTGAATAAATTGTGGTATATGAAAATTATGGAATAATGTTCTGTAAGAAATGACCAACAGGATAATTTCAGAAAGGCCTGGAGACTTACATGAACTGATGTGAGGAAATGAGCAGGACCAGGAGATCATTATATACTTCAACAAAATACTATATGATGACCAGTTTGATGGACAGGCCATCCTAGCAAGAGATCAACCAAATCATTTCTAATGGAGCAGTAATGAACTGAATAGCTATGCCCAGAAAAAGAACTCTGGGAGATGACTAAAACCATTACATTGAATTCAACCCTATATTTATGCACACCCATTTTGATTTTTCACAAGCTAATTGTACAATATTTCAGAGTCTGATTCTTTTCTACAGCAAAATAACGTTTTGTGGGTATACTTATTGTGTATCTAATTTATATTTTAATATATTTAACATCATGTCATCCTGCCATCTAGGGAGGGGTGGGGGGGTAAGAGGTGAAAAATTGGAAAGAGGTTTGGCAATTGTTAATGCTGTAAAATTACCCATGTATATATCATGTAAATAAAAGGCTATTAAATAAAAAAATAAATAAATAAATTTAAAAAAAAAAAGATTTTCCATTTGGTCCTCCTGGGTGAATTCTGGGAAGGTTGCCACGAATGCCAGAGATCCATGGTAGAGATGGTATATCCAGTGTGCAGAGCAGCTACTGGGTTACAATGGCTACATTATAGAATAGATGGAGAATATTAAAGAATAAAACGATTGGAAAAATAAGAACTGTCCAAGTCATGATAGAGGGATTTCAATGTCAGATTGAGGAGTTTATTTGCATATGATCCTAGTAGCCATAGGGAACTACTGGAATTTAAATCTTTAGCTTGGTGGTTCAGTGGATCAGATCTTCTCTCAGACATAGCTAATAAGCTATGTGCTTCTGGGCAAATTATTTAAGCCTTTATCTGCCTCAGTTTCCTCAATCATTAAATAAGGGATAATATTAAGTCCTCCCTTCTAGGGTCATTGTGAAGATAAATAAGTTAATGAAGTAAAGCACTTTGCAAAACTTAAATCATTATGTTAGCAATACCTTTTTATTATTTATTATTTTATTATTTTATTTATATTATTTAATGTAAAATAGTTTTCATATCATTTAATTGTTATATATTAATACATGCTATTATAATAATTAAATTACACACAATAGAAAAATCAGGATTCAAACTCAATTCTTTTACTTCAAAATTCAACATTATTTTTCCTATTACACAGATACTCTGTATTTTAGAATATGTAACTCTTCAATCAATTAATCAACAAATATTTGTTAAGCACTACTGTGTGCCAGGCACTATGGTAGGCCCTAGGGATACAAATATAATAAATAACATAATTCCTGTATGCTAATGGAGAATACCAGAAATACATACATACATACATACATATGTATAATACCTGCAGAGTAGATGAATACAAAGTAGTAGTAAGTAGGAGGAGTTAAAGGGATTAAGAATGTTCCAAATATTGAATGTCACATAGTACTAAATGATCTTCCCCTTTCCCTTCCCCTTCCCATTATCTTTTCTTTAAAGATCATAACTTACTTTAAAAAGCAACAACTACAAATTCTGGCAGTATTTATTACGTCCTTGCATACAGCTATAATCATCCAGATGAAAGGAAGTTTTATTTCAATGACCTCAGAGAGCATTTTCCTTAGTGTGCTTGCCTAGACCTCTAGGGACAGCAGTCTGCCTCTAAAAAGATTGCTATATAAAAAGTGCTAATGCCAGAGCCAAGCAAATATTTCAGATGATAAATTTTGGACAAAGCCATTTTGCAGACATACATTTGTGCTGACACACACCCCAACAGCCCCTTTCCTTGCAGGTGTTTGTAGCTCCAGAAAATTCTAGGTTTTCAAACATGCTTTCCAAAGTGAAATTAGTCTGTCACTAGTTCTGCTGCATCCAGATTGTTGGGCTTGAACCCTTGGAGAAAGATTAGTGTCATTTTTTAAGTGGAAGAGTAGAGTGAGGAAGAGGATAATTCTGAATACCTTGACAAGAGAAATAGGGAATTGTAATGACAGAGTTAGGCTTAGAGGTCAGGAGACAGAGTTCTAACTGCATAACTTTAGGCAATGAACCTCCATTTCCCCATCTATAAAAGGGGAATGAGTAATATTTATGCAGACCTCCCAGCCTTAGAGAGTTGCTGTGGGAATCGAATAAGATCATGGATGTGCCAGCGTGTTGGTAACTCTAAAGACCTAAAGAAGCATAAGGGTTTTCATTTACAGAATCACAAAGGCAGAACTGGGGGAAAAAAATTAGATATACCATTTTTCCAACCTGTACTGTATAGGGATTCAACCTTTGCTAGAGTTCCTGTAGGGAGAGAGAAACTACTACTTTCTAAAACGTCTGAAACACTTGGATAGTTCTCATCTCTGCCCTCTAATATATGCAATTTAAATTTGTTGTTGTTATTTACTTGTTTTTCAGCTGTGTCTGATTTTTCATGAATTCATTTGAGGTTTTCTTGGCCAAGATATTAAAGTGATTTACCATTTCCTTCTCTGGTTTATTTTACAAATGAGAAAACTGAGGCAAACAGAGCTAAGTGACTTGTCCAGGGCCACATGGCTAGTACATGTCTAAGGGCAAATTTGAACTAAGAAAGATGAGTTTTCTTCATTGTAGGCTTGGCATTCTATCTATTGTGCCACCCAATTCTCTTTCCACCTAACTCCCCAAGAACTTAAATTTACCTCTATACACTTTCTACCCACTGCTTTTTGTTCTTCCATCTGGGGTCAAACAGAACAAGTCTATCCTTTTATCCACTTGACAGCTCTTCAGAGAACTTGATCACAGCTGATGCATTCCCTCTAAATCATCTTTTCTCTGAATAAACATCTCAGTTCCTTCAGCTGATCCTTATGTGTCATAAACTCAAATCCCTTCACCATCCAGATTGCATTCTGTTGAACACTCCAGCTATTTGATATCTTATCCAATATGGGTCCCAGAATTAAATTCCAGCTGTTTTCTGACTCGGGCAAAGAACAATGGGACTGCTATTTCATCCTTTCTTAATGCACCCTAAAAGTACATTCACTTCTTTAGCTGACATTTCATACTATTAACCCATATTTAGTTGGAAGTCCACTAAAACACCTAGTTCTTTTTTTTTTTTTAATGATCTACTTTCTAATCATGTCTTAGTTTTATCTATAAAATGAGGAAATTGGATTCCATGATGTCTTAAGATCTGTTCCAAATGTTCTCAGTTTAAATGATTCTGTCATGTCATTAACACTTTAGTGTGAATTAGTTTGATAAATTTCCTTTCCCTCTCACCAAGAGCATTTGCATTTAAAGAAAGATGGCTATAGTAAGATGATCCCAGCCATCTTTCTTTAAATTCAATTGCTCTTGGGGAGGGGAAAGAATGGAATTGAGAATGGTTGAAAAAGTTGTAGTATATGGAGACAAAGTTCTACTGTGCTTTAAGACATGATGAGCTTAGTGATCTCAAAAAGGGCATGAAAAGACTTGCATGATATGATGAAAAGTGAAGTGAGCAGAACCAAGCGAACATTGTGTATAATAACAGCAACATTATTTTAAGAACAACTTTAAGCAACTAAATGATTTTGATCATTATAAATAAACAAATTAAAAATAAAACACATATGAAGAGAGACATTATCTGCATCTAGAGAAAGAACTAATAGAAACACATATAAGATAAATTTACATACATGCAAGCATACATACATAACTATATATGTAAACAAAATCTTCCTTTTTGTCTCTAATAATAGACATATTTCAGACTGGGGTTGGGGGCAGATAACAATGAAAAAAATTACATGAAAACTTTGTTGTATATTCGGAGGGAATAGAAAGTTGTAATGGAAGGTTTGAATCTGTTCAATCATCTTTTTAAATATGGAACTGCTTTGTTTTCTTCCATGAATTGAAAATACAATAATTTTTTTAAAAAAGAAAGATGGCTATAGCAAGATGATCTCATGATAACAAATTAATAAAACTGAAAGTATTTGATGTTTTAGCATGGGGAGATATTTAGAGACAGAGTAGACCTTTTGAATTCCAAAGATAAATGTCCACTGTGCTCATATATAAATATAAAACCTTGGAGAAAAAAGATGGATGGATCTGCAAAAGGAGGATTCATGGTATTTTCTTTTTGCTCAATTGTTTTTTTGTGCCATCTGAGTCTGTAACTAGTAGCTGGAAAACCTACTGGGCAGATGTTGTCTCCCTTAGTGTTCCTCCAGAAAATGCCAAGCACAGCAGATATACAGTAGATGTTGCGCAAAATAAAATAGAAAATAAAAACAATTGCTTTTAATGAAGGATGATCTTGGGGAGAAGGCAAGTGGTTGAGAATTAGAGATCTGTTCATTTATTCTTATTGGCTAGTAAAAATGCTATGGAGGCATGTTTCATACCCAAACCATTTTGTCATGAAGAAAATGAGAGAAAAGATGAGGCAGGAACAATGTTCCCAAGATACTGCTCTGTAGAAATTGTTGCATTTGTCCATGATCCCTTGAATATCTACATTGTAAAGTTCCTTAGACTTTCTCCAGCCTTTAGCACTTTCCAACTGTAAACTTGCTTAAAAAGCACTAGACTGAGGCAATGGAAAACCATCAAGGTTGAAGTAATATCATGTCACTCATTCTACACACTGGACCAGGAGTTATAAGACCCAGACTGAAAACATTTCTGTGTCACTAACTAGCTAAAATGACTCGTGAATTCTCTCTGGGCCCTACTTTCCTCATCTATCAAATAAAGACATCAAACACGATGATCTCCAAGTGTCCTTCCACCTCTAACTTTGTTCTATTCCATTTCCTTGGTCTTCCTTGGAAACTTTTGACAAACTAAAGGATTGGGTTGAATTGAATCCTATCTCTGAAACTTATTTCCTGTGTGACTTCAGACAAGCATCTTAACTAACCTCAGTACCCAGTATGTTCATCTAATAAGAAGTTGGATTAGATAGCCTCTGTGATCACTTCCAGCTTTAGAACTATAATATGAATAAAGTAAAGTTTAATGGGGATATACATTATATAATTTTCAGTCATGCCCTATTCTTTGTGACCCCATTTAGGGTTTTGTTAACAAAGATATTGGAATGGGTTGTCCATTTTCTTCTCCAGCTCATTTTAGAAATGAGGAAACTAAAGCAAATAATGTTAAGTGACTTGCTCAGGGTCACACATCTAATATATGTTTAAGACAAGATTTGAATTCAGGAAGATGAGTCTTCCTGATATCAGTCCTGATATTCTTACCACTGTGCCACCTAGCTGCACATATTGAAAACTGACATATCTATGTGTATGCAGATCTATCTATTTATGTGTACACACACATATATATACTCATACATATATGTGTGTACATATATACATATAAATATGTATCTAGTCATATATGTATATATAAAGAGAAAGGGGGAAAGGCAGGAAGAATATAGAGAGGAGAGGAGGGGAGGAGAAAGTAAAGGAGAAAGAAAATGAGGGGAGGAGAGAAGATGAGAAGGAAAAGGAGGGGAGAAAAGAAAAAAAGAAGAGGAAGGTGAGGGGGAGGAGAATGGCATAGAGGGGAGGGAAGGAGGGACACAAAGAGACAGTTATGGTTAGGTTCCAAAATTATCTTCACAATTAGCTTCCAAAGAGGTGATAGTCATAATGTGTAGTGGCCTCGTTAGGCCACATCTACAATATTGTTTTTATTTTGGGAAAGATATTGATGAGTTGGATAGCATCCCAAGGAGGCTGCAGCCAGATCTAGTGAAAAACCTTCAGGTCAGTTGAAGGAATCTGACATGTTTCACGTGAAGAGAAGACCCAGAGAGTACATGATAGTTGCTCTTTAAGCTTTTGAAGATGTTGGATGAAAGGGGGAAGAGAGAATAGATATTGTGCCCCTTGGTCCCAAGAAGTAGGAACAAAAGCCATCAAAGGGACATTATACAAGAGTAATCACATGCTTGATGCAAAGGAAAGCTTTGCAATACTCAGTTATCTGAAAATGACATGGGCCAATTTAAAAAGCTGAGTGGGCAAAAGCTGTGTGATCATTTATCAGCTACATAAAAGATTCTTAATAAGGTCCAAAGTAAGTTAGATGACTTCTGAGGTTCATTCCTTCTCAAAAATTCTGGGATTGTGAATTAATATCTCTTGTGTAACACATATACACAGGATATATTTTACAGATGAGGAACTGGCAGAGCTAAGGTTTCACTCTAAGTCTTTAAGATCCATGTCTAGTTGGGGTGTCCATTAATAAGCATATTTATTATTGTCTTATGTGCCAGGAACTATACCAAGAGTGGGAGATGCAAAAAAAAAAAGGCAAAAGACAATCCCTAAACTTGAGGAGCTCCAAAATCTGGTAACATACAAGAATAGTGTTCAGATTGGAAGAGACACTGGCTTAAGGAAGAGCACTGAAAACCCCATTATAGAGAAAAGGCAAAGCACTAGAATTCTGGAACATTAAAACAAAGTATTTTAACAATAATATTCTAATATACTGACTTCCTTTGCTATTCTATGCATTTTTATTTTGCACATTTAAAGGCATAATTCTAAGAAAAGCCCACAGACTTCATCAGACTACCAAGGAGATTCATAATGCAGGAAAGGTTAAGAATCTCTGAACTGATCACAGTTACGCAAGTGAAAGATGCAAAAGGCTGGAACAGAAGAGGAATACCTGAAACTCATGGCTTACTTCCCTGGGAGTTGGAATGTTTAGTGTAATTATCTGGTACAACTTAATATCCAGCTGATGCAATATCCAGCTGATGTTTTTCTGAAGATAGCAGTTCAGCTAGATGCTGTCTGAGACATACATTGAGAAATTAATAATAATAATAATAAACATTTATGTCACACTTACTATATTTTCAACACTGTGCTAAGTACTTTGGAATTATTATCTCATTTGATCCTTACAACAATTCTGAGAGGTAGGTATAATTATTATCCTCATGTTACAGATGAGAAAACTGAGGGAAACAGAGATTAAGGGTCTTGCCCAGAGTCACTCATAATAAGTATCTGAATTTAAATTCAAGCCTTTCTGACTCAGCTGCAGTACAGTAACCAGTGCACCACCTTGTTGCCCCATTGAGCATGTTAGGGAGCCATACCACTTTCCCTAGTTTTTTTCAACACTAATATATTTTTAGAGACATGTACAATGTTAACTATTCTCACTGTTTTTAGTCCTTGCCCTGGAGACAAACAATAATGTAGATACTCAGTAATATAAGCCTTTGGTATGGCTGTATTTCCCCACCTGATGTGTAGCTCATTGAATGGGATGCCCTTGGTCTTGGAGTCCAACTCAGCTTTGCTAATTCTTAGTTTAGGGGATCTATATACCCTCAATCAATAAATAAATATTTATGAAATGCCTACTATATGACAGGCACTGTGCTAAACACAGGGATACAAAAAGGAACAAAAGACAATCACTAACCTTCAAAGAGCTTACAATCTAATGATAGATAACATTAGATAACACATAAGTACCTTGACTTAGTAGTTGCTTCTTCTGGGCTTCAGTTTCCTCAGCTGTAAAGAGAAGAGATTGAATTAATTGAGCTTGATAATCTTTTCCAGATCTAAATCCTATGAGTTTCTAAGTATAATGAGTCTTCCTTCTGGTCAATAGGGAATTGGGCTTGGGGTCAGTATGACTTCATTTATTAATAGTGTGGTGGTCTAGGATATATCTCTATCTCTCAAAGTTTTGAATTCCTTCTTAGCAGAATGAGGGGAGGGAGAGAGCTTTGACTTGATGTCCTCTAAATCTTTCCAGACCTAAATTTATAATCTTTCCTCTTTTTTTTTTTTTTTTTTGTTGTTGTTGTTGTTGTTTGTTTTCTTTAAAAGACAGGGTACTATGGTGGAAAGGATACCAAACTTTGTATCTGAAAACCTAAGTTAGAATCATACCTCAAACACTTAGTAAATGTGTGACTGACCTTTGTTAAGTTGTTCAAGTCTCAGATATCTTTGCCATAAACTAATAACATTCAATAATACATATTATTTATAATTATTATTTGTTATAATTATTTATAATAATAATGTCATTGAGAAGGGTTGTTGTGAAAAACAAATGAAAGACTTTATTTAAAGTGCTTTGCAAACTTTAAAAACCATACAAATGTCAACTAATTAATTTTTACCTCTGTCAATTGCAAAATAGAACCATTTTTGTTCCCATGGACCTTGCCTCAGCTTCCTTTGTAAAAGTGAAGTTTCCAGGCAATCCATTCACGTTGTTATAGATATCTATGTGATATATTTCCTGCTATAATTTAAGTGTGTTTTTTTTTCAATTAATGAGTATTTATTTTTTTCTCCCTCCTATCCCATCCCCCATCTCAGGGGAAGAATTTAAATCAGGTGATAGAGAGGATCATAAAAAATAAAATGAAATTTTTTATTATATAATTAAAAAGAATATTTTGCAGAAACAAAATCAATGCAGCTAAGATTAGAGAAGGAATGATTAAGTGGGAAAAATTGGCAAAAAGTTTCTTTGATAAAGATCTCAGTTTTCAAGAAATTTATATATTTCAAATCCTCCTTAGGTAATCTTGAAATTAAAATATCTGAAAATGGATGGAGGGGGTCTAGGCACAGATATGGAGCGCTGCTTATAAGATCTTACTTTTTTCAATGTATTTATTAGTTTTGCTGATTTTCCCCCTTCTTTCTCCTTTTTTAAAAAATAAATCTTTGTTATATGCAATGGTTCTTTAAGAGCAAAAAGAGACAGAATCTAGGGGGAATCTATGTGATGTGTGAAGATTAAAAAATATGTATGTATGTTAAAAATCTGTTTTAATAAAGGAAAAATAAAACCACTTGAAAATGTTCAATACTTAGCTTATTAGAATAGACTTTTTGATATGATTGTCATTGAGAACCTTCTGAGTGACAAGTGGTCAGCTGTGGACCCAGGCCTGTCCCTAAACTGAGAAAAAGAACTAAAGCTTTTTTGAACAAGATAGGAAGAAATGCAAGAAAAACAAAATCCCAGACCATCTGGTGCAACATATGTGTAGCTTAGAGATAGGCGACCAGCCCACATGGTTCCTGTGGTTCGGCCTCCTTCTGGTTCCTGAGACTGGCTGCTCTGGTCAAAATAGGGCTGTCTGTAAGAACTTTCAATGGGGAGGGCTGGGCACAGAGTTGAAAGCTAGGTATAGTGCAAGCTAGGGTAGAGGAAGTCATGTATTCAACAAGAGCTCAGTTATTTTCCTTTGTTCTATTTGCCATCTGACCTTGAGGAAAAGGTAACCTTACTATAGTTCAACATTTATAACCACAGTTTGCACTCTATTAAATTTCAATAAGAATTACAGGATTTTAGATCTGAGAGTGCTAAATGGTAGTAGGTGTTGGAGGAGAGTGATTGCAGTTTTCAAATATTGTTATGTGGAATAAATCCAGAGAGATGACCTAGGATGACAGGATAAAAGTTGGTTGAAGACCTATTTCAGTTCTTTAAATAAATTGTCTGTGGTTGAGGGATTTATTATTTTTTCATTTAAATCATTGAAACATAAAAAAAAATGATCATATAAAAATCCCACATAAAAACAACAAAATATATGACCATAAATTGATGCTTCCTGTGGGTCAGTAGTACTGAATTTAATAGAATGGGATACTTTATAAAGTAGTAAGTTCTCTATTGCTGGAGGTGTGCAAGAAGAGTCTGGATCGCTACTTATAAGGGAGGATGTAGATTGACCCAGGAAAATGAGAGGCGGATCCCAGCATAATCAATCAACAGACAGGTGGGGCATGATGGCAGCTAAGGTTACACCTAGAGAGTCTTTAGAAGGTCAGGACTCTGCTCCAAAATTATAATCAAACCTTGGCTTTTTGTAATCTTGACAATGCTCTCTACACAATTTCCTTGAAGAGAAAAAGAAGGCTATTTTCTAAATATCTGTCCCATTTCAGCTGAAATTCTACTTTAGCTCTTTAACGGAGTTTTTGTTGTACTCATCCTAATTTCTGGGTTGAGGAGACTTTTCCACTGAGATCAGGATCAGAGACTTTTCCACTGAAATCAAGATCAGAGGCTTTTCCACAAGATCAGGGTCCTGTCAATCCCTGTTCAGGTGCCAAAATGTAGTGTTCTCTTCTTTTCTAAAAATATGATCGTTCTCTGGGAGCAGGTTTCTTGAGGAGCTTCTGGAGGCATCCTTAGTTTCAGTTCAATATAATAATCACCTCAAATACAACAAGCTGTTAAAAGTTCAAGTCCTTTATTGTGTCTTTCAAAATAGCCTGGTTAGTTTTCTTAGAGGCCTATCTCCCTTCTTGGTTCCAAGAGCTCTTGTAGCTTGTCCTTTGCTTCTGCCAGCTTCAGTCTCCAACTCTCTCTGAATCTCCAGTTCTTAATCTTCTCAACTGACTCCTCACTGGGGCTCATCCTTTTATAAGCTTTTTTTAGAGATGTAAACTCAATGGTTGACTCCTCCTCTGAGAGTGGGATTGTGGGAGGTATAACTTGTGAATCTCCCGACTTGTGAACTCTAATGTGTGAGCTAATGTGTGAACTTTCAAAGGTGTAAACAAGTGCATAAGCATTGTTTCTATCAATTCCAGTGAGTTAACACTTTGTAAGGATTCTAACAGGAGGACGTCAAGGAAATTCCTCTATTTTATTTAAGGAAATTTTATATGTTTATATGTAAACTTCTAGAGCTAGTGAATGCCAAATCCAGTTTTCCAAGTTTTAACTTTGATATTAAATAATTGTGTGTCCGTGGTTAAGTTATTTCATTCAGTATCCTCTGTAAAATGAGGTAATTGGACTAGACTACCTATCTATAAAATCTTATCCACATGAATCTATGAACTCAGATATTTTGACTGAAAATCCACTATTCTTTCAGTTGTTAACAGCCTTGGAAAACTTGAACTCCTGTGTTCTTTCTCATCTCAATATTTCAGGAAAAAGGTTTTCAGGAGAAATGTAATTTTTAGCCCAACACTACACTTGCCTTTGCAGAAATAAACATCAGTGATGTCAGGAGAGTCACATAATTAACTTCAAAAGGCCTTTTAAATTCAAAATTATGGGATTTTTCTAATATGTGTTCTAATTCATAAGGAAGCAAAAAATTATCCATAAGGGTGGGAATACCACACAACTAGCTAATGAGAGAGCTGAGGGAAAAAAGCCAGATTCCCAGTGTTCTTTCCATGCCACCATATTGTTTTTATTATTTCTGAAAGAATACACAAATGAGCCTTGCTTGTCACTGATTCAGATTTTTCCTCCTGTGAGTCACATGGCACCTCATGCATTCCTGTTCATCCTATCTTTCTCTCTTACATGTGGTCCCAAACAGACACCACAGTAAGTCCACTAAAAGAGCTACAGTTTTCTTCAGTTTCTTTCTTCAGTGGCTTTTGATACCACTACCAGTGAAGCATTCTGACCACCTACTTGTCATCCATGACCCTTGCCTTTTGACTCTGGGTGTGTTCTTTGCTATTGCTTTATCTCTTAAATGACTATATTAAAATACATATTTCTACCTCAGAGGACTATTGTGGGGAAAGCATTTTTAAACATAACTGTTACATAAATGTAAGTTGTTAATGTGGCAGCAATCAGAGCTGTCCCCAAGTAAAATGGGTTCTCTTGTGAGGTAGTGAATTCAGTATAAGAAAGAACTCAGAAATTTTATTAGGCCATATTATAGGCAGGCAGCTATGCTAAATAATGAATATACAAAGATAAAAATAAAATAAAAAGAGTAGCTTAAGGTATTTATTCTTTCCTGGAAGTGGACTGAAAGGAGGTTTTTAACTTGGGCAAAATGACTGGACCAGGACACTAAATTTTGGAAAGCACTAAGCTTTTTTTGTGCCTCCCATGTTTGCCCTCTTAACCTATCACCTGCATGGCTCCTTTATTTAGTAGTAGTAGCAAGTCATTCATGTTGGTCATACTTTACACGAATTACTGTTCTAAAAATTAGGGATACAAAGAAGGTAAAAGTCCCTGTCCTTAAGGAGTTCACAGTTTGATAGGGAAAAATAACACACAAAAGGAAATTTAAAAGCTGGAGGGAATTAGAGAAGAAGGGTAATCACCACAGGGTCTTGAAGTTCTCTGGTCAGGTGAGAAGTGATGAGGTATCTGCCTTAAGACCCTTTCTTAAATAGATAATTTTGCTAGAGCTTTTTGATGTTCCATACTCCACCCACTCTAATCAGAGGGAGGGACAAATTTATGGGGCCAAGGGAACAGAGAAAGTATGAGTTTCAAAGATGATGAATTACTGAAGGAAGATGAGTTTCTGGAGACAGTGATAAAGTCTGGGTTAACAACCAGATGGTAATGATGAGATTATATCTTACTTTCCCTTCCCCCTCAGCCCAAGTGATGTGCCTTCCACCAATTAGTCCTTCCCTTTGCTCTTTTGCCCTTTTCTCTCTCCCTTATCCTTTCCCTTATTCTCTTCTTCTTCCTCTTCCCTTCATCTTTCCATTTCTCCCCCTCTTTCCCCTCCCTCCCCATTTCCCTCTCCCTCTTTCCCTCTCTGCCTCCCTCCCTACCAAGGAGATTCATATTTCTGGTGAGATAAAAATAAATGATCTTTAAGGTTCCCTCTATCCCCAAGATTCTTTGATTTTATGATTATGATGCTCAATCCAGTCTTATACTCACCCAGCATGCACATGGCATTTAATAATTTGGAATTTCTCCTTCAAGAGAGCCTAATATGGTTTCCCAGAATCCAAATGTAATATGTTGGCTGGACTTTCCGCTCCTTTCCAGACCACTAGTGCTGTCTGAAAATAAAATTACATTGGAGGGACATGTCCTGTTTGTCAGAAGAATCCATAATTCAGTGCACTGCCATCCTCTAAATGTCTGAAGATTAATATTTGACAGTAGCACTGTCTTTCTGGGGATTCAAGTAGTCTTATTTATAATTCACAGAATTGCCTCATTTTCTCCCTAAAGCAAAGGTCCTAACATCCCCTTATTCAATCTACCAACTTTGACCAAATGTCCAGAAAGTTCTTAAAGATAATGCTTACCTGGTATTTTAAGTTCACAAAAATTCAAAGAATGATTTATAGACATTGCATTCAGTATTCAAAGCAACCTTAGGAAGTAGCTTATATATATATATATATATATATATATATATATATATACATATATTTAAATTATACTTTTAAAATTAATATTTTCTTCTCTTTCACTTTTCCCCACTCCCTCTAAAAACTGGGAAAAGAAAAAGAAAGCTTTTATAATAAATATACATATTTCTGAACTACCATGGGTATCTACATTCTCTGATACTGAAATCGTAAATATGGTGAGCTCTTAAGGATCAGGAAGGAGTATCAGGCTGTCCAAAGAAGGGCAAACCAATACAGGTTGGAAATGGAGCAGGTCAATTCTTCTATGACATTCAGTAATGGAAATGGCAATGAGGGAATGTCAGGTGTGGAAGAGGTGTCAGTAATGCTTGGCAACTGATTGAATAGTAGAAAAAGGAAGAATTTATAAGAGGAAAAGGTCAGAAGTGACTTCAAAGTTTTGCATATAAGAGATGACAAAGAGGTAGAGGTTTGAGTTTTCCATGTGCTGTACTTCTAGCCTGGTGAAATAAATTGAAGCAAAACAAATCCCCACTTGGGGAGGTAATAGTTGTAAACATCATTATACCTTCTCTGTGGATATGGAAACTGAGGCTTAAGAAGGATAAGTTACTTGGCCAGGATCACAAAGTACCAGATGCAGAATTTGTTTGCCTCAAGATGATCAGCTATCTAGAGAGACTCTTGTTAGAAGAGCTATTTCTCTATGCTGAACCATATAAAATAGCTAACAGATCATAATCTGTTATTTTAAATAGTATTTTAAATAATAATGCATTTTGCTTTTTCCCTTCTACTGTTTTTTTCTGGAATAGAGTATGGGATAGGGTAGTTATTTTCCTCTGATTCTCTTGCCTGTAGGGTTGTTTGGTCAAAAGCACATGAAAAACTCAACCCCCTATCTCTTTATAATCTCGTATATTCATAGTTTTGAAATTACCTCTGATCTCTCCCTCTCCTGTGAATCTTTCCTCTTTCTATTATTCAATCAGTTGCTAAGTATTATTGACACTTCTTCTATACCTGATTCTTCCTCATATACAGAGTTTCAGCTCTAACATGTTCCTCAATATCTCTCATTAGGCCTGTAATTAGAGCCTCACTTGATCTGCCTATCTCCACTTTCTCCATTTCGATCTAGCCTTCACGGAATTGCAAAATTGATATTCTTAGAATAAGTTGTGGTAGGATGAAAGCTCCCTGCAATTGGACTTTGGGGAACTGGGTTAAATCCTTCATGATCTGGGGTAATATTCAGTCTTTCTATCATATTTTACTCAAAAATTTTCAACCAGCTCCCTCTAATATAGATGTCTCAACCTAAAACATAAAGTCCTCTATCTAGCTTCTAGTTTTATTAACCTAGCTTCTACCAATGTTTCCAATCTGATTTCCTATTATTCCTCTGTATTCCTCCCATTGTTCCTAAATTAGTCTATTAGCTGTTTCCCATAAACAGTGTATCTCTTTGCTATAGTTTTCTGAAAACCATTCCCTCACCACATCTGAAATGCACTTCTCACCCAACCTCATTGATACTCTAGTTTACTTCAAAGCACAGTTCATGTGTATTCTCCTTTGTCTAGTCTGCTTCCTTTGTTATATTTTCTCTCTTGAAATTACTTTATAGATGTTGTACCCTCCCTACACGAATGTAAGCTCTTTGAAAGGAAATGATAATTTTCTTTTCTCTTTTTCTTTCTTTCTTTTTTTTTTTAAATGTTACTATCTTCTAGAATAGTGAGGCACTTAAAATTTAAATAGAATGGGAGTTGAGAGAAGTTCTCAGGGATGTAGTACTTCACTAAGAAGGTAGTACTGTTCAGACCAATGTAGTATTACAACCTTACATTATAATGTATATGTGTGTGTTTGTGTGTATGTATATATAGATACTTTTATATACATATATTTGTATACTATATTATATAAATATGTATATATCAATATGTAAATTTATATTAATAAATAAGAGAACATGATATATATAATAAAATAACAGTCTTCTTTGAATGTGATAGTGTTCGTAATTGTAGGTGATTCTCCAGTTCATTATTTTAATTACAAAGAAGTCAGCAATAAAACTGGATGAGTTGAACATATAATCACAAATTTAGAACTTCAAAAGGATATAAAGAGCATCTAATCCAATCTCCCCTTTTTATGATTCAGCAAGAATAAATGATTTGCGCATAGATTTATAGTTAAAAGGTACCTAAGAGATCATTTGTTCCAATTTCTTTGATAGAAAAGGAAAATTGGAGTCCGGATGAGATTAAGCAACATATCTCTCATCCCATAGTCTGCAGATTTCAGAGCTAAAACTGGAATCCAGGCCCTCTGATTCCATTGCTGTCAATCTTTCCATTGAACTACACAACCTCCCACTACCATGGCATGTATTGAAATTGATATCCATAGTTATTCTTCAGATTTTTTGGTCACTTCCAACTGACTTGTAACTCTTTGGTCACTAGACTGGAGGACCTCCTTAACTAACCCATCTCTCTATTTTCCCTTCTCTCCAAATTTCAGGCTGCTTTCAAGGGCTTCTGATTATATATAACACACCTTTGGACAGGGCTTGTAAGCGTACATGAAACTACTTTTTGCTATCTCCAGTGCCCTTTCCTTTATCTTTAAGAGTCTCAACTATTTCTGACATTGACCTTTCACAGTCAATAAGTTTTTTTTTTCACTGCCAGACTCCTTCCACCCACAGGTTCCTGTCTATGTGATGTCATAGAGAATTTTTTTTCCTCCAAGTTGTGATTTTCATGAGAAACTTGTGAGCAAGAGTTAGCTGAAACAGGAGATCAAAATATATATTATGCTTCATAGAAATCAGTCACTGATTACATTGGGTAGAGAAACAGGAAGAGGAAACCTAATTTTATCTAAGAATTTTGAAATTTTTTTCTGTCTTTCATCTAACATATCCTCAGTGACAAAGAAGTGTGCAAGCTATTCATGTGAGCAGTGCATATCTCAGAATCCCCCAAACACAGAGTGGGAAATCATCTTAAGAGGTATTCATCTAGTCTACTCCCCAACCTCATCCTTGTCACTACAGTCTTCAAGTGGACACTAATATGTGGTAGGATGAAAAACTCCCTCAAATTGTACTCTGAAGAACTGGGTTGAATCCATTATGGCATGGGGAAAGAAGATAATCCCTCTGTACCACTGGATCCTACTTTTCATTTTCTATAAAATGAGGAGGTTGAAATAATCAGTGATCTCTAAGATAGATAGCTTCTAGCTTTAAATCTCTGATCCAATGACCTAGTTCATAAAGTATCTCTTATATGAAGGCTTTCCTGATCCCAGTTCCTGTTTTTTGTACCACAGCATCTGTAAATTACTTTGCATTGATTTTGAATATTTTTTGTCATCATAGCCCAGGTTCATAGCATCGAACATGTTAGGACTTCTTTTTTGTGGTGACAAGGAACTGAAAAGAATGTAGGCACTGGTTCAATGGGAAATATTTCAAAGCAGCAATTCTGTTCCTTGAAATATTCTCTTCTCCAGGCTAGAAATTTTCTGTTCTTTTAGTCTATCTCACATAACTTAGTCCACAAGCTTTGCATTCCTAGTCATCTTCTTCTGGATGCTCTTTTATTCTTTCTGTGGCAAAGAGAACCATGGGCTTTGATAGCAACCATCCAAAGGTTTCTATAAATTTGGCAAATGCAAAGAGTTATTTTTTCTTTTGCATTTTTATAAGCCTGAAATTTGTAGTTCTACATGCAAAAGATTTGAGAATTAGAATTCTCCAAGAGAGTGTGGGTGGTTAGGAGGAGGTATGTGTAGGGGTCTCTGAGATTTCCCTGTAATCATTCAATTCTAGCATTCAAGGATCCTTGTTAGGTGTAAAGGGAGTTTTTAGGTGAATGCTAAAGAACTTCAGCTCTGCTGACTAAAAAAATAGGAATGTTTGGAAAAGGGAAAATGAAAATATTAACTAATTCCACTTTTTAGCCCCATGATACTTAACTTCTGTAGGCATGATGAGGAGCCCTCAATAGTATTTAGGTAGGTCTAGTCCTCCTCTTAAGACTTATGTGGCTGATACTGGTAGAGATAAGAATCCCCAAAACCAGCCTGAGCCCAGGAAGAGAAACCTGGCTTTACTTCTTATATACATAGCTGCTTGGTGGACATATAGCTATTGTTTGGTCTATGTGCCTGGTTTTGAAATATGAAATATTAAAGAACAAAAAATCATAGGATCATATATCTAGGACTGAAAGGGATCTTCAAAGTCATCAAACCCAATTGCCTCACTTTATAAATGAGAAAACTGGGATCAAAGGAGTTTAAGTGGTTTTCCCAGCATCACACAGATAGTAAGTGACAAAAAATGGGCCTGATCTGACTCCAGAGTCATTACTTTTTCTATTCTACTACGGTAAATTAGTCGGAACATTTATGAGGCAGAATCCCTTTACACAATAAGATGTTTATGTGTACTTTTTTTCCCTTTTGAGCTTCTTGATGACTGTGGGAGGTAGATAGTATCAATATTATCTTCCTAATCATTAAAGATGAGGGAACCAAGGCACAGAACCATGAAGTAGTAATTCTTCCAAGCTCAAATGGATAAAGTAGCAAATTCTAGATTCAAACTTAAGTCCTCTGACTTCCAAACCCATGTTTTGTTTTGTTTTTTTAAGATTTTGTTTTTATTTCCAAACTTAGTTTTTCATTAACATGTATTTTCTCTTCATTCACCTTTTCCCTTTGAAAAAACTGTATATTTAACAAAAATATATAGTCAATCAAATCAAATTCTCACATTGTTCATGCTCAGAAGTATGTCTTCTTCATCTTGAGCTTGTCACACTTCTGCCAGGTAATAGGGAACAGCTTTATCACCAGATCTCTAAAATAGGGTTTCAGTTGTTGCGATGATTAGTTTTCTTTCATGATACTGTATTTTAGTATTTTCTCCAAAGTAAAACCTACTCAGTCAGTCAGCCAATCAACAGTAGGTTTAGGGTGAACTGAAACCCTGAAAATGGACTCGGGGGAGAAAAGGACAAGCTGTTAAAACAAACATCACTTACACTGTGACCTAAATAGGGTTGAGGATATGATATGAAGAGTTACTCCTAAACCTTCTACACTGCCTGAAATTTCCTTATTAAAGATTCATTGCTTAGCTATAAGAGCTGATAACTCTAGAAATTCCCCATCAAGACGCAAATGCCCTTAAGAGATGGGATAGCACATTAAACCATTATCAGTCACTAACACTTTACTAGGGAATATTTTATCAAATTACTAGCTATCATTGTAGCAAACAAGGAACAGCTCTCCCCCTTTTATCTCCCAAGGAACTAGGAAGCCTGAAGGTCAAAGCTTCCCTGAATTCATAGAATTTCATAGTTGGAAAAGACCTCAGGGACCATATATTGCAAGCTTTATTCCTTCTCCCTGCTATAATTCTCTCTAGAACACAACTGACATGCATTAGTATATCTTTAACTGGAAGATCATCAATGGAAGTGAATCAAAACCCTCCAATAGCAATTCATTCCACCTGTATAGTTCTAATTGTTACAAAGGTTTTGATTAAGGCAAAGCAGATTGGCATTTTTTCCACAATTACTCATTGCTCCTGGGAAAGGTCTGAGCAGAAGGTGGGTTTGTATATTCAAATAACTTTGAAATTGCATGGTACACCACAGCACATTGACAAAATTATTTCATAGGAATGGGTTAAATCCAGAGAATGACATGGTGCTGGACACAAGAAGTTCAAGTTTAGTTACTCCTTCCTATTCTACTCTAAGTATATCCATTCACTAATATGATCATAGATTTAGAATGTAGAAAAAAAATCTTAGAGATCATTCCATCCAAATCCCTCGTATACATATCTCCCATCAAAAGAGAGAATATTTATTAAAATAATTTATTACAGTGTCTGGCACATAATAGGTGCTATAGAAATTGTATTTCCTTCTCTTCTTTACTAGGACATTTTTGCATAGTTAGGATTTGGACAATAGAAAAAAATTATGAACTAGATAGCTGTGGATATTGATAAAGGGGAATAAAAGAGGAACTGAGTTCAGATAGGTACCAAAGAAATGCTTTTTTTGCTCATGTTTTTTTACCAAAATGACTGGAAGAGAGTTCTTGAGGAAAAGCAAGTAGGTGTCAGGAAAGGGAGTCAAGATCCATTATGAGCTACAAGTATAAAATAAGTCAAGAAAAGGAGAAAGAGGAGAAGAGGAGAGGAAGAAAAGTAAGAGGAAGAGAAGGAGTTGGAGAACAAGAATAAAACACTTATTCATATAGTGTTTTAAGGTTTACAAAATACTATATATGTTAATTGATTTGAACCTTGGAAAGTAATGACTATTATTGTCTTCATTTTAGAGATGAGGAAACATGCTGAGGGAGATTAAATGACTTTCTCAGGATCCCAGAATTAAGAAGGTTTTGAAGCCAAATCTGAACACAGATCTTCCTGACTTTATATTTATCCAGCCTCCCACTCAGCTGTCTTATGTTTACATTCTAACAAGACAGCAGCATCTAACAGTTCTGTGATGCTTTAAATTTTGGAAATAACATTGCAAATGGGAAACCGAGATTCACTGGTTAAGTCTCACCACTAGTAAAAGTCAGAGCCACAATTTGAGCCAGTTCTGTATTAGTATCTTATCTCCTTTACAGAATCCATTAATATGGGTATTGTGTTTTTGCTAAGCTTTATTGCTCACTTACACAGTGTTCTGCATAGAGGAAGGCATAACAAATTTTAATTGTATTGCACTTACTGTCTCAATTCTAAAACTAGAGATGTTTCTTGCAAGCTAAGGAACTGTCCATATCACATACTAGTTAGAGGGATAAGGCTTGCTCTTAGACATATCATCTGGTACTTTAGAGTGCGAAATGTAGGGGAGTTGTATGAGGAGAGGGGTATCATACTTTATGGTTCTGGACACCGCTTGTTTTCCATGCTTCAGCTTAATGGGAAAAATTTTAAAGTAAACTTTGAGGGCTTTGTTCTTTGATTTGGAGTGTCTGCTGAATAGTTCATTGCTGTTCAAGTATGAATCACCTTGGTTACCCTTATTATACTTGCAAAAGAAAGGATAATTTTTTTTTTGTCAGTGTAGGAGTACTTGTATTGGAGAAAGCCTTGTTTTGCCTTCCAGTGGGGGAGGCTGGTACCTCATACCTTCCATAGCAAGATGGGCTGAGATAGATTTACAGGATAGCTGTGTCATCCTGACCTTTAGAAATGCATTCCCCTTGCAGGCATGACACTCACCTTTAAGTTGCTGACATTTTCTCAGAATGATCTGGATGCTTTAAGTTACAGGAGACTAAAGGGGGAAGGGTAGCTAGAGAAAAGTAAGATAATTAAATCAGCTAAGGCAGTACAAGACTATTTTTCAGAGCTTAGAAGTCAGGATGGGGGCTCCAGACCCAATTAGAGGTTTAGAACTTTGGGTAAGGTGGCTACAGTGGGGACAACAATCAGTTAAAACACAGCAACATTCACATATACACAATGTGTAGAGCTTTAGGTAATGTACAAAGTTTGATTAATCTATGATCCCTTTCTTTATGGAACTGATAGTCACAAAGGGAAAGATGAAATAAACATTGTAGTCCTTAAATTAGAATACATGAAAAATTTGCAAAACAAACAGTTTTGAGAAGGGAAGGTGGGAGACTCTTATTGACAAAAGCTCATGGAAATTTTTATTGAGGAAGTGATATTTGAATTAGGCTTGACAGGACCATAATAGTTAGCTAATGAGAAAAAAAAAAAAGTAGCATTTACTTGACAGTTTAAGGTTTGCAAAACTCATATATAAATACATATCTTATGAGGTAAGTACTATTATTAACCCATTTTACAGATAAATATGCTGAGAGAGATTAAGTAATTTGCTCTGGGGCATATAGTATCTGACACAGGGATTTGAACTCAGATTTTTCTGACTTCAAATTCAGCGGTCTATCTATTGCTTTAAGAAAATGCTTTGACTATAATTTAGGTTTTTATGCCCCGCAATGATTCATAACTAGAGTTTAGATTGTTAATACTACAGGGAAAGTTATCTTCTTTCTCATTTGACAGATAAGTAGACCAGGGGCCCAAAACTTATGTAAATTTGAACAGAATCATGACTAGGAACCAAGTTTGGTACTTAAATCCAGTCCTTTTTCTACCTTTTAATGTAACCAATCGTGAATATATTTTGACAATGCAGCATTATAATCAATGTAGACAGTACCCAGAAAGGTCCGTCAAATTCTAAAAAGACCTTGACCCTTGAAACTGAAATAGACTCTCTTCTTAGAAATTCCAGCTTCCGTTAGGACTGAGATTTAGTGCTACTACCCCTTACATGTTCTCTTGATAGGACCTCTATCTTCTCCCTCTCCTATATTTATTTGTGTTTATAATTGTTCCTGTTACCCTAAGAATCAAATAAAAACTCTTCTGTTCAGCACTTAATGCCCTTCGTGACCTGATCCTAAACCAAATTTCAAGTTTTATTATACATTATGCCTCCTCACTCATTTTATGGTCAAGTCAAGTTGCCTTTCTTACCATTTCTTATACATAGCACTCCATCTTTCAGCTTTGTGACTTTTCAGTCCCCTAAGTTTGAAACATAGTACTTTACAATTTCCACTTTTTAAAGTACCCAATTTCCTTTAATGCTTAGCTCAAAAGCCATCTTTTTAAATAAGGAGTTTTCTTGATCCCCTTAGCTGCTAGTATTAATCACCCTTCTGATACTATCTTACATTTATTGTAAATGTATTTTGGATGTATCCATGGGTGTGCATTTTGTCTTTGCTATAGAATGTAGCCTCTTTGAGGGTGAAGAATTTTTCATTTCTGCCTTTGTATCCTTAATCCCAGTCACAGTGCCTATTATGGTTATATAATAGGTACTTAGAAATTGCTTCCTGGCTGACTTTTTAATTTTATATTTATCTCTGTTCACATTGTTTCCTCTAAGTAGAATGTAAGCTCCTTCGGGTAAAGTATTGAATTATTTTTACATTTATATTTTCATTGCTAAGAACTATGTCTGATGTATAATTGGTATTTAGTAACCTTGGGCTAAATTAAGAGAGGCATAAATTTCAAGGGATAAGAAGGTGATAGTATCTCTATACTCTGCCTTGGACAGACTATTTTGGAAGAATTGTGTTCAGCTTTTGGTGCCACAGCTTGAGGAATACAATCATTAGACCCAGAGTATTCATAAGTTAGGAATAATTATGGTGAAAACCTTGGGTTCGTGTCAATAAGATAAGATAAAGGGAATGGGAATATTTAACTTGGGGGGGGGGGGAAAGACTCTGGGCATGATGGATGTCTCCAAGTATTTGAAGACCTGCTGTGAGGGAGAAAAATTAGATTTGTCCTCTTTGGCTCCAGAATGCAGAACCTGGAACAATGGCTAGAAGTTTCCAAAAGGCCAATTTGGATATGGTTTAAGGGGAACAAATTCCTAACACTCTAGGTTATCTAAAAGTTGGTAGTGGGTTCTGCCCTACAGGAAGTGTCCAAGAAAGGGCTAGATGACTACTTCTTGAATATGTTGTAGTGAGAATTCCTTTTCAGGAGTGGATTAGACTAAGTCACTTGTCTCTTCCAACTCTGTTAGTATTTGTTAGCTGAATGAATAAATAAATGAAAAGTCAAGGTAAAAAAGTTCATTCCAGAAGGTGATGTGGGTGTGGCATATAGAAACACAATTGAAATTGGAATGAAAAGACCTGAATTCAAGTCTGTCATTCCATAGTTGCCTGACCCCTGGAAAACTATTTAGCCTAGCCAATCCTCAATTTCCCTATTGGTAAAATTCATATCATAACTTTCCCAGTTTTTAATGTTGTTTTGTGGATTGAATGACAATGTTATATCCACTTGCTTTGTAAACTCAAAAGCTCTATATAATGTGACTATTACTATAATTAGTGGTTCTCTGATTAAATATCTAAATACCTCCACAATTTGATCTCTTCCTATATTTCCATACTCCTTACACTTTCCTCCACTCCATATACTCTATGTTCTAGCCCTAAATGATTTATTTGCTGTTTCTCATATACCATTTTCTAACTCTTCATGTTCATGACTTTGCACCAACAACCTTCCCTTCCTCCCTCCCTCCTTACCTTCCACAGAAATGTGATAATTAAACCATGGGGAAATTTATGATGTTCTTTAAGTATGGCTTTAAGGTATGAATTTAATTAATTATTCAATTCTCTATACATTATTTCCTACTGATAGAATGTAAGCTGCTTTGTATTTATAGTGCCTAATAGCTAGCACATTGTAGTCCCTTAATAAATGTTTATTGATTTATTAGGACACCACTGACTGTTCAGTACCTGAGCTATCTTATGGGCAAGAAGGGTTAGTGAGGGTAACTTTACAGCAAGCATAGCGTGCTAGACCTAATGTCAGGAAGTTTTGAGCGAAAAATCTTATTTCAGAAACTTAGTAGCTGAGAGATTTTGGGAAATCCTCAATTTTCTCAAAAGTGTAATGAATATAATTCATCCCAGAATTGTTCTGCTGATGAAATAAGGTAATGTATAAAAGTTTTCAAACTTTAAAATACTACATAAATGCTATTATTGTTTTTGTTGTTCTATTGTTCAAATTGTACCACAACTGCTTCTGGCTTCCCTTTGCAATAAACTAATTTTATAATGCCTCAGTTTCCCTGAATTGTAATTCCTGCCTCAGTTTCCCTGAATTGTTCTGCCTCAGTTTCCCTGGTGGCAACTTTTCCTTTCTGGCCATTAGGACTGAGATAATTAGGGCTGTGGAGCTCTGGCCACTCTGGCATTCCAAAGAGTCATAAAACTCAAGATAGCTTATCTTAAATACCTAGATAGCATTCTCTATTTCCTGGCCCCAGGCTTCCTGTCTCCTACTAGACCACCTTCTTATCAGAATTTAATATCCTTATTTCTTCACCCCCAATCTGTTAGAATTAAAAAGCTATGATCCTTCCTGGAATTTTCACTCACCCAATGCTCTCCCCCCTCCCTTGCATTTGTTTCCCTAATTGATAGAGCCCTATAAAAGTCTCTGGAATTACTCGCTCACTGCTAGATGCTTTGAGACAAGAGTTCCATCCAAGCCATCTAGCTAGTATGGCTTTGCCAATCTAACTTCACCACTATTAAAATATTAAAAACCTCTAATATCTGTCTTTCCTCAGTTTCTCTGGCATTATATTTCTAGCATGATTTTTCAAGATGAAGTATGATGCATAGATAATCTTATGGTTGGTTATGGAAAATTATCTTTACTTGTGTAAATTTTGATCAATCATGTAAAAGTGTACTCATCTATGAAGTTCCCTAAATTCATGTGATGTTTAAAAGATGATTCCTTATATACCTTCTAGATGTTCTTTTATGCTATTGTAAAAGAAAAGTCATCGTCTACACTTGGCACAGTTCCATTTCAACTGGCACAATAATGACAACAGCCTCAATTCTTTTTAATGTCTACCATAATGCATAGAATCATATATGGAAATTATATTCCAGAAACACTGGGGAATATACATCACATGCCAATACATAATACAAATACATAATAAAAAATACATAAATACAACATATACAATTTATATAATAAATACATAAATACAATAAATGATACACAATGCAAATACATAATACAAAAGAGAATCAATTCCTGTTCACTAGGAAGTTATATTCTAGCCAATAATAAATAAAAATATGTACACATAAATATAAGATAACATTTTGGTGATGGAGGGAGAACTAACGCCTCATCCTGAAATGAATCAGTAAAGCTTTCATGTAGGAGGAGATATTTGAGCAAAGGTAAAGAAACTAGGAATTCTATAAACTGGCAATGAAGAAGGAGTATATTCTGGGAATGAGGGACTGACAAAAGCACAGAGATGGAAGATTGAATGCCATGTATGAGGAATAGCAAGGCTACAGAAGCCAACTTTCCTGTAGGAACAATCCCAAATTATACAAATGAAACATTTCAAACTTTTTAGAACATCTTTTCACAATTCAGGCACAGCCTGTGAGCAGGAACATTACTAAGAGATCTGATTGCTGATCCCTCTGGATTTCCCTATCCTCTTCAAAGATCAGGCAAACATTTTGCTTCTGGGATGTTAATTATATCTGAAACAGCCTGTTTCACAATAATGTGAGACCTGATAGTCTTTACCTTGGGTGACTAGGAGGTTGCCACTGTTTTCCTCACTTCAAACTAGGAGAATCGGGAGAAGATTAATTCATGGGTCTAGCATACATAGATAGAGTTTAATGACTATGCAAAAAGTCTTGGGGTATCACTTTGGTTTTGTGTTTCATGCTGAAACAATTTAGAATCATGGACTGGAACATTGGATTATTAAAGTCCTAATGTACTTTAGTATGTTGAATTTTATAACATTGATTATTAATGCCTAAATGGACCTTAGAACATACAAAAAAAGCTTTTAAAATTCTCTATTATTTTTAAAGAATTTGAGAACTGCTGCTCTACCCTATCAGTGTTCTTAAATGATGGTGCTCAGAATAAAATATTGTACTCCACAAGTGACCTAAGCAGGTACCATGTCACCTTCTCATTCCTGGAAATTTCTCCTTTCAATGTAGCTCAGGATCACATTAGATGCTCTCTCTCTCTCTCTCTCTCTTTTTTTTTTTTGAGTGCCATAGCATAATATTGACTCATGTTGAACTTCAGACCATTATTCAAAAAGAAAAATTGGCTGTCAAACTATCCTTTCCCCATTCTATATTTTTGAGATCAAATTTCTGAATGCAAGTATGATTTTACATTTATTCCTATTGCATTTTATTTGATTTGATTCAGCCCAATATTCTAGCCTGTCAAGATCTTTTTTGTTTCCTAATTCAGTCATCTAATGCATTAGCTGTCTCTCCCAGCTTTGTGGCTTTGACAAATTTCATAAAGATGTCATATACCTTTATGAAATTCACTGATAATAATGTTAAACAGCACAGGGCTACACAGAGATAGGTAGGACAGGCTACTTTTATCAAGTAAACATGGAACCATTAGTGACAATGATTCAAAGAATCATTCTATTGTCTAGCCCATATTTCCTTATTGTCTACCTGGCATCTCCTCTCCTTTTCCCCAAGAATAGCATGGGATATATTATCAAACTTCAGATAAAACACAGCTACAGTATTCTCTTAATCTACCAGTTAGATAAACCTATCAGTTTGGCTTGAAAAGTTTTTTTATACATCATATTAGCTTTTTATGAGCAGTGCTTTACTTTTTAAAGAAATTTAATAATCATTTAAGGAAGGAAGGAAGGAAGGAAAAGAGGTTGGAAAGGAAGAAGAGAGAAAAGAGAGAAAAAGAAAGAGAAGAAAAAGGAGGGAAATAAAGAATCCCTAATTTTTTTCATTGTCCTTACTTTTTCTCACCAGTCCTAATTTATTCTGAACTTTGGCAATTTTGATACTCTTGTAAATTGCTAAAAGACTGCTATTCTTCTCCAATTATGTAACATTATTTTATTCACTTTTTTTGCTTTTACTTGCTTTCCTTTTTATATAAATCTTTTTTTTTAAATTCTGAATTAGTTGATTAGTTCTCCATATTACTAATTAGTCACTTCAGCCAATTTCTGCTTTTTGTCCTCATTGAAATGCTTCCCCTTTTTAGTTCAGAATGTCATTCTTGTAAGTTTCTCCTCTCTTCTGGGCTGATTTTCCCAATAAGATTTAGTTTATAGGAGACTATTGGTACTCTGAACCCTTTGAAGTCTGCTTCCTAGGATTCATGTCAGAGCATGGTTTTCCTTTCCTTTATTAAAAACTCTAAAAAGGAGTGAGTACTTTTCCTCACTGCCCTTCCCTCCCTACAACATGTTCCTGTTTTCCCCACCCTTGGCTTTTGCTAATCTGTCCTTCTAATTCTCTGGTAATAGTCTAGCATTTTCTTTCTCAGTCTTTAGGGGAAGCCTTCTCACAAATATCAACCTTTGAGTAGCTTCAATAGCACAATGTCATGACTAGCATCCTAATGAGCTCAGAAAGGACATGCAAACTTATTTTCATGGGGACATGGATAATCAGACATTGGGTGTAATGGGGAGTTAGCACAATATAGTAAATAAACCATTGGACTTAAAATTAGGAGAACCGACTCACATTCTCTCTCTGATTCTCAGAAAAGGTTTTTGCTGAATTGCTCTTTCTTCATCTTCAAATGCTTTAATTCTTTGCTTAAGGCAATGCTTTTTTATGTCAGTGACTTTGGGCATGCCACATGAAACTTATACAATAAGGAGGAATGAATCACTCTCAACTGCAGGGAGAGTGATTTTCAGAGAATTATCCCACAATTATGTTCTAGACTCAGTTCCAGTGTTACCACAATGGATCCAGATGTTCAGGCAGTAGCCAGCCATGGGGAATACTAATGTGCAGCTTTCCTGTCACTTGCTATCAGGTGAATGGACAGTCACCACTCAGGAGCTCTTAGATTCCAAAGCTGCAGTCATATTCGTGGTCTGTCACTCCTATGGTGGCCAAATGATTTGCAGACTCCAACCCATTGAGCTGGGTGTTTGCCTGATGGCACTCACACCTCATTGCCTTAAGCACTTTACAATTTGGCAGGTACTTATTGGCTTCTGCCATACAGTCATAGAATTGGAGAATTGGAAAGGACTTTATGGACCATGTAGTTCAGCTCCCCAATGAAATATGAATATCCTTGTCAAGTAGGTATCCAGTTTTTCCTTGAATATTTCCAGTTATAGGAAACCCACTATCTCATACAGCAGTTTATTTCACTGTTTCCTAGTTTGTAAGTCTTTCTTCTAATGACTTAACATCTGCCTCCTTATAATGTGAATTATTTTTGTTGTTCTTTTAGTGCTTTCTATATGCTACAGCATTATGTTAACTCTTAAATTAAATCAAGAAAGATAATCTCTGTCCTCCAGGGTAAATTCCTTCTGGAATTTACATTATATTAAGGAAAGGCAACCAGATTGGAAAGCAGTTTGTAAATGGAGGCATAAGGAAAATAGATTGGAGAACTAAGGACTCCATAAAATGAAAATTTACCAATCAGAGGCCAGAATCCCAAGGGGATGAGTCAAATTTCAGTGGAAAGAGGCTCAAAAGGAGGATGGAATAAAGACAGATGGGCTTAGAGATGCTTGGGAAGTAAAATAATGGGCTAGAGACTGGGTGAGATAAGGGGAAAGCTGACCAATCAGAGCCCAGGGACTAGAGTCTGTTGGGAGGAGTGTGGTTAGCATGTTCTGTTGGGAGGCATACTGGAAAGTGATATGACCAAAGAGTGGTTTGCCTTACACAAAGGTAGTTGAGGTAGGAATTTTTAGAAGGAAAGTTAATGAATTCTACTTTGGATTTGTTGAGGAGACTAGGGCACAAGACAGAATTCTAGAATACCCTTAGGCATAGGAGATGGGGAGGAGGAAGGGGAAAGGATAATAATCCATTAGAAGTCAAAGTGGTCAAGAGAATTGGAAGAAGTAGTGTCATAGAATCTTGGGGTAGAGAAAGTACACAAGAGGTAATCAACCATGTCAGTGCTAAAGTGAGGTGAAGAAATATGTAGCCTGAAGAAAGACCATCAGGTTAAGCAAAAAAGAAATCATTCCTTCTGGTTTTAGATTCTAAAATATACAGATAATGCCTAATATGCCCCATTCCTAAACTACCAAATAAATCTCTTTGTAAAACGAGATGGTTTAACTATGTCTCTTTCATTATATATTATGACTGTTATATCCTTCAAGCTCTAAATTTTGCTGCTCTTTATTGAATGAAAATAGCAGAATATAAACAGGCAATTAACAAAATTTAATGTGAAGAATGTTAAAGTAAGAGATTCCTATCCCAGCCTTTCAGATTTAAAATAAAAATTGATTGACCAATTCAATTCAATTTTCTTCACTTCAGTTCAATTTACCAAACATTTACTAAGCTCCTAAAACATGTAATACATTCCCTTAAATTCTGGGGATAAAAAAAAAAAGACAAGAATGAAATATCCCTTCATTCAAGCAGTTTATGTGCTATTGGATATCACAATACATGTAGTATTATTAGAATGCAAAAATTTCCACTAAAAATTTCTAAATAAAAGTCCTAGAATCACTTTCTCCTAATCCTAATTAACATTCTGAGATAGAGCAGCATTAATATTATAATGTCTGGGCTAGCTTTCTGGAGGGCCTCAGGATCAGTCAGAGACAGGATCAGAGTTCTTGGTCTTTAGGAGAAGTGAAAGAGGCAAGCAAGCTGCCACGTGGCGTACCAAAGATGAATCCTGGACTCTGAAGTCTGGAGCCTGAAGTCCTCTCTCACTCTGAAGTCTGGAACCTGAAGTCCTCTCTCCTTAGAGTGCTGTGGCAGAGAGGTTCTGACCATTTCCCTTAGCCCTCTGATCCTTGCCTCTGATTACCTCATCAGAACACATGAGGAGAGCCATCTCATCACCATATGTTTATAGAACCATTATCACACCTTGAGTAGGTAATTAACCTTAAGTGCTCTGCTGTCTTAGATTCAAATACATCTTTTCAGAATCAGCTCTCTACAAATATTATTGATTTCTTTTCTCAAAAAATATTGGGAAGTGCCTGGGGTAGCTTAGCCAAATTAACAAGGCCAAAGGATGATATTTTTCTTCTGGCCTTGAAAATATTTCGCAATAGAGAATTTGAATATCCTTTTGACATATTGAGATGATTAATGATAGGGTATGGAGAGTATTCTTGGCTTGGCTACTATTGACTCATTGATATCACACAAAGAATGATTGAGTTTTGGCTATTATAGGACCTTGGAACGACATTGTAAAGGGCAAAGGCACATAGTACAGAGAAAACTGAGTTTCTGGTGAGAACCATAAGCTTGGATCTCTATGAAGGAGAAGCTTACTTACTCATGCATTGATCTTCCTCAAGTGTAAGCCTATTACAATTGTTAATGCTGTAAAGTTACCCATGTATATATCCTGTAAATAAAAGGCTATTAAATAAAAAAAAAAAAAAAGAAAAAAAAAAGTGTAAACCTATTAGCTCCAGAGGGGCAGTTATAGAGAATCTGGGACATAACATCTCAGACTCAGAGATAGCAATGACTAGGAGCAGAGCTGTACTAGTAAAAATTTCTGGACCCAAACTCCTCTAAAACAGGGTCTTGTTTAATATTCAGGGATTTCAAATTGAGGGGTCCCAAGATCAGGAAGAATCTGATGGGGAGAAGTGATCTCAACAGTATCTTTATTCTGAGATACTCAGACTGTGCAGGTACTTATGGTCTTAAAACCTGGCAACCACAAGAAGAAAATCACTTTTCAGTGTCATAAATTTGGGATAGGGCTATATAATTCCTTGAGGGAGAGTGAGACTCAGAAGGAAGAAGAATTTTCTTGGCTGTTTATAAACTCTTGTGAAAAATATTTTTTTTTCCTGTATTTTCCATGGATTGAAATAGATATTACCCTGAATGGGGGAGGGAGAAGGGAGAAAGACACCATGAGTCAGAATGCCAGGGGTGTAACCCAAAGGGGTTCAGTAAAGATGGTGTGAGCCATGGACAGATTTCCTATAAAGGGAAACCTCAGGGGTTTGACATAACTCAGGCTTCTGATCAGATTTAGCAAGGTGGGACTAGGAGGCTAAAAATCAGTGCTTTTCCCTGATTGCCTCAGGGAGTAATTCCATCAATACTTCAGTCTTTCTCTGCCAACCTCCCCTTAATTACTCACCAGACTAATGCAACATAAGGCATTTTGATACTGAAGCCAGAAAGAACCTTAGAGCATAGCATGTTAGAACATGGAAAGAGATAAGAAGAATGAGGAAGTAAGAAAAGACAAGTAAGGGAGGATTTAGAGTATAGCATATTATAAATGGAAGGGACCTTGGGGATCATCTAGTCTAATCTAACCATTATACAAATGAAGATACTAATCTGAGGGAAGTAACTTGAAAATCTAGTTACAGGCAGAGTGGGTTTAAGACCCCATTTCTCAAATGTTTCTTCCATTTCACAATAGAACTCTACAATGAAGAGGTTAGAACTTTTTTTTTTTTGCCCTAAATCCTTTATTCTACCAACATTTATAAAGCCAGAAAAATTATTTTAAAGAGCACTGTCCATTTTAACTGGTTACCCTACTGGTTACCTTCTTGTGAGGGAAAAGAAAAATATGCTCCTAGGCCCTTGAGACTAAGATAACCTTAAATACATTTCCTCTCATTAAGAATCAAAGAAGCACTGACACATTTTTAAAAGAAGTTTCTCAGCATTTGAATGACTCCAAATGGGCCTTGGAGTTAACATCTTTATGAGGGATGAACATCAACTCTCCTACTTTAAGTCATTCATTACTCATTCTCTGGAGCCAGTTTTCTGCCTGACTGTTTCCTCAGAACAGCCAACTCAATTTTCTTTCTGTCAACATCTTCTATGTGTCAACATCTCTAGAACAGGAAAGGGCATTAGTTTGAAAAAAAAACAAAAAAAACAGCTTGCCAGTTCCAAGGGAAGGATGGTGATTTTGAACACAGATTATTTAGCTAATTCTGGGATTTCTAAAATAGAATTTTAGGTTGGAAAGGGGATTATGCAATGCTGGAGAAACTGAGGCAAGATTGAGATTAGAGAGTTTTTAATAATTTATTTGAAAGAAAGAGATTTACTGGGACCAAATGGATCCATGGTTTGGTCCCAGGACTAAATAAGACTATAATCTCCAAGAATTCAGCAAACAAGGTGAGTTGTCAATGACACACACACACACTCGGCTCAGATACAGGGGCAGACTGAGGCAGGGATGGAGTCAGAGTGCTGAGAGCAGGAATGAGAGTAACAATCTGGTTCTGATGGGGTGGGGGAGGCATAGAGGATATATGATAATTTGGGATTACAGAATGGGGAGAGGCACCCAACATTCTGATGATGCCTACGATAGAAGGTTTTTCTCCTTATCTGGATTATCATGATTAGGAGGAAGGGGTGGTGTTACAGTATTGACCAGAACAATTAGGAACTGAGGCAAAACAATTCAGGGAAACCGAGGCAGGACAATTTAGGGAAACTGAGTCAGGACAATAAAAGAGAACTGTGGCACAACAATTAAAACAGAATATTTGATCATAGTAGGTGGAATGTTAGAGCTCGGGGAAAAAGCCCTTCTTAGCCCATAAAACGTTAGATGTCCAGGTTGTTGGAAACTTGGAAGGACCTTAGAACACAGAATATTGAAACATAGAATGTTAGGGTTAGAAAATAGAGCCTCAGATCAGGAATCAGGCAGACCTGAGTTTGAATATAAGTTCAATTTCCTCATCTATAAAATGAGCTGTAGAAGGAAATGACAAACCACCCCAAGAGCTTTCCCAAGAAAATACCAATATATGGGAATAACTGAGATAACTGAACAACAATAAAGGAATATCAAGTCTAACCCTGGTAGTGATGGTTTTATTTATACCAGCTGTCTAGAGCAAATGTCATTTTATTTATTATGAAAGATACAGTGGGGATATTTTAAAAAGGTGGACTGGATTGTTGCATTTCCCTGATTTTGTTACAAATCATTGATTCCCAGAATAAGAAAAAGCTACATTGCATCATAATAGACCACTCAGTCAAGAATCTTTTGTGAAATACTATTATTTGTCAAGTGCCATATTAGGCACTGAGCATACAAATTCAAACATGAAATGATACCTTTCCTTAAAGAGGGGAAATATCTATATCTATATATACATATATAGATATATTTCAAAAATATATTTAAAATTTATTCAAAATGAATGTGAGGTATTTTGGGAGGGAATACATTAGCACTAGTTTCATGTAGAAGGTGCTGCTAAAGCTGAGTCTTAAAGAAAACTGAGGATTCTAAAACTTGGAGGGGAGGAGGGTGTACATTCTAGTGAAGGATTACAGAAACAAGGCAATGGAGTATTATGTTTAAAGAATAAGAAGAAAAGTTTAAGTGAGATGTAATGGACATTCAGGGAAATAATTTATAATAAGAATGGAAAGGGAGGATGGGCCTAGTTTGTAAAGAATTTTAAATGTCTGAAAAGTTTATTTTTGATCATAAAGGTAATAGAGAACCACTGAAGTTTAGAGGGGGCATAGTATGATCAGACATGTTTTAGGAAATTTACATTGGCAATGGTGTGAAGAATGGATTAGACTGAGGAGAGATAATGTAAAAAGTCCAATTAAAAGGCTATTTAAATCTAGCCTAGATGAGAGGTGATGAAGGGAATTACTAGGCTAATGATTGTGTAAGTAGAAGGAAAGGGGTAGATAAAAGAGATGTGATGGAGGGTAAAATGGTGAGAATTGGCAACTGATTGGACAAATGGAGGAAAGGAGAATAAGGAAGGGAAAATGAGTCAGACGTTGCAAACCTTGGAGATTGAAAGATGACCTTGACATAATTATTACACAAAGACAAAGAAGACCCGCTAGAACACAGAGAGTTGAGTTTTCAATGTGCTCTCTGCTCCTTTCTGCTTTTCTAAATCATGGAATCTTAGAATCTTGCTTGTAGTATGAGGGGACTGCAAAAGCCATCCAGTCCAACTTGTACCTAAGTAAGAATTTATGTCTTATTTAAATCTTTGTCTCCTAAATCCTCTAAGATCCAATACTTAAATAACTCAAAAGATCTGCAATTTCATCAGTGTGGACCTTCCCTCTACCTTATAACTCTAGATCCTTAATAATAGCTAGCACTTACCCAGGGTTCCTCAATACCTCTAGATTCTTAATAACAATTAACATATACCCTGTGTTCCCCAACATTCTTTGTGCAGCTTTCTGTTATTAAAAGCTGAAGACTTGAGTTAAGACTTTTGGTATACGTTGAATAATGCTTTAACATTTTCAAAGCACTTAAGATATGACATTTTTTTGAGTTCTTCTCCAACCAGGTGATGTGATATTATCTCTATTTTACAGTGGAAACCGAGACACAGTAGAGTTAAGTGACTTTACCCAGATCTTTGGTAAGTTGTTGAATAAGCTAGATTGTTCTCAAAAGAACTTAAAATATACTAAGCATTCTTTTGATAATGACTATTTCTGCATGTTGAGGCAGTGAGGAGGCTTAGTGCATAGAACACTAAGCCTGGAGTCAGAAAGACATAAGTTGAAATTTGACCTCAGATACCTAGTAGCTGTCTGACTCTGGACAGGACCGCTTAACCTATGTTTACCTTAATCTACTGAAGAAGAAAATGGCAAACCATTCCAGGATTTTGGCCAAGAAAACCCCATAATGAGGTAATAAAATATTGAACATGACTGAACAATATCAATCTCTACGTGCAGATATAATAGTTCTTAGATGATCTATAGCTCATTAATAGACCTACCTTTGTTGTCTTTCTAGCTTGTTAAGATCTAGAAAAACTATTGTTCCAATGGCATTCATCTATGGGAATCCAAGGTTACCCCCCCCTGAAGGTCACCATCAATGAAAGGGGCTGTGCAGAATAGGCAATCAATACATATTTGGTAAAGTGATAATTTTTATCTCTGGACACATAGTACAATGTTGAGTACACAACAGGTACTAAATATCTTCTGGTAGTTTCCATGGTCTTTAGGTGGATTTTAGGTCATAAGACTTTTACATTTCTTTTATTTGATTTTTACAAACTCATGAGATAGAATGGGAAAGAACAATTTGCCAGATGAGGAAACTGTGATACACAGAGATCAGTCAGGTTAAATGGCTTAGATCACACAGCAGGTAGTTAATGGAGCTGGGATTTTAACCCAGGTCTTTTTGGCTAGAAACACAGTACTTTTCTATCATATAACATTTCTATTGATCAATTAATTACCAAGACAATATTGGTCATGCAGGCTAAAAATATCTCCCTCATCAGACTGTTTTTGTGAATGTAATTCTCACATCACTTAGTTCTTTGGACTAAGGCAGTGAAGACAGATAATGGGATTTGGACTAAATCTGTGATTTCTTTGCTATGGGAAGGCCCCCCAACTAAGGGAAGTCAAAGACTTTTACTGTTACAGGGTGACACCTTCTCTGTGACTTATACTTTTTAAGAATTGTCTAGAATGATTTCAGATATATGAAGCACTTTACTAACTTCAAAGCATCTTATATACACTTGGTATTATTATTGTTGTTGTTATAGTATCAAGAGATTAAACAGGTTGTCTGTGACCACAAACCCAGTCTTCTTGGTTCCAAAGCCAACTCTCTATACATCATGCTACACTGCCTGTCCTGTGGGCAACGAAGATCTATATTAAAAAGTACATGTCATCTTGAAGGGGATACTATATTGACTATTATCATGTTATAGAACTTAGGGACTCTTTCTCTTAAATTAGTATGTTGAATGAATTTAGCAGGCATTCTAAAAAATGGGGCAGACGCCCTTAAGAGCAGGGATAGCTTCATGTTTATCTTTATTATATTTCTATCATTTAGTTGGCATACTAGGTACTTAATAATTGCTTGTTGACTAGGGATAGAACCAGGAAAGGTCTGAGCATAGGATACTAGAAAATAAAGGATGTATCTGAATAGTAAATGTTTGATTTGTATACCTATTTTATATACTTATATACTTGAGGTTATATAAAAATTTCTTAGGTGAAAAAGGGTCAAAAGTAGAAAAAATTAAGAAGTCTTGCCTTGGTGGAAGACTCTGGACCACCAAGGACACCCATAAATGTTCTAGGCAACTTAGAGGAAAAGAAAGAATTAATAAAAAAAATTTAGACACTCTGGGGTGGGGGGGGGGGGAGAAGAGGGGAACATCCAGAGACAAATGTCTCTTAATTTACCCTTTTACCTACAGAATGCATCAACCATAATGTTCTTTTTGTGTTAGCAGCAAAAAAGGAAGAGTTTGCCCTCTTTCATACCAAAATGAAGAAGTTGTGATTTTCACCCTTTCCCCAACATTACTCATTATAGATTTCTCAATTGTGGTGTTTTCCTAAACTTTTATTGAACCTATTTGCATTTTCATCTTAAGCCACCTTTTTGAGACAAACATAATGAAGCTATGACTCAATGGCTTGAGGAAGATAGTCTAAGTTATACCCTAGAGTGTAAAGTTGGAGACTGGATAGTCTAAATTATTATCATACTAATATTCAGAAAATTAATATTAATTAGTATTAATAGTGCATTTTTTCACAAAGCAGAAAAAGAATTGACCTATTTGATTGTAATTAATTACATATCTAACAAGTTTTGAAATGATATTTATGTTCAGATCTCCTGACTCAGATTATAGGGGTTCTTCTGCTGCACCACATTAGGTCTAACTGGTTAGGATCAGGGGTCCTCAAACTTTTTAAATAGGGAGCTAGTTCACTTTCCCTCAGACTGTTGGAGGGCTGGACTATAGTAAAAACAAAAACTTTGTTTTGTGGGCCTTTAAATAAAGAAACTTCATAGCCCTGGGAGAGGGGGATAAACGTCCTCAGCTGCCACATCTGACCCACTGGCCATAGTTTGAGGACCCCTGGTAGGTTCTAAATTATGGAGAGTTCCCTGGAGTCCTATGGCCTGAAGGATGATGTATAAGACTTGGGTAGTTCATTTTATGGAATTTCTTTGGTTATATTATTTGGATGAAAAATGTGATTATTGTTGTCATTGAGGATGAGAAAGAAGAGATGATGAAGATAGCATAACTAATAACTGAGGAAAAAATTGTTCCAAAGGGTAAATTGGGGGTTTTTTATGGGTAGTGACTTACTGAGGATTTGAAATATGTCACAGAGATGACCCAGCTGCCAGCATCCTAGGTGAAAGTCCTTATGGCTTTGCAAGACAGAACATGTTAGAAAAGAGCAATAGATTTGGAATTGAAGGACTTGGGATCAAATTCTACTTTTGTCACTTATTGCCAATGTGACTTGGGCACATCATTTAATTTTTTTCTGGGTCTCAGTTTCCATATCTGTAAAATGAGGTTGCATTGGATCAGCGTTTCTTAAATATTTTCCACCTCTGACCCCTAAGAAATTTTAACATGACCCTGAGTATATAGATATATATATATAAAATAGGTATAAAATCACTTGCTGACAATGTCATAATTTCATGATCCCCACATTCAGTTATAAGACTCTATATGGGGTCAGAACCCACAGTTTAAGGAGCTTTGGACTATATTACTTCTTTGTTGGTGATCAGTTTGCAAACATTTATTAAACTCTTACTATATGCTAAGCACTGTGCTAAGCACTGGGGATACAAAGAAAGGCAAAAACATATTCCCTGTCTCCTCATGGAGGAGAAAATGTGAAAATAACTATGTGAACACAATATATGAATGAGGGTAAATGGAAGGTAGTGTCAAAGAGAAGGCAGGATGATTAGAGGAGGGACAAAAAAAGACTAAGAAAGATCTGCTATAGGTAAGATTTGAGCAAAGTCTTGAAGGAAGTCAGGAAGCAGAAGCAAGAACAGAATTTCTGAGAGGGGGATCCCCAGTGAAGTGACATGAAATCCAGCTGCACATGTATAACCTATGTCTAATTGTTTGTCTTCTCAATGAGGAGGAGGAAGAAAGGGGAGGGAGAAAATTTTGAACTAAAAATTTGAAAAACAATGATAAAATTGTTTTTACATGTAACTGGAGGAAAATAAAACCTTAAATAAAAAAAGAAAAGACATGGAGTTGGGAGATGGAATCTTGCATTTGGATACAGCAAGGTCAGTGTAATTTGGTGGTAAGGTGGAGGGGTATGCACAAAGCATAGAAAGGCTGAAAAGGTAAGAGAACATCAGGTTGTAAAGGACTTTAAATGTCAAATGGATTTTCTTATATTTGATCCTGGAGGTATAAAGGAGTCACATGAGTTTATTGACGAAGGCAAAAGAGGTAATATGACTATACCCGTGCTTTTTAAAGGAAAATTATTTTAATAGCTGAATGGAAGATGGATTAGGATGAAACTGAGTGGCCAATCAGAAAAAAATATTGCTATAGCTCAGGCATAAGGTGATAATGTTCTAGACCAGGGTAGAAGTAGTATAAGTGGAGAAGGTAAGACAACAAGAGATTGGATATGTGATCTGAATTTTAGTGAGGCATTGAGTGAGACACTGAGCTTGTATCTGAGATCCCTCCTAGTTCTAAATCTATGAAACTACAAGACCTTGACTGAAAACTTCTTGACAGTTTGGAGTCTCAGAAAATCTTTCAGGTGGGACCTTTAAGGAACAATCTTTCCTAGAAGCAGAGAGGTCTATTAAACAATCTTAGGGGAAGCATTTGAATCTTCCTTTTTATCATTTGCCCTTTTCCCACTTTGGTCCATTTCACCCAGCTCATTCCCAATGTCATTCCCAAGATAATTGCATATTCTTACAAATTTAATTGCTTTGAAAATAATATTGTATATACTTTTGGGGGGAGGGAAAGTGAGTAAAAAATGGCAAAAGTCTGATGAGCACAAAATGAGTTTCTTGTTTGGCAGATGTTTTGCAAAATTCTGTTTCTAAATCTGATTTTACTAAATTCTGCTCTGTCAGATCTGCTTTGGATGAGCTCTGCTTTTGAGGGTTCTCTTTCTGTAACATTCTAATATGTGATAATAATGACATTTAAATAGCGTTGTGTAATTTATAAAGTGATTTAGGAAGAGCATACCCACGTGCTAGAAAGTTACATAGAGGCAATAGGCATCCCCCAGCCATTCCAATGTGGAGGTTAGGATCTTGAAAGAGAGGTAAAGTCTCTACTTTAACTCATATCTAAGCACACAAAGTATGTGTGTCTGGGGGATAGTATGATACTGAAATAGGGCATAAAAATCTTTGGTTTTAGTTTTGGGACTGCCATTGGCCTTGGGAGAGATGACATCTTAGCAGAGATTTGAAGTCAATAGAGCTCATTTTGAATCCTGGCTCTGCTCCTTACTACCTATGACATTTCTCCTGTGAGTTGCAGGCCCCTTATCTATATTATGATGGGTCTAGGTTAGATCAAGAGCTCTTCACTTTATATTTTTTTGTGATAAAAAAAACCTCTTTTGGCATTTTGGCAAAACCTATGAACCGATTCTCGGAGTATTTTTAAATGCATAAAGTAAAATACAAAGGAAACTAATTATGTTAAGATAAATATTAAACTTTTTTTCCTCTTTAATTTCATGGACCTTCTAAAGTGGAGAACCTCTGGGTTAGATAATATCTAAGTTCCCTTCTAGTTCTCAATGCTGCTCCTATGAATGATAGACACTAGAGTGGTTCATCCCATTGAGCCACCTTGCACACTCTCAGTTTTCCACTCCTTGGCCAGGTAGCCTTTGAAGTTCTGTAAGTTCCTGGTGCCCCCTCATGAGGCTGATATGACTTGAGCCTATTCTCTAGGATTGGTATTAAGAAGCAATAGGGATGATGTAATGCATTTCCTTCTCAGTTTCCTCTCTAAATCTTCCCAGGTATTATAGATTGTTCTAATCCCACTGCTGCTGACAAAATGATTTCCATTTGTTTATGAGAAGAAGTAAGGAGGATGAGAGATACAAATCACTGAATGGTCTGACTTCTACTGTATGTTAAGTGGCTGTGTAAATGCTGTGCTCTCGACCAGGGCTTGGCGTCTCTTGGGCATCCTAATGAGAAATCATAACCCCCTAGGAGCTCCTGATATGCTGTGACATGATCATCTATCCAGGTGATAAATCTGGTATGTCCTGCATTTTGCATTAATGAACTATTGACTGGAACATGAGACAAGTGTTACCAAAGGTTCAATTGATTCAGTAGCCCTTGGGGAATGCCGAGTCTGGTGTGCCAGGTGACCTATATGCTAACCAGAAAATCTATTTTATGAGAGACATGCTGAGTCTGGCATGGGTTAATAGCTCCCTCTACTAAATTCAATGATTTACAACCTCTGATAAGTTGGATAAGGAGTCCTATCCATTTTGACCTCAGTTCAAGTCTTGTATCTGTTATTTCCTAAGCTATAGCACCTTGGATGAGTTATTTAATTCTCTGGACCATAATTTTCTTACCTCTAAAATTATTAACTGGAAAATGAAAGGACCAGATAAAATAGTCTCCATTTGCGCAGTCTTGGTTCTATTATTCTATATTCTATCTACATATATTCTGAAGTCTCTGCTAGATGTAACATATCTCAACCATAGACCTCTGTCTACTTTTCATCTTACTTCTGTATTCCATGTGTTTTATACAGTTACCCCATTTTTTATTTTTCAAAAATAAAATTCTCAGAACTTACAAAGTTTCTATGTTGACAACTAGAAAATCTCTATAGAATTTTACAATATTAAGGCTAAAAAAATATCAAAAAATCATCCAGTCCTTCATTTTACCAATGATGAGACAAAGTTCCATATAAGTGAAATAGCTTGCCTAATATCACATAGCAAATTAATTAGCAGAATAATTGGGTCTAGAATCCTTGTCTCTTTACTCTGATCCAGTGCTCTTTACACTATATCACCAAGCCTCAGTTTACTCATCCACCCAAACCTCTAACTGCCTCTTCAGGATTGTGCTTTGTTTGAACTAAAATAACCCTTCAAGCTCATTGAAGCCACTGAGGCCCAGAGAAAGTGATGGCTGATAAAAAGGCTAATACAAATGAGAGAATTTTGGGCAACATACCAGGGTTTCTTGGAGATATTTGGCAAGCAGCTTTGGTGTTCCCATCAATCAAACTGTACAGTCAGCTACCTATTTTCTTTGTATGTCACACCAGTCTTGAGCATGGTTTCACTGAAGAGTGATAAGGAGACAGACTTTTCCCCTCATTTCTTGGTATTCTTGACCTCATCAATCCTGGTGAGCTCATTATATAGTCTTGCAAGGTCTTTCTCACTGAGCATACATTACAGAATGCATCTGCATTGCAGCTGGGTTATTCTGAAGAAAACATTTGACAAAGTCTGTTGGTTGAATGAGCTGGCAAGGGAAATTTTCTTGAAAAGGCCATCTCCAGAAATCCTCATGGAAACATCCAGAAATTTTGAAATGCCTTCTGTTCTAATCCTATATACAATGCTTAGCAGAATTCCTGGTACATTGTAGGTGCTTAATAAATGCTTGTTGATTTAACTTTTATGTATATAGTTATTTGCATATTATCTTGCTCAGTGAGAAAGACTTTGCAGGTGAAATCATGCTCAAGATCAGTGTGACATACAAGAATAGGTAGCTGACTGTACAGTGTGATTGATAAGACTTTCCCCGTCCCTGTTCTTTGTATACTTGATGCTTAGCACAGTGCTTGCCTAGCACAGAGTATTTTATATATATATATATATATATATGCAAAATTTGTGCATATACATACATATGTGTATATATGTGTGTTTGCATAAATATATGTCTGTGTGTCTGTGTACATATGTATATGTGTATCTCTACACATATATATGTAGATATACATATGTATATATGTATATATATATATATATATATATATATATGTTTGCTGACATTTTCTCAAAGGAAGAATACTAGAAAAAAGCTTGAAAGAGCAAGTGATTTGAAAAGAGAGGTAGGTTTAGAAATATGGTAATGAGACAGACCCTTGTCCTCTTGTCGAACACCTTCCTGTTTTCTATCCTCACTGAAACCAATCTATAGTTCAGAACTGCATAACTTTTTTGTCTGGATTATTGTAACAATCAGTTAACAAATATCTATTAACTTTTTTATTATTGTCCAGCATTATAGTAATCACCTGATTCTTCTTCTGCATCTGTAGTCTCTTTTTCTACAAAATAGCCAAAGCTCAATGCTGAATAATTTTGCTAGAGAAAAGATCTGATTATATCATTAATTTGCCTGATTAAAACCCTCCAATGCTTCCTCATTGCTTACGGAGCCATGTAGACTCTTTAGCCTTGCATAATTACAGCCCTGAGAAATCTGGCCTCACTCTACCTTTGTAGCCTTATCTCATACCACTCTCTTTCACATAAAATGAGTACCAGAAAATTTGACTGCTTCATTGATTCATTTCAAAATATTGAATTAAGCATACACTGTATACAGCAAAATATAAATCATTGAAAAAGATAAAATGTGTAGAGAAGATCCAATCCCTGCACTATCCTTGTGCAGTTCATATACAAAAAGAAACCCAAGCATCAATTACTATATTTCACAATATTAAATGGCAGATACTTCAGAGATATGTGAAGCTAAGTATCATAAAAGGAGAAAGGGGAGATGTTATTAGGATGGCAAAGGTGAAAAAAAGGATTCCCTGAAGAAGTGGCATTTCATTATTTGCTAGTGGAACAAGAAAGTGACAGAGCATGGGGTTAATGATGAGCACATCAGCAAAGGAGTACAAGAAGGAGGGAAGGGGAAAGGACTTAGTAAATAGGATCATAAATCTAGATATGATCATTCAGTTTATCTCTCCATTTTATAGTTGAGGAAACTGAAGTTCCAAGAGATTGGATTATTTGGGTAATGTCATGTACATAGTAAATATCAATAACAACTCTAGTCCTTTGATTCCAGTCATATCAGTCAAGATAGGAGAGATGCCCTCCCAAAAAATGTCAAGCTTAGTTTGAGTGAGAAAGGTAGTAGAGAAGAGCTTGGAAATTCTCCTTTATAATTTAATAGACACACAGAATTAGAATGTTTGAGCTGAAAAGGATCTTAGAATTAAAGTGTCCAACTTCCATTTTCCAGATGAAGAAATTGAAGTCCAGAAAGGTAAAGGAATTTGTTTCAGGTGACATATGCAATGAGCTAAATTCTTGGAACCAGGCATTCATTTCTTAAGTCTAGGGCCTTTCCACCCTTGTTTATGGCATTTTCTCTTGCTATAATATTTGTCTCCAACATATCCACCTTTAAAAACATTCCTTGCATCCTCCAAAATATTTTCTCTGATTCCTATCATTCAAAAATCATCTCTCTTATCTTAGAGCTCTCTGAAAATTGAGTTTGAATCTCTTTTAGAACACAGATATTCTATTTTGAATTATAAGTATTTAAATATATATATATATATATATATATATATATATAATCTCTCCCATAAACTCCTTGAGATATTCCCCCTAACCATTTCTAATCACATACATCTAAACACCCAGTGCAGGAACTTTTGTTCATAATAAATTCTTAATGAATATTTGCTGAATGAATAAATGAATCTGAAAGAGGAAAAGCAAAAAGGAAGAAGCATTGTGATTATGTATAAATGATGTGAAACTGAGTAAATAATGCCCAGTCACTGATTTAATTGAACCAAGTTTTCTTCTGTTTCCTAGCAGTAAATTGAGTACATTAATTACTGAGTTAATATAATTATCTAAATGGGTAATGCAGAAAAAAGACCTAAGACCAAAAGGCATTTTCTTCAGAGAGTGCCATAGTACATACAATATGTATTTTGAGCTCATTTTTTTCTCCTACATGGGGATGAGTTGTTCTAAGTCATGTCCTATTGTCACCACAGAACTGATCACATTTTGTAACCAATATCAGTGTAGGGGTGTGAGATAAATCAACTTGCTGTGTGTCTAACACAGTGCTGTGTGTTACATGATTCATACCCTTGAATCTGTACCCTTATAATTTGTTCCAGTCTTTCCAGCTATACAAAAGAGCATATGATTAAGAAATAAATTGGATGGCTCAAATAATTGGAGTTCAGGGGAGATCACAGAAGGGAGAAATTATTTAGATTTGGAATATTTGGGGAAGGCTTAATGGAAGAGGTCAGACTTGAGTTGGGTCTTGAAGGTAAATATGATTGGAGAGAGGATAAAAGAGAAACAAGGTACTATCGGCTGGGACACAATGTTAGTAATGGTGGGGAGGTTAGAAAAAACCTGATATACATGGTAATGGGAGGGGCAGTGGGAAAACAATGCAGTGATGGTATAAATCTGAATGGAATGTGACGTAAGCAGGGGTCATCCCTTTAGATAATAATACCTTACATTGGTCAGTGAAGTGGGCTCCAAATCCTAGAAGATTTTGAATACCAGGCTAAGAAGTTTAAATTGGACACACCAGAATCTAGAAGTCCATTATAGATTTTTAACTATAGAGGAATGATAACTTAAAAGTGTATATTCACATCTATGAGCTTTCATAATAGTTGCACACATCTCTAGGATTTGGGAAATAAACAGCTTTTTATCTCATAATTTTAGCTATTAGGGAACAAATAAATCTGATTAAGGTCTTTTACATAGGAATATTCCAGAGTTACTAACCTGGGGCATTGTCACCATCACTTTATCACAGTTGTCTTTGATTATTTATTGAATCCAGTTTTGGGTTCCCAGAAACAGAACAAGATACAATTTTGCAGTGAAAAGAGCCCTCCTGCATTTTTGAATTTGCAAACCTAGGTTTGAGTTTGAACTTTGCTATTTGCTAATTGTACCACTTTAGTGATATTGGGCACTTACTTTCTCTGGGTGTCAGTTTCCTTACCTGTTAAATGAGGAGGTGGATTATATAATTTTGAAAGTATTTTCTTGTTCTACAGCTTAAAGGGTAAGGTTCTGTGTGAATATGGTGGCTTATGCAGAGTTTTGAAGGTCAAAATGCTGTATTAGAAACAACTTGTTTGATGATGAAGCTGGTTGATGAATGGAAAATAAGAGATACAACCAGTATTGACTTTTAGTGCTGTCTTGCCTGACACACTCATCAATAACTTGGGAAAATATGGTTTTGATGTGACAACTCTTAGCTTGTACAAAAATAGTTGAATTATTATATTCATTTATTCTTCTAGTCATGCACTCAAAGAAGACATATTTAATGGATAGCTACTAGATACAATTGAACTGTGAGGTAGCAAGGAGAAGCAATGGAATATAAAATACAATTCTTGTTCACTAGAAACTTAAAGATTTTTTATAGAGCTAAGGCATTTGTAGATGAAATAGAAAAAATGGAAGAGCAATAAGAAGGTAAGAATTAAAAACAAGAAGGTAAGTAAAGTGAAGAGTAGGAAGAAAGAAAAGAACGGAAAGAGAAATAATGAGGAAGATTTTACATTTATATAGTACTGAATTTATAATTGCTTATATGTATTATCTAATCTTCATAATCAAAAAAGGAATTAGAGAGATAAATATACACATATGTATACATATACATACATATGCACACAGATTATTACTACTAGTAGAATGTAAACTTCTTAAGGACAGGGACTATTTCACCATTTTTTTTGCATGTCCACCACTTAGCACAGTGCCTGTAGGAGTTTAATGAGTGCTTGTTGATCCATTGATCTAAGCCAAGTCTCTCTTTGTCCGCCAAATGAGTTTAATTGGAGAGCTGAAAGAGAGCTCAGAGAAGATTGGAGTGGTCAAGTGAAATCAGGGCCTTAGACTAAATGGTAGATGATTGAGATTTTAGAAAATAGAAGAGAGGGTCCTATGAACAGTGAATGAAAGAATTCTGGACAACTTGAATGAAAGCATCAAGACAGGAATGTAGATGAATAGGAGAGGAAGAAAAAAGGAAAGACAGGGGATACTGAAGAATCAGACCTGAGACAAGCCAAATGATCTGACCGCTTGTTTTTGGGACCATGTGTAACCAATTCACCAAGCAAAGAATAGTATTCTGATTTAAAAAAAAAAGCACTAGCTTAGGTATTTGCTGTTCCTCTAGCTTTGGAACATGATTGAGAGATTTGGGATGATGCTTAAGGAAGCAGGTCTTTGTTTTGATGAGATTTAATTCACACAAGGAAAGGCTTAAAAAGTAAGCAGGATAGGGAAATAGGTGACAGGAACATTTAGGAAATGACTCAATTAAGATCTTCACTGGACCTCAGATATACATAATCAGATCTGGCACAGAGGAGAAGGAAGAATATTCATTGATACTCCAGTGCAGATACAATGTTCCTTGGCCTTGAGATACTCAGATTTCTTGTTTTTCATAATTCTTCCTAATTCATGTAGCAGATATCTGGGGTCTTGTCTTCTCCATACTAGGGAAAATTGTTAGACTTAGCACTAGAAAACTGAAACCTACCTGTCTCTTATACTCAAATAGCTATCTGGCATCTCTAAACCAAGTCAGTAGGCTGACACATTGAAACAGCAAAGCATAAGAGGACTTCCTGGGAAAAAAAAAAGAGTCATAGATTTTAGAGGAGAAATCAGTATCTCACTAAAGCATATTTGGTTGGCTTCCCATGGGTGATGTCAGTAGCTTTTGTTGAGGTCAGGAACCAAATGTTGAGGTGTAGACCACATGTTGAGGTCTACATTTGAGGTACCTAAGTGAAATTAGGGTTTAGTTAAGGTCTAGTGGCAGGTTTGGGGTACAGGGAGTCAAACAGAGTTCCCCTGCAACCCCCTTAGATTCGGCGCAAGGATACGGCGGTATATGAGGTCTAGTAGCGGCGCGGAATTCCCAATAAAAGCATCTATTGGCCCAGAGAGCTAGATTAATAAAAGAGGTTTATTACGGAGATAAGTGAAGGTAGAGATAAGGAGGGCACTGGACAGAGGGTCCAGTGGACAGAGGGTCCTCACATGGCGACCATGTTTGGAATCTCTGCAAAGAGGGGTTCCCAGTGTGGCCCTTTTAAGTCGGAGACTTAGCTCGAGGGGCTTTGGGGTGTAGCCTCAAAGTTGGCTCAGATCCGGGTGGGGCTGGGACAGGTCCGGACCTTCTATTGAAATTCAAAGGGACCAGGATTTGTGAGTCAAAGGGTAATTTACATTAGCTAGGGGGAGTTGGGAATCAAAGATTGGAATCTTTCCCGCATCAGCTTTGAAATGATGAAGAGTAGTTAACAAGACTCCACTGTGCATGAATGAGACAGAGATTTTCAGGCATGGGAGATTTCAGGAAAGAGCAAAAGGCAGGTGTGGGCTAGGCAGAAGAAAGAAATGGGATCTAGAACAGGGGCAACCTTCCCCAAGAAAGGCCAAGTTACCATCATAGTGGCTTGAAATAAATTATCATCTTTCTTATAGTTACAAACTTTGTGATGTGATTTCCTTGGACTTCTTTGAATTTTTCAGTCCACTGTAAAAGATGACTTTGCTACTTGCCCTCAAACACTGGGATTTAGTGACTTCCTTGAAATTTGCCTTGACTTTGTATGACATTGACTTTTCTCTTTCTTCAAAGCTCAGCTCAAAGGTCACCTTTTATAGGAGGCTCTACCTGGTTACCCCTCTCTACCACTACCTTTACCTGCCCCTCAACATGAATTTATCCATTTTATGTATCTTATATATGCCTGGTTATGTATGTGTTGCTTCTCCCATTGAAATGCAGGTATTTTGAGTGTGGGACCTTTTTTTCATTTTTTCCTTTCTTTATATTTCTAGTACTTAGTACAATGCATAGAGTGTTTAATAAATATTGATTAGTGGGTTCTTTGCTGGAAGACCTCCAATGAGTGGGAACCAGCTATACAATGGCAGCCCATTCCATTTTGGGGCAACTGTAATTGTTAAAAATTTTTCCTTCCAAAGAGCTAAATTTGCCTCTTTCAAACTTTCACCCATTGCTCCTGACACTGGTTTCTAGGATTGTGTCATTAAATTCCAAAATTAGTATTTGTAGTCCCCCACAATGTGGCCCCCACTTGCCCTTTTAGATTTATTTCATATTACCCAAATTCACCCATTCATTGTTCCAGTCAAGCTGCCCTCCTTGTTACTTCTCATGTAAGAAGTTTCCTCTTTCACATCTGGGCCTTTCCATGGACAATCCTATATTTTTACAATGTACTCCATTCTCACTTTTTATAACCTCTAACTTTCTCTAAAGCACAGCTCAAGTGCTTCCTCTTTTGTGAAACCTCTTTTGATCCCTCCAGTCATTAGAGCTATCTTCCTCTTGAAATTACTTTGCAGATATTTGGCATTTGGTGCCTGTATATGTGTTTCCCATATCCCCTCCTAGGAAGAATGTAATTTTCTTGATGACAAAAAGATTATACTTCACAATTGTATAATTGCTTTATATTAGTTTCTGTATTCCCCAATAACTAATATAGCACCTTGCACATAGTAGGTATCTGGAGTGGGGGTGGGGATGAATTGAATATATTCTATAAACTCAGCTTGCATTATTTGTAGGCAGAAAAATATTTTGTGTTCATTGATTTTTTAGTTATAACTTATCAGGAAGAAAAGTGCTGGACTACAGCTTTTATTTTATAGATGTAAAATGCATCAAAACACAACTAGCTGGTATAGTAGATAGAATATTGGTTGTGATACCAGAAATACTGGAGTTCAGTTCCTGCCTCAGACAACTTGACAACTCTATCACATATTGAAGTAATGGGGCAATTTGAAAGATGTGGTACAGTACAGAGAAAGCTGTTTTGGGAGTCTGAAGTTCAACTGTGACACATACTGGCTATGAGTCCTTATCATTTAATTTCTTAGGATCTCAGGTGACTTTAAGATTCTAAGTTGCAGCCAAGAGGCCATGTTACATTGATAGAAGTTTTCTCCATCCAGGAGTCCTGTCCCTCTCCCTAAAATGAGTCATATCCACTCACTTCTACTTCCCTAGCTCTATAGAACCAGTAGAGTATTTGAAACTCTGAAAATAGTACATTTTTTGGCTGCCCCTTCAGCCTGGGCAAAACACAGGAGTTCTACTTCCAGCAAAAATTCTTTACTGGCAGGCCAACAGAGAAGATAGATTGGGTTTTTTCTCTTACCCTGAGCTGATTCTGCAAGGCTAGTCTTTGTCGTGATTACTCAGACTTCATATCCATCTCGATTCAGCACTTGCTCTAGACTCAGCCCACGCTTCATGGTCTGTGGATGAGCAAACACAATTTCATTGGGCATGGATAGCTAACCCAGCAATCTTGAAGGGACTTTGGGATAAATGGCATGTGTCAGCTTCATCCTTCTCCAGCTCTCTGAAGCCTGAAATGGGACAGTTTGACATTAGCTTAGCCCATCCAGATCAGGCTTTTTCTTTACATCAGGGTCATAAAAGCACAGAATCAGATGATGAAAAAAACAGGATATTTTTTTTTTATCAGAAGACTTTGCTTCAAATTCTGTATGTCTGACCTTGAACCAATCACTTTTCTATTTTTTCCTTCACTTCCCTCACTGGCAAAATGAATGAATTGGAGATAATCTCTTGAGTCTTTCCCTGCTTTTTGAGTTAGAAGTAATTCAAGAGAACATCTAGTTTAACTACTGATGTAGGGAAGGAATAGGAAGCTATTAATATGGGCAACTATGTGCACAGTAGACAGAGTGTAGAAATTGGAGTCAAGAAGACTCATCTTCCTGAGTTCAAATATGGCTTAAGATACTTACTAGCCATGTGACTGAAAAATTCACTTAACCCTATTTCCCTTAGTTTCTTTATTTGTAAAATGAGGTGGAGAAGGAAATGGTAAACAACTCCAGTATATTTTCCAAGGAAATTCCAAATTGGGGTCACAAAAATTTGGATGTGACTGAAAAATGGCAAAACAGTAACAAATGTAACACAATGGTTAAATCATGGGACCTGCATCAGGAAAACCCAAGTTTGAATCCTGCTTCAGACAGTTGTTAGCAGTGTGATTCAGTTCAAGTCATTTAACCTCTGTCAAGCTCAGTTTCCTCATCTATAAAAACATAACACTAATAGTACCTCCCTCCCAGAACTGTGAGGATAAAGTGAGTTTAACATACTATGATTGTTTTGAAAACTTTAAAGCATTATATAAATACTATTTTAATGATAATGATGATGATGATAATGATAATGATTCCTGAAAGATGTTCAAGTCATGTTTAAATAGTGCCAGTTTCAGAAAGTTGTATGTGCAGCTTATTACAAATTAATGTTACAAATATTAACAATTAAAACTGATAAATTTTGAAATACTTAATTCATTAAAAATAACAAAGCAATTATACATTAATATATATAACATTTTTTATATAAATAAATCAATATATTTTCCATAAAAAATTTTGAGAAGAGTGATTGTTTTATCTTTTTTTGCAAATTTCTTTAATATCTAGCTTAAGAAAACTAGATTGTCATATCCATTTTTGCATTTAATCAATTGCTATATTGTTTGATTAAAATATATGAAGAAAATATGACTTCATACAAATATTTAGTTGGGAAAGAAAGTTGAATTTAAAAGAATAATAATATCTTATTATTATAAAAATAGTTTTGATTTTTCAGACCCCCAGAAAATGGGTTTGGGGAACTTCTAGGCATCTATAGACCATATTTGGAAAACTACTGTTTTCTTGTTAGACAACTTGAATTGTATTGGAAAATGTCTTGAACTTGAATTGAGAAGAACTGGGTTTGAGCCCTGGGTCTGTCAGCTGTGATCAGTGTGACCATGATCCAATAGTTAACTATCTGAGCCCCAGTTGTTTTATCTAGGAAATGGAAATAATAATAACATTTGCATCACTAATCTCAGGGCTGTTGTGAAGAAAATATTTTATAAATCATAACAATATGTAAATGTGAGCTGTTGCTATCATCATCTTTGCCTCTGTAATTTCCACTCATAGATAATAGTTCTACCCAGTTGGATGGCAATGAAAACCAAGAAGTCTAATCTCTGAAATGATACAAAAAGAAGATCTAAGTTCTATCAATGATAGCCTAAGTTATATGAAACAATAATCCTTACTTTACTCTTCTGTAACATGAGAAAGTGATCTTCAAATATTTTGGTCTCAGGACCCTTTTGTATTCTTAAAAATTACTGAAAACATCCACAAAGAGTTTTCTGAATATTCAGCCTATATCTATAAATATTAATTGTATTAAAAAATTAAACTGATAAATTTTAAATTATTTAATTCATGTAATAATTCATTTATAAGTCATTAAAATTCATAAATAAGTCATTTAATTCATTTAAAAATAGCAAACAAATTACATATCAACATCTATAACATGTTTTTATAAAAATAAAATCAATTTTTTTTCCAAAAAAATGAGAAGACTGGCAGTTTTTGTTGATTTGAGTTAAAATATGAGAAATTTTTTTTCAGGTTTTTCTTTATTTTTATGGATAATAGTTGCCATGGAAATTGCTAGTAAACTGCTATGGCTTTCACAGTCAGTATTGACTGTCAAAGTATTTGGAATTGGAAGGGACCTTATAGCTTAGCTAGTCTAATTCTCTTCTTTTACAAAGGAAGCAGTCCAAGGTCTCAGAAATGAAATTATATGTCCTAATGCACACAAGTATCATGTGACAGAACTAATACTTGAACCCAGAACTTTTAACTTTTTCCAGTTAGTTGATAGCTACCTTTTATTCCTGAGGTCTCTCTTGGGTCACAAGTTTTATGATTTTTGTGATCAAAGACAGCTAGGAAAGGAAAGCCTCAATAAGGAAGAGAAGGGATGGGCCAGGTCCCTTCTAAGTTTTAATTCTTATGTCAGCTCCCTTACCCTTTTCTGCTGATAATACATATAGGGGTATTTCAGGTTATTCTCAACAATAGCCATTCAATCATATTTCTCCTTTGAATTCAGCATGTATTGCTTAGGATTCCTCCAAAACCAAAATTCATCATGTTTATTCTGATTGATTATTCTGATTATTGAACAGAAAATCCATGGTATCACCTTCTCTTTCCTCCCAAAACCTGTTCTTAACTCTCTTTTAAGCCTCTGGTGACCTAAGGCAAGGTGTTACCTTCCCCAAGATTCCAGATTATTTTGAAATAAGTTCTTTGCAAATCTGTAAGTATGTAAGTGTGAATTCTTGGTTTTCATGCACTGTGATGAGTCCTATGGGTAAAGTTCAAAGAATAATAAGATATGTCCCCTGCCATCCAGAAGCTTAATTCATTGTTGGAGATAACTGAGGATACAGATAGATACAGATATAGACATATGTAGATATATTTATAGGTATAGATACACATACACATACACACATAGATAGATAGAGAGATAGATATAAACTAATACAAATAGGAATATAGATCCCTGACAAATTTTGTTTATTTTCCACATTTTGCTGATTTATATAGATATAAAGAGAAATATAAAGAGATATTACCAGCTAAAGAAATGATTGTTTCCAGTGAAGGCAAAAAGGAAGCTGTGATCCATTAAAGCTTCCTGGGGAAAATGTTGGAGCTGAAACTTGAAGGCTTAGTAGGACATCAAACAGCATAGATGGAAAAAAGGTATGGGGTGTAAGGGGGAAAAAAGAGGACACTGAAGAAATGGACACATTTCTCCAGATGTGGTCTGTTTGTGCCTTTCTAAAATCCAGCTGAAGAACTAATCTCAGACTTCCTATGGTTATGTTCCTATTTCTATGGTTATAAATGGATATTTTCTTCTGTTTGTTGTAAGTGTGCTTCCTCTCACTCATCCAGTGATACCAGGGTCTATATATCCTAGGGAGCAGGAAAAATAGATTTCTTGAGAAAACCAATTCATCCCTGTTTGTGTGAGGATGCTGACTGCTTCAGAGCAGGGTACTTAGGTACATGGGTCATATCAAGAGTCTAGAAACAGAGGGATCTAGGCCAGGGAACACTCTGCCCTGAATCTTTTTTTCTTTCTTTCTTTTTTTTTGTTTCTTTTAAGGGAAAATACTAAGTAGGGCAGAAGCAGTGAATAGAAAATCATTCCAGATTGTTCTCACACAAGTCAGCCACTAACCATGCCTTGTGAAAGAATCTATAAATTATGTAAACTCACAATCACAGAGGATTTTAAGATTTACAAAACATTTTCTTAACTATAAATCTGTGAGTGAAGAAATAAAATATTATTATACCCATTCTAGAGATGAGAAAATTGAGTACATATAAGTTGAGAGTCTTATCCACAGCCATAGAGCAAGTAAATATCAAACCTGGGAACAATTTAGACATCTTAATTCCAAACTCAGGTACTCTGATGAACTTAATAATTATTAATTTTTTCTATTAACAAGCATTTATTTTCTATAGTTCCTAATTCTTGAAACCTCACTAGGGGCCCATGTATTGATTTGATATTGTTTGGCCTAGGAATTTTTTTCATTAATTCTTTTAAATTATTGAGAATTTATTTTCTTTCCTTATATCTTCCCCTATTCTTCTAACCCCCAACAAGAAACAAAAAATAATAAAAAGAAAACAAAACCCCTATAACAAATATGCATTGGCAGGCAATTGCCCATATCCAAAATGTGTCTCATCCTGTATGTTTAATCCAGTATTACTCTATTAGGAGGTGCATATCATGTTTTCTCATTGGTCCCTTAGAATCATGGTTGATCTTTGTGTTAATCAGGGTTCTTAGGTCTTTAAAAGTTTTTTGTCTTTCTAAGATTAATTTTTAAATTTAAAATTTTTGCAATTTTGTTATTCTATTTTTTGGGGAATTTTTTTTGTTATAATAAATTGTTCTACTTCTACTCCTTTCACTCTGTATCAGTTCGTGCTGATTTTCCCAGGTTTCTCTGAACCCATCCCCTTTATCATTTTTCATGGCACAATAGCATTCAAATTTATTTTTATGCCATAATTTGTTCTGCCATCCTTCAACTGATGACCACCCTTTTAGTTTTCAGTTCTTTTCTACCACACAAAGACACTTTCAGAATGAGCTATGTTATCAATCCAACATATTATTTTCTCTTTTTATCCCTCCTTTTATTTCTGCCCAATCATCTTCCTCCATGTTTTCTTTGAATTTTTGCATATTTCAATGATGGACTATCTTCTTGCTGTATGATGCTACCCTGATACACTATCCATTGAGTATTCTTCTGTTTTAAAAAATGGGGCTAATCTAATGAAATCTTGGGTCACATCCTACTAACTCTCAGAAATTTTTATAAGATTATAGTCTTCTCTTTGAATTCAACTTCTTTATTCATTCCACATGCTTATACATTTAATGGAAAGAAATCCAAATCTGCCAACATAATTTCTGTCCATTCCTGCCACTATCTTTCCCTAAAAGCTCTCATGTGATTCTTCCTATGAAAGTGGAACAGTACTGTAATGGAAAGTCCACTATACCTAGGGCCAGGAGAGTACTTATTTTTAATTGAAAACAGGGTAAAAACTATCTGTCATTAATCCTTTTGGTGTTCATCCCAGGATTTTAAAAGGGTCTGTAAACTTGGATCAAGAAAGAAAAAAATACAACACTTGTTACACTAAGCTCTAATTGATATTTAGTATTTCCTTTAATTATGAATATAGTCGATAAATCATGATTTCCAAGAATGGGCTCATAGCTTTCCTCAAATTGTCAAAAGGGTATAAGATACAATTTAAAAACTACTAATTGGAAGATTATTTTCAATTATATTCAGGTAGTATCATTTGTTTACTCACAAATTTCTAAGTATTAGTTTCCAGGTATGGCAAGTTTGGAGAGATTTTTATTCTTGCTCAAGGGAAGGGAACAACAGCCTGTTAAATGACAGTAGAAATTAATGGACTTTGAGGAGTAGTAAGCCAAAAGAATTATTAAGGGAGGAAGTTGATCCAAGATAAAATTTAAGTAAACCTACCAGTTTTATCAAGGTCAAAGATAGAAGTCCACATGTCCTGCTCAGTGATATACTGTCATAAAAATTAATCCTGGGAGGCATCTTCAAGATCATCTTTTCCTTTAGTTTCATTTTGTAGATGAGGAAACAATTCCACATTTATGGACTTATCCAAAGTTACACTGTTAATATGTAGCCTAGCCACAGTTTGAACCCAGTTGCCATGGCTCAAAACTTTCTATTACACTCAATCAAGAGGGTTGGTGAGGAAATTCTACCATAAATCTGAGAGCAAAATCATTCCAAAGTGGGAGTGAATAGTGTAAGGAGGCCTACATGGGGCAAGATCAGAAAACCAGCACAAAGAAAATAGAATGAAAATACTAGAGTTGTAAATTGTGAGATTCTTGAGGACTATCTTTTGATTTTTTTTGTATCTTCAGCATAATACATAGCAAGTTCTTTATATTTTTGACTGACTGACTGACTGACTAGCAATTAATCAACACCAGGTAAAATATATTTAAGGTCAATCCAGTCTAATAATGCCCTCTCCTATTCAACCATGAGTTGAACCTGCTTTTTAACAGATGAGGAAACTGAGGCCCAGAGAGCTGAAGGTACTCATTACAACCACAGTTTAGATAAATGATTGGGACATCAATTTAGGTTTCCAAAATTACTTCCTACTTCTCCCACTACAGCAGACTGTCTCTCTGTTTAGCATCCTCTTTCCTTTAGCAACCTCTTTCCCTTCTGTTTTTCATCAATTTCCCTCCTTAGGTTCCCAGAACCCCTCTTCCAGATACTCCCATATTCTTCTCTACTTTGCACTTGAATCCTGACATCATCTGCCTTACATCACTCCCTTATCTTATTCAGAGCTTCTTTGTTCATATCTGTTTACATACTATCTCCTCCTTTACACCATAAACTACTTAATCAGGAGCTATCTTTTACCAGTGCTTAAAACACTACTTGGCACATGGTAAGTAGTCCATGAGGGATTATCCTCTTGCTACCTGATGCTACTCTTATCCACCAACCATTGAGTACTTTTCTGAAGACTGCCTGCCTGGTTCATAACTCTTCAGAGCTCTCTCCTTTCCTTTGCAAGCCCTTATCTGATCAATAAAACCATATTGTATTAGTCATTTTTAGTGACCTACTGTGGGATACCTTCTAATTAACAAAGCTGAATTTGATCATAGCAGCTTAGATTGAGAGCTAAAAGGATCTCAGGGATCATCTACTTCAACCCAGTCATTTTCTCATGTGATGAGACTGAGACCCAGACAGATTAGGTGACTTTGCCCAGGGTCACACAGGTAATAAAAGAGCTTAGCCCAAGCTCAATCTCAAAGCCTCTCATTTCACACCAATACTCATTTTCTATGGAAGCATGCCTCTTTCTTTAAAGGAAGAATGCACAGGTTTAGCATGATGCCTTATCCAAAGGAGGAAGGCAAATTCTGTGGCTCTTGATCTAGATTCTGTAGATACCAGTTAAAAGTCTAGCTTCTCCACATCCTAGTAATGTTTCATGCTTGTATTGCACTTTGAAATTTACAAAATACTTTCCTCACAATAGGTGGATAGTCTTTTCACACAAATTAAGTCTGATCTAACCAATTGGAAAAATATTAAATGCTCTTGGATAGGGCGAGCAAATATAATAAAGATGACAATATTACCTAAACTAATCTATTTATTTAGCGCTATACCAATCAGACTCCCAAAAAACTATTTTAATGACCTAGAAAAAATAACAACAAAATTCATATGGAAAAACAAAAGGTCAAGAATTTCAAGGGAATTAATGAAAAAAAAATCAAATGATGGTGGCTTAGCTGTACCAGATCTAAAATTATATTATAGAGCAGCAGTTACCAAAACTATTTGGTATTGGCTAAGGAATAGATTAGTTGATCAGTGGAATAGATTGGGTTCTAGGGATAAAACAGTCAACAAATATAGCAACCTAGTCTTTGACAAACCCAAAGATCCCAGCTTTTGGGATAAGAACTTACTGTTTGATAAAAATTGCTGGGAAAATTGGAAACTAATATGGCAGAAACTAGGCATTGATCCATACTTAACGCCGTACACCAAGATAAGGTCAAAATGGGTTCATGACCTAGGCATAAAGAATGAAATTATTAATAAATTAGAGGAACATAGGATAGTTTACCTCTCAGACCTGTGGAAGGGGAAGGTCTTTATGACCAAAGCAGAACTAGAGATCATTACTGATCACAAAATAGAAAATTTCGATTATACCAAACTGAAAAGTTTTTGTACAAACAAAACTAATGCAGACAAGATTAGAAGGGAAGCAATAAACTGGGAAAATATTTTTACAGTCAAAGGTTCTGATAAAGGCCTCATTTCCAAAATATATAGAGAATTAACTCTAATTTATAAAAAATCAAGCCATTCTCCAATTGAAAAATGGTCAAAGGATATGAACAGACAATTCTCAGATGAAGAAATTGAAACTATTTCTAGTCATATGAAAAGATGCTCCAAGTCATTATTAATCAGAGAAATGCAAATTAAGACAACTCTAAGATACCACTACACACCTGTCAGATTGGCTAAGATGACAGGAAAAAATAATGATGATTGTTGGAGGGGATGTGGGAAAACTGGGACATTGATGCATTGTTGGTGGAGTTGTGAACGAATCCAACCATTTTGGAGAGTAGTTTGGAACTATGCTCAAAAAGTTATCAAACTGTGCATACCCTTTGATCCAGCAGTGTTACTACTGGGATTATATCCCAAAGAGATTATAAAGAAGGGAAAGGGACCTGTATGTGCACGAATGTTTGTGGCAGCCCTTTTTGTAGTGGCTAGAAACTGGAAACTGAATGGATGTCCATCAGTTGGAGAATGGCTGAATAAATTGTGGTATATGAAAATTATGGAATATTACTGTTCTGTAAGAAATGACCAACAGGATGATTTCAGAAAGGCCTGGAGAGACTTACACGAACTGATGCTGAGTGAAATGAGCAGGACCAGGAGATCATTATATACTTCAACAACAATACTATATGATGACCAGTTCTGATGGACCTGGCCATCCTCAGCAACGAGATCAACCAAATCATTTCTAATGGAGCAGTAATGAACTGAACTAGCTATACCCAGAAAAAGAACTCTGGGAGATGACTAAAAACCATTACATTGAATTCCCAATCCCTATATTTATGCACACCTGCATTTTTGATTTCCTTCACAAGCTAATTGTACAATATTTCAGAGTCTGATTCTTTTTGTACAGCAAAATAATGTTTTGGTCATGTATACTTATTATGTATCTAAGTTATATTTTAATATATTTAACATCTACTGGTCATCCTGCCATTTAGGGGAGGGGGTGGGGGGGGTAAGAGGTGAAAAATTGGAACAAGAGGTTTGGCAATTGTTAATGCTGTAAAGTTACCCATGTATATATCCTGTAAATAAAAGGCTATTAAATTAAAAAAAAAAAGATTTAAATGAGAAAAAAAAAAACAATAGGTGGATAGTGCACGTTAATTATTCCCATTTTACAGGTGAGAAGTAAGGCTCAGAGGAGTAGAATGACTTGTCACAGAGATAGTAAATAGGGATTTGGATTCATGTTTCTTGACTTTGAATCTCAACATTTTCCCTCTGTGCCACGCTGTTGTTCAATTCAATTTTTATAAAATAAAGTATAATAAAGGGATGAAAGGGATAAACATTGCTAAGAAATCAAAGAGATGATGAGAATCAGGAAACTTGGATTCTACTAATAACTTTACCTTTAATCTGTATCAGACACAGTATCACACACACACACACACACACACTCATACACATACATACACACACACCTCCCAGTGATGGTGAAAACCAGTTGTCACTATTCTTTGCTTCTTTCCAAATGCTTGGCATGTAGAGCTTAGCATATGCCTATTGAATTGTCTTCAGATCCCTTCTCAAAGCTTTATACAGTGCCTGATACAAAATAGGTGCATAAGAAATTCTTATTGAATCCCAGCCATGCCTTATGATCTATGAGTCAAAAATACATAATAGAAGGTTGCTGAATACCTGGAAAGTCTTGGGTAAATAATCTAGTTGAATGAGGAGAGAGGTTGGACTACCTATGAGTCAATTTAATAATATTTCAAGTCACAGCTGCTGCTTTCATGGGGCTATGCATTGAAGCCTGGGTTCATCATTGCTTCAGCCACACCAACCCCTACTGGGTACAGATACCACAAACAATGCCTTTTCTTAATTGGTTATATGGAGGCCCATAAACCAGATCTGTTCACAGCCTTTATTAGAAAACACAAGGCATTTTCCCCCTACATTTTTCCCATGTATAATTTGGTTGAGCTCACTAAGCTAAAGTATTTAATTGAAGTATAGTTATATACTTTCTTTCCCAGAAACCCTTGTTAGGGTTAATGGTATGGCTTGTGTTTGTTTCTATACTTATCAGATCAGGACTTTTGGGGCTGGAAGGGACCTTCAAGGGCATCTAGTCTAATTGTCTTCTTTTACGAGGAAAAAACTGGGACCAGATAGGTTATATGCCTTGACAACAAGGTCACAGAGACAGCAAGATATCATTTTCCTTACACCTCTGCCTTATCTTACTCAGAGCTTGTTTGTTCATATCTATTTGTATACTATCTCCTCCTTTACACCATAGGCTATTCAATCAGGATCTATCTTTTACCATCCTTTGTATCCCCAGTACTTAGCACTCTACTTGGCACATGGTGAGTACTTAATATTTACTGGCTGCCTGCCTGGTTCATAACTCTTTAGATCTCTCTCCTTTCCTTTCCAAACCCTAATCTGATAAACAAACCTGGATTTGCCCTGGTTCCTCACTCATTTCTCTTGCTACTAGGGATTTCTAGGTCTTTAGAATATTGGATGATTTAGGTCCTTTGTTCACCTTTTTTACTCCACATGGCTGCTTTTTGGGTCGTTTCATGGAAATGGATTTGTAGTTAGAGGTGTGGGTTTGACTACCAGCTCTATTTATTAGTTGTGTTACCTGGGAAATGCCATTCCTTCTTTGACTGTCTGGGTTCCATTTATAAAATGGGAGTCACAATGTGAGGTCTTCCTACTTAACATATACATATATATGATATATAATATGTGAAATCTATATAAACACATGTATAGTATGCATACATGTGCATATTTGCATATACATATATGTATATACACACACACACAAAAGGAAAAAAAAATCAAATTAGCAGCATCAAAAATGATTGGTGAAAAATGAATGAATTTACCACAAATGAAAAAAAAATTAAAGCAATAATTAGGAGCCATTTTACCTAACATTTTGCCAGCAAATTGGACAATCTAATCAAAATGGATGAATATTTAAAAAATATCAATTGCCTAGATTAATAGAAGAGAAAATAAATTACTTAAATAATTCCATTCTAGAAAAAGAAATTGAACAAATCATCAATGAACTCCCTAAGAAAAAAATCTCCAGGGCCAGATAAATTTACAAATGAATCCTACTAATCATTTGATGAACAATTAATTCCAATCCTATGTAACCTATCTGGAGAAATAGGTAAAGAAGGAATCCTGCCAAATTCCTTCTATGGCACAAATATAGTTCTGACCAGGAAGAGCCAAAACAGAAAAAGAAGTAATTCATCAGACAGTCTACTTCCTATGATGTTTCCTATGGTGCCAGGCTCTGTGCTAAGTATTAGGGATACAGAAGACAAAATCCTTGCAGTTAAGGAGTTCACATGCTAATGGGGGGAAATATCATGCAAGCAATTGTATACTTATGATATATATAGTGTAGTTGGAAAGTAATTTTAGAGGAAAGGACTTAAGCTAAGATGGTGAAAAGAAAAACGCTTTTTGTGAATGACAATCACCATATAGATAGATATCAATTATCACCATTTTATTTCAATAATTTATTATTTTATCAGAGGCAAAACTTCCCTCTAGTGATGTAGGCTATAACTCTTCATTAATATTTTTTGAGAGTTGAGGTGTCTCTCCTATCTGAAATGTTCTCCCTCTTCATCTCCCTATCTGATTTCACTGACCTTAATGCAGCTAGATGGCTCAGTACATAAAATACTGGACTCTAGACTCAGTATGGCCTAAGGTTGAGTCTCAGATATTTCTGAACTGTGTGACCATGGACAGGTCATTCATCTTTATTTGCCTGTTTCTTTCACTGTAAAATAGGGATGGTAATAGTATTTACCTCCCAGGATTGTTATGAGGATCAAATCAAATAATATTTGTGAAGTGCTTAGCATAGTCCGTGGTACATAATAAGTGGTATATAAGTGCTAGCTCTTATTATTAAATCCTATCTTTGATCCAGATAAATTCTATCTTTTATCTCACCCAATCTTTCCCAAATTCTTAATTCTAGAACATTTCCTCTTGATTACTTCCTATTTATTCTATATACCTCTTCTTTGTATACATTATTCCTTGTTTTCTCTCACATTAGAATGAGAGCTTCACAAAGTCAGGGAATTTTTTTGCCTTTCTTTTTTATCCTCAGTACTTACTTAGCATAGTGCCTGACACATTGTTGCTAGCCATTCAATCATATCTGAGTCTTTGTGATTTCTTGTGGAGTTTTCTTGTCAAAGATACTAGAGTGGTTTGCCATTTCCTTCTCCAGTTCATTTTTTTCATAAAGAAATTAAGGCACACAGGATTAGATGGCTTGCCCAGGGTCACACAGCTAGTAAGTATCTGAGGCCATATTTGTATTCAGATCTTCCTGTTTTCAAATCCAATCTTCTATCCATTGCACCATCTAGGTGCCTCTTTTTTTGTATTTGGCACATAGTAGATGCTTTAATAATTATTTATCGATTGATTGATGCTTGTTTTCTCCTTGTGGCTGTTTAAGAAGGACTTTACCACTTGGAGAGTATCCAAAGCAGAACACCCTAGAAGGCAAGAGGACTAGAGACCAAGATGTATAAGAATTAGTTCATAGAATCCTATATTTAGAGATAAATGACTTCTTAGAAATTATCAGCTGCCCAATTTTACAGATGAGAAACTGGATATGGAAGATATAGTTGATTAGCTGAAGGAACAAAGCATATTTAGGTTGAAGGGAGTGAGGGAAGATCTGGGGAGAGAACAAGAGCTGCATTAAAATGTTACATAGGTATAGGATTCAGCATGTTCTGTTTGTCCCGAGAGAACAGAGTCAGAAAACTAAGGTAGAAAAGGTATAATTTTCAAGAGAAGAAAACCTAGGCTTCATTTAAGAAAAATAAAAGTTAACATTTACATAGTGTTACAACTCTGAGAAATAGGTGATTTTATTATCCCCATTTAATAGATGAGGAGACCAAGGCAGACAGAAATTAAAATCACTTGTGCAGAATCACTGAACTAGAAGATATCTGAGGGACGATTTGAACTCAGGCCTTCCTGACTCCCAGTCTAGCACTCTACTATGACATCTTAACAATTAGAGTAGCCCCAATTTAAAATGATTTACCTTAGGAAGTAGTGAGCTCCTCTCACTGGGGTGTTCTCAGTAAGGGCTAAATAAAAAACTCTTAGACCTAGAGAGCTGGAAGGGATTTACAGATGAGGAAACTGAAGTCCTGAGAAGGGAAGAAAATTAACTAAAATTAACAAAACCAGGATTTGGACATATTTCTACTTTTAATAGGGTGAATTATCCAAGATACCAAATTAAGTGGCAGATCCAAGTCCTCAAACCCAAGATCTCTGATTTCAAATCCAGAGCTCTTTCTGTTGTACTATGGTGCTTGTCCTGAATGCCATAGATGGGATTCTTGGTTTAGCATAGATTATATTGTTTATATATAATATAATATATAATAACTGGTATTAATAATAATAGCTAGTATTTATATAGTGCTTTAAGCTCTGCACTTCACAAATATTATTGCAACAACTCTGGGAACTCTGAGAGGTGGGTGTTATTATTATTCACATTTTAAAGATGGGAAAACAGAGGCAGAAAGATGTTAGCTAATTTTCCCAAGACCACAAAGTTAATAAATAAATCAGTTAATGAAGCTAGTTTTGAAAGTAATTCTACCTGATTCCAAGTCCAGTGTACTCTTCACTATGTGAGCTATTGATCTTCTGAGGTCATCTTCCAGGCCTGGGATTTTGAAAAAGTCATTCATTAAGAAAATAAGATAATATGAATCTCATTCCTCTGCATCTCTAAGTCAAGAAAGTCCAGGTGAATGAAAAGCTGAAATTTGTCAGTAATAAAGCACCACCAGAGGACCCAGCTAAAATTGATCTACTATCTGTAAACATTACTCAAACTCAGGATGGCCAGAGCCTTTACTTGTTTTTTCCTCCTGTGTAAAGAATAGCATCTTTTCCAAGCCTAATGTTTCCTTCTTCCTGAGCTATTTAGTGCTGACTTAAATTTGTAATGGATACAGATCCTATGTGCATGACTTCACATAGTTATAAGGCTCGAAATAGATAGGATAAATCCTAGGAAACCATTTTGTATAATCTCTGCACTGAATTTTGACCTTTAGAAGAAAAAGGTAAAAAGATTGGAAGCTAAGGAACAGTTCAGGTTAAATGCTCATTCATAACTGATTTTTAAGTGATCTCTCCACAGAGGGAAGTAATTTTTCCATAGCCAGCTCCTTTGCTCATGAGATGATTTTCCCTTTGATTGGCAGTCTCAAAGTAAAAGTTATAGAGGCATTCAAATACTACTAAGATACTTTTCAATTTAAAAAATAATAAATAACAAAATTATTCAAATATTTTTAAATAATTTAAATATTTTTCAATTTTAATTTGGGGAATTACATTTTAAGTTCCCAATAGTCTCCTTCTCTTTTGACCCCTCACTAGAAGCCCCCATTTGACACAGAGATATGTAGACCCACATATAGGTCTATATACATACATAGACACACACACACACACACACACACATATATATATATACACACATAGTATGCAAAGTTCTGTTTATCACCTTTTTCTCTGGAAATAGATAGCATCTTCCTTCATAGGTCATTTGTATTTGTTGTATAGGTTCTTGGATTTCAGTATTTAAAATACTCAGAATAACTTAGTCATTCACATTTACTCTCATAATAATACTGTTGTTACTATATACAATGTTCTCTTGGTTCTACTTATTTCACTTGTTTTTATTTCATTTAAGTCTTTATGTTTTTCTAAAAGTCACTCTGCTTATCATTTCTTACACTATAGTAGTATTCCATAACTAAGATGGGAGTAACTAAGCTTTGTTTCAGGATGCTAAGAACATTTGTATTCCTCCAATTGTTTCTATGTCAGCACATAATTAGTCATAATTAACAATAATAAGAAGCTGTAAAATGACTCATTTCTTTCCTCTTGTAGCTGCTTTCCAAGTGAACTCCCCTCAGTCTAACCCTACCACCTTCCTTTCTTCTCTCTGGGGCCCAGCAAGTCAAACTTAACTTGTCCCAGAATCTCTTTTTCTCATGCTTATAGCCTGAGCTCTTTCTCATCCCATCACATTTCAGTTGAATTTATCCTTAAAAAGTTGAGGGAATATTTTATTACTTCTTGCCTAGGTGGCATAAGTGGTAATTCTGATTCTCAAGTATATGACCTTATATTGTTATTTCTATAAGTCTTTGTAGAAAATCTGCATTAGGAAATGCACACCCAATCAGGAAGTATTGTATATATAAAGAGTGACAGATTATAATTGGGTTTATTTCTCTATATCCTGTCTGCTCTTGTTTTGGGGTCTAAGGAGAGAACTAGATTTTAATATTTCTGATATTAGTTTTGTGAACATGGGCTAACCATTTAACCTCCAGGAACCTCAGTTTCCTTATTTATAAGATGGGAATAATTATGCTTCTCTATTTATTTCATATTGCTTTGTAAGGATCAAATAATATAATATCTATAGTGAGCTTAATAAAGTTTAAAATGCCATACAGACACATTATAATTGCTGTTTTGCCAACATTATTTTGTTTTTTGCATTGAAATGGGAATAAGAGAATATCTAGGCTCAAATATATCTAATATAATTATATTCCATTTCATTTTTGGCAGTTGTAGTATGGAAAGGGAAAGAAGGAAACAAACTTGTATTTATTAAGTGCCTACCAAGTGGTTGTAATAAGAATAGGATTTATATAGGATCCACTATGTGCCAAGCATTCATGTGATCCTCATAACAATACTTGGGGTAGATGCTATTATATCGTCATTATACATATAGGGAATCTGAGGTAAGACAAAAGTTAAGTGATTTGTGCAGGGCCACACAATTGATAAGTGTCTGAGGTCACTTTTAAACTCTAATTTTCCAGACTCCAGGCTTGGCACTCTATCCACTGCACAACCTAGCTGGCTTCTTTGTAAATGAAACACAAAAAATTGTAGGAGGGGGAAAAGCATTACATGGATCAGATCTAGTGTTTTTATAGTGATCTATGCTTTCTGACAATGTGATGTCTCAGAAACCAAGGGAGAAGAGAATATCGCGAAGGAGATCATGAGTTATTGTACCAAATGCCACAGAAAGAAAATGGCAGAGAAGCTAGGAAAAAATTCGGTGAATTTGGTGGTAAAGACATCATGGGTTTCAAGAATTTGGAGATAAGTAGTGCTAAAGAATAGGATCCAATGGGCTAAAGCTTAGTCACATCTGTGGAGGATGCTGAAGAACTGTTAGATGTTGTTCTCCTCTTTCAGAAATTAAGATCTTGTTGGACAGATAAAATTACCATGTAAAACAATTTGATCATTACATGAGACTGGAAATTATTAAGCGCTAATTAATTGAGTTTCACATGTCATTACTTTTGAATATACTCTGTCAAAAGATCTAAATGAAAAGCAGACAGAGGTCGCTGGAATCCATTGTAACAATTTATGATTCATTTATTAGCTATATAAGTCTTCTCTCTCTGTTTTTCATTTCCTTATTTCTAAAATGGGGGCAGTATCAATGGAGTTCTATTGTGGAGGAAGAGAATGATTAGGAGGAGAAAGAGAAAAAGAAAAAGAACAAGAAAGAAGGAAGATTAGGAGGAGGAGAAGAATAAGAACAACAAAAACAACAAGAAGAGAAACAAGAAGAAATTGAAGAAAAAGGAGGAGGAAGAAAAAGAAAAGGAGCAGGAAAACAAGAATAAGAAAAACAAGAACAAGAAGAACAACTTGAACCACAAGAAGAAGAAGAAAGAGGAGGATGAAGAGGAAGAAATGGTGGAGAAGGAGAGGAAGGAGAAGTGAAAGAAGGAAAAAAGAAAGAAAATCATCATCATCATCAAAAATTGTGTTCATGACCCCAACCCAACTTCTATAGTAAGGTATGATATTGAAAATGCAAAACTGAAAATGAAAATTGATAAATGCTCATAGAATGGAATAGAATTTATTGTGCATACTATGTACCAAGCACTGTCAATGAGGTTACAAAGACAAAAATGACATGGTTTCTGCCCTCAAAGAGTCTGCCTTTTATAGGGAGAGATAAAATTCACACAGACAACTATATGCAAAATAAATACAAGATAATTTTCAAGGGGAAAACAGTTTCATATGACTAATGGTTAACAACTGTATACTGTTCCATACCTTACTAAATGTATCAAAAACATTTTAAGATTCACTGAAGTAACAGAAGGAAGCAGATAAGTTGCGTTGTTCAGTGAGTAGAGAGTTTTGGGCTTAGAATAAGCATTAAATACTGCCTCAGAAGTATAGTATCTTTGTGACTATGGGCAAATTCCTCAACCTTTCTTAAGTTTCTAATATGTGTATGGTTTCCCCAAAGTAACTACTGAAGCTGAAAACTTCCCTAAGATTCTGGAACATCTAAATATAATAAGGAAGTTGCCTCTAAGGTCCCTTCCAATTCTCATTATATAAGCCTTTGATATTTTTGTGTTGTACATATACACACTATACAACAGAAACAACAAGAAGTAGAAGAACACAAGTATAAATGCTTTTTGAAAAGTATGTGATGGAAATACAAAATTTTGCACAGTCTTTTTCTTTTCTTTATGTATTGAAATGTTCATATTATTGGGGTTTTTAACTTCATAATTTTTAAAAGTCTAAAAAAATCATAATGACCTATTTCTTTTCTTCTGAAGTTCTCGATAGTCACACCTACATATATGGTAACAAACAAGATACTTTTCTAATGGGGGAATACCTATGATGTGAAAGAAAGAAAACTTACCCAGAATTATGTTGGCTATGCAAAGCAGTCTGGGTAAATTTCTGAAGCCATTAGATAACCATTCAAAAGACACCTATCTATTTCAAGAGGGCTGCACATAGAGACTCAATGTTTACTTGTTTTGGGATGCCAGCTTGGGTGCAGCATGAAATTTTTAGATCCCTTCCATCAATATTGTGGATATTGCCAAAAGTAAATTCAACCAATATATCTATAAATGTGTGTAGGCTAGAAAAACTCAAATAACTTTCATGGGGTCACAAATCTAGGTAGATCTCAAATAAAATTCCTTCTAAATCCAAGTCTAACTCTATCTCTTGACTATACCATCCTGTTCTACCTCCACTTATAAAGAGGGGACATAATGATCAGATATATTCTTTAAGAATTGCAATTTGGTAGCTAGGCAGAAGAGAAATTGGAGAGGGGAAATACTTGAGAGATGGGGAATCTGATAGCTACCTTTATCCAAGCAAGAGGTAATGTGATCTCTTCAATATAAAGTCTATGTGAAAGATAAGGAGGTTGATCCTGAGATGCTTGAGAACCCTGCATAAGTTTCTTCCTGGCTCTAGGAAAAAATGTCCAGTTGTCAACTGATCACTCTGCAGACCCACCTTCTTACTACTGATTCACTGAAGAATATACATTTAGCAACATTTACATCTATGGCAACTTCCTTTAAAACACAAAATTCTTTACTAGCCTGGAAAAACCTTTTAGTTTTCTAAACTGACTGACATTTTGCTGTTTATTTCATCTCAAATGGCCTCTGACTGACTTCATTATCTGTTTATAAATGGCATCTTCTCCCAGTCATTGTCCTGGATATGAACCTTATGTTTAGGGAAAGCATAACTATTCAGAGCTTTCAGTTAAATCGTGTGATACATGATTTTGGGGCTTTTGAGCCCTGGGTGATTTGGAAAAGTACAAGGTAAATCCACTGGCTCACTCTTGGATTATTTGATCTGGAAATTTTAACAAGTTAAATTCTTAAAGACATATTCAGCAGAGGTAGAAATGGTTCAGCATCAATAAATCAACAAGGACTTTCTGTGTGCCTGCAATAAGGATGATAACTTCCATGTATATAGAACTATAAGAAGCATGTAGTAATTTCTGGAGTTGATTTTTGGAGTCAGCAACACCAAAATCTTAGGCTTCTTTCTCATGTTTTTGTTTAGTTGTTTGTTAACCATGTTCAACTCTTTGTAAGATTTTCTTGGCAAAGATGCTGGAGTGGTTTGTTATTTCCTTCTTCAGCTCATTTTACAGATGAGGAAATTGAGGCAAATAGGGTTTAGTAACTTCCCAAAGTTACACAGCTAATAAAAGTTTGAGACCATATTTCAAATCAAATCTTTCTGACTTCAGGCACAGTCCTCTATTTACTATTAGAGTTAACTATTGTTATTATTATTAATTAATTGTTGGTAATTATTAAACATAATTATTAATCATAATCAATTGGATCCTTGATTTACTTTCCTTAGATATACTCTGATGATGTAAATCACATTCATCTTGTGTAACTCTTATTGTTGACCTACTCTAAGTTTACAACAGGAGAACTGTCCAATGTCCTTTAAATCTTTGTCACTTTCAACAAGCTACTAGTGGAGCCCTCAAGCCATTTTCCTATAATTCCTTGCTTTTGTCACATGAGCAACTTAGATTGTCTTCATATGTTTCCCTTATGCCATGATATACTCCTGTTCTTCACTTGTTCTTTATTTATCATAGGTAACAACCTAATTACACCTATTTCAAAGTTCTCCATAATCCTCAATGTGATGGTCATTTCCATTCTTTCTGAGGTTATGGCATTTCACACTCTCAAAGAGCTTTGATGGTAATATCAGAACACATATTACTTAGGAGACGTGGGCAAATCACTCAAGGTCCCTGATCTCATATTTCTCATTTGTAAAAAGAGATGGTTGAACCAATTGGATTCTGAGTTCCCTTCCAGATCAATGAACAATACTTATAGAATGATGATAATTAAATTGTGTTGTCATTTCTTCTGGATGAAACCTTGGGGCACTAAAAGGGATTTGTAATTTGTAATTTCCTGTTCTCCTCCTCCTACTACTTGACTCTGAGGCACCTATTGTCTATTTGTACTCTGTCCCAGACATCCATACTTTGGGACAATCTCACCCCATTGCATATGGATATACAATATGGATAAAAGGCATTCTTCATTTACCTCATCTTTGCCATGTAGATAGAAGCCACAAACAAATTTTGATCATAAGAATGATAACAATAAGAATGATTATCAATAACAAAAAGGATTTATAGAACTTAAGAGATTTACAAAGTATTTCTCTTTCAACAATACAAAATAAAAGAGATCTCTAAATTAAGGATCTTTTAGTGCAATCAGAGAGATGAGAATAGTAAACATGAAGCTGTTAGAAAATAAAACTAAATATTCAGTCATTAATTAGTAATAATATTTAAGAAACTGGGCTCTTTGATAACTTTACTTATTGAAATCCTTTCACACAAAATCTAGTTCAGGTGTTACCATGATGCCCAGCATGAACCATCTAGTGTGCGTAAGTCCAAGCATGGAGTCTGGGAAAGTATAGTCTCAATACAGTTCAAATTGTAGATATAGTCTGTGGGTTACTGTTCAATTATTTTGGTTGTGGCTGACTTTTCATGACTCCCTACTTGGCATTTTCTTGGCAAAGATACTAGAATGATTGGGTATTTTTTTCTCCAGTTAATTTTACAGATGAGGAAACTGAGGCAAACAGGGTTAAGTGACTTGCCCAGGGCCACATAGCTATATTGGAACTTAAGTAATCTTGAAAGTCAATCTGTTGTGTCTCCTAGATGCCCAGTTTATGGATTAGCTTGGCTAAAGAATTAATTTCCTAGAGATCAACCTTCTAATGAGAAATCTCTCTAAAGTTAGCTACATGGAACCTCAGAAAATAGACAGTCTGTCACTAGAACAACTGGTCATAGCATGCTAACATCCATCAGGGTTAATGTTTCACTGGCATAGCCTTAGAGATCTCAAAATCACCTCTAGTATGAGCCAGTCATGTAAAGACATTTTCAAGGAGAGGCATTTACATGAACATTAGTTATTTTAAAATAATTTCCAAAAGCATTTATTAAATGATTTTTGGGTACAGATCAAAGTTCTGGGGGCTTTTGTCCCATCATTATAATTGGGGAGTATAGTAGAACCAGGTCAGTTTTTTGTATAAGGATTATAGCAATGAAGTACAGAGCTTTTTATCATCGTTGATAGTCATTAGGTGATGAGTGTGGGGTTATTTTTTGTGTATTTCCTTTGGGTTATTTTTTAAGGGAGCATAGAGATTCATGAAATCATCTTCTAAAAATAATAGAGTATTGGAGTATTTAGAGAGAAGTGAAAAAATGTTATATTGGGGGTCAACTAACCACATTGAGTTCTCAGCTCTAATATTCCTTGAATGTTTACCTTTGACCAAGGCATTTAACTTCTGATGTCCTTGCTCTCCTCATGTATAAAATAGAGATGAGAACAACCACAATCACTTCACTTCTATTATTGACAATAAAGTAATTTAAAATTTTAAATTATTATGGAAAAGGGAATTGTTATGATGATCAAATAACAATTGTTATTTTTGTATTATTATTACTCTTCAGTTAAAAAAAACCTTCAGAAGCAGGGTAAGATAAGAGTGTAGAGTTGGCCAAGAATATATAAATTCAATTCTATCTCTGAACTATAATGGTAAATGTATACATAATTTTTTAATGTGCTGCACAATTGTCTAAACTATCATTCATCTATCTATCTGTCTATCTATATCCTCATAATACAAGTATACATATGTGTTATATATATATATATATATATATATATGTGTTTATATATTTATGTTTGTGCTTATACATCTATCTGTTTCAGAGATAAGTACTAATATGCACTTATGTAGAGGGAACTCATCACTGAGAATTTCTTAATTCAATGAAATGAGAGTCAAAAATAAAAACCTTAAAAATATCCAATATTAATTTCTTTTTTCACCTGAAATATACTCTACATTTATTAAGACCACCCCTTTCTGCCTCACAATACCCTTTTATGACCCACTCACACTCCCTCATATTTGTTACAATGTGAAGAATATTGAGCATGGAGTTAGAAGGACTAAGGTTTGTCTCTCACACACATACACATTCATACTCCATCTTGACATACACAAACTGTGATGTTAATCAGCTGTCTGAACCTCCACTGTAAAACCTGAATAAAATAATATATACAAAATGTTCTGTAAACCTGAAAAGATCATCAATTAATAAGCCTTTATTAAATGTCAATTGTGTGCTAAAGAATTTCTTGCATTCTGGGGATATAGAGCTCAAAAATGAAAGCGTTCCTGTCCTTAGCAAGCTTATATTATATAGGGAAAAACAACTTCTGTGCATATAAGTGAATAAAAGGTAATTTGGAGCTTGGGGAGTATAACAGCAGAGGCAGGGATAAAAATAGGAGGTAAGAGATGGTGCTTGTGCTTGGCTTTGAAGAAAGTTAGAGATTCTTCCAAAGATGAAGGAAAGGAAGGTGGAGTTGAGGGTGAGGAAAATGGAGGTGAGAAAGTGCTTGTGAAGAAAGGGGAGATGAGGAAGGTGAAGGTGAGGAAGGTAGGGAAGAAAAAGATGGAGGTGAGGAAGGTGGAAGTGAAGAAAGTGAAGGGTAGGCAGGTTGGGGTGAGGAAGGCAGAAGTGAAGAAATAATGTATTTCAGATTTGGAAGACCACCTATATGTAAAAGTACAGAGATGCAAATGAGAATGTGAGGAGTTTTAAGAAGTCAAGGTTGGCCAAAACATAGAATGTGTTTGGGAGTTAGATGTAATAAGTCTGAAAAGGTCGGTTGGAGTCAGGTTGTGAGGGTTTGTAAATTCCAAATAGAGGAGTCTGTATTTGATCCCATTACTCTAAAAACTTAAGATTTTTTCCTATACACTTTGCATTGGGGATAATAAGGCTGAGATTTTAATTTTCTTCTCTGTCTATGGAGTGGAGACTAGGGACTTTTCTTATTCTCTTAATCTGAGAAGAGGAGGAAGTATATTTAATTGGGCATAAGAATTATCAATGAGAAAAGGAAGGATTATTTGTTAAGCACAATTCAATGCCAGTCTTTGTACTAAGTACATTAAAAATATTATCTCATTTAATTCTTGCTCACAACAATTCTAGAAATTATTATCACCATTTAATAGATGAGAAAACTGAATAAGACAAAAGGTAAGTGACTTGCTTAGGATCACACAACTTTTAAATTACTGAGGCTAGATTTTAACTCAGATCAAGACTCCAGAAGCAGTGTTATTTGCCATTGGTTCTCAAACTTTTGTTCTTAATATCTTTATGCAATTAAAAATTATTGAAAATCTGTCCAAATAATTTTTGTGTGTGTTGTGTTTATAGATATTTACCATATTAGAAATAAAAATCAATACACCTTCTAAAAGGATTTCAGAGTCCTCCAGGATCCCCTGGACCACACCTTGAGAACCACTGATCCATCTAATAGGTCATATGCCTTTAGGAAGGTTTATTACATCTATCTCTGTGGCAGACAAACTTTGACAGATTCTGATTTTTGATTCATGAATTGTGGATCAGATTGGGCTGTTTGGTAATTTCTATGTGTTCTGTAGAAAAATTGGTCTTTAATTTTATATTCACACATTCAAAGCCTTGAACAGTTTTCCTTCTACTGTCATTGTTGCATTAAAATGTGTCTATAAAAGTTTCTCAAATTATATATTCTTCAAAAATAAACTCATTTGTGCAGCATTCAAAACTATTTTTAAGCTAGGTTCCCCACCTCCTCTAGAAAGATTGAAATCCACTGAAAAACATGAATCATAGAGGAACCAATAACTTCTAATATATGAGAGGAAATGCTGCTACTTTATAATTCAATTTTAGCTTTAAATGGGATTTAATAATATGTACAGCAATCTCATTTTCTTATTAAAGTGAAGGATTTGGCTTAAGGGAGAAATTGGTTAATTGAATCAAAATATTTTCAGAGGTAAAACAATAGAAGGCATGTAAGACCTGTTTTATTGACTATTGGGTATGTGTGGAAAATTCAGGAACCATGAGTTCTTGAAAAATTAATGATTCTTCCTACTTCAAGAGTTTTGTTGATCCTATCCATACCACTACTGTCCAAGGGCTTTGTTGTATATGTGGTTATTTTTGCTGTTGTTTTGGTCTGTCATTTGGATTGATGTTCAGAGTAAATCCCAAAGATTTATTTGCTTCATATATGAGTTTAATATAGGGAGGTAAGGGTCTATTGCACCATTATATATAGGCTGCTACTGCTTTTTTCATAAGATTTTCAGCTGTGGAGATAACTTAGAATTTGGAGACAATTTACTGGGGTTCAGGACCCATTTTGGCTAATTACTACATTTGTGCAACTTTGGATGTCTTCATCTAAGTCACTGGAAAAAATGGCAAAATATCCTTACAATAGGTTATATATTGTTCGGGAAAACCTAATGTGGTTCTATAACGTGCTGTATGGACCCAATATTTCCTTTTCAATATTGACTTTTATCTTTCAAAGTCTTAATTTCATCTGGCAGGAAAGATGAAAACACTTGCTACATGATCCTTGAGTGGATTCAATTCTACCATAGATATAATTCATGCCTCTTCCTGAGGTGTTTTGTAAGAAACTTATCATTTGGTTGCATAGCATTATAGACTATCAAAATTGAAAGGAATCTCCCAATTCACTTATCCCAATCAATAACTGAGCAGAAATTTCCTCTCCAACTTTTATATTATTAAACTAAAGCTGAAAAGTCATAGTGAGTTTGATGAATCTTATTCTCATGTCTAATGTATCTCAGATACTCTAAGAGGAAAAAATATTCATATTTATACGACACTTAAAATCTATAGCATTTTATATGTTAACAAACACTTATTGAAGTCTTACTGTGTGTCTTTTTTAATTTAACAATACTTCATCTGGTAAGCTATGTTAGATCTAGTTGAATTCAGAAAATCACAGAAAAAAATTATATGAGCCAGATGCTCATATAACAAATAAAAACTGAACCTTCCCTACATACAATCATTTCCACATCTTTTTGCACATAGCCCCTAGCCATCTTGCAGTAGCTTATCTTTGTGAAATTGGCAGCATAAATCACTGAGATAGATGTTATCATCATTCCCATTTTACAAAAAAGAAGAAAAAATGAGGTTCAGAAATGCCATGCAGTAGGCAGTCAGAAAGTGGCTGTGGAAGGATTCACCCCTGGTCTTCTTGACTTGAAATCCAGGAATGCATCCATTATCCCATGCTGTTATCAGGGGTCTATATTAAGATTAACTAAGAGGAAGAAAAGCAATCTTCAGGATCTATTTAGCAATAATAATTGTGTCATTTCCTGAGCATTAGCTCCTACTATTCAAAAATGAATGTTTTTGTGGTCTGTTTGTTGTTTGTTTCTTGTTCCTGTTTTTGGTGCTAACTTTCATTAAGTTTCCCCTGCATTTGCTCTAGAAACAGCATATTTCTTTCACATCCTTTGTTCAACACTGTGATAAAATCATCCTTTATTCTCCCATAAATCTTCTCTCATCTGCCTTCATGTCATTCTTGGATTTGGCAACAGCCAAGCACACAACAGAACTATAATTTCAGAATAGGTTGGGGAAAGGAATTTAAAAGCTCTGACACACTGGAGAATAAAAAGACAGATCAAAATCTTTAACATCAATTCCAATTCCATAATGTAATAAACTAGATGTGCACATGTGTGCGCACGCATACACACACACACACACACACACGGTAACACTTACTTAACCAAGAAAGGAATTCTTGTTCCATGGAAAGATCTGGAATAAAAACAAACACACACAAGGTCTAGTCCTATCTCCATCACTAATTAGGTGGATTTCATTGGACAGCTCATTTATCACTTCTGATCACTAGCTTCCACATCTGTGAAATGAGATCAGAATAGACACTCTCCAAGGTTAATTACTCAATCAACAATTATTTATTACCCTTTATGTATGTCATAAACTTTCCCACTCATTAGGATGCAAGATCAAAATCAAAACTGCCTGGCCTCCAAGAGCTTATATTTTCCAACAAAGGAGACAATGTGCAAAATAAACATATTCAAAGCATATTAAAACGGAAGGCATTGGTAGCTGGGAGGTGGGGGACAGAAAAGGCCTCCAATAGAAGGTAGAAGAAACTAGAGATTGTAAGAGGTAGAGGTGTGAAAAGAGAACAAAGGAAACAGTGATGGGAAATGGAACATTGTGGCTAAGGAATAACAAATAGACTGATTTGTTAGCTAATGGTTAGCCTTATATATTGGACTATATATGTCTATATATAAGAAAACTTACATAGGAATGAATTCTTCTAGCTTGGAGATTCTGTTATTCTAAGCACTGATTCCAGTTCTCATCACATCACAAGAAATAGCAGTTTACTTTGGAATTACATTATTTCTGTTGGTTTTAACAATTAAGTTCATGATAAGAATTTTTTCATTTTTCATTTTTTTCCCCTGAGGCAATTGGGGTTAAGTGACTTGCCCAGGGTCATACATCTAGGAAGTGTAAAGTGTTTGAGACCAGATTTGAACTCAGGTCCTCCTGACTTCTGAGCTGGTGCTCTATCTACTGTGCCACCTAACTGCCTCCATTTTAAAATTTATTTTAAAGAAGTTATTGAGCTTCTCTGTTGTTTGGAGGATATTATTAGATAAATTTTAAGTTGCTTCTCACAATATTTTTTCAAGTTTATCTTTATAAATATTTTTATCTTCATAGAGATTTTTAGGGGATTGTGTAAATGAGTCTCCATATTTGTCCATATGCTTGTATTTGCCTCCATATCTGTTTGTTTATATATGCATATGTGTTTGTATCTGTATCTATATTTCTATATATATGTGCGTGTATATGTGTATGCATGTGTATGCCCACCTGCTTATTTATGCATGGATATACACATATGTAAATGTATTTCTGTATAAATTAGACAGCTGTTCCTACTATCAATTCTGCTAAACTAAATTCAGAAGGAATGGGCTGGTACCTGGGAGCCAAAAGTAAAATTATATTTCAGCATCTCTAACAAATGAAACACAGAAAGCAAGGATCATAAAAACACATAGATCATTTTTTGTTTTCTTTCTTTGAAAGAAACAAAATTGGGACCCACAGGAGCACAGTAGATATCGTCCAGAATCCACTTAATTTGGAAAGTATATTGATAAGGAAAGTGTATTGATAAGGATATGGAATAAGATGACCTAAAATCACTATTGACTGCTCCTTAATAGATTTGTGATTTGGGGCAAGTCCTTTCTCTTTTTTGGCCTGTTTCCTCTTTTGTAAAATGATGCCCTTCTTTAAATAATAGATTTATACATAATACTTCCAACTTTCCAGATATCATAACTAACTCCAGTGATGACCCTTTTGCCTCACTTTTAACTAGTAAAAAATCAGATTCAAAGGAACTCCTTTTGGAAGTTACTGTTTAAATATAAAATACTCTGCAGTACTGCAAAGCATTTGGAAAGGAGACTGAAGAAACCTGCATTTAAACACTAGCTCTGATACTTTCCACTTATCTTACTATGATCAGATTTTTTCTACTTCTCTAAGCCTCAGTTTCTCTATGTATAAAACAGGAAAAATAAAACAAGCCTACTACCAGCCTCACAAATTTGTAGTGAATTGATAAAATTATCAGCATTTGAACTGAACATATATCTCCAAGCAACTTATAAAAAGAAGCAATAATGAGGGAAGGTTGGGAAGCTGTTCAAGGATGGTTGGAAGTAATCTAGCTACTGATTGGTCACTGCTGGAACTAGGAATTTCTTTTCATTAAATTTCTTTTTTATATTTATTTTATATATTATATAATGTGATACATAAAACACATATAAAATTATAACATAATATAGACTGTGTAACATGTACATTAATTTTACCATATTTATTCATATATTTTCAATCAATTTGAATTTATTTTCTTTTTCCCTCTCAGCTGTCCCATTACTTCCAGAAACTTAAAAAAAATCTTTGTAACAGATGTGCATAGTAAAGCAGAATAAGTTCCTACACTGGCTGTGTCAAAATTCTGTGTACTGAGTCTATCACCTCTCCACCAGGTAAAGAGCATGTTCCATCTTCAGTCTTCTGGAAACATGGCTTGGCATTGCCTTGATTGGAACTCTATAGTCTTTCAGAAATGTTCACTTTTATCTTCTTCTTGTAAGAGTACAAATGGTTCTCATGCTTCTGCTAATTTTACTCTGTTTCTCTGTATTCATGTTTATCTGAAATTATCACTGTCATAATTTGTAAGGCATCATGATATTCTGTTACAGTCACATGCCATTTGTTAAGTCATTTCCTAGTTGTTGGACACCTCCCTAGTTTTCAGGGGTTTTTTTCTCTACTAGTAAATGAACTGTTATAAATATTCTCATCCTTAGGGTCCTTTATTGCTTCCTTTGGAATCTAGATCTAGTAATAATGTCAATAGGTGAAAGAATATTCATTGTTTAGTAACTTTGGGAGCACAGTTCTAAAAGATTTTAAAATGGCTTGTGCCCTCTCCCCCATTTTCCTTTGTTATGATTACAGAATTCTTTATAATTTCTGATTTTCTTTTTAATAATTACTTCTGGAATGTTTTTATTTTACTGATTCCTGTTTATTAACTAATTAAACAATTATTCTTCAGAAGCAGCATGATATGAACCATATGACTCCTGACAAATCACTTTCCTGAGTTCTGAGCCTCAGTTATTCCATTTCTAAATACTTTTTCTTCTCATCTTATAGAATAATTGTGATAGAAATATTTCATAAAAAATTTTGTACTGCAAAATTAGAGGCCATTATCATCATCATCATCAGTTAGATATTTGTTAAGATCTTTTCTGAGGCTTTAAAAAATTATATTTCTCTTATATGTACTAGTCCCTAAGTCAGGAAGGTCTTTGGAGAGAAATACAGACTTTACTTGCCTCCAATTTGTGCTCTTACCTGGGTAAATACCATAAGCCCTTTCTCTCTTTTGCTGGTGCCTTTCTTTTTTTCTGGTGGAATATAAATTTCATAGTCAACCACCAAGAGGGATGATGGCTCATCTATACCCTTAGGCTATAAGATAATTCATTGCTATAAAAATAGTCTGCCACTTGGGCAGCTGTAACACATAGAGGAAACTGAACACTGGCCCCAAGAGAATCACATTGTGAGGTGATAAGCCAGGGTTGGATTTCATAGCAATATCCCACTTGCTGTTTCTTCTTTCTTACTTTCTTTTTTCCTCCCACCCCACCTCAACTACTGACTATCCCAGTTCTAATCTCAAACCCAGGCTTCAGATCAAGAGGAATTGGGAGTGAGGCAGTAATCAATTCCAGATGAGTTTGGGAGTTGTGATGGTTGGAGAATAACAGATCAGTCATCAGGAAATAAGGCTCATGGATTGGTTCAAATAATGACTACCTTTTCAAAAAGTAGAAAAAAAATCTCACTTTTTAAGAAGCCAGGCTGTTATTAACATGGTTCTAGATGAAAGAGATCACATTTTTCTATTCTAACATTGTAGATAATTTCGCCCCTCCCTCTCATTCATTCATTCTGGAGAAATCGTAGAATTTTTTTACCTTGAAAAGGTCATCCAGTTATCTTCTAAAAGTTGGTGGGATAGGTAGAAGAAATCCTGGTCTAGAGGTAATAGAGCTGGTTGAGAATTATAATGTTACCATGCCTAGTCATATTACTTTTCCAGGTCTTTAAATCTTAGTTTCTTCAGCTAAAATTTGCATGATACCTATGTTGCTTTGAACACTGGCCTTCCTGATGATAAGGTCAGCTCTTTTATCACTATGAGGATTAGTCAATATGGATATGTATTTCTGGAATTCACTTATATAAACAGGACAATGCTTCATTTGTGTGTAGCATCACAATACACACAAAACTCTAATACTTTGTCTCAGAATGTAGATGCTTGGGAAATCTCCTGAGGGAGAAAATTTAGACTTGGGAAAATTCCAAAATCAAATCCTATCAGTAGCTATCTTCTAGTACAGTGGAAAGGGTGATAAACTAAAAGTGAAAGTGATTATGAGCAGTCATGCACCAAAAGAAGAAAGATGGAGAACTTGGAGGAATTGGATGTGCTAAGTCAACAAACAGACTCTCTGAAGGATTGTAGCTAACTTCCATCCCTTCCACCTACTTCCATGCCCCAAAGACCACTTGGGGTTCTGCCTATTGCTTTGGTTATATCTTTATTTCCTTTCCCCTGCCCCTTGTGTGTTTTATTTTAGAGGCTGGAGCCTCCTTTTAAGTGATAACATAAACCACAGTGAAGACCTATTGCTTTAAGGGGAAAAGGCTACAAGACCTGAGTTTGAAAATTAATTTTGCCATGGTGCCAAGGTCATTTATGTGATCTTGGTTCCATAAGTCTCTGGGACTCAATTTCCTCATCTTTAAGATGAGCTTGACTAGATGCCCCTAAGGTTTCTTCCTTCTTTATCTATGAGTTGATGTCTATTTTTCAGAAAGACCCAATCAGATAATATTCTGTTAATTTGGTTACTGTGTCTATCATCAATAAAATGTCAGGTGCTGGACTTTTTTGTGGGTCATTTAGTTGTCTACAGTTTTTTTTGGTACCGCATGTGTCTTTTTTTTTTTTTTTTTTGAAAATGGGGTGTTTTCCGACAGCCCGTGAGATCCACAGTAACAGCTGCCTCTGGCAGTCCTTCAAAGCATTGAGCAAAAATAGATCTATTGAAACAAATGGTTCTATTCTTGTCTGGGTTCTGGAGATTCCTGTCACATGGGCAGCCCCAGCTCACAACAGACTGTCAAACAAGAAGCAGCTTGGTCTGGTAGAAATCACACTGGACTTGAAGCTGAATGTTGGCTTCAACACTCACAAGCTGTGTGAGCCTGTACAAATTTTTACTTCATTTGGGCCTCATGTTTCTCAACTCTAAAATGAAAATATTAAGATTTGTACTATTTTGGTGATTTAGTGAAATATTAGAGAATGTTTCTCCTATCAAAACTTAAAAGGACATAACTCATACATATTTAGCTGTTGTTCAGTTATTTACATTCTCTCTGATCTTTTGTGACTCCATTTGGGGTTTTCTTGGCAAAAATACTGAAGCGATTTGCCATTTCTTTCTCCAGTTCAATTTATAGATAAGAATACTGAAGCAAATAGGGTTTAAGTTGATTAGAGTCACACAGTTAGTAAGTGTCTGAGGTCAGATTTGAACTCATAAAGATACAATCTTCCTGACTGAAGGCCTAGCAATCTATCTAAATGCTAAAAGCCTAAATGCCTCTCTTATTTAGTTAGAATGATGGGGATTTTTAAGCCTTGAAAATGGACAACTAAGATTCTTTAAAAAATAGGTGCCTTTTCCAAGGTCATAATTCACTGAGTGTTGTGACTAAAACTGGAACATAGGTGTTCTGACTTTCAGGTCAATGATTTTCCCTTGTTGAATTCCACAATTTGCATTTTTTCTTGGTAGAAGTTTTCACTGAAGATTAAAAAAGGACTGTGCCAGCAGGGAGAGTCATTTCAAAGGATCATAGAGTAAGAGCTAGAAGGGCCTTTAGATCAAATCTAGGTCAACAGCTTCATTTTCCAAACGAAGAAATGGGGACTAGCACCATGGACAGTTCTGCACTCCTAGATGCTTTGTTTTCCAAAATGAACATTCCTTTCCAAATGATAATGTTAGGAAAAAAATCAAAAGTACATTATGTTGTTTGAAAGGCAGGTGAGCCAATACTCAGGAAGCCCCTGGCATATTTATAATGACCTTCAATTTTCTAAAATTATGGCATATAATTGCAACATAACAGAGACTTTCTTTTCCATTTCTGTCTCTTTTTGAATTCTTTCTTTTGAAAAAAGAAAGGCTCCCTACTTCCTAAATAGCCTGTATCTCTTGGTTTGAAACTATGAAAATCTATCTCTTCATCTCTACCGAGGTTTCCACATGGAGGACAATTCTAAATTTGAATATGCTTCCCAATTCTAAACACAACAACACCATTCCTGCTGTTATCTCTTCCTCTTCCTGAGGAAAGCTTGGATTCTACCCTTGGAATTTCCCCAAGGTCTCAAAATGGAGCTTTCACATTATCTTGTCAAACTTGGGCTGTCAAATCACTCTTTCAACCATCTCTAAAACAAACCATTTCTCACTCATTTTAAATTCCCCTTTATGGATATTGTTTTTCCCAACTAAAATATAAGCTCCTTGAGGATTGGAACTAATTGTATTGTTCTTGTATTTACATTCTAAGCACTTAACACTGGAATATAAGTACTTAAATAAGTGAATTATCTATCTATCTATTTATCCATCCATTAGGCTTTCAAGTGTCTACATATCAACTGTTGTCCTAAAATCTATAATTTTCTCAAGACCTGGGCATAATTAGTTGCATATCCAATTCATTGAACTTTTTCTTCTTTATTTTATGCAAGTAATTATCTAGAAATAATACTTCCACGAGGAGCTGCTTTGGCTGCATCCCATACATTTTGGTATGTTGTCTCATTATTGTTATTCTCTTGGATGAAATTATATATTGTTTCTATGGTTTCTTGTTTCATCCACTGATTAGATTATTTAATTTCCAATTAATTTTTCATCTATTTTCTCTGACCCTTTTTTGGATATAATTGTTATTGAATCATGGTTTGAAAAAGATATATTTACTATTTTTTTGCCCAGTACATGGTAAATTTTGTGTAGGTTCCATGTACCACAGAGAAAAAAAATGTATGTTCCTTTCTGTCCCCATTCAATTTTCTCCAAAGGTCTGTTATAGGTAACTGTTGTAAAATTCTATTTACCTCCTTAACTGCTTTCTTATTGAATTTGTGGTTTGATTTATTTTGATCTGATAGAGCAAGGTTAGGATCCCTCATTAGTTTTGCTAATTCTTCTTGCAGTTCTCTTAACTCCTCCCCCAGGAATTTGGATGCTATACCACTTGGAACATGTACATTTAGTATTACTTCATTATCTATGGTACCTTTTAGTAAAATGTAGTTTCCTTCCTTATTAGTTTTAATTAAATCTTTTTTTTGCTTTTGCTTGATCTGAGATTCAGGATCACTACCTCTGCTTTTTTTTTTTTTTTTTACTTCAGCTGAAGCATAATAGATTCTCCTCCTGCCTTTTACCTTTACTTTGTATGTATCACTCTGCTTTAAATTTTTTTGGTAACATTTTGTGGAATTCTGGCTTTTAATTCGGTCTACTATCTGCTTCCATTTTATGGGAGAATTCATCCCATTCACATTCACAGTCAAAATTACTAACTCTGTATTTCCTGTCATCTTGCTTTACCCCAATTGTACTTTTCTTTTTCCTTTGCTCCTTTCCTTCCTCTTCAGTGTTTTGTATCTGACCACTATTTCCCTCAAACAGGCCTTCCCTTTTACAACCCCCCTTTCTTATTCCTTTCCTCTCCTCTTTTCCCTCCTATTTCCCTATAGTGTGAAACAAGTTTGTAAGCTAAATATTTCCTGATATTCTCTCTTTAAGCCAAATCTAATGAGAATAAGGTTCACACAGTGTTCATCTACTTCCTTTCTTTCCCTCAATTGTAATGTCTGTTTTGCCTCTTCATGAGATATAATTTACCTTATTTTATCTCCATTTTTCTCTTCTTCCAATACAATCACTTTTCTACCTCTTAATTTCATTTTTATATCATAAAATCAAATCAAATTATACCTATATAATTTATATATAGTCATAACAGAGATACAGTTCTCAAGAATTAAATATATCATCTTCCCATATAGGGATGTAAACTTTTTAACTTTAAAAAGAAACAGCTATTTTTTTGTAGTATTCCAGCTGGTTTTCTAGAGGTCTTGGAGAAGCCTTCATTTCATCCAAGTTATCACTACAAGAATAGCCAGGTGTTAAAATCCAAATTTTTTATTATCTCCTTACCTGGGGTTCAGCTAGCTTTCTAGAGGGCCTTGAGATGGGGACTTGGTCTCAGTGGAAAAAATGCAGGAGAATAGGCCCACCAGCATAAGTCATTTAGTATGTAGCCTGTGAAGAGTGGGAATCAGTGGATGAAGCCTCCTATAATTGCGAAGACGGCGCCTATAGATAGTATGTAATGGAAGTTGGCTACTACATAATGTGTCGTGAAGAACGATGTCCAGATATGAGTTGGCGAGCACGATTCCTGTTAATCTTCCGATTGTAAAAAGGAAAATGAAACCTAGGGCTCATAGTATAGCCGGGGATCATTTAATATTTCCTTCATGTAGGGTAGCTAACCAGCCAAATACTTTAACACCTGTGGGGATAGCAATGATTATTGTAGCTGATATGAGATGAAGTGAATCTGTCTCTGAGTCCCCCTGAGTCTGTACCAGTCTCTCCCAAAGTTCAGGAATGAGGAGAGCCTGATCAAAGATGGAATGTGTCTGACTCAGTTTGTCCCAACTTATATGTTCTATTTTAGTTACACCATCATAGGTATGAATCTTATAGAATAGGTGTCAATTTTGTAGAACTATATTAAGTACTAAGTACATGTCCTGAACTAGAGAACTATTAATCACCATGCTAAACTAGGTAACCATTGTCTTATCAATTCCACTGAGTTAGCACCTTGTAAGAATCCTTGTTTCAAGTACAGAGTTCTGGCCCATAACATTTTTTCTTTCCTTTTTACCTTTTTATGCTTCCCTTGAATTCTGTACTTGAAGATCAAATTTTCTGTTCAGCTCTGGTCTTTTTGTTAGGATAAATGAAATTTACCTGTTTCATTGAATATCCATCTTTTCCCCTGAAAAATAATGCTTAATTTTGTTGGATAGATGATTCTTGACTGAAAATCCAAAATTTTCCCTTTGGAATATAATTTTCCAAATTCTTCAATCCTTAAAAGTGGAAGCTGCTAGGTCCTGGGAAATCCTATTTCTGGCTCCTCAGTATTTCAATTATTTCTTTCTGACTTCTTGCTATATTTTCTCCTTGATTTGATAATTCTGAAATTTAGCTATGACATTCCTTGAAGTTTTAATTTTTGGAGTCTCTTTTAGGGGGTGATTGGTGAATTTTTTCAATGGCTATTTTCCCCTCTGATTCTAGTTAATCAGGACAGTTTTTCTTGATTTCCTGAAAGATGATAAATAGGCTTTTTTCTTTTTCATTATGTCTTTCAGGTAGTCCAATAATTTTTAGATTGTTTCTCCTCGATCTATTTTCCAGGTCAATTATTTTTCCAATGAGGTACTTTACATTTTCTTCTATTTTTTAATTTTGTTTGAGTGATTCTTGATGTCCCATTGAGTCATTTACTTCCATTTGTTCAATTCTAATTTTAGTGAATTATTTTTTTGTTAGCTTTTTTAAAAATCACTTTTTGCATTTGATCAGTTGAACTTTGAAATGATTTGTTTTGTTCATTGGATTTTTTCCACTCTACAAATTCTGTTTTTCAATGAATTATTTTTTTTCCTTTTTGTCAGATCTATTTTTAAGGAATTATATGCTTTTTCCATTTTGCTAAATCTATTTTAAGGAGTTTTCTTCAGATTGTTTCTGTATTTCCTTTTCCAAACTCTCTTGCAAAGTTCTAATTTTCTTTCCCCACTTTTCTTCTAACTCTCTTTTAAGATCCTTTTTGAATTCTTCCAAGAGAGCCTTGTGAGATGGAGACCAACCCTTTGGGGCTTCATCTGGTGATGTTTTGCCTTCAATGTTCACAGGGTTTGAAGTTTTTTCTTTTATGTCTCCATAAAAGCTATCTATGGTCAAAGCTCTCTTTATTTTTTTGCTTATTTTTAAAGGTTGAGGTCTTCTTTTAGGTCCAACAGAAGATTGTCCCAAGCTTCCTCTATAGGTAACAACAGTTTCACACAATCCTAGGACTGGTGTTGCTGACTTCCTTCCTATGCTGGGTGGGCATGGCTAAGTCCTGAGTTATGCTAGGATTCAGGATCTCACTATTTGCCTTTTGTAGTTGTGTTGAATGTCTCACAGCTAGTCTGCTGATCCATCGGTATCTGAATCAGAACAGAGTAGCCAACTCTGTTGTATTTGGCTAAGAGCCTCCCAGTGTATTCCCCTGGGCACAGACCTTTCCCTTTCTACTTCTAATGAGTCCCTGCACTATGCCTGTACTTGGTCTCCTACTCTGACCCTTCCCTCCCTTCCACTCCTCCCTCCCTCCCTCTTTTCCCATAATGTTTTAGTTGTATCTCTTGAATGTACTGAGTCCCAGATACATTACAGAATCTCAGGTTGGAAGAATCTTTGAAACATTTTTACCTAAATGGAAATCTAACCTCTACCTAAAATGCTATCTCTCTTCATTTATTATAATCTATTTTACCCAAAGAAAAAAAAAAACTGATGTGAGAATTTCAGGTAGTTCTGGTAGATCAGGGGTAATATCTTGGGTTAAACGATCCTAAAATAATAATCTGAATTGGAAAAGCTATTGGAGATTACCTAGAATATTCAGCTTTTGACATACAGTGAGTACTTAATAAATATTTATTCAATTGACTCAATCCTAATACCCCACAATTTACAGATAAGCAAATGGAGGAGCATAAAAGTGTAAGAACTTGCATAGGTCATGCAGGTGATTAATACCAGAGTAAGGATCTGAACCCAAAGTCTCTCATTCTAAATCTAGTACTTTAATATTGTCCTCACAAAATATACCATATCAGTAGTCATCAATTCTGTCCATGGGTCAGATTGGTCCTCTATTGGAGGATATTAATTTGCTTATTATCTCTTCATTTTTTTCTACAAAATGGACATTTGAAGTTATCTTTTTAATGTTGCCAGCCAACACAGGCTGATATATATATATATATATATATATATATATATATATATATAATTTTTATTTATTTTTCTAAAATAATTGTTTTATTTACTTTCCTCAGAGCCTCAGTCTGACCTAAAATTCTTGGCTTTGTCAAGCATTTATGGATATCTACTAAATGTGTAGTTGACAGTAATTCCCCCAACCATCAAGATGACTGTACCATGAATTGTAGATTATCTCTAGCCCTTTGTGAAACCACCTGTGTCCTATTCTCTAAGGAGTGATGCAGAGGCAGCTGTGTTGAGGACATATTGTATAAAGCTCTCTCAAAGCAGTGAATGAGGAAGAGATTTGTCTGGGAGATTGTCAGAGCTTCCCAAAACATTTTATCTGATCAATAACTGTATACAATTTCTTTGTTAAGATTCCAAATATGTCTGGTCAGAGTTTCTCAGTGGGGTAAATTTAATCAAAGTTAGGCAGAAAACTGTGTTTGTGTAGGTTTGTGTACTTTCTAGTATATGAGACAAATATGGCATCATGTCAGTGATGTCATAAGGATCATAATCTGATGTGCATGAAGATAAAAAATCAAAGTGGCAGAATTCACAATTATGCCTGACACTTAGGTAACCTAATGTATTTTAAAATGTTACAGGAAAATGAGATGCACAAGCATTGAAGACATAAATTAGAAATGAAATCCTCAATATGTATACATACACAAAGCAAAATGTGGATCTAGAGCCAGAAAATTTGAGCTGGAATTCTCTTTTCCCTTTCTCATTTGTACAAACCAACTAAGAGCAATGGATCATTACTTTATCTGTTAAAAAAGATAATATTTTCCCTCCTTCATGATGACATTTCAAGAATCAAATAAATCATGCATTTATAGTTTTTATAATTTATAGGATAGGAATCATTCTGTAATTGTGTATACATAATAGTGAGTGAGGAAGGGAAGAAAAAAAGGGAAAAAAATTTTAAATTTCCTGATAATTGTTTTATTTCTTTAAAAGGAATAGTAAGTTTAAAGTAGCAAGTAGTAAGAGTTAGAACTCTAACATAATTTCTCTGACTTTGAGCCCAATAATTTTTCATATACACTATATATATATATATGTATATTATATATATGCATGTATATGTATCCATATATGTACACAAATGAACTTTAGCATAACAAATAATGAAGATTTGAAACATGAAGAACAGAAAAATATTGGATATGAAATTATGAGCATCTATTTTACATATCTTTTAAAAATTATATTTTAAATTTAACACAATAACAAAAGTTCCTTGTTTAATTGAGCCCCTCTTCTGTACTCCCTCCTCTCCTCTATGTGTTGTTTTAAAATGTTTTCTTAAGATTCTTTTTTATTCTCTTTTCTTCTTTTGCAACATTAGTGCTACTAACTAATCACCCTGGCCATAAATCTCTCCTTTGTAACAAATATTGTCAAACAAAACAAGCCAACCTATTAACTATATCTGTAAATGTATCTCATGGTGCACATTTTATCTAGTAACTCTCTTCTAAGATGTGAGAAATGTACTTTCATCAGTCTTTCAATATCATGATTTCTTATTTCAGCTCCACATCTAGGATCCTGTGAACAATTCCTTTTAACTTAACTTTAAATCCTATGATCCTTTAAAGCTGTCCCCTCTTCTTTCCAATCATTTCCAGGGAAATGCAGTGAAACACAAGAAGAGCCAGGGGTAACAATTACTTTTTGTCTTTTATTCCCCTTCATTTCTTTAGTATTGCTGTTCTACCCAGTATCTTTCATAATCTTTCACTCTATCTCCCCTTCTTTCCACTTCTTTCTGACACTTCTCTTCCTCCTCTTGTCCCCTTTGCAGGACTCTTCTTGGTGCTCTGAGCTGCAGCTTGATCACCAGGACCAAGCTGCAAGGATGGAACAATGAGACTCACCCATGGGGAGGACAGTCTCCTAAGTAGAAAGAGGGTCATAGAACAATTCTGTTTTGGAAGGTTTTTTTTTTTTTTTTTTTTTTGGTTTGGTTTGGTTTTTTGGCAGCAATGCTCTTGGCACTAAACAGACAGGGAGGTGAGAGGGAAAGGGTGAAAATGAGGAGCCTGAGCACTGGCAGGATGTTAAGGAAGAGAGACAAAAGCCAAGCAGTGATGGCAAGGGACTTGTCTGGGAACTGTGATCACTCATTGGGTTAGGGACAGAGGACAACAGGAGGCGAGGAGGCAGAGGAAGCAGCAGCAGGGCAGGGTCCGTTACACAGGGGAAGAAACGGAAACAAACAAAACTTCCAAAAACTATGCTTGGGAGTTGGGTGGGATGTTTGGGGATATCTGATGCCTGTGATCAAACCAAGAACAGAAATTTCATTTGGTCTGTCCTATCTCTGAGAGTGACAGATGGGGAATCAAACAAAAGTGGTTCATCTGTACACTGTGAGGAGAAGCAGACCAGAGGCAGAGAGTTTTGCTGTTTTTGGTTGACATTAAAGGCAATAATAAAACTAACCATTTTCAATTCAGCAAACATATATAAATATGCATACTCTGTCTGAGACATTAAATGAATAAAAAAAGAATGATAAAGCTTTATTGCATGCTAACTACATGCCAGACTTTATACTGAGCATTGGGGATACAAATATTTAAAAAAATCAATACTTCCTTGACCTTAAAAATCTTACATTTTAAAGATGGAAGAGTATGAAACTAAATTAGGGAAACTAACTAGGGCAAGGGGCGGTATGGTCAGAAAATGATCTAAAGTCCGGGGGTATACAGGGCACTTCTCGAGACAAAATCTTCGATTCTAGTAAGATGAGGATGAGGAAGAGAATGATGGCTAGAGTACAGGAGCATGTTTTGGAAATGTTTCAGAAATGCCATAGAGACCTGGTATGAGAAAGGTAGACCTGTCTCAAGGACTTTGAACTTTTGGCCAAGAGCAAGGCAAAAGTTGTACAAACAAATAACTATAATTTAAAGTACATTCAATTTATAAGAGAGCTACAGATTAAGCACTTGTGAAATTGGGAAAAAAAAGAGAAGGGTAACTTGAAGCTCTGGAAATGTTGGCCTTTGTAGAGAAGCTGGGGGAGAAGGAAGGCTATCCCTGATGCCAATTACTAAGGAAATAATCAACACTATCTATTACTCTGAGATAATAAACAGGGGGAGACCCAGGTTTATAGGCTTGTGTTTCCTAAGCTAGTCTTTGTGCTGTGACACTGGAATTAAATATGCTGGAAGGAGGAGAAATAAGAGAGATAGGGAGGCCTTTTCATGGTAGAACAGCATAGTTCTCTTTATCTGGACAACTTTCTCTGTGTCTGACTCTTGTTCTGTTCTGTTAAGTGTGTCCTCAGGAAAGTCTCAGTTATTGTACTGGGCTCAGACCCAGCTGCCTGAGGTCTGAGACAAAGAGAATACAATAATATCTGGTAAATAGTTGCCTTGTGTTACAAGGTCTGTGGCAACTATATTCTTGACAACACTGTGAGCCTTTTCCTATTTTTGAGAGTGCTTGTGGCAGAGGGGATCTTTATAAGGCAGAAGGAAAGGACACTGAGAAAAAGGTAGCATTGGAAATCATTCTTAGTGTGAGCAAATATAGAGTGAACAAAAATAATCATTTATCAGATTCAACAAATAGTCATCCTCAATGGGAGGAGTAAATAAACACCATAATTTGGAAGGTAAGGGCTACAAGAGAGGCATAATCTATTCATTTTCTGATTGTTTAGTCTAAGTACGGATACATCCATCTTCCTCCTTCAGTTCTTATTCTTTTTACTGAGAAAAGCGAAAATGTTAAGAGAGGAAAGTTTTTAAAGGTATGTGTAGCATCAATGTGTATGTATGTATATATATATATATATATATATATATATATATATATATGAATATATATAAACTTTTTATTTTATTTTATTTAATTAAGACACATTTGGAAAATTGTTTTCACTTTTTAGTGCCATGTTTTAGGAACAGCTTTGAAAACCTGGAGCATATTAAGAAAAGACATAAAGATGAGTGAGAACAGTGGGGTCCTTATATGGGGAGGACTGGCAAGTAACCATTCACTGAACTTAAAGCAAAGTGGGATAGACCTGCAAGGGACAGGCATATTTGTAAGAGAACCAGCTGAGTGAACTAGGAATGGTTAGAATGAACAAGGGAAGACCTCAGAGGCAGCATTATAATTGTCTTCAATGTTTAGAGTTATCATATGGGATCTGCATTAAGATTGTCCTTCTTATTATCTGATGCTTGTAGTAATAAAGATTTAGCCATTGACAGGCTTTGTTAATTGTTAATTCAACTCAATAAGTATTCATTGAGTATCAACTCTGTTATGAGTTCTATGGTACTGTGTATGACATGATTTAAGAGATATAACTTCTGTCCTGAGGAATCTTATAGTCTGAGGTTTGAATGGGATGAGTGATAGGTGAGTGCTTCAAAGAAAGGGATGTCTGAGCTGAGCATTGGATGAAGATAAAGATTTTCAGAAACTAAATGAAGAAGGAGTGCATTTCTGGCAGGGAAAATGGCTTGTGTACATATATGGAGGTGGCATTCTAAATGTCAAATTTGGGGAAAGGCTAATGAGCCAGTTTGTCTGGAACACTGAGTTCATGAAGGGAATAGTATCAAAGCAACCAAGAACTAAAATGTAGATTACCTCAAATGTCAAACTAAGGCATTTTTTTGTTTATATTAGAGACAATGAGGATCATTGAGCAATTTGAAGAGGAGAATATCATGGTCAGACCTATGCCTCAGGAAAATTATAGTATCTATGTGGAAGATTGGAAATGGGAAGGATTGGAAGCAGAGATATGAATTTGGAAGCTGTTATAGCTAAGAAGTCATGAAATCCCTGAACTAAAGTGATATCTGTGAGCAGAGAAAAGAAGATGAATGTGATGATGAGAAAATAAACAAAATGACCACTAATTAAATTTAAGTGTTAAGGGAGAGGGAGAAGCAAAACAACCACAAAATTATAAACCTCAGTGTCTTGGAAGATATTGATGTTCTCAAATTGGGAAGTTTGAAGGAGGTTCATGAGTGAATGATATGAATTTTGTTTGGAACATGTTGATTTTGAGATTCTTATTCAGGAGAAACTGTTAAGAGAAAAATTAATGTTGCCGATAAAGATTTGGTATTTATCAGCTAATAGATAATATCTGAAGCACAAAAAAATGATGAGATAGTCTCATTGTAGGAAAAAATGAGGACCAAGAACAGACACCTGGGTGTACTCCTGTTAAAGAAGAAGCAAATGGACAGTGCTCTAGAAAGAAGAGGAGAAAACAGTCAGATATGCTGAAGGGAAAAGGGAGAAGTATAGTTAAAAACCAAATTTTGGGGAATTGTAAAATTATTAGATGGAGAAGTTGTATTTTTTCATTGAAAGAGAGAGAGAGAGACAGAGAGAGAGAGAGAGAGACACCGAGACACAGAGAGACAGAGACAGAGACAGAGACACACAGAGAGAAACAGAGAGAGGAAAGGAAGGAAGGAGAGAAGGAGGGAGAAAGGGAGGGAGGGAGGGAAAAAGAATGAAAAGACATGATACAATGGTAGCACAGAAGAGGAAAGCAAATAGGAAAGGATAGGACTAAACTAGATGAAAATGAGAATATAGGGAGATATATCAGAGGAACAGATTCCCACTCTGAGAGGAAACAGATTAGATTAGAGGGAAAGGAGGTGCAAATTTATTAACCAGATGCACCAGTTGACTTAAGCCTTTACCTACAATGATAAAGTATGGTATGAATGCAAGGTTCCCTCTGCAAACAAAGGACAAGGATAGTCAATCAGTTAATCAATAAGCATTTATTGAGTGAACACCTCAAGTGAGACAAGTGCGAATTGCTGGACACACACACACACAAACACACACACATACACATACACACACACACATACACACACAAATAGTCACTTGTCCCCAAGAAACCCACATTCTAAAGTAGGAGACAATATGTAAAGAACTATATACAAATAAGATATATACAGATACATAAATACAGTGTAAGTGGGAGGAAATCTCAGAGAGGAGGCATCAGCAGTAGGAGGGACTAGGAAAGCATTCTGGCAGAAGGTGAGATTAAAGCTGAGTGCTGGAAGAATTGAGGGCTCTAAAGCTGACTACAGACAGCATTCTAGAGATGGGATCTGCAAGTACAAAGGCATAGAGATGAAAGATGGAGCTTTGTGTGTGAGGAAAGTAGCAAGTGAGCAAGTAGGTCTCTGTGACTAGACCATACAGTTCATAGAGGGGAGTAAAGTATAAAAATACTGGGAAAAATAGGAGCAGAGAGCTTTTGCTTTTAATAAAACTGATAATGCTAGAAATAATCATGAAGACCATCCAACATAACATCCCAGGTTGCAAAATTTTAGTACCTAACCAAATACCTAGAAAATCAGTCTGATGACCAGAATTAAACAACAGAAGCTCACTATCTTTCATAAACAGATGACAAATTTCTATTCTACAAATATAATCCCCGAAATATTCATGAAAATTCAAGAAATAAATTGAATTAGAGCTAGAACATAATCATACAAGGGGAAAAAGCTCTCAGAATCATCTAAACATAACCACAAAAACTTAATAACATTTTAATAGATAATACCATACCAAAAATATTCATCATGTCCAAGCTATGTGGAATGAAATGATTTAATAACATAAAAACCTATCAGGAGAAATTAAAATCACGTAGGAATAGAACAAGGTTCATGTAATCCTGTCCATTACTGGCATGGCTCCAGAGACGCATTCTGTAATGCAAAAGATGATGTACTTACATCCAGTACTTTTGTTTAATTATACAAAACTCTTATTTTATCTACTTTGACAATAGTCCAAAGAACCTAAGATCTAAAAGAACTGAGCCAGACATAACTTTATGTAGAACTGATTCAGTTTGAACCCTGTCATATAGGATCAAATAAAAAACTAGGGAGCTCCTATTTGTATAGCATTTTAAGGTTCACAAAATTTTTGCCCTCCAATAATTCGATGACTTAAGTACATCATACAGCAAAATAATTCTCCACATTGTACAGAAAAAAAGCAGATACTGTGATTTAAAGAAGTGGAAGACTTAGTTAGGAACATATAGTACATATAGGATCTCAATAGCCCTTGACCCTATACTTATGACTATTATCATATGATTCCATACTTCAATGACTTAGGATGAAAATTCTCCTGGCCTTTACTTCCTTTTTTTTTTTTTTATTATGTTTATCCACAAATCATTGTTGGATGATTCATCCAGTAAAATCCCTCCATTTTTTCCTTTTAATATCTCATGGATCCCAAATTATTATAATTCTATCAATTGTCTCATAACAATATTTTAGTCCAGAACTTAGAAGTATATTAAATAGTTAAGTCTCAAAGTCAATGATTAGATTAGAACTCTACTTCTAATATGTATCAATCATGTGACCACTGGATATTCACTTAAGTTCTCCAGACCCTAGAAAACTCTGGAAATTACAGATAAAATCCAAATGAGTTGCCAACCTGTACTGGTAGAGAAAATTTTCACCCTGAGTGTCTCCCATATTGATGATAACAAGCTCTTTTAATAACTTACAAAACAGAGATTTCTCATCCCCAGAAGGTGGTTAGCACAAGGTGATTTCATAGATATATATTTGCCAAGTGCAGTTCTTGAAAACCTCTCCTAAGGATATAGAGAGGTTCTACTCTCTGTCTGAAGGGAATAGATGAAATCACAAAATCCTTGAAATATTACAGAACATAGAGACTTATATTTTAAAAAGCTATATATACATTATTTTCTGTGATGCAGCTAATGGCCTTATGAGATAGGAAAGGAGGATTTTAATTAGCCTGAATCAACATTCAAGAAAGTCCGTACGGGAGACCTAGACTTCCAGGACTGTCAGCCAGGGATTTTTCCATTTCTAACTTCTATGTGCCTGTGAACTTGTCCATCTGCTGATTTGGGATTTTTCTTGGGAGGGTGTTCTCACATGTGTTGACAAAAATATTTTTCTGACATGTAGAAGGTTGGTAATTTTTAGATTTAGCAAAAAGACTCTCAAAATCTGTCTTCCCATCTTCTTTTTCACTCTCCTCCTCTCTTTCACTTTGCCTTTCTAAATTCTCATCTTAAACTTTGGGGAAATGTTGACATTCTCTTCTTTAATTTTTCTGTGTCTTGGGTTTGAGCCTTCTAAAACTATTTGCAATTTCCCAAAAGGTTCAAAGCTCTATGAGGCCAATGCTTTTGAAGAGTGCCTGACCTGTTTGGTATTGAGTGATTTGAATGTGGGCAAGTTATCTTACTTCTTGTGTTTAGTTGCTTATAAAATTAGGGTGATAATACCTTAATTGCCCATGTTGTGAGGTATTAACTAGACTGGAAAAGTTATGGAAAACTCCATGACTTCTAAAAGCTGCTGATTCTTCTTCACCCTTAAATTTATCGGGGACTCATGGAATCCTTTAGTGTTGATTTTGGCTCACTAAAATCCACTATTTAACTAAGAAAGAGAGAGAGAGAGAGAGAGAGAGAGAGAGAGAGAGAGAGAGAGAGAGAGAGAGAATTTATCATTATCAGTCTATTTTTCTTATCTATGCATCTATCCAAGGATGTGTCTGTCTACCTACCTACCTACCTATCTATCTATCTATCTACCCAATATATTTAGAGAGATAAATACTCAGTTACTAGGAACACAAAGATTTAAAATACATTAAACTATTAAGCACCTGGAAAGGGGAGGGAATAAGTACTTTTTAAACACCTACCACGTGCCAATCATTGTGCTAAGTACTTTCCAAGTATTATCTCCTTTGATTCCCACAATGAACCTGTGAAGTAAACAATATTAGGATTCTCATTTTACAACTAGGAAAACTTAAACAGAGATTAAATTACTTATTTGGTTCACACAGTAACCAAGGCTGGATTTGAACTCATGTCTTCTTGACAACCAGCAATATCGTTGGGCTATCAGTGGAAACATTAGCATGACATACAAACCAATCAATTAATTTTTATTTTTGTATGAAAAAATAGAAATTTTAAAAATTATCTTACAAATATAAAGCATACACGTGTTTCTATAGAAAGAATGTACTGGGTTATCATCGATATCTATAGATACAAGAAAAAAAGACAGACAGAAAGAGGGAGACAAAGACAGTCAGCGATAGAACAGAAATGAAGACAGACAGAAACACTGATAGACATATGAAAATGGAGACACACAGAGAGGATCAGAGAAAGGAGGGAAGAAAAAAAAGATCTACAATTCCATCATGTGTTGTCTCCTCTTCAGAAATAAGACATCATGTGTTTTCTAGCTCCTTGAAGATGACACAATATGCAATCATATTTTAAAGGATTTTCCTTGTAAAATAGCCATTTCAACACCCGTTGCCCCCTGTCCCACCCAATCAGATTCTATTTAAAGAAAAACCAAGCAAAAATATCCAAATATGAACAGGTACATATTAATCTGTCCTAAGAACTCTCCTTCCCCCACATCACGCCAAGATGGGAATATGTTTCATTATTTGTTTTCATTTTTCAAAAGATACAGTTAGTATCATTTCATATAAATCTTCCCATATTTCTCTGAGTTTTTCATATTCCTCAGTTTACTATATAAATAATGTTTCATTTCATGAAAATGCCATGAAGATTTTTTAAAATTATTACCCAATCAATGGGCACCAACTTTTTTCAAATTATTTTCTACCACTAAGAATACTGTTACAATTTTTTATATTTAATATGAAATTTTTGCTTTATCTTTTACTTTCTTAGTTCATATGCTCAGGAACTCAAAGAATATGAACAATTCAATGACTTTTCTTGGATAATTACTAACATATCCAGAAGAGTTGGACCAATTTATATTCACAAACAGTGTATCTTATCCTCCCAGAACTCTTCCAATAATGACTGTTCACATATTTTGTCATCTGTTCCAATTTTCATAGTATGAGTCAAAAACTCAAATTATTTTAGTTTTTATTCCTCTTATTATTAGTGATTTGGAGCATGTTTTCATGTGGTCATTTGCAGTCTAAAACTCATTTTGAAAAATTTAATTATATCCTTTATTTATCATAGGACAATGATTCTCAGTGTCAACTCCCTATATATTTTGTTTATCAATAACAATTGATGCACATATTTCTTCTTTTACATTGTATCTTTCCTTAATGTTGCTTTCATTAATTTTATTCATGAGGTTTTAAAAAGTAGTTAATTTTTTAAAAAAATTGTTTTGTGATTTCTATCCTTTGTTGAGTTAAGGATTTTCCCTTTAACCATAAATGGTGAAGTTACCTGATCTCATTCTCTTCCAATTCTTTTTAATGGTATAATATTTTATATTAAGGTCATAAATACAGTTTGAGGTTATTATAACATATGGTATAAAATGTTGATCTAAATCTAATTTCTCACTTACTGTCTAATTTGTCCAGCAGTTTTTGTCAAAAGAGAGTCCTTCTACTAGCAATTTATGTCCTTCACAAGAAACATCTATATTGAAAACTCTATCAGAAAGAAATCCAATGGGAAGAAAGCCTCTATTGTAGCATTCATGTTTGTGTCCATTTCTGTATTGCTAGATATTCCTTTCTGACAATTAAGTCTCCACTTATCTGAATTTAATCTAATTTAAATGGGAATCTTATCCAAATAATCACAATCATACCTATTCACAATTGAGATTTATTAGCCTCAAGTGGTGAAGATAAAAAAAAATGTTATAGACCACTAAGGATGTTCCAAAATAGACTGTGGAAGGACATCACCCAATGCTACTTGCCAGATTTCTTATATCCATGTTCAAAAACAAAAGTTAAGTTTTTTTTTTTTTTAAATCTGCAGTGTATACTCATTTCAAGACTTGTCTTTATTGTGTCTATTCAGGCTTACCTAAAGACTTACAAAATTAACAGGAATGATTTTCATATTTTGTTTTTTTCTGTGCCAGTTCTATTCTCACTTCCATCACTGTTCCTTTCCTAGAAACTGAACTTAGATAGGTTTCTATCCCTACAATTGAGGTCATAGCACAAATGCTATATTCTTTTTGTCTTTGTACCTACATAATGCCAAATACATAGGAAGCTTTTAATAAAGATGTGTGTAGAATGGGAAATACTTTTATGGGGAGGATAGAAGATTACATTTGTTTTATTGGACTCTGCAGAAAAGAAATAGATGTGATAAAGAGAAGTTGCAAAGATACAGACAGTCTCAATATAGACAGAAAAAAATACTTCCTAACAAATGGAGTTCAAAGCTGGAATGGGTTACTTTGGGGTTCCCCTTACTGGAGGTCTTCAAGCAGAGTTGATGGTTTAGCCTGTTATAGTAGAATAAGCTTTGGCTTTGAAATCTCACCTCTGATCTTACTACCTATGCAACCTTGAGTAAGTCACTTAACTTGCTTGGACCTCAACTTCCTAAACTGCAAAGTGAAGAGGTTGGAGTAGGTGATATTTAAGAACTAAAAGAGTCCTAAATCTATGGGCATCATTATAATTGTCATCATAGATAATACTTCAATATTTGTGAATGCTTTGCAAACATCTCATTTTATCTTTACAATTATCATGGGAAGATAAGTGCCATCTTTTATACCCATTTCACCACTGAGGGAACTGAGACAGATTTTGATTAAGTGACATGTATCCAAGGCTGAATTTGAAATCAGGTCTTCTAGTGCTCTATCTGCTGTATCCACCAAAAATCTAAGCAATGATTCTTCTTCCAATGAATTAGATGGTTTCAGATGCCTCTTCTTATGGTGAAATTCTGTGCTACTGTGAATTTCAGAGTATAAAAGAATTTGGGTAGCATTGTTATGTTGATCAGTTTATGTTTCTTCTAAGGCAAAGATTTTTTTTTCTTTTTTTATTATAGCTTTTTATTTACAAGATATATACATAGGTAATTTTTCAGCATTGACAATTGCAAAACCTTTTGTTCCAATTTTTCCCCTCCTTACCCGCACCCCCTCCCCCAGAAGGCAGGTTGACCAATACATGTTAAATATGTTAAAGTATAAGTTAAATAAAACATATATATACATGTCCATACAGTTATTTTGCTGTACAAAAAGAATAGGACTTTGAAATAGTGTACAATTTAACCTGTGAAGGAAATAAAAAATGCAGGTGGACAAAAATAGAGGGATTGGGAATTCTATGTAGTGGTTCATACTAATTTCCCAGAGTTCTTTCACTGGGTGTAGCTGGTTAATTCATTACTGCTCTATTGGAACTTATTTGGTTCATCTCATTGTTGAAGAGGGCCACGTCCATCAGAATTGATCATCATATAGTATTGTTGTTGAAGTATATAAAGATTTCCTGGTCCTGCTCATTTCACTCAGCATCAGTTCATGTAAGCCTCTCCAAGCCTTTCTGAAATCATCCTGCTGGTCATTTCTTCAGAACAATAATATTCCATAATATTCATATACCACAATTTATTCAGCCATTCTCCAATTGATGGGCATCCACTCAGTTTCTAGTTTCTGGCCACTACAAAGGCCACTACAAAGAGGGCTGCCACAAACATTTTTGAACATACAGGTCCCTTTCCCTTCTTTAAGATCTCTTTGGGATATAAGCCTAGTAGTAACACTGCTGGATCAAAGGGTATGCACAATTTGATAACTTTTTGAGCATAGTTGCAAATTGCTCTCCAGAATGCTTGGATGTATTCACAATTCCACCAACAATGTATCAGTGTCACAGTTTTCCCACATCCCCTCCAACATTCCACATTATCTTTCCCTGTCATTCTAGCCAATCTGACAGGTGTGTAGTTAAGGCAAAGATTCTTAAGCTGTTGACTGGAACTAGATAGATATTGGGGAGTCCGTGAATTTTTGGAGAAACATTTTTATTTTTATTAATCTCTAACTAAAATTTAGCATTTCCTTCAATTATGAAAAAGGCAGCAAACCACATTAGTATTAGCAGGACCTGTGACTTTATCACCATTACAAATAATAGAGATTTTCATAATATATTACAGATTTTGCAGATATCTTTAAATATTCATTATTCTTCTTCTTGCTACTTCAAAATTACTATAATTATTAGACCCATTGCTAGACATGGCTATAACACAAGTTTATTTTATGTCTGATAACTTTTAATATAATTGTTGTCCTCATAAATTTTTTATTTTATGTTTTTAAAAACATTATTCTTACAAGTCATTCTCCAATACAATACAAAGAATATGAACAGAAAATTTTCAAATGAAGAAATAAAACCATTTCTATTCTTATGAAAACATTCTCTAAATCACTATTGGTCAGAAAAATGAAAGTTGAGACAACTCTTGAATACCACTACACGTCTCTCAGATTGACTAAGATGACAGAAAGGTTAAGAAGCTAAGATGGCAGAAAGGATAATGGTAAATGTTGACATGTGGGAAAACTGGGACACTGATACATTGTTGGTGGAGTTGTGAACTGATCCAGCCATTCTGGAAAGCAGTGTAGAACTATGCCCAAAGGTCTATCAAATTGTACAGGCCTTTTGATCCAACAATGTCTCTACTGGGTCTGTATCCCAAAGAGCTCATAAAAAGGGCAAAAGGACCTGCATGTGCAAAACTGTTTGTATCCACCTCTTTTGTAGTGGCAAAGAACTGGAAACTGAGTGGGTACTGTCAGTTGGAGAATGGCTGAATAAGTTATGGTATATGAATGCTATGGAATATTATTGTTCTATAAGAAATGATCAGCAGGATGATTTCAGAAAGACCCAGAGTAACTTGCATGAATTGATACTAAGTGAAGTGAGTAGAGCCAAGAGAACATTGTACCCAGGAGCAACAAGATTATACGATGATCAATTCTGATGGATATGGTTCTTTTCAACAATGAGGTGATTCAGACCAATTCTAATAGACTTGTAATGGAAAGAGTCATTTGTATCCAGAAAGAGAACTGTGGGGACTGAATGTAAATCACAACATAGTATTTTTGCCTTTTTGTTGTTTTTTGTTTGCTGTTGTTTTCTTATTCATTTTCCCCCCTTTTGATCTGAATAATTGTGGGAAAATGTATAGAAAAATCACACATGTTTAACATACATTGGATTGCCTGCGGTCTAGGAAAGGAGTTGGGGGGAAGGGAGGGAAAAATTTGGAACATCAGGTTTTGAAAAGGTGAATGTTGAAAAGTATCTTTACATATATTTTGAAAATAAAAAGCTATTATTTAAAAAAAAAAACCCACATTATTCTGTAAAAGATTCTAAATGACCAAATGGGTCTATGATACAAATTTTCAAATACTCCCAATCTAGTGTAACAACAATAGCAGAACTATTGGAAGTATCTATTCCAGAATTATCAGATACTCATTTTTTTTTAGTTTCTCCTCTTGAGACTTTCCCAGAGCCACAATCCAACACAATTAATTATTATTCTATGATCTCTGCAATGTCTGGGGTGCAGTCACCTGATATCTCTATTTCTATCTATCAAAGTACTGACGTTCTCATCAATATGGACAGTCCCTCCAAATGGCATAGGTGAAAAAAGTCCGTGCAATATCTTTTTTTGAAAATTTTTGTTTATATATATTCTATATATTCCACAAATTCTACCGAAAAGATCTTCCCAATAAGCTAGAGGCCTACCTTTAGATGTTTTTTTTTTTTTATTTCAAGGATACAAATACAGTATTTACTCTCCTCCTGTTATCCCTTGGCCTATATGACTGACTCCTATCCTTTTTTGGTCATAAACATTTAACATCATCATCATTAATCACAAGACTTGATTCTATAATCTCACTGACCTAGGGAACTCTGGAATAAGAAAATTTCCTTTTCCAGGCAAGTCAGCACCTTCTTTGAAATTTGGTCTTAAAGCTACCTATAGAAAAATGTCAAACACATGGACTTGGTTAGAATTTGCCCTGCAACATTCCTGAGTGCATCCTGAATGAGATTAAAATCTAATTGGAACTATTTAACAAAATAAATAAAAATATAATTAAACATAGGTAATTTGTTTTTGTTCAGTCTTGTCCAATTCCTTATGATCCCTTTTGAGGTTGTCTTGGCAAATATATTGGAGTGGTTTTCCATTTTCTTCTCCAGATCATTTTACAGATGAGGAAAGTGAGGCAAATGAGGTCATCACAGTAAGTGTCTAAGGCTGGCTTTGAACTCAAGATGAGTCTGCCTAACTCTAGGATCAATGCTCTGTTCACTGTACCATCTAGTTACCCAATAGAAAAATACAACATTTTAAAACTAAGTTAATTAGTGGGACTTTTATGTGCAAATTAATGGCCTCTATTTCTATTTGTGTTTTATACCCAGTGTCCAAGAACATTGAAAGGTTAAGTAACTTGCCCAAGGTTTTACCACCAGCATATGTCAAAGGCAGGATCTGAATCAAGTTTTTATGTTTCTAATGCCAACTCTCTATCTAGTATGCTATATGACACTTTACACATATGCTTCATACAGAGCACTTTAGATACATGTTCTCATTTAAATGTTTGTGAACTAACTTTTCTGGGTATTATTATTCTGATTTTTCATGTGAAGAAACTGAGACTCAGAGAGGACTAGGATTCACGTCTGGGTTTGTTGACATTAAATCAAGCCTGTTTTTTTACTTCTTCCCAAAAGACCATCTAGTGGACTGTCATGTGACTGGGAAGGAAATCAGTTGCCAGCTCAACCTCTTTCATTCTAAATATGGAAAACCTGGAACTCATGGAACTAAAGGACCTGCCCAACATCAAAAAGCTAGCAAATATTTAAAGTAGAATCCAAACCCAAGTCTACCCGGTTCAAGTTCAGTACTCTCCACTATGCCTCTTTTGTGCTTGATGACAATTTTTATGTCACTCTTTTCCTAGAATTCCTCATTGGTAATATGCTACAGTCTCCATATTGCCCATGATGGATGGCTAGTCCAAGATTTAGTGTTTTGATAATTTTCAATATAATTACTTTTAGAGTCATTTGAGTCTTGAATTCTCTTAGGAATAGGGTTGTATGATTTGAGGCTTGTAGTACTACTGAGAAATTGTGTTGAGAAGGATAGCTTTTGTTCACAAGATGCACCTTAGGATTCCTAAAGGCTCTGTACGGTTTCCCAAATTCAATACAGCCCACTCTCCTCCTCCTCTTCAATTCTAGTCCCAATTAATTATCCATCTGTATTCCCATAGTGCATTTCTACACCCACTCTCACAGCATAGAGACCAACTTAACAAAACAGTATACCCTTGTAGATTAAATAATTATGCCAGTTAAGAATAGAGGTGGGGTTTTATTCCTTTTGAATCTCTGTAGCCATATATTTTATGGTGCTATTTGTTCTGAACAGACTCATAAGATCTTGGAAAGGGTATACCTGGAAGGGGGTATATGTTTCAAACTTGACTTTAGCAGGTAGAATTTGACTGTTGAAACCAAAGCCAAAATGTTTGATTTCTACCTGACTTTTAGCAGATGTGTGACTTTGGATAACTGATTTAACTTTGTTGGCCCATAATTTCCTCATCTATAAAATAGAGAAGTTGGACTAGAGAGCTCCTGAGGTCCCTTCCATCTCTTTTTTTCCACTGGAAAAGTAGATTTTAACTAAAGAATAATGAGCACAGGGTTCAAATCTTTTTCTAAGTTTTTAATTTAAAAATAAAAATTCATTTTAAAAGTCAAATTCATCCAACTAATCAATTAAATATCCCTGGGGTGATATCCTTAGTGTAAAAGTCCCTACAATTAAAATATTAGCTTCTTTCATCTGGAACAAGAATATACGGCAGTTTCTCTAAGAAAATATTCTCCTGTTGGATTAATGAAGAACTATTAATTAGAGGAGAGTTTGACTTGGAGTCAGGAAGAAGTGAGTTAATATTCTGCCTTAGACCCTTATTAGTAATATAACCTTGAGCAAATAACTCTATCTGCATCAGCTTACTCATCTGTAAAAGTAGTGAAGGTAGACACATGATCTCTAAATCCAAGATCCTATGAGATTTCATTGTGATTAAAATCAGACTTTATCAATAACTTGGATAAAAATCAAAGAAGATACATTAAATTAACTTGAAGACACGAATCTAGGAAATATGTACAATGCATCGTATGGCTGATATACTGGCTCAGAAATTATTTCAAAATGCTTAAATGTTAGGTGATAGACTCACATTTCCTCCATTGTTTTGTGAAAATGATTCTAAATCCCACAGGTTACTGTATAGACAAAGGTATGAGATCAATTACCTTTGGGGTTCTGTGTGCATTCATCCAAAATGTCCCTTTCATCATCTATACACACACACACACACACACACACACACACACATATGTATAATATTCCTGAAAAGTGACTATCCAGCAAATGCTGGAATACTTCTAGCAACAATCAACTTCATCTGTTGAAACATTTAGGGGTTTAATTTGGTATAAGAAGCATTTCAGGGTGGTAGGAAGAGGACTGGGTGACCTTGAAGTGAAGAAGACTAGCTTAGACAGATTGCTATCTTACAAATCAATTGTCAATCTGCATTGGTGGAGGTAATTCTCACTTCAATGAAATCATAGATCTGGACCAAAAAATGGTATGGTGGGGAGAGGATCATCATAATGAAGGCCTGCACTGTTTAACCCCTGCTTCTGAGACCTCACACAGAAGATTATCATATTTTACATCTCATGTAAGCTTTTTGCATGAGTGCAATGACTTGATTGGAAGGCTTCCGGCTGTCACCAAGGTGACTGGCTCTAAGCCTTCACCATTGTCTGTGGAGTTACATAACCCAGCAAGGGACTAGAAACAGCATCTCAGTAATTAATGCTGTTGAAAATGGTCTCTCTCTCTTTCTCCCTTTTTCCCTCCCTCTTCTCCCCTCCTTTTCTTTTCCCTTCCCTCCCCTTTTCTCTTCCTTCCTTCCCTCCCTTCCTCCATCTCTCTCTCTCTCTCTCTCTCTCTCTCTCTCTCTCTCTCTCTTCATTGCAATCACATTTGGCTATATTCATCATCTATATATATCTATTTGTGCCTTTCCTGCAAAGAAAAGTCAGCCAGGTCATGAATAATCTCCTCTTATTATATAGAATATTCCTGAATTAGATCATGGTTCTAAGCAAATTGAGTTTTCTTTTTAGAAATGTACAGGATACTATTTCATAATCAGGAGGGGAAGGATTATTTTCTCTTTGGCTCTGATTGAGAGCTGTCAGGCCAGTCAGGTTGTCACATTACTGAATGGTTCTTGATGACTACTATCTTATCTACAGAGGAGTTGGCTTATGGATCAGGGCTAGGAATAAGGGACATATCTGGCTGGTAATGGATGGCCTCTATAAGCTGGCCTTTGTAGATGGTCCTTATTTAGAAAGCAACTGTCAACTGTAGAGGTTAAATAAATGGTTTACTTCTATGGGATGATGAATAGGTATCATGGGAATTCCCTGAATCTTCCATCAGCAAAGGCATATGTGGGTGAATTGCTTAACTCCAGAACCTAACTAAGATGAAATGATTTCATGCTCTTTGAATACTGATAAATATTTTTCAAGTATCTGCTAAGTGCTAAACACTGTCTGGGCACTGTGGTATATATATAAAAATAACTTATTATTGTTATTTTGATTGTTAGTGATTCACATTTATAAAGTGCTTTAATGTTTATAAAGTCAAATATATGATATCAGCTGAACCTTACAAGTGAGTACTATTATTATCCCCATTTTCTAGAAAAGAAAACAAAATCTCATTGAAGTTAAGTGAGCAGTCTAAAATCACAGAAGGACAGTTCAAGGTAGAATTCAAACACACAATAATAACAGTAATGAGGCTGATTATCTTATTTGGACTACACTTGAAATATTACATTTCATCCTTAGTATCACATTTTGGGAAATACATAGACAAGTTTGTAGAAGTGGGCAGCCATGTTGGGGAAAAAACTAGAGATTATATCACTTTGATAGAAACTGGGGATTTTTAGCCTGGAAAAAAGAAGAGTGGGGTAGTAGATCCCCCAATCGTCATCTCCAATTACTATAACTAACAAGATTCTCTGGGTTCTGACACTTTATAAGGCATGAACACTTCTTTGATGGAGTTACACAGTCAGTCAAAATGGGGTGTAAAATAGGTTTGACACCTAGATAGAATCAATCAATCAAAGGCACAGTGGCTCCAAGTAATGCAAACAACTAGATGCTCTCAAAAAGAGTTGTTAACTATGGAGTCTTAGAACTTATTTTAAAAATATTTTGAGAACTATATTTCAACATAATTGCTTTATTTTGTACTCTTGTGTGTATCTTCTATATTTAAAATATTTTTCTAACAATGGGTCCATGGATTTCACTACAATGCCAAAGTGGTTTCTGTCTTTCTCCCTTGCTCCCTTCCTCCCTTTCTTCCTCCCTCTCCTCCCCCCCCCACCTTTTTTAGGAATGCTTCCTTTAAGTCCTGATGCTTTTGATCATGTGAAAGCTCTTCTTACATGAAGCATAGAATAGTAAATCATCCAATCAAATGTATAAAGTAGATGTGAACAAGGCCTTTTGAATCAATAAATCAAGTCATAATCAGAGTGTGATTAAACCCTCAATCAATCTGGGAAGAGTAAAATCCTTTGAGCCACTGGATGAAATCAGATGATGAAAGGTATTAGAATTAGTTGGAGAGAATTACTCCCACCCCATGGGTCTTAAATAAAACTGCAAACCAAGTCTGAATCTAGTATTTTAACAGCTGCATTAGAAAAAACAAAACCAAGCCCCTTAAGAGTTTCTCCAAGAAGTCTAAGGGGAGAAGTAGTCAAATATTCTCTGGGGGCTCAACTCACCAGTGTAAATGAAAATTGGAAGAAAGCGTTCAGAGTGGGATGCAACCCTATGATTCTTCTTTATTAATAAGTTGAATTACATGCTTCTAAGTTTCATTCCAACTTATATTCTGTGATTCAGTGACTCACAGAAAATGAAGTACTTTGCCTAAACTCATTCAGGTGAAGGCAAAATCCAAGCCCAGTTCATTTGACTTAAATGCAGCATTTTTTTCACTGATCCCAAGTGCTATCTTATAGAAGAAGGATTAGATTTATTTTTCTTATCCCTAGAAGACATAAATAGATACAATGGGTAGAAGCTGTAAAGAGGTAGATTTTTGCTTAGCACAAGAAAAAAGTTTCTAAAAATTAAAGCTCTCCCAAAACTCTGATCTATGAGGGGCATGACCCAAAAAAATATTGACTGTTCCATTACAACCATGGTGCTACAAATAGAGTTCTTAAGTGCAAAATTTTATGGGAATGACTATAAGAAAGAAATCCAAGGAGCATCATGGTATGTTAAAGTGGGCACTCTGGAGACTCACATTCTTGTGCCACCTCTTCCACCTACTAAGTGAATGACCTTGAATATTTGCTCTCTACATCTCAGTTTCTTCATTTGTGAAATGAAGGGGCTGGAGTATATCTCTTAAATTAATGCTAGCTCTCATATTGTGCGCCTATAAAACCCGTGTATAGCATTTCAAAGGATTAGCTAAAGCAGGATTCATAGAGGAAGTGAGTCTTGACATAGTCTTGGAAGAACAGATATTGTAGGCTTATGATTGGTGAAATATAGGAAACAGCATGACTTTGGGCTGGAGTAAGCATGATGTGATTATTAATTGCATGTTGATCCTTTTGCCAGGCACTATGAGGAATACTAAAGAAAGAAATTGTACTTGGGGATCCATTGATTTAATTTTCGACCCACTGTATTTAGGCAGCCCCTCATGTTATGGATGACTAGGTACAGTCATCTCACCAAGATATCCTGCTACCATAACCATAATCTATTCTATGTGACCTTCTAAACCCACTTTCTGAACACTGAAACCACATCAAATCAATACTCTGTCAATCTACTGCCCCATGGCTCTGCTCATCTTCCCTGATGCCTCCAAATTGAAATTCCCCTTCTGAGTCCACCTGTCCCCTATATATGTTGACCAATTCCATTTTAATAGAAGCTCCTTGAGGTCATAGACTATCTCTGATATAGTATTGTATCCTCAGTACTTGGCCCATGGTAAATACTTACTAAATGACTTTTCATTCATTCATTTATTCATGAATAAAAGATGATGCCTGCCCTTAAGTATTTGTATCAGTTCATGTAAATTATTCCATGTTTCTCACTGTAAAATGCAACAAAGAATAGGAGAAATCAGTTGCTAAATTGTGTGTTACAGCCTTTCATTGCTCTAGTAATTCAGAAAAGAAAGAGTTGATGGAATTAGGAGAGTCAAGGATAGCTTCACAGAGGAGATGGGCTTTGATTACCAAGGGATAATTAATAATCACCTTTTCCTGAGATTGAACCCTAAAATCATTGACATGTCTATTGGCTTGATTCACTATTGGACTCCTAAGAGTTTATTACTAAATGCTTTGAAAGAGATTTTCACCTCTGTTTCTAACAAATGATGTAACTCTTGCTACTCTGGCACTTAGTTTCATCCTCTGTAGGATAATGGAATTAAAGTAGATGACAAATCATATATTTCTAGCGCATCTGGAAGTTTGTTTACAAGGCAATTTCTCCACAATCCATCCTGTGAAGTCATCACATCTCTCCTATAAATGCTTTTTTCTCCTCTGATATGTCTCACCTTATGCCTAGAACATTACAATAGCCTGCTGGCTGGTCTCCCTGCCTCTAGTCTCTACCCAATGCAGTTTATCCTTTATTCAAAGTGATCTTCCCTAAGGAACAGACTTTATCACTTCCTTCTCCCACTCAATAAACTCCAAAGGTTCCCTGTCGCATGTATAAAATCCTGTTTGCCATTCAAAACTTTTTATAACTTGCTTTCCCCAATGCAATAAACACCTTTCCAATCTTTCTACATCCTATTTACCCCATCTTGCTTGGTGATCCAATCTCACTAAATCCTTTCTTTTTCTTACACAATTTCCTGACTGTCTGGCTATCTCTGATACATGGATTTCTCTATGACCCTTGGATTCCCTGACTTCCAGTCCCAGCTAAAATCTCACCTTCTATAAAAAATACCTTTCCTAATCTCCCTTAATGCTAGTAATTTCCTTCTGTTAACTATTTACAATTTATCCTATATATATCTTGTTTGTACAAACTTGTTGGCATATTATCTCCCCCATTAGAGACAGTGAGTCCTTGGAAGTAGGAATTGTTTTTTGCCTTGTTTTTCTCTCTAGCATTTAGCACAGTACCTTGTACATATTAGATGCTTAATAAATGTTTACTGACTAATTGACTAAATCAAAATAATTTTTGATTTGCCTGAGGTGACATGGCTGGTAAGAGATAAAACCAGTATGTAAACCCATATGATCTAACTCCAGGTCCATAACTCATTTTATTTCATTACACTTAAAAAAGCAAAAACAAACAAATAAATGAAAAAAAATCTTAAGAGTTTCTTTCAGTTTTGATATCCTATGATGCTTTGAATTGAATTGACTAAGATGAAAATATAGAGCATTTTGTCATGAAAATGAGCTGATATTCATCTCTAGTTAGGAAGATGTCCCCTTCCTCCCAAATTCTTTATTTTTCCATTTTACAGTACCAAGGACTGAATACTAACACTTCTTAATGCCTTATTCTCCATTCCCAGTGTGTACCCCACCCACACTTTCCCTTTAAGCTGTCTTCCTGTGCAAAACAAAAATATAACAGCAGTGGCCCCCTTTTTTCTTTGTTTCAGCAGGGCCTCCTGGTTTTATGTTTATGGTCAGAGGAACCTGGCAAGAAGGGATTGGAAAGGGAATAAAGAATGATGTTGAAGAGACAGAAAGTTACGTAGGTTCAAAAATATCAAGACCCCCCATTGACACAGCATATTAGATGCTCTGGCAGCAGCACAATGAGGAGAAAGCTGGGTACAATCACGGAAGCCCATTTAGCAGAGTGGACCCCTATTGAGCAGAGCTGGCAACCTCAAGAAAGACACAATGTTGCATTTTATTGGGGAAAATGATTGCACAAGAGAAAAGACCATAGAATTGAGGCTTCATAGAAGTCAGAGAACCAAATCCTCAAGCTCCAAGTGACCTTAATGGTGCCCAAATCGAACTCTTTATTTTACAAAAGATAAAACTCTACCTAGAGAGGCTGACTGCTGGCTAAGGTCACATACCTATTAAGAGATATTACAGTGTTTGAAATCTGCTCTTTTGATTTAAAACCCATTCGCCCTTCCAAAGGGCATAAGTGGCTCTCTACTCAAGCCCATGCATCCGATGTACCATTCTTTCCATAATAGTGGACTAGTAGCCATATAACTTCTTTGCACCCTCTAGTGGTAATTTATAAGAATTATACTTCAAGGTACTTGGAAACTTCGCTCACTGATGGGATAGAGACAGCAGGCATGAGGGGCAGTGGACAATAAATAGGTCCCTTTGAGTGACAAGAAAATGTCATAACATTCAAAAAAGGGGAGAGAAAAATTTTCATATTGTAGAATGTTATCTTGATTTCTTTCTTGGAAAATATTTTGAGTATATAACTAAAAAGATTAAGAAAATGAGTGATTACTAAGAGGTAGAATCAATTTATCCCAGAACAGGTCAAGCCAGGTGAACGACACTTTATTTTATAACTCCAAATTCTTTACATCACAAAAATAGTATAATGCAGCTTTAGCAAGACATTTGACAAAATCTCTTGGGAATATCCTTAAGGAAAAGAAAAAACTATGAGCTATATAATAATTAATAATAATCATAAACAACTGGGTGTCTCTTTATATGCATTATATATGTAGATATACAAACATATATAATATACTAATATATTGAAATTAATAATTGATATCAATTATATTAATATTATATATAATACATCATATAATAAAGAATATGTATCTCTTTAAAGTTTGTAAAGCATATTAGAAAAATTGTCATTTGATCAATCCTATGAAATAGATAATATAGGTATTGTCATCCTTAGTACATTTCCCCAAATCAAGGAATTTTCACTAGCTATTTCCCATGTCTAGATTTTTTTCCTTCCTCATTTCTGCCTCCTAGATTCCTTCAAGTCCCAACTAAAATCCCAACTTTTCCTGAAAAAAACTTTTCTCATCCCTCTTAATCTTTCCTTTCTTCTGCTTTCCTCTGATGATTATTTACAACTTAATTCTGTTTAGCTTGTTTGTTTATAGTTATATTTATGCTATCTTTTCCATTTAATTGTGAGTTCCTTAATAGTAGGAGCCTTCCTCTTTCTATGTATCCTCAACACATAGTGTAATGCCTTGTATACAATAGGAACTTAATGCATGTTAATTGCATGGCTCATTTTAGAGATGAAGAAGTTGATGTTCACAGAGGTCATGTGCCTTGCCTATGTTAATACACAGGCAGGATTTGAACTGAAGTGTTGAAGATTCCAGTGTTAGCATTCTATCAGCTGTGCCAGGTTGTCTTTTAAGAAGATAATTCAGAAGTGGTTGAATGAATGGACTTTGAGAAAGATGGCCATTGGATTGATGTTAATTATCCTAGAGAGATACACCTAGTTAAATACTTTATGACTCAGTTCCATTGGCTTTTTATTAATTATTCACAAGACATTATTAGCATGTTTTTCAAATATATAAATGATAAAAATCTGGGTGAAATAGCTAATATCCTGGAAGATATGTAAATATCCAAAAAACTCATTGTAGGATGGTGAATTTGTAGGATGGACAAAATATAGTAGAATGAAATTAAAAGGGAAAAATGCAAAGTATACCTCTCAAATTAAAAAATGGAATATGGGAATGGGGAGACATGTGAACAATTTATTTAGCAAAAATCTTCAAAGTTTCGATGTACTATAAGTCAATATATAATTCAGTAGTGCGATGTAATAGCCAGAGATGCCAATGTAGCCTTAGGCTATATCACTAGAAGCATTGTGTCCAAAGCAAGGGAGGTATCTTTCATTTTGGTCAGAACACATATGATATATTGTACTGAACAACTGGGAGTCACAGGAGCTAAATGGAATGATTCCAGAGTTAAGAAGATGCATACACATTTATGACAATGATGAGTGGACTCCCATATGAGTATGAATTAAAAGAACTAGAGATAATTGTACTGTATAAAGGAAGGTTTAAGGGGATATGAGTCTTAGTTTTAAGGAGATGATTGTATGAAACCACATGTCTGAAATTATGAAATTATACATATCTGAATGAACAATTCAAGTGACTGGAAAGGAATTTAGAGGAAATTCCCACCAACCTGTTGTGATGGTGGTTGTTCAATTGTTTCAGTCATGTGCAACTTTCTATGTTCCCATTTGCAATTTTCTTGGCAAAAATACTGGAGTGGATTGTCATTTCCTTCTCCACTTCATTTTAAAGATGAGGAAACTGAGGCAAACATAGTAATGTCACTTATTCAAAGTTACATATCCAGTGTCTGAGGCCAGATTTGAAGTCAGATATTCCAGACTCTAAGCTGTGATTATTTGTTTGTTTAAACATTATATTCAAAGTAAATGGTTTTGAACGCAATGTTTATTGGTTTTATTTTATATATTTAATTCTGAAAAAGCACTTCATAATTTTAATTTTTAATTTACAAAGTATGAATATATAGATTGGACATTATGCAATGGAAAAATCACTTAGAAGTTAGAAATTCTGTCTTTCTAACTTGCCTTCAGTGTGATTAGGAAAGGCTCTATTTCACCCAAAGCTCTCTGTTTCTTCATCTATAGAGACAAGATTTTAACAAATGATCTCACAGAGGTGCCTTCTAGTTCTTACATGCTATTCTCTGCCATATCCCAGAATGCCTGAACCAGACCTCCTCCTTCTCTTGAGGCTTTGGAGAGGTAGAAAGCAGAGCGAATAAAAAGAAATGCTATTTTGTACAGTATGAAATAAAGTTAAGTGCTCATGACCTCAAAGAATGGTACAGGCTAACAATATAAGTCACTTTTCCAAAGGTTTAGCTAAGTTCATAGAGGGCAGGCTCATAACAAGCCTCTGAAGGAATACTAGAATGAAGGAACATATTTGTGACGTCTGAGTGGAATATGAAGGAGGGAAGATCGCCCCACTCTTTTAAAGTACATCCCTGGGGTCCCCTTTCATACAGAGAGCAGTGGACATGGAAAAAACAGGGCCTGACCCACTGAGGTCACTTTTCCTTCCTTTTAGAATTTTTATAAAGCTAAAAAACATCATAATTTTTTTTTCTAGTCTACATCTACATTCTTTTTTTTTTCACCTTTTTTTTAAAATTTAATAGCCTTTTATTTATAGGTTATATGTATGGGTAACTTTACAGAATTAACAATGACCAAACCTCTTGTTCCAATTTTTCACCTCTTACCCCCCCACCCCCTCCCCCAGATGGCAGGATGACCAATAGATGTTAAATATATTAAAATATAAATTAGATACACCATAAATATACATGACCAAACCGTTATTTTGCTGTACAAAAAGAATCAGACTCTGAAATATTGTACAATTAGTTTGTGAAGGAAATCAAAAATGCAGGTGGGCATAAATATAGGGATTGGGAATTTAATGTAATGGTTTTTAGTCATCACCCAGAGTTCTTTCTCTGGGCGTAGCTGGTTCAGTTCATTATTGCTCCATTGGAAATGATTTGGTTGATCTCATTGCTGAGGATGGCCAGGTCCATCAGAACTGGTCATCATATAGTATTGTTGTTGAAGTATATAATGATCTCCTGGTCCTGCTCATTTCACTCAGCATCAGTTCGTGTAAGTCTCTCCAGACCTTTCTGAAATCATCCTGTTGGTCATTTCTTACAGAACAATAATATTCCATAATATTCATATACCACAATTTATTCAGCCATTCTCCAACTGATGGGCATCCACTCAGTTTCCAGTTTCTAGCCACTACAAAGAGGGCTGCCACAAACATTTGTGCACATACAGGTCCCTTTCCCTTCTTTATGATCTCTTTGGGATATAAGCCCAGTAGTAACACTGCTGGATCAAAGGGTATGCACAGTTTGATAACTTTTTGAGCATAGTTCCAAACTACTCTCCAGAATGGTTGGATTCGTTCACAACTCCACCAACAATGCATCAATGTCCCAGTTTTCCCACATCCCCTCCAACAATCATCATTATTTTTTCCTGTCATCTTAGCCAATCTGACAGGTGTGTAGTGGTATCTTAGAGTTGTCTTAATTTGCATTTCTCTGATTAATAATGACTTGGAGCATCTTTTCATATGACTAGAAATAGTTTCAATTTCTTCATCTGAGAATTGTCTGTTCATATCCTTTGACCATTTTTCAATTGGAGAATGGCTTGATTTTTTATAAATTAGAGTTAATTCTCTATATATTTTGGAAATGAGGCCTTTATCAGAACCTTTGACTGTAAAAATATTTTCCCAGTTTATTGCTTCCCTTCTAATCTTGTCTGCATTAGTTTTGTTTGTACAAAAACTTTTCAGTTTGGTATAGTCGAAATTTTCTATTTTGTGATCAGTAATGATCTCTAGTTCTTCTTTGGTCATAAAGTCCTTCCCCTTCCACAGGTCTGAGAGGTAAACTATCCTGTGTTCCTCTAATTTATTAATAATTTCATTCTTTATGCCTAGGTCATGAACCCATTTTGACTTTATCTTGGTGTACGGTGTTAAGTGTGGATCAATGCCTAGTTTCTGCCATATTAGTTTCCAATTTGCCCAGAAATTTTTGTCAAACAGTAAGTTCTATCCCAAAAGCTGGGGTCTTTGGGTTTGTAAAAGACTAGATTGCTATAGTTGTTGACTGTTTTGTCCTTGAACCTAACCTATTCCATTGATCAACTAATCTATTCCTTAGCCAATACCAAATGGTTTTGATAACTGCTGCTCTATAATATAATTTTAGATCTGGTACAGCTAAGTCACCTTCATTTGATTTTTTTTTCATTAATTCCCTTGAAATTCTTGACCTTTTGTTTTTCCATATGAATTTTGTTGTTATTTTTTCTAGGTTATTAAAATAGTTTTTTGGGAGTCTGATTGGTATAGTGCTAAATAAATAGATTAGTTTAGGTAATATTGTCATCTTTATTATATTTGCTCGCCCTATCCAAGAGCATTTAATATTTTTCCAATTGGTTAGATCCGACTTCATTTGTGTGAAAAGTGGTCTGTAATTTTGCTCATAAAGTTTCTGATTTTCCCTTGGCAGATAGATTCCTAAATATTTTATATTATCAGTAGTTACTTTAAATGGAATTTCTCTTTGTAACTCTGACTGTTGGATTTTGTTAGTGATATATAAGAATGCTGATGACTTATGTGGATTTATTTTATAACCAGCAACTTTGCTAAAGTTGTGGATTATTTCTAATAACTTTTTAGTAGAATCTCTGGGGTTCTCTAAGTATACCATCATATCGTCAGCAAAGAGTGATAATTTGGTTTCCTCATTGCCTATTCTTATTCCTTTAATATCTTTCTCAGCTCTTATTGCCAAAGCTAGCATTTCTAATACAATACGAAATAGTAATGGTGATAGTGGGCAACCTTGTTTCACTCCAGATAGTATTGGGAATGGTTGCAGTTTGTCCCCATTACATATGATGCTTACTGATGGTTTTAAATAGATGCTGCTGATTATTTTAAGGAAAAGTCCATTTATTCCTATACTCTCAAGTGTTTTTAATAAGAATGGATGTTGGATTTTGTCAAATGCTTTTTCTGCATCTATTGAGATGATCATGTGGTTTTTGTTAATTTGGTTATTAATATGGCCAATTATATTGATAGTTTTCCTAATATTGAACCAACCCTGCATTCCTGGTATAAATCTTACTTGATCATAGTGTATTATCCTGGGGATGATTTTCTGTAGTCTTTTTGCTAATATCTTATTTAAGATTTTAGCATCAATATTCATTAGGGAGATTGGTCTATAATTTTCTTTCTCTGTTTTCAACCTACCTGGTTTAGGTATCAGTACCATGTCTGTGTCATAGAAGGAATTTGGTAGGACTCCTTCATTCCCTATTTTATCAAATAATTTATATAGCATTGGGACCAATTGTTCTTTAAATGTTTGGTAAAATTCACATGTAAATCCATCTGGTCCTGGGGATTTTTTCTTAGGGAGTTGTTTAATTGCCTGTTCTATTTCTTTTTCTGAAATGGGACTATTCAAGCAATTTACTTCCTCCTCTGTTAGTCTGGGAAGTCTATATTTTTGGAGGTAGTCATCCATTTCACTTAGGTTATCAAATTTATTGGCATAAAGTTGAGCAAAATAACTCCTTATTATTTCTCTAATTTCCTCTTCATTGGTGGAAAGTTCTCCCTTTTCATTTTTAAGACTACTAATTTCATTTTCCTCCCTCCTTTTTCTAATCAGATTTACCAAAGGCTTATCTATTTTATTGGCTTTTTCATAGAACCAACTCTTAGTTTTATTAATTAGTTCAATAGTTTTTTTTACTTTCAATATTTTTAATTTCTCCTTTTAATTTTAGAATTTCAAATTTAGTATTTGATTGGGGGTTTTTAATTTGGTCTTTTTTTAGTTTTTTTAGTTGCAAGCCCAATTCATTAATCTTTTCTTTCTCTGTTTTATTCAAGTAAGCCTCTAAGGATATAAAATTCCCTCTTATTACCGCTTTGGCTGCATCCCACAAATTTTGGTATGACGTCTCATCATTGTCATTATCTTGAGTGAAATTATTAATTGTATCTATAATTTGCTGCTTCACCCAATCATTCTTTAAGATGAGATTGTTTAGTTTCCAATTACTTTTTGGTCTATTTCCCCCTAACTTTTTGTTGAATGTAGTTTTTATTGCATCATGATCTGAAAAGAAAGCATTTACTATTTCTGCTTTCTTGCATTTAATTTTGAGGTCTTTATGTCCTAATATATGGTCAATTTTTGAATAGGTTCCATGAACTGCTGAGAAGAAAGTATATTCCTTTCTATCTCCATTCAATTTTCTCCAAAGATCTAACATACCTAATTTTTCTAATATTCTATTTACTTCTTTAATTTCTTTCTTATTTGTTTTGTGGTTTGATTTGTCTAATTCTGAGAGTGCAAGGTTGAGATCTCCCACTATTACAGTTTTGTTGTCTATTTCTTCTTGCAACTCTCTTAACTTCTCCTTTAGGAAGTTGGATGCCATACCACTTGGTGCATATATGTTTAATATTGATATTGCTTCGTTGTTTATGCTACCCTTTAGCAGGATGTAGTTTCCTTCCTTATCTCTTTTAATTAGATCAATTTTTGCTTTTGCTTGATCTGAGATAAGGATGGCTACCCCTGCTTTTTTGACTTCACCTGAAGCATAATAGATTTTGCTCCAGCCTTTTACCTTTACTCTATATGTATCTCCCTGCTTTAAATGTGTTTCTTGTAAACAACATATTGTAGGGTTCTGACTTTTGATCCAGTCTGCTATCTGCCTCCTCTTTATGGGGGAGTTCATCCCATTCACATTTACGGTTAGAATTACTAAATCTGTATTTCCTGCCATCCTAATAACCCCAGATTATGCTTTACTTTTTCTTGCCTCCCCCAACCCTCTTTCCCCTTTTTGAACTTATGTACCCCACTTGTATCACGATGCTTACCCTCTTTAGAATCCCTCCCTCCCCCCCTTTGAATCTTTTCCCCTTCCTTCCCTTATTACTCTTTTTCTTTTCCCTTTTCCTCTCCCCCTTTTTTAATGAGGCGAGAGAGAATTTTCTCTAAAACAAATGTCAATTATTTTTTCTTTGAGCCAACTCTGATGAGAGTAAGATTCACACAATGTTCCTCCCCCTCTCTAAATTCCCTCAGATATGATAAGTTTCCTTTGCCTCTTCGTGGGATGTGGTTTCCCTCTTTTTATTCCCCCCTTCCCACCTTATTCTGCCATCATCCCTTTTCCATATCTACTTCCCTTTTTTATGTTATATCAGTAAAATCAAATTATACATGTATTCTTTTTGTATATCCACAACAGAAATACAATTCTCAAGAGTTCTTTTTACCTTTTCTGCAGCTCTTGACTTCTATGGTTGGAGATCAAATTTTTTGTTTAGTTCTGGTTTTTTCCTTAGAAACAAATGGAATTCATTTGTTTCATTAAATGTCCATCTTCTTCCCTGGAAGAAAATGCTCAGCTTAGCTGGGTAGTTTATTCTTGGCTGCATCCCAAGTTCTTTTGCCTTTCGGAATATCAGATTCCAGGCCCTTCTATCCTTTAATGTGGAGGCAGCCAAATCTTGGGTGATCCTTATTGTGGCACCTTGGTATTTAAATTGTTTTTTTTTGGCTGCTTGTAAAATTTTTTTCTTAATCTGATAGTTCTGAAATTTTGCCACAATATTCCTTGGGTTTTTTTTTAGGGTCTCTTTCAGAAGGTGTTCGATGAATTCTTTCAATTCCTATTTTACCTTCTGATTCTATTACATCTGGGCAGTTCTCTTTGATGATTTCTTGTAAAATAGTATCTAGGCTCTTTTTTTCATCATAGTTTTTGGAAAGTGCATTAATCCTCAGATTATCTCTCCTAGATCTATTTTCCAAGTCTGTTGTTTTTGCAAATAGATAATTCATGGTTTTTTCCAGTTTGTCATTTTTTTGGTTTTGCTTGACTGATTCTTGCTGTCTCAATGAATCATTAGTTTCTATTTGTTCAGTTCTAATTTTTAAAGAATTATTTTCTTCATTAGCTTTTTTTACTTCTTTCTGTATATGTCCAATTGAGTTTTTGAATGTATTGTTTTGGTCTGTGGAATTTTTTTCCATTTCACTAATTTTTTTTTTTAGTGAATTATTTTCTTTTTCCAATTCACAGATCCTACTTTCTTGCGTGTTCTTTGTCTTTTCCAATTCACGGATCCTACTTTCTTGCGAGTTCTTTGTCTTTTCCAATTCAAAAATCCTACTTTCTAGTGAATTCTTTATTTTTTCCAATTCACAATTCTTACTTTCCTGAGTTTTTTTTTACTTTTTCCAATTCGTATTTCAGGAAGTTGTTGCTCTCTTGTAAGGCTTCTCTTTCCTTTCCCCATTTATCTTCTAACTCTCTTTTGAGACTTTTAATGGTCTCTTCTATGAGAGCATCATGTAAAAGAGGACAGTCTGGTGCATGTTTGCTGTTAGTCTCTTCAGGTTTGCTGACCTGCTCTTTTTCTGCATAGAAGCTATGGATCATTCTTTTCATCTTTTTATTCATGTTTTAAAGCCTTTAGGGTATGCCTCCTAGGCAAGGGGGTTATCAGCTTCCTCTGAAGAGCAGGAGCGATGTAAACTGGTTTCCGGCTCCGAAGTATGGGAGTGCTCAGGTGGATTCAGCACTGGCCGAGCTATCGAAGTGCCCAGTTGGACTATGTGGGTTAGCAATTGCCCTAGGCTAGAGACTAAGGAGTGAAAGTGTCACTGCCCCAGGCCAGAGCCTCTTGTGGGGCTGTGGGTATTAGCAGCTGACCGCAGATTGCGGATTCTACCTGAGGTCTGCTCGGAACTCTGCCCTTATGTCTCTGCCCCAACGTCTCTGCCCGATTGCAAATCGACCCTGCGAAAGCTCTATGGCCCTAACCCGAGTCCCCCACTGCACAGATTAGAGGCTAACCGGGGCTGTCCTCCTGCCCTGCAGGTTCGCAACTGCCCCAAGGAAAAGCCCCATACTGCGGGTTGGGGCTGCAAGCTTGTGCTGAGATCTGTGCTTTCACTTTCGGTTTGAGGCTCTCCTCAGAACCTAATTTCTCTCCCAGTCTGCGCTGATCTCCCCCCTGGCCCCGGAACCAACCTTTTTTGGCGAGACTGCAGATTTTCTTTGGCTGGTGAGTTGTTCTACTTCTTATCTTTACGAATTGTAGCAGTCAAGACTATTTTTGAGGCTCGATATAATATTGATAAAGAGGGTAGGAGAAGAGCTTAGAAAGTATCGTGTGCCTTCTCCGCCATCTTGGCTCCCTCCTACATCTACATTCTTAAATGAACTATTCCATTCATTTGGAATGTTCCACTGTTAACACTCTCTATTCATGGATACTCTTTTCTTGGCTTCCATGCTAATACTTTCTCTACCTATCTGTTTCAATCTTCTCATTTATTCCTTAAAATGGTCTTATAGTAACTAGTCAAAGATCAGTGATAATTTTAAGTGTAGGAAATTCTAGTTTTTGTGATCTAGTATGTATAACACTATACATAATATAGTATATACTACATCAATAGTATATAACATTCTACTATAACCTCATCATTTTATAGACAAGGGAACCATCTTGGAGGCTTGTCACTGGTGTCAAGAAGCTACACATATACTAGAATGTTTCCAGTGTTCTCTCCTTTACTATCTTGTACTGCTAAACAATCTAGAAATGGCCATAGATGTGAATCCTGATTGTGCCACAAATTATCTTTTTTGGTATTATGTGAATCACTTGAACTATCTAGATTTCAGTTCTAGTATAATGTTAACATGGAAGTTGAGCTTCTAAAATGAGTAGGAATTTACTATATAAGTAGGGGGAAGGAAAGGCTTTCTAGAGATAAAGAGCATAGTAAGCAAAGGTTGGAAGAACACAAGATATGATCAGAGGTAAAATCCAATTTGATTGGAGTATAGAGAATATGGTATTCAGTTGTGGAGGTAGGAGGGAAAGAGTAGTTAAAATAAAGTTGTAATCAATGTGGTGATATCTAACTCTGGAGAATCTTGAATACCAGGCAAAGGAGTTTTGTAATTGGTAACTATTGGATATATGTGTCTGTATGTATATATTTATGTATTTATATATATATGTGTGTGTGGAGACATGTGTGCATATATACATATATAAATATATAATAGCAGTCAGGAAATAAGCCTAATTAAGCTTTATTAATTGTTTTCCCTACAAGTCAAACAACTAGGTGGCACATTAGATAAAGTGCCTGACATAGGATCAGGAAAATTTATCTTCTTAAGCTCAAATCTGGCCTCAGACACTGGCTAGCTAGGTGATCCTGGGCAAGTCTTTTAATTTTCTCATCTGTGAAATGAGCTGGAGAAAGAAATGGTCTACCACTCCACTACTTTTGTCAATAAAACTCTACTTTCAAGGATCTTATGCTCTATTTAGGGAAGACAACATAAAAGGGGACTTCAATAGGAAAGAGGAAAGTAGTAGAGAGGAAAATGCCTTTTGAAGGAAAATCCAGAAAATCAGAAACAGTCTGGAAAGGAATGAAGTATGGTTGGCATAGGTCTAGCTATAATATGGAAGCCTGCATAGTGGAGGAATGATCCAGCATGGAAAAATCCCTGGCTCTAAGGAAAATTCCTGGTAAAAAGGCATATGATAAAAATCTAGAGGGAGAGAAGTACAGTTGGGAAGGAAATGAAGTGTGCCATTTGTAGCCAAAAGGTAAAAACTGCCTAAGCAGTTCCCTTGTTATTCCCCCAAGGAAAGTATGAACATAATCTTCCCTCTTACAAGAGAAATTTATTGGCCACCCTAGTTCTGAATCTTCCCATAAACTCATTCTCTATTCTACTTTTGCCCAACCAGTTTGGGAATGATATTTTTCACAGCTGTGCTCTCCAACCCTGGGGGTTACATTAAAAATGTGCACATTTATTAAAAAATGATATTAAAAAGTATCTCTCACTGTGCCCTCCCAAACAATAATAAACAAACATTTCTGTTGCACCCTAGGCAACTGCCTACTTTGCAGCCTCTAGTCCCAAACTTGTACCATGAGCTGGGGAAGATAATGAGAACTCATTCTCTCCCCTTGGAAATATATCTTCCTCATAAATAAAGTAACATAACTGCTTAGAAAGCAGCTTTGTGGGGAAGGAGATGACTATGACTGAAACATCTTTTTTGGTAGGCAGGAAGAAAGGTAAAAACAGTACTAGAGTTTTAATAAGAAGAGATCTTAGTTCAAATCCTACCTGTACCATTAATGAATTATATGACCATTAACATATCATTTAATCTTACTGAACTTCAGTGTTTTCATTGACAGTAGTACAGTATTATTTCCTTCCTCATTTCTGTCTCCCTGAGAAAACAGGGAGAGAGAACATTTCTGAGTTCCCTGACATCTTTGAAGTCTGAGCTAAGATTTCTTCTTTTTTATGAAGCTTTTCCTGTCTTCCTAATTAATTGTGATGTCTTCCTTCTGAAACTATCCCCAAGTTATAGCCATTGGTTTATTTTATCTCCTCCCCTTCTATTTGACTGTCAGTTTCTTGAGAACACGGTTATGTTTTGGCTTTTCTTTGAACCCACAGTTCTTAGCATATTGTAAATGCTTAATAGCACATAATAAATGCTTAATAAATGTTTGTTAACTTGATTTGCCTACTACCTACCTCATAGGGCATGCACATGCTATGAGACTATGCAAATGTTGATTAGTGTTATTATTATGCATTCACATCTGATATGGATGATGAAAATGCTACTCATTTACTTTATATATATTTTGTATTTATCTGGGTGCATACTATGTTTCTTCAGTAAACTCACTGAAGGCAGGGTCTATTTCCTTTTTATTTGGATATTGTCAGATACTAGTAAAGTCTCTGACACTTAGCAAATGCTTAGTAAATACTTGAGGAATAAAGAATGGATAGATGTAATGGTGTGGCCTGAAAGCCAATTCCAAGGCCTCAGGGAGATGATAGCAATAATGACTTAAGAGAAGCAGGGAGAGGGATGGAGGGGTAGAGGGGAAATTAGGAAGGCAACAAACATTTATTAAATGTCTACTATTTGCAAGGCATTGTGCTAGGGGCTTTACAATTATTATTTCATTTGTGGTCATTTGGGTAGGATGGTATAGTGGATGGTTGATGGTTGTTAGAGTGAGAAAGACCTGAGTTCAAATAAGATGCAGAAAATGCCCAGGGCATTTTTATCATGAATAGAGTAACTCCAGGAAGGTGAACTTGCTCTGATCACAAGAAGAACATGATGGTCTGTCAGATCAAAGCATGTTCAAGAGCAGTCCCAAGGGGCTTCAAGACAGAGATCCAAGAGGATGTCAACCAAGATAATAAATAGAGTGAGAGCTTTGATCCTCCCAGTCAGAATCAGCTAAAAGGCTCCTTTGTAGAGTACCAGACTAGCACAGAGTGGAAATAGCATTTTGAACTTGGCATCAGGGGACTTGGGTTTAGAACCCACTTTTACTACTTAACTGGTTGTGTGAACATTAAAAAGGCATTCATATCTCAGTTGTTTTTTTCCCCATCCATGGAAGGGAATTGTTAATACTTTCATTCCTTATTTTAATCAATCAATTGATCAATCAGCAAGTATTCATTAAGAACTTGCTATGTGCCAAGCCTTTCATAAATCTCAGCCAAGCTGAGGTTACAAAGATGAAAGAAAAACCATACTTGTCTTCAAGGATCTTTCATTTTACTTGGGAACACATGTGCACATATAAGTATCAATCCCATGGGCTTTTTGTGGGAAAAAAAAAAACCTTGCTAAAGCTTCTGACACTACAGAGAGATAGGCAGCTTGATATCATGGAGAAAGCACCTGGCTCATAATGATGGCCACAGGATTTTGGTAAGGCATTTAATCTCTCAGTAGCCTTGGCGATTCTTTAAGACAATAAAATGCAGAGAGCAAGTGCTGATCTTCATCAGAAGGGGAAATTTCATCTTAATGATTTTTGGAGTTAAATCACAGAATGAGAAAGAGAGAAAAGGAAAGAAGGAAGGAAGGAAGGAAGGAAGGAAGGAAGGAAGGAAGGAAGGAAGGAAGGAAGGAAGGAAGGAAGGGGAATAGAAGGAAAAGATAACTACATGTTTTAAAAGTGAGGGAGTGGGGATAAGGAGGGGAAAATATGAAACACAAGATTGTGCAAAGGTCAATGTTGAAAAATTGCTCGTGAATATGTTTTGTAAATAAAAAGCTTTAATAAAAATAAAAGTCAAATAGTATACAAAAAAATGAATGTTAACTCTTCTATAGAACTGGAAGGAGAATTTCACTACTGAATTCCCCTCCAAGTACTAAAAATAATGTTCTTTCCTTCCAGTTTGATGAGATTTGTAATGTCATTATCTCCCTAAAATTATAGACTCTCTGAATTGCTTTAAGTGTTAGAGCAGAATATCATATAAAGAATCCTCCCCTTTGTAGAATCGTTGATGTAAAGCTAGAAAGGCCTTCTCATAGTCCAACCTTATCATTTTCATAAAAGGAAACTGATTCCCAGGAAGGAATTAGATTTTGTAACAGACTACTTTCCATAGTATGGTCTAGAAAGAATCAAATTTGAATTCTTACTCTATTCTATGTTCTTTGTTGGACATTGGACAAGTTCCTTAATCTCTGGGTAAAGTGAAAGAAAGATTAGATGATCTCTAAGGTTCTTTCAGTTCTGAATTCTAGGAACCTATGAATAAATGTGCTATAACAATACTACTTATTATTCTTATTACCAGGAAAGTAAAGCTTATGTTGCAAAAGTTGTTGTATAGGTCTAATTAAAGCAGAATGCCCTGCCAGATGTTATAGGAGACACAAAGTTTAGAAAAGATATGTCCCTCCCTTCATAGAATTTACAATTTAATTGGGGAAAGGACACCAACATGAAGGACTATAATGCATAATCAGGAAACATTTATTAGGCACTGTGATGGACACTTTGTCTTTTCACTAAAAATAAGAAGTCCATTAAAAAAAAGTAAAAATAAGGTCTCTTGTGAGGTTCCAAGTGGTAACATGGAGAAGAAAGGGCAGGACCTAAAAATGATCGCATTTAAATTGGCTATTAAAGATTGAGAAGGAACTCAATAGAGTAGGAGAACCTAGAACTAAGAAACAGCATGATCAAATGTACAAGTGGGAAAATAAAGGATATGTTTAAAGGGAGAGAAATTAATGCATCTTAGTATGTGAGATTTGTACTAAATGATCTCTAATGTCCCTTGCAGCTCTAAATGTTGCTGACATTATTGTAACGCAGGGTGAGGTCAAGGGAAGGTTGTAATCTAAATTGAGGGATTCCTGTATTTCATATTCAAAACTGATTTTTTCTTTGAGTATCTGCTCTGTTCAGTGCACTATACTAGCGGATTGCAGAAGAAAGATACTTTCCTCTTACAGTTTCCATTTTTACTTCCTAATAATATGACACAGACAAATAATGTACAATAGCATATGGTAAGTGTATTGGACAGGTGGAAATGAAGGAGAAAGGGACATCAGGGAAGACTCCACCCAGAAGATGGACTTTGATTCAAGCATCAGATAATAGATAGGATTCAATAACTGAGTAAGAAAAGAAGGGGCATCCAAGACCAAGTCACCCAAATGGCAAAGTGAAGATTGTGGGATCATGGATTTAAAGAATAGAGGCTCCTTTGAGGTAACTGAGTACACAAATGAGGAAATAGTTTCCTGGAGACTTTAAGTGATTTCCCCAGTGTCACAGAGATAGCAAGTACTGGAGGCAAATTTGAACCTGACTTCAAGTCCTGAGATCTTTTTGTCACATCATGCTGTTTGGGAAAGGGGAGTGGTCTAGTATGGTTGGAGCTTAGAGTTTGGGGGTGGGGAGTGGGGAGGGAGTAAGAGATAAGGAGGAGAGAGAATCTACCTATCATTTCATTGGAATAGGAAATTCCCAACTTGTAGACTTAGAAAAGTACTTAGAATAGAGATGTCAAAATGTCACTTGTGGCTAACAACTCCAGTTTAAGAACTGGGAAGTGGATTCATGTACAATTGTCTTTTTTATTGTACTGTTATGAAAATAGTTGCTTTATTCCATGAATTAAAAATTAAGGAATATTTAATAAAATAAATAAAAATACAATAAAAATAATGTTTTAAATATATAATGTTTAAAATATACATGTAATACATAATATATTTTAAATATATAATTCATATAATAAATGTCAATGATATTAATGTGTTTTTCTATGCCAATATATGGACTGCAGGGAACCTTATGTATGGTTTAGTGGCCATCATTTCTATTTGTGTTTGACACCACTGGCCTACAACATCAAAGTATTAAGGGACTTGTCCAGGGTCACATAGGATGTGTCAGAAATAATCAAATCATGTTTTTGACTCCTCATTGCCTACTCAGTCAAGTTCAGACTTCTTTGTCTAACATTTGTCTAACATCCTCTATAGTCTGGCATCATCCTAACTTTCCAAATCTGTTTTATATTGAGATGATATAATGGATGGATGGCCTAGAAGACATGGATTTCAGTCCTGCTTCTGCTAATACATATTAATCCTGTGACCTTGGGCAAGACATTTAACCTCTTAGTGTCCCATCCAATTCTCTGAGACTATTAGTTTCAGAGAAGGTTGATATTGGTAGAAAACAATTTCATTGCCTGGAGGTTCAGTATACTAGTGAAAAAAACAGGTCAAGTATTTATCCCTGTTTCTATCCCTTTCTCTAACTTCATCCCTATTTCTATGCTACCTCTATAGATTTCAAGTATATGTGACATAAAAAAGCCACATATAAAGAAGATAGAAGAAAGGAAGTCTGTTGTTGAATTACTAATTGTTAAAAGTAGAATTTCAGTTGTTTTTCAGTAGTTCTATTGGATATAATGCTGCCACTGTCATGCTGAGTATACCACAGCAGGGGAATAAGTACTCTAGTGGGATAAATTAGTGAATTAAATTAATTATGGAAGAGAGCCACATTATGTTGGGAAGAGGCAGATATAATAGAAGTCTTTACAAGAGTGTTGAATTAAACCACATGAAAGATTGCTCCAAATCACTAATGAGACGCAAAACAATTCCGAGGTTTCAAATTTACACTCAACAAATTGACAAAGATAAGAAAAAATGAAAATAGCCAGTGTTGGAGGGGCTGTGGGAAAACAGGCACACTAAGGCACTATTGGTAGAAACTATGATTTGGCTTAACTATTCTGGCAAAGAAATTTAGAATTAAACTAAGGAAATGACTACAGTGTGCATATCCATTGACCCAAAAGTCTCACTGATAGCTAGGAATGTGGCCTAAGGAGGTCAGAGACAGAAAGAATGGTTTATTACAGCAAAATATTCATAATAGAAAAGAATTGGAAATAAAATAGGTAACTATGGATTTGGGAATGACTAAAAAATGCATTACATGAATGCAGAGAACTATCACTGCATTATATATAAAGAAGTTGAGTCAGAGAAATATGAAAAGAAAGAACTGGTATATTGGGAGAAAAGAAGCATCATGTAAATATATACAGTGAGTATAACAATTTAGTTAGAAAGAAAAATCAAAATTAGCTGAAGATTTTAATTAGGATTATCAAGTAAAGAAGGCAATACAAGTTGAAAAAATGCAACCCTTTATTCTTTAAAGAAGTAGGAAAGCATGGGTATGAAATGTAGCAATACTGTCAAATACAGTTAATTTTTTAGTTGGTTTTGTTGTAATACTGTTCTCTCCTTCTTTGCCTATTTAATCTTGATTTCAATTTTGCTTAAGGGAGAAAACAGGAATGTATTTGAAAATGAATGCAATATTAAAACAAAAAAGCATCAATAATTTTAAAGGAAGGTAAATTAGGAAATGAGCAAACAAGTATTGAAAAACAATTTTTCACATAATAAAAATTTGCATTTCTAGAAAGTTTTATCATACACCTTATCAAAATTCAGTGAGGTTGTACATTATTATCATCATGAGGAAACAAAGTCAGAAGATTAATAAATTTATCCCATCATACAGCCTAGAAATGTTGTTTTTCCCATTTAATAGTAGTTTTTTTCCCCCAATTACATCTAAGGATAGTTTTCAACATTCACTTTTATAAGATTTAAGTTCCAATTTCATTTCTCCCTCCCTGCCTCCTCACTTCCCTTCCCGAGTTGGCAAGCAATCTGATATAGGTTATAAATGTACAATCATATTAAAAATATTTTCATATTTGTCATGTGGAAGAATAATTAAAACAAAGTGGAAAAGCCACAAGTATGAAAAAAAAACAAAGTAAAAATATTATGCTTTGATCTATATTCAGACTCTGTAGTCCTTTATTCTGGATGGGGATAGCATTTTCCATCACAAATCTTTTGCAATTGTCTTAGATCTTTGTTTTTCTGAGAAGAGCTAAGTATGTCAAAGTTGATCATTTCACAGTATTGTTTTTGCTGTATACAGTGTTCTCCTGGTTCTTCTCACTTCACTCACCATCAGTTCACATAAGTCATTCCAGGTTTGTGATATTATAGTTAACATCTGAATTCTGATCATTAGTGCTCAAACCAATCTAACCTATTTTAAGAACTCCTGATATAGACTATAGGAAGATGAGAGCAGGATAACAGTTGGTTACAGTAAAGGAATTTAAACATGAATTAGCTCAATCCTAATGGTTTAGTCCATTGTGCCTAGCACATCAGTTCATTCTTGAGCTTGATGCATCTTACTAAACTTGCCCTCTGAAATCAGTCTACCTCATTTCAACTATATCCACTGTTTCCCTAGTAGGTTACAACAAAGGAACCCATTTAGGAAGCCTTCATCAATTTTCCTTAATTCTAGTGTCTTTCCCTTTCTAAAGTTATTTCCTATTTATCCTGATATATCTCTTGCTTTCTATGTATTTGTTTTTATGTTGTTCCCTATTGAATTGTAAACTCCTTGAGATGAGGGACTATTTATTTTTCTCTCTTTTTGCATCCCCATAATTTAGCACATAGCCTGGCATATATAGGTGCTTGATAAATATTGATTGATTGTTGATTTCTGTGTTGGTAGCAAATTATGCTAATCTTTCTTCTTAAAACATTACTTTTGTGGTAGGCTCTGACATTAGTGATATCTAAGGCTATAGAAGCTTAATCACCAGTTTGATTCCTAGCTTTTCCATAAATTCACAGTCAGATGCTTGGAAAATTATAAAATAAAATAAAATAAAATATCTCTTGAGGTTATGGTCTCATTCAAAGCCATATAATAATATATTTTTAATAGTATAAAATAAAATATTCTGTGTATATATATATATATATATATATATATATATATATATATCAGTATTCCTTGGTTGGGGGCCGGGGGAAGAGAAGCATGATTATAATATAAGCCAGGTGTGGTTAAGTATAGTTTTGCTCCCCTCCCCAACTATAAAAAAAAAAAAAGGAAAACAATCTAAATTTAAAAGAAAAAAGAACCACCTCAGGCTATCACATCAAACTGAACATTACCCCGCCATGATACACTGGAGCAAAATACTGAGGCAGCACTTTTCCTTTAAGGACTTCCTTTTCAGGCACTTTGGAATTTCTTCATAAAGATGCTGCTTTGGGCAAAATTGCCTCCTACTTTCTCTCCAAAAGAAATGGCTTATTGAAAATATATGTAGCCATCCATTGAGCAACTAGGGGGAGAATATTTATTTTTCAAACTTATTAAAAGTTTGTCCATTGCCCAAAGGTTTCTGGGCATGTGTACAAGAATATGAAAATGGAACAGAGATGGTATCTGTAACAGCAGTAGGACTCTCCTTAAAATAACTGAGGGCTCTGGGCCATAACAGACAGAACCTCATTTTCTTTGAGTCCTTAGGAATAATAGTTTTTAATCATAAATATCTAGAAATCTTTCTCTGCCACAAAAACTATCCTTTCTTATTATTTAGAATAAAAAAAAATTTGATTCAGATCTGTGATTTCAACTAAGTAATGAGTTCCCAGTGTGGAAATTGTTCCCATAAGTACCGATTGCCATCTTGTCTGTAAATTATAATCTTAGAAAGTTGCCTGGGATGCTAAGAAGTGGCTGGTTTCATGACCAGAAGGTTTCAGAATTGGGATTGGAATATAAGTCTTCCTGGTCCTCTATTCGAGGCAACATGCTGCTTTTCAAAAATAGCACATAGATTGTTGCCTTTATAAAGAACACTTTGAGTTCTTATGATCCTCACAATAATCCTTGGAAGTAAATGGTACTGTTGTTCAGTCATGTCCGACTCTTCATAACCCATTTGAGATTTGCTTGGCAAAGATACTAGTTTGCCATTTCCTTTTCCAGCTCATAAAGATGAGAGAATTGAAGCAAATAGAGTTAAATGCTTTGTCCAGGATCACACAGCTAGTAAATTCCGAGGCCCAATTTCAATCCAAGAAGATGAGTTTTCTTGATTCCAAGTCCAGTCACCTAGCAGCTCTTGTAAATATTTATTTTGTATTATTTATCTGGTCAAGGTTACAGATGTTATAGATGGGACAAAACCTCAAATTAGCCAGCCTGCTACTCTTGTGACATTTGCAACAAGCCACACTGAAGTCTATGGGTTCTTAAAATTTACTCTGAGAGCTTTGTTTAAATTCTTCCTCACCCTAGAGATACCCAGAGATCAATGCTATGTCTTAAACAAGGCTTAACTAAGCTCTAGGTGCTGAATCTTTTTTACATTTAGTTATAAATCAGTTTTTCTCAGTTCCTTTACCATTTTTCTTGTGCCATACTGGAATACTTTGTACTTGTCCAGTCTTTTAAGTACTAGACAACTCAGAAAACAGGAAATCTCTTTTCTTCTCTATGACTGGACTTTCCCTTTGAACCCATCGATTCATCCGTTTCTTCATCTCTCAATTCCTATCAATCGAATATTTACTGAGTACTTTCTGTGTTAAGACATAGAGCCATTTGTTAGGAAAAGTTGAAACAGACTCAGGTTCAACTTTTGTCTGCAACAGTTACTATGTGATCATGGACAACCTTTCTAAGATTCAAGTTTCTCATCAGTTAAATGGAGACAATAAATCCTGAAGTATTCCTCTTGCAGAGGTTGTTTATTTGTTTTGTTAATGAGGATCAAATGAGACAATGTAATTAAAACATTTCCTGAACAATGTATTCAATTCAAATCAACATGCCTTTATTCAGTAGCTAACATGTAGCCAGGCACTAGGGACTATCCACAGAAGAGGCAAAAGTAAAGGAATCCTTTTTCTCAAGAAATGTATGTTGTGTGTTCTAGTCTATATTATTCAAGTATATTCTACTGGAGGGAAGGACTGGGATATAACAAGGAAGGCAGCTCCGTAAGTTGCAAAAATGCTGAGTTTGGAGACAGATAACCTTTTTTCAAAATCCTGTCTCTATTGCTCACTATCTCTGTGACCTTGGGCAAGTGATTATAAAATAGAGTATTATAAAATGATGTGATTGACTATATTACTTCTAAAATACTCTCTGGCTCTAAATCTGTGATCTCATAAGCTTATGTAATCAGATAAATTCATACAAGATGAATTTGAGGAAGTAGAATACTGGCAACTGAGTGAGAATTAGGCAACTCCAAAGAAAAACCTTGAAAGAAGATAAGAGGTCTGAAAGGCAAGGATGAGGAGAGAATGCATTACAGGCATATGGAAAAACTTAAGAGAAAAAACACAGGCTGGATATGTAACATCCTGTTCCCTGAGAGAACAGTTAGGCAAATTTGATTGAAACGTTGAGTGTGTGAAAATAAATAATGTGAAATAAAAGTAGAAAAAAGTAGGTCCCAATTATGGAGGGCCTTACATGCTAGTGTAGCACTCCACCACCTCTTCTACAATCTCAGACATTTCACCAATTTGCACTTGCATTTGCATTGACAGATTTGGTTCCCAGAAAGCAAATAATACTCCTTTCAGGATTTGTCTGGTTAACTAGATGGCCTAGATTTCTAGTTCTGGTTTTTTTAAATTTTATTTATTTATGTATTATTTACTGTGTGAGCCCCCAATACCATACTTCCCACAAACAATCAGCCAGGCAATTAGGTGTTTCAGAAAATGGCATTTACTGAAGTATATTAGAAAGAAACGGTATGAAACATTGTCCTTAAACAGAATATGTACACTTCCCTTGTACACATGAGTTCATTGAGGAAACTGGACTCAAAATTAAAGCTCACAAAGATACCGAGTTCCCCTATGGAGAACACAAATGACAATAGAGATAATTCACATCTCCTGGATACTAAAAGTTCTTTTTTCCTTTTAGAATACTCATGAAGTTCTTATATATAGCTTTCTGCTGAGTTCCAAGAATCAGTGCCTTTAGAGAATCCATGACTGATACTTGTCATTGCTAGGAAGGGTTGTATTCCATGAAGCTGCTTGTCTCAGTTGGATATCTTTTTTTCATATCTGTCTTTATCTGTATTTGTCCTTAGTGGGTTTCATCTGCTTCTTGCTGGAGGTATTATCTCCTACTGATCCAGTGTCTTCATTGGAGTGGCAGTATATGTGTAGAGTTATAGTAAAACTCTCTTCTTGTCCTGCTTCTCCTCCCTTTCTCTTCTTTGTCACAGGGCTCCTCAAGGAGTTCCTTGTCCTGAAGTGTTCCACCATTTAACTGACCTACTGAAAAAATGAGCTCATTATTGGAGTAATTGTTGATTTTTATATAACTTAAGAAATATGACTTAATGTTTGCAACCAATTACAAGATGCTTTTTCCTGTGTGATATCATTTACCTTTCATTAAGTAGCCAAAGTTCTATAATTCTTTCAAATTAAGAGCTTTTCCACATATTGTGATAAGGTTATGGGAAAATTACTTAATAACTAGTTTACTCTCTTGGTTGATTGATTGATTGATTCAGCTAAGGCATCTGTGCTTTCTGTGATTATATTAATTAGAAAAATCAGAAACTTCCATCCATATAATTGGGATTCATATTTTAATCTAGAGGAAATAAAAAAACAACATTTTTGAATCAAGAAGAAAAATGTATGGAGGTTGGCTTAGAGCAGAAGAGAAGGTGTAAACTGGAAGTGAAGAGGCCAGTTAGGCAGCTATTGCAATAGTTCATGTGAGAAATAATGAGTTTCTGAACTGACATGATGGCTATTGAAATAGAGAGAAGAGGATCAATGAGAGAAATACTGTGAAGGTAGAATAAACACAGCAAATATGGCAAGTATGAGTAGCTATAGGTGATAATAGAAAGAATCTGAATAAGAACTCTGCTGTGAAGATAGGGGAAGTTTAAAAAAGAGAAAATTTTCACAATGGGTAAATTTCACATATTGAAAAACATTTCAAGAATTTTATAAGCTTAGTAATGGAAACAAAAGAACATAGTAATTGATAAAAACAAGCCCTTATTAATGGCTACTATGTTCTAAAAATTGGAGCAGCTAGTTGGCTCAGTGGGACAGAGCACTGGACCTAGAATTAGGATAAACTGGGCTCAAATCCAGTCTGAGACGCTGTATGACTTTGAGCAAGTCACTTAAGCCTAATTGTCTTGCCAAAAGAAAAAACAAAAAATAGTACTGGATACTGGGGATAGAAAGACAAAATTAAAACAGTTGCTGTTATTAATGAGCTTAAATTCTATTAGAGGAAACTACATATACACATATAAATGTATACAAAATAAATATGTGTAAGTTCTTTTTAGTTAAGGAAAATCATTAAAAAGAGGGATTTGTATTCATGGTATATGATGTAAGATCAACATGATATACAGGTGGGGAGGTATAGTAAAAAGAATTTTAGATTTGGAGCTTTACAAACTAAATTCTTTTTTTTTTTTTTATTTAATAGCCTTTTATTTACAGGATATATACATGGGTAACTTTACAGCATTAACAATTGCCAAACCTCTTGTTCCAATTTTTCACCTCTTACGCCCCCACCCCCTCCCCTAGATGGCAGGATGACCAGTAGATGTTAAATATATTAAAATATAAATTAGATACACAATAAGTATACATGACCAAAACGTTATTTTGCTGTACAAATAGAATCAGACTCTGAAATATTGTACAATTAGCTTGTGAAGGAAATCAAAAATGCAGGTGTGCATAAATATGGGAATTCAATGTAATGGTTTTTATTCATCTCCCAGAGTTCTTTTTCTGGGCATAGCTAGTTCAGTTCATTACTGCTCCATTAGAAATGATTTGGTTGATCTCGTTGCTGAGGATGGCCTGGTCCATCAGAACTGGTCATCATATAGTATTATTGTTGAAGTATATAATGATCTCCTGGTCCTGCTCATTTCACTCAGCATCAGTTCGTGTAAGTCTCTCCAGGCCTTTCTGAAATTATCCTGTTGGTCATTTCTTACAGAACAGTAATATTCCATAATATTCATATATCACAATTTATTCAGCCATTCTCCAACTGATGGACATCCATTCAGTTTCCAGTTTTTAGCCACTACGAAAAGGGCTGCCACAAACATTCGTGCACATACAGGTCCCTTTCCCTTCTTTATAATCTCTTTGGGATATAATCCCAGTAGTAACACTGCTGGATCAAAGGGTATGCACAGTACAAACTAAATTCAAATTCTGGTTCTGACTTCTGCTTATGTGACTCTTAAGAATATCATTAAACTCTGAATCTTCATATATTCAATTATAAAAGGAAGTATTATTCCCATTTGATAACTACTCAAAGGATATGAAGACAATTTTCAGATGCAGAAATTAAAGCCATTTATAGTCATATGAAAAATGCTCTAAACCACTATTGATTAGAGAAAATTAAAACAACTCTGAGGTACCACCTCACACCTATCAAATTGGCTAAGATTACATGAAAATATAATAAATGTCGGAGAGGTTATGGGGAAACTGAGACACTAATGTATTGTTGATGGGATTGTAAAGTAATCCAACCATTCTGGAGAACAATTTGGAATTATGCTTAAAGGATTATAAAACTGTATCCTCTTTGATCCAGCAATGTCACTACTGGGTCTGTATCCCAAAGAAATCATAAAGTGCAAAATATGTTTATAGCAGCTCTTTTTGTGGAGGCAAAGAATTGGAAAATGAATAGATACTCATAATTTGGAGTGGCTGAATAAGCTATGATATATGAAAATAATACAACATTATTGTTCTATAAGAAATGATGAAAAGGCTAGTTTTAAAAAATGTCTGGAAAGACATGAGCTGATGCTGACTGAAGCAAGCAAAACCAAGAAAACATTGTACAGAGTAACAAGAAGATTGTGCGATAATCAACTATGATAGATTTGGCTCTTCTCAGCAATTCAGTTATCTAAACAGTTCCAGTAAAGTTTGGATGGGAAATGCCATCCATATTCAGAGAGAGAGAAGTATGGGGACTAAATGCAGATGAAAGCATACTATTTTTGCCTCTTTTTCCTTCTGTTTTTTTTTTTTCTCATGGTTTTTCCCTTTTGTTCTGATTTTTTTCTTCCAACATGACTCATATGGAAATCTGTAAAAAATAGAGTATATATGTAAATCTAAAAAGAAAATGAAGTATTAGGTGATCTCTAAGCTATCTTCCAAGTTCTAAATTGTTAGATCCTCTACAAAGACTCAGTATGTAAAACCAGGATGAGAATGGGTGAGTCTGATACTGGTTTCAATATCTTCCTTCTAACAAGGAATGGTGAAGGAAACAGGGTTCTTAAAAGCAAAATCTCTTTGCATCCATAAAATGATCTTTAGCAAATAGAAAATATCAATAACATGGTTAAATTCATGAAGTTTAAAAATTAGAATATCAGTGATCAAGGTGAAAGCTTAGTAGGTACCACACTTCTATCTGTGAGGTGGGCTGTGACGATTGGAAACAGAATCAATATCTGATTGATGAAGCTGAGATCACATTTTAAAAAAAAAGCTTAATCTAAGAAATTAAAATAAATGAAGCCATAGTTTTGTATAGTGAGGGGTTTTTTTTTGTTTGTTTTTTTTTGTTTTTTGAGGCAATTGGAGTTGTGACTTGCCCAGGGTCACATAGGTAGAAAGTGTTAAGTGTCTGAGGCCAAATTTGAACTCAGATCTTCCTGACTTCAAGCCTGGTGCTCAATCCACTGTGCCACCTAGCTGCCCCAAATTCTTTGTATTTTTAGAAAATAAAATTGCTTTAAAAGACAATGTTGATGAAGATAGTGGCGAGGAGGCACACAGCTGTGTAAGCTCCGCATTTTCTCTCAGAATCCATCTCATTACAAGCCTCTGAATTAATGCCTGACTGAAAAAAAACCCACAAACAGTTACCAAGAGAAGACATCCTTGAGATTCGCCAGGAAAGGTCTGTTTTTGCTCGAGGGCTGGACGGTTTTAGATCGGGCGCAGGCTGAGGGCAGGCAGCGGCAGCAAGAGCTTGGCAGGCAGCTCACAGCTGAGCAGACCAGAGGGGGTTGGGGTGTGATCTCAGCCATCTCTGTGGGGAGAAATTCACTACAGGATTGGATACTTTGCCCTGGCAGCAAGTCAGTAGCCCAGCAGAGAAGCTAAAAACACCGGGGGTGAAGAATACAACCCCAAACAGCTGGAGTTCCTTGGGACCGGCCACCCTCCCCACAGCGTCTCAGCACGTCTCCAGAGCGCAGAGCAGCATAGTCTGCAGTGCCTCGCTGCTGCCCCTCAGTCCATAGAGCTCTGAACGCACCATCCTCCCTACAAAAAAAGCAGATCCATTTGTGGTTTTTTTTTCTTTGTCTAGTTTGTCTCTGGATTCTTCCTCTGACAAATGGAGCAAAGTTAAAAAGGACTTTAACGATTGACAGCTTTATAGCAGACAGAGAACAGACTCTAAACCCTGAGACTAAAACAGAATTCTCAGGTGGACAGCCCCACAGAGATCGTCTGATCCTCAGCACGATGAATCTCTATAGAAGAAATTAAAAGGCTCCTACAAGGGAGCTGATTTAGAAAATGGAAAGGAGAGGGAGGTTGAAGAGAGACTGAGAAGTATCCACCATTTGAAAGACAAGTGGATAAAGAAAACAAATCCTTGAGGGATAGTGAATTGAAACAGAATATACTCACTAAAGAATAAATGGCAGAAATGGAAACATTCCTAGAACAAATTGACAATTAGAAAAGATATAAAGTGAGATAAACACTTCATTGAAAATAAGAATAGAACAAATGGATTGAATGACTCTGAGGAGACAAGAAGAATCAGTCAAAGCAAGATCCAGAAACCAAATAATGGAGAAAATTGAATTCCTTCTTGAAACCAGAAAATCAGGTCTAAGAGACAATCTTAGAATATTGGACCCCAGAAAATACGATGAAAAAGAGCCTGGACACTATTTCAGGAAATTATCAAGAGAACTGCCCACAAGTCATAGAAACAGAGTAAAATAGAATTGAAAGGATTCACGATCACCAATGAAAGGAATCTAAAATCAAAACACCAAGAAATATAGTGACCAAATGCCAGAAACCCTCAAACAAAGGAAAACTACTCCAAGGGCTAGAAAACCCAATTCAAATATAAAGGAGCCACAATAAGGATCACCCAAGATCTAGCAATCCACATTAAAAGATTGAAGGGCCTGAAATATGATACCCTGAAAGGCTAAGGAACTCAGTATGCAACCAAAAATAATCATCAGCCAGAATGAGCATCTTTTCCAGGGAAAGAAGATGGTCATTCAATGAAATAAGCCTGAATTCACCATTTTTGAATGAAAAACAGAATTAACATGAAGTTTGATCTGCAAATCATAGAACTCAAGAAAACCCTAAAAGGTAAAAAGAAATCTTGGGAACTATATTTCTTGTAAAGATGTATAAAAAAAATCATGATATTTGTTCTAGAAATTAGAATAAGGAAAGGACATTGTCAGAAAAAGGATAAAGTGGGGTACTATATCTCACAAAGAGGCAAAGGAAACCTATTACTATCTGAGAGGAAGAATGGAGGGATGAATATAGTGGGTATTTTACTCCATAAGAATTGACTTTAAGAGAAAGAATTTTAAGACATATTCAATATAATGAAACCTCCATCTCATTGAAAAGTGAGAAGGAAAAGTGAAAAGGAAGGAATGCTAACAGAAGGAATACAGAAACTGAGAGGGAAAGGAGTAAGATAGGGGAGAAACTCTAAGGTGGGGAGGAGGGATACTAAAAGGAGGGCTGTGAGAGCAGGTGCTCAAAGTTTAATACTGGGAAGGGGGTAGGGAAAGAAGGAGAAAAGCATAAATAGGGGTTCAAGATGGCAAGAATACAGAATGGGTAATTTTAACATAAATGAATGGTAACCCCCTAAAGAAAGCAATTACAGAATGGATTAAAGCCAGAATCCTACAATATGTTGTTTACAGGAAACACACAAGGAGATATGCAGAATAAAGGTAAAAGGATGGAGCAAAATCTACTATGTTTCAGGTGAAGTCAAAAAAGCCAGGGGTAGCCATCCTGATCTCAGATCAAGCAAAAACAAAAGCTGATCTAATTAAAAGAGATAAGGAAGGGCACTACATCTTGCTAAAGGGCAGCATAAATAATGAAGCAATATCAATATTAAACTATATATCACCAATGGTGTAGCATCTAAATTTAAAGAGAAATTAAAGAGAGCTGCAAGAAGAAATAGATAGCAAAACTATAATAGTGGGAGATCTCAACCTTGCACTCTAGAATTAGATAAATCAAATCACAAAATAAATAAGAAAGAAGTCAAAGAGGTAAATAGAATATTAGAAAAGTTAGATATGATGACCTCTGAGAAAATGAAATGGAGACAGAAAGGAGTACACTTTCTTTCAGCAGTTCATGGAACCTATACAAAAAATAGACCATATATTAGGACAAAAACCTCAAACTCAAAATGCAGTAAAGGCAGAAATAGTGAATGCATCCTTTTCAGACCAAATGCAAAAAATTACACTCAACAAAAGCAGCCGGAAAGTAGACCAAAAATAATTGAAACTAAATAATCTCATACTAAAAGAAAAACAGCAAATCATAGACATAATTAATAACTTCAACCAAGAAAATGACAATAATGAGACATCATATCAAAATCTGTGGATGCAGCCAAAAGCAGTAATAAGGAAATTTCATATCTCTAGAACTACTTACATAAAGTAGAGAAAGAAAGGTCAACGAATTGGCTACAACTAAAAAATGCTAGAAAAGGAACAAATTACAAACCCCAGTCAAACACTAAACTTGAAATTCTAAAATAAAGGAGAGATCAATAAAATTGAAAGTAAAAAACTATTGAATTAATTAATAACTAAAAGTTGGTTCTATGAAAAAACCAACAAAATAGACAAACCATAGTAAATCTGATTAAAAAAGGAAGAGGAAAATCAAATTATTAGTCTTAAAATGAAAAGGGAGAACTCCACATAAGAGGAAATTAGAGCAATAATTGGAATTACTTGCCCAACTTTATGGCAATAAATTTGACAACTTAAATGAAAAGGAAGAATACCTTCAAAAATATAGCTTGCCCAGATTAACGGAGGAAGAAGTAAATATCCTAAACAGTCCCATCTTAGAAAAAGAAATAGAACAAGCTATTAGCCAACTCCCTAAAAAAAAATCCCCAGGACCAGATGGATTTACATGTGAATTCTACCAAACATTTAAAGAACAATTAACCCCAATGCTATATAAACTATTTGAAAAATAGGACTGAAGAGTCTACCAAACTCCTTTACGACACAGACATGGTACTGATACCTAAACCAGGTAGGCTGAAAACAGAGAATGAAAATTATAGACCAATCTCTCTAATGAATATTGATGCTAAAATCTTAAATAAAATATTAGCAAAAAGATTACAGAAAATCATCCACAGGATAATACACTATAATCAAGTAGGATTTATACCAAGAATGCAGAGCTGGTTCAATATTAGGAAAACTATTAGCATAATTGACTATATCAATAAGCAAAATAACAAAAACCATATGATCATCTCAATAGATGCAGAAAAAGCATTTGATAAAATCCAACATCCATTCCTAATAAAAACACTTGAGAGTATAGAATAATGACTTTTCTTAAAATAGTCAGGAGCATATATCTAAAACCATCAAGCATCATGTGCAATGGGAAAAATTGGAATCTTTCCAGTAAGATCTGGAGTAACAAGGTTGCCCACTGTCACCATTATTATTCAGTATTGTATTAGAAACACTAGCCTCGCAATAAGAGTCGAGAAAGAATTAAAGGAACTCAGAATAGACGTGAGGAAACAAACTATCACTCTTTGCAGATGATATGATGGTATATTTAGAGAACCCTAGAGATTCTATGAAAAGCTATTAGAAATAATCCATAACTTTAGCAAAGTTGCAGGTTACAAAATAATCCCATAAATCCTCAAAGCATTTTATACATCACCAACAAAATCCAACAGCAAGAGATACAAGAGAAATTCCATTCAGAATAACTTTGACAGCATAAAATATTTGGAATCTATCACCAAAGGAAAGTCAGGAATTATATGAGCTAAATTACAAAAACTTTTCCACACAAATAAAGTCAGACTTAAACAATTGAAAAATATAATGCTCCTGGATAGGTCAAAAATATAATAAAGATGACAATACTCCTAAACTAATCTATTTATAGTGCTATACCAATCAGACTTCCAAGAAAATATTTTTAATGATCTAGAAAATAAAACAAAATCTCATATGGAATAATAAAAGGTCAAGAATCTCAAAGAATTAAAGAAAAAATCAATGAAGGTGGCTAGCTGTACCTGATCTAAAACTAATTATAAAAGCAGCAGTCACCAAACCATTTGATTGGCTAAGAAATGATTAGTTGATCAGTGGAACAGGTTAGGTTCACAAGACAGAATAGTCAACATAGCAATTTAGGTTTGACAAACCCAAAGATCCTCACTTTGGGATAAGAATTCATTATTTGACAAAACTGCTGGGATAACTGGAAATTAGTATAGCAGAAATTAGGCATGGACCACATTAACACACGTATACCAAGATAAGATCAAAATGGGTCCATGATTTAGACATAAGAACGAGATTATAAACAAATTGAGGAACATAGGATAGTTTATCTCTCAGACTTGTGGAAGAGGAAGAAATTTGTGACTAAAGACGAACTAGAGACCATTATTGATCACAAAATAGAAAATTTTGATTACATCAAATTAAAAGCTTCTGTACAAACAAAACTAATAAACAAGATTAGAAGGAAGCAACAAACTGGGAAAACATCTTCACAGTTAAAGGTTCTGATAAAGGCCTCATTTCCAAAATATATAGAGTTGACTCTAATTTATAAGAAACCAAGCCATTCTCCAATTGATAAATGGTCAAAGGATATGAACAGACAATTTTCAGATGATGAAATTGAAATCATTACCACTCATATGAAAGAGGGTTCCAAATCATTATTAATCAGAGAAATGCAAATTAAGACAACTCTGAGATACCACTACATCTGTCAGATTCTAAGATGACAGGAAAAATAAATGATTGTTGGAGGGATGGGAAACTGGGACACTGATACATTGTTGGGGTTGTGAACGAATCCAACCATTCTGAGAGCAATCTGGAATTATGCCCAAAAAGTTATCAAACGTGCATACCCTTTGATCCAGCAGTGTTTCTACTGGGCTTATACCCCAGGAGATACTAAGAAGGGAAAGGAACAGTATGTGCCAAAATGTTTGTAGCAGCCTGTTTGTAGTGCCTAGAAGCTGGAAACTGGCGGATGCCCATCAGTTGGAGAATGGTTGGGTAAATTGTGGTATATGAATGTTATGGAATATTATTGTTCTGTAAATGACCAGCAAGATGAATACAGAGAACCTTGGAGAGAATTACATGAACTGATGCTAAGTGAAATGAGCAGAACCAAGAGATCATTATATACGTCAACAACGATACTGTATGAAGATGCAATCTGATGGAAGTGGATTTCTTTGAGAAAGAGACCTAATTCAGTTTCAATTGATCAATGATGGACAGAAGCAGCTACACCAAGAAAAAAACACTGGAAATGAATGTAAACTGTTTGCATTTTGTTTTTCTTCCCAGGTTATTTCTACCTTCTGAATCCAATTCTCCCTGTGCAACAAGAAAACTGTTTGGATTTGCACACATACATTGTATCTAGGATATACTAGGACATATTCAACATATATAGGACTGCTTGCCATCTAGGGGAGGGGGTGGAGGGTGGGAGGGAAAAATCAGAACAGAAGTGAGTGCAAGGGATAATGTAAAAAAAAAAATTACCCTGGCATGGATTCTGTCAATAAAAAGTTACTATAAAAAAAAAAAGACATTGATAACTCAGTCACATAGTTAATTTAATTATAATTTATTTAATATTTATTATTAGATACATTATCTTTGGTTTATCATCATTTTATCTGTCCTAGTTTATATAATCCTGAGTTCTACAGCTACCAATTACATGAGATTTAAAAGGCAATTTGATACAGAGGAGAGAGAGAGTACTGGGCTAAGAACAGGAAGTCAAATATTCTAATCCCAGCTCTTACTCTGCTATGCAAAATTTGAAAAGTTCTTTCAGTTCTGTACCTGCCATTATTTCAGTTTTAAGAAGAAAGGTCACACTCAGTAATTCAATAGCCAAGTGATTATGAATAAGGCATGTAATCTTTCTGTAACTTAATTTCTTCACTTGTAAAATGGGAAACAGCCTCCCTCTTCAATTTACAATAAATCTCTTTATAAACTAAAATCACTATATATGTATATATATATATACATATATAGTGATTTTAGTTTACATATACACATACATATACATATATGTGTGTGTGGATGTATAAATTTTTTATTTGACAGTGATGCTTGTGTGATTCCATCTAGTATCTTCTCCCCTTTTGGCAGCTGCCAAAGGACTGATGGGAAGCTCTTAAATGGAATTTTAGCATCCCATTTCAGAACAATCTTGAACTTCGAAAAAGATGCAAAAGTAACAATGAGGATGTCAGTACATCATCCAAGGATTTGTGGGTAAAAGGCTTGGGAATTTAGTTCAAGTAACATTTTATTAAACACTAAACTATAAACATGACCACAGAAAATGCAAAGGTGAATTACACCTTGAGGGTTGCATGGAACTTTGTTGTTCAGTCATGTTGACTCCATGAGGTTTTCTTGGCAAAGATACTAAAATGATTTGCCATTTCTTTCTCTGGTAGATTAAAGCAAATTAAAGCAAAAAGGTTAAGTGACTTGCCCAGCAACTTGAATGGAGTTTACAAACAACAATTTGGATTTTGAACCTAATATTCAGTACAAAGAAAATCTATGCAAGGGTATTGAGGATGGATCCAAATTAACCCTTCATTCATTCATGCATTCCTATAATGAATATCATTAAATCCTTTCTGTATATAGAGGATTAGGATAGATTCTATTGAAAGAACAAATTCCTCACTGAGCTTCTACCATCGGAAAGAGCAAGAGACAAGTGCAGATAAAGATAATTTATCATAATACATGATAAACGCTTTTGATTGTTGGAGGACAAAGTGTTATGAGAAGTTCAAGAAGCAAGATTATTATTGTCAGGGTTAAGAAAAAATCTGAAGGTCTGAAGGTAGATGTGTGACCCCGTACTAGTCACTTAACCCTAATTTTCTTGCCAAAAAAATAGTCTTAATGGAATTATAATTTATTTTTATTTTATTTATTAATTAAGGATGAGTAGCAATTATATAGACTAATAGTAGACAGAGCATTCAGAGTCAAAATATCTTAATTTAAATCCTTCCCCTAATACTTAACTAGTGTGTTTAGAACATTCATCTTGTTTGGGATATAGTTTCCTATCTGTAAAATGTAACAATCATATAAAATAATGGCTAAGGTTTCAATTGTCTCTAGGTTCTGTGTGGTTCAAGGGGTAGAGAATGTTCCTAATTGGCAGGAGAATAGAATGTGTGGCTGGGAATAATATGAAACATAGCTAAAAGGCAGGGTAGTACCAGGTTGCATGAAGCCTTGATTACCAGGCAAGGGAGTTTTGGATTTTATCCAGTAGGCAATAGGGAGCCATTAAGGAATTTGAGAAAAAGAAGAACATGATCAGCTTGAGGTTTAGGAAAAATTAATCTCCTGCTATCCAGAGTACACCATATATTGAGAACCTTATCAATTAAGTTACATCCTTTCCATTTAGCAGCTGGCATCCATAGCCCTAGCAAACCTTTTTGTAGTTAATTTCTTTATGAATTTCATCAAAGGATAGGAACATTCATATAATTCAATATTTTTAGTACAAGCTCATTATGTATTTCCAGCTATGGGGGATTTTGAAGCTGATAGATTATCCCTAAAGGCAAAGAATTATGAAATGAACACAATTGCTGGAAGTTTCCAGCACAAGTAGCTAGTCTTTGAAGAAAGATTCAGGGACCATGGAGAGAGGGAGATTGTGGCTATTGCCTCATTTCTTCTTGTGTACATTCCACATTCCAGCCAAACTGTGGGATTTACAGTAATTTCACTTCATTTTGATTTGCCTTTTCCTGCTTTTGCCCAAGATATGCCTCTTCTCTGGAATGTCCCTCACTATTCCTTTTCCTAACCCAACGTCCTCCAAAATCTGGACTCATCCTGCCTATTTATACCTAATTCCCAACAGATACTCTCATCTCTAGTCAAAGCCTAACTGAAGTGTTACCTCCTCACAGAAGCATTTTCTAGCCTTGTCCACTTTGACTTAATCTGTCTTACTGAATGACTATGGCTCATGGCTTGTACTGCTCTTTGGACACACCATATTTTGTGTTCAATATTATTATTATTATTAAATAACTTAGTATATACAATTATATTTGGATATAATTGTATGTCATTTGTACTATTTATATAATTATATTAAGTAATTGTGTAATAAAAGATAAATAAAAGTATACATGTTATTTGTACTATTTAAATAATTTATTCAAGTTATACAAAATTATATAAATAATACTTATTATATAAATATTTTAAAATTAAAATAAACATGATAAATTAAAATAAATGTCATCTATACATTGCATATATATTTATGCACATATTTTATATATCATATATATAGTATTTTATGTATTATATAATTGCTATATTATTCATTGTATAATATATTATATATTTAATGATCTTTAACTTGAGCCTATCACTAAGATTTATTTTATTTATTTATTTTAGTGAGACAATTGGGTTTAAGTGACTTTCCTAGGGTCACATAGCTAGGCAGTGTTAAGTGGCTGAGGCCTGATTTGAACTCAGGTCCCCCAACTTCAGGGCTGGTGTTCTATCTACTGCACCACCCAGTCACCCCCATCACTAAGATTTATAAAATACTTTCTGTACAACAACTTTATCCTTTTTCCACTGTCAGAGTTAGAAGAGACTTCAGATCACCTTCCTCATTTTATAAGTGATGAAACTAATATATACAGGGATAAATTTGCCCCAAAACTGACAACTAGTAAATGTTATCAGTGAGATGTGAACTCGGGTCTCTTGATTCTTTAATCATACATATACTCTTTCAAATACATACCATTGTTTTAATATTATTTAGGGAATATTTGTGCTTTTTGTATATCCTCAGTGGATAGAACACTGGGTCTGGAGTCAGAATGACCTGAGTTCAAATCCAGTCTCAGATATATATAGCAATGGAACCCAAGGCAAGTAACTGAAATTCTGTTTACCAGGGTTTCTTTATATGTAAAATAGGAATCATAATAACATCTTTCTCCCAGGTTTATTGGCTGAGTTAATCAAACATTTAACATTCAACGAGTTATTTATTAAGCATTTCTATAAATCAGACTAGGTGCTAAGATCTGAGAATAGAAAGTCAGACCCTCAAAGACTTTTTCTTCTCACAGAGAAAACAAAACATAAATAACTAGGTATAGACAAGAATATGAAGCCATATAAATCATGAAAATATACAAAATAGATAGATGATAGTCTCAAAGAGCAAGACACTAGCAGGTGGAGGAACTAGGAGAGCCAGTGCAAAGTTGCAGAGATTACAGATAGTGTGCCAAGGTCAAAGAATAGCAACTAAGGCTATGTAGCATGGGTAGAGGAGAGAAAAGTACAAAAATGAAAGGAAGAAAAGAAGGAAGGAAGGAAGGAAGGAAGGAAGGAAGGCAAGAAGGAAGGAAGTGATAGCATCTATGGTATAGAGTTTGGCACCAAATGATGACAGGCACCAAAAGATGGGCTTTGGGCATATGAAGAATTCACAATGGTCATTCTCTTTGGCAAAAAGCAAATTTATTTAGGGGATAGTTTACTGACAAAATAAAGAGATACAATAGACACTGGAAAGGCAAATATGAAATAGAGTGGGAAAGCATATGAAAGACAAGTTCCTCAGTAGAACTCACAATTACCCAGTAGAAAAGAAGTATCCCATGAGGTTGGGCATGCCCTTAGTTGGCAGGCTAAATCATAAAAGGGACTTGATACCCTAAAGAGTTAGTTAGCTATAAGGAAGAGAAATAGGATTGGGAAACATAATGGAGTTGGGGAAGATGACACAGGGCATGGGGAAAGGGGAAGAGGAAAAGATACCACAATTATAGTGCCAATTGAAGTGGGCTAAGTTTCTAAAAGGATTTAACCAAGAACCAAGTGCAAGAAGATAAATTTGTAGGAAAAGTTAGAGAGACCAACTTCATATTACTCATTTGCTAATTTTATAACTTATAGATAGGTTTGAGGGGTAGCTTACTCACTATCATCTCAGGAACTTGGTTATCACTGACCAACAGATTATAACTATATTATTATATTCTTAAGATCAGGAGACTTTAGAATGATCGACAGACAGATTATTAGAACAATAGCATTCTAAGGTCAGGGGACCTCAAGATTATTGCTATAATTCCCCTAGAAGCTATATTCCATCAAAAGGAAAAAGAGAAGGAAGAAAAAAGGGAAAGAAAAAAGAAAGAAAAAAGGAAGGAAGGAAGGAAGGAAGGAAGGAATGAAGGGAGAGAGAGAAGAGCCTTTAACCTAAATGCTTATTTGTTTGTTTGTTTTTTTAAACGTTTTTTAAAACATTAACTGGCGTTAAGGAGTAGGACAGTAATTGAAATGTCTTTGAAGTTTAGTCTGTTTTCTTATATGTACTGATACTTTTTAATCTGCTTTCAAACCAATCCAACAAATATCTATTTTGTGTAAGACACTGAGCTAGCACTTGGGGATACACAGACAAAATATATACACACATACATACACCTGTGTGTGTGTCTTTGTGTGTGTGTGTGTGGAGAGAGACAGAGAGAGAGAGAAATAAAGGCCGATAGACAGAGTTGGGGAGATAAAGAGAAAGAAACAGAGAAACAGAGTATGCATCTCTTCCCTCAAAATTTTTTCATTCAATGGGATGGGGTGGAACACATTATGTATGCAGAAAAGTTTATAATTTGAGGAGATGGGGGCAGCGAGAACTACTTACTAAGGGAATCAATAAAAACATTTTTTCTTCCCATGAGGTCATTATATAGAAATTACTGAAGTCTATCATTTATTTTGAAACAAAGGTTTCTTTTTTTTAAAAAATTATTTGAAGAGGGCTTTCAGAGGGAATAAAACCCTTCTTACATTTCATAAATATCAACATAAAGTAACTTTTAACATTACATCTGTCAATTTAGTCTTTTACATCTCTATTAGGAAGTGAATAGAATTTTTCATCTTCAATTCTTTGTTATCATGGCTGGTCTCTGAATTGAACCAATGTGAGAATTTGTTTTGGCTAGAATTTGTTGTAAAGGCTTATGTACATGTATATGTGTATATATACACATATGTGTATAAATGTATTTTATATAGCATACATGTGTATATATGCTATGCATATTTATTGCAAGGTTTTTTGTGTATATATGCATACATATCATATATGTACTTATATGAATATTTGTTACAAGTGTTTTTGTGTCTATGTATATACATAATATATAAGTATGCATCTTTTTATGTGTATATATGTATATACACAATGTATATATGTAAATACACACATATATTAGTTGCAAGAGTGCTTGTGTATATGTCTGTGTGTGTATGAGTGCACACATTAGACCAAGGAGCTTCCATCATTGTTAGAAGGGTTGGTGATATCCTGAGATAAGGAAATCAAAGCATAAAAACTATCTCAAATACTTGCTACCTGTGTGATTTTGAGGAAATTATGTTACCTTTAGAGACTCAGATGTGTTTTATTTTCTGGTTTGGCAAATGGGTATAAATATTTGCACTATTACTTTATATGCTACTGTACACACACACACACACACACACACACACACACCTTTGTAACAAATATGCATAATCAAGCCAAACTAATTCTCATAGTTGCTCAATTCAATAATCAGTCATGATGAAGAATTTTACTCATCTTTTAATAGAGAGATAACGGACTAAATTGACAGATGCAGTGTTTAAGGTTATTTTATCTTGGCTTTTCTGGATATAAGTAGAGTTTTATTCTTTTTGCAAATCATCATATAAATGTATGTGTGTTTCTATATCTATATACACATATGTATATATCTACACATATACAAATATATATGGATAGTACAGGAATGTGGGAGAGAGGCCAAAATTGTTTTATTAATTTAAAAAATTAACTTAAAATAAAAAAGTCCATATTTTCTTGTTAATTGTAGTGTCACATTTTATAGTGCTTTTTTCATATCAACATTACAATGTAGTATCAGTATTATTATACCTATTTGCCAGATGAAAGAAAGAGTCTCTGAAAGAGACTACAGAAGTAGTAAGTTATCTGAGACAGCATTTATACTCAAATTTCCTTATCACAGATTTTTATCCAAAACCTTGCATTATCCCCCCGACAGTAATGGAAACTTCTTGGGTTAGGTGATGTGGACATTAATTAATTGGCCAGCTTCTGATACGAAGAACAATTTACTTTCTATAAGGCTTTATGGTTCATAGATGTATATGCTTTCCAACAACCTTATGAGTTAGTGTAGATAGTCATCTTCATCTTACAAGTGAAGAAGCTGAGTCTCACAGCAAGTGATTCCCTCACACAAATGTCATGAGTGGGGGGGGCAATGAGGAGGCAAGTTGAGATAAAATGAAGGGGAGTAGTATGTCCTTCAAACATTATACTTTAGATTGAAATGTCAAGAGGGAGCAATTGAGGCTTTGTACAGTGTAGCAGAGTGAAGTCTCAACACCTGGATTTGAATCCTTTATCCACTTAGGAAATACTACCTTCCTATCTGACCCTCAGTTCCCAGGTCTGTAAATAAAGTGATGAGATTATATGATATTTAAGATCCGTTTCAGCCTTTAATTCTATAGTCTTTTGAAACATATCAAAGCCAAGTCTCCTAACCCCAAGACAACCTTTTCAGAAGAAAAGATAAATACTGGACTGTAAGCTTCATAAAGCATAGACTTTGCCTTTATCTAAAAGTTTTGTTTCCTCAGATAACATGATTCTGTATGCCAGAGTCCTAGTTCTAGAACAATTCCCTAGTTTTACAGATTAGAAAATGGAAGCCCATGCTGTCTATGGGAAGGATAGGGGGAGAAGGGAGGGAGAAAGATTTGGAACACAGTAGTTTGCAGGAGTGAATGCTGAAGGCTATTTTGCATGTATTTTGAAAAAAACCCAACTATTTTTAAAAGAGTTAACTTAAAAAATAAAAGAAAATGGAAGTCTATAAAGTAGAACCAATGAAGTAAGATAGAATGGAAAAGTTCTTTATTTCCCTTGAGACCTGAGGTCAGATCCTGCCTTCAATATTAAATAGTTCTAACTGAAAACAAGTTATTTAACTTTGGCAGAGGCTGTTTCTTCAAGTAAAATGGAGATAATAATCTGTGGTACTTATCTCACAGAGCTTTGATGAAACCCAAATGAGAGATTATGCTTAAAGTGTTTATAAATATCATAGTCAATAGCAGATAAGATATTATGACTTTTGATTAGTCAAAGAGCTTCTTCTGGAGGCCAGGACTCCCGATCCAGGATTTTGCTAGTCTTCTGGCTCATTACCTAGATTCTAAGTTTCCAAGGGCAGGAACTTGGGTTCAGAATTTAACAAACATTTTTAATTGAATTTACATCATGGAATCTGACAGAAGTGACCTCAAAAGTCATCTAGTTCAAGTTTATACTAAGTAAGAATTTTTTTTATCATATTTTCTGTTGCCTTTGCTTGAAGACCTCAAGTGATAGAAAACTTACTTCCTCCTGAGACAGCTCATTCTAATCAAGACTATTCTCACTGTTAAAAAATTTTTTTCCCCTTAAATCAAGTTAGGAAATAACTCTGTAATTTCCACCCAGTGTTTCTGGTTTGATTCTCTGAGACTCAGAAGAATAAATCCAATAATTCTTCCACATTTAACAGTCCTTTAAATTCTTCAAAGCAATTTTCATGTAAACCCTGTCCCCACCTCTCCACCCCCTTTTCATGTCCCAAGTTTTCTCCTCTCCAGGTTAAATATTCCTATCTTTTAAAAGGATCTTGTTTTCTTCAGCCACACTATTATTTGGGTTTCTTCTCCCCCAAACCCCCTGTAGTTTGTTAATTCCCTTTTCCTAATGGGATGCCAAAAAGACTGACCATTTGATCCATTACTATTTCTCCCTATAAAACCTGTGTTTAATGACCAAACAATCCTCCCTCAGGACTAAAGGAAATGTTAGATCTGGATAGGAGAATTAGACACAGTGAAACAAAGTCAATTTTACTTATAATTACCAGCACAACCTTTAAAAACTAAGGTCATGTAGGTTCCTGCAGGGCTATTAGTCAGTAGAGGTGACCTGACATTGGATTCTATGTGCCTGGCTGAAACATCTCTGCTCTATCTTTGAGGGCAAGGCCTTGCACTCTGTGGGTGTTGAGTAAATGTTAATTAGCCCTCGCTAATGATAGTTAGACAGGTCCTTCCCTGTCCTGTTATCTGGGGACGAAGCTGTGCTTTCTCCAGGGGGAAGAAAGGTACACCACAGCCAGTAGCCCCAAAGCCTGACTTATTTTCAAAAGGCAAATTGCAAAACTGACCTTTTTCAAAGTCACTCAGGGTTGGCAGTGAGCTCCTGCCCTAAGCGATTAGAATAAATAAATCAATAGTCTTTTTGCAATTCATTTCCTTGCCCCTTTCTGTTTTCTGAAAGCAGCCAAGAGCTTAATTATCAAGCAGAATGTGGAGCTTTCAATAAAGGACTCATTGTACATATAGATGATGTATGCTCATGAAAAAAGTGTTGGCTCTAGTTTCAGAAACCCTAAGTTCAAAATTTATCACCTCTACTTACTACCTATGTAATTTAGGAAAGGGGCATGGGTGAAGAGGTAAAACAAGTATTTATTAAGAGTCTACTATGTGCCTGGTCTAATTCTGCATGTTTTTCAAATATTATCTCAATTGACCCACTCAATAATAATGGGAGATAGTTGCCATTATTATTTCTATCTTACAAAGAAACCAAAGCTGTGTGAGCCTGAGCAAGTCATTTAACACTATTTGCCTCAGTTTGCTCAACTGTAAAATAAGATGGAGAAGGGACTAAAAAACCACTCTAATATCTTTGCCAAGAAAACCCCAAATGGGCTCAGAAAGAGTCAAACATAACTGAAATGACTAGCAACAACAACTTCCTGACTCCAGATCCAGAGCTATATTCATTGTGTTAGCCCAGCGACTTTGGAAAAGTCACTTTCCCTGCCCCAAATTCAGTTTCCTTTTCTGCGAAATACAAGGATAATCTCTAAGCTTGCTTGACTTCCCCATGAATTTACTCTTCATATTTATTTATCTGTGCGCTTGTTGTTCTCCCTCAATAGATTGTAAGCTCCCTGAGGAGAGGGACTCTCAGTTTTGTCTTTAAATGCCTTAGCACAATACCTGGCATGGAATAGGCCCTTAAAATGTAGGTTGAATAGAAAGAACCATTATTACATGGCAGAAATATATTCAAAGAAATATCTTCACTTTTCCCTGTAATTATTTAATTTTTAACAAACAAAATTACATAGTGTAGCTTTTATTTTCTTATCCTCTAATTCAGTCAGTTCTTGTAATTCTCAAAAAAGTCCTGTGTACAGATTCTAGTTCAGGAACTTCTGTGACCTGGCCCAATCCCATCTCTGAGCTTCCATTTTTTTATCTGTATAAATGGAGATGTTAATAACCCATCTCCACCCAGGGGAAGGCTCCTTTTTATCATCTCAGGTATCTATCTAGTACAGTGCCTGACACCTAACAAATATTCAATAAATTATAAAAATTTAATTAAATTGTTTCTGTACCACTTACCTCAAAGGCTAATTGTGATCAAAGTGCTTTGTGAACCATAAAATTCCAAATGTGGGGGAGGGGATATTAATATTTTATTATTTTATTTGAACTATATAGCCTCAGACCACCAGGAAAAGATCCATTAAGCTTAGTCTGGATTTCTCTTTGGATTATGAACTTCCTGACTTCAGTGCCTGGCAAAGTGTAGGTACTTAATATATGTTTTTTGGTTGATTAATTGACTGAAAACAACTATTCTATCTTTCCTCTTGTACTATTTAGTATCTTTATGAACTTTGGCAAGGTATTGAATCTCTGTTCCTGTTTTCTCATCTGTCCAATGAAGGCAGTTGACTAAATCATCTCTGAGGTCTATTACAATGAAAAATAATATGAATCTATTGTGCCACAGTTCTCTTTTATTGTCCTGACTCAGTTTTCCTAATTGTCCTGCCTCAGTTTCTGATTGTTCTGCTCAACCACCCTCCTTCTTAATCATCACAATACTGATAAGGATAAAAGATCTTATATTTTACAATATCAGAATGCCTCTCCCCTTCCCAATCTATCAAAATATCAGATACTGTTTTATCAAGATGCCTCTCCCCATCTCCAGGGTGCCTCCCCCCATTATGTCATCCCCCTCTCTGGTGCCTCCTCCATCCTGTCAGAGTCCTGTTCCGATCTTAGCATTCTGACTCTATCCCTGCCTCTGTCTACCCCTATATCTGAGCCATGTGTATATATGTCATTGAGAACTCTCATTGTTTGCTGGATTCTTGGAGATGATAGTCTCATTCAGCCCTGGGACCAAATCATGGATCCATTTGATCCCAGTAAACCTCTCCCTTTCAAATAAATTATTAAATACTCTCTAATCTCTATCTTGCCTCAGTTTCTCCAGCATTACAAATCCATACATAGTTATTCTTTTTTCTTCCTCCTATTTTTCCTCTTCCTCTTCCTCCTCCTCCTCTTCCTCCCCTTTTTCCTCCTTCTCCTCCTCCTCTTCCTCTTGATCTTCTTCTTCTTCTTCTTCTGATTTTCTTTCAGTTCCCCCTTCCACTGCTTATTGAAAAAACCGAAAAAATAAAATCCATTACAAATATGTATAGATATACAAAATACATTTCCTAACAAACCATGTGAAAGAAAGAAAGAAAGAAAGAAAGAAAGAAAGAAAGAAAGAAAGAAAGAAAGAAAGAAAAGAGAATAGGAGAAAATATACTTCAATATGTACTCCATCAATTCTGGAGTTCAATAGACATGTGTAGCTCTTGAGGAACTCATCCAAGAGCACAGTGCTCACTCTTCTTTCTAAGTACTTACAAACTATCCCTTTATAAACTTTCACAGAATTTGACCAGGAGTCAACTGATTGGCCTATAGTTTGAAATATCCACCTTCCTTCCCTGTCCTGGAAATCTAGATGTTATTCCAGTCTTCTGGAATGTCTACTAATATTGGGTCAGCAACAATACCTTCCAGTTCTTCCAACATCTTAAATAATTTACTGTCTTTTCAAGGTTAGTTGAAGCCACTGAAGGTAGTTGGATTTTCACTTAACCTTGGATTTCAATGTCATGTTAAACATTTTTGTTCTAGTCTTCATAAGATTATTCTCTCTGGTAGAGAACATGAATAGAACTTGAGTAATTCTATCTTCTGTTTCTCACTCATTATTATCTTCCCATTCTGATTAAACAGAAATCATATTCCTTTCTTGATTTCTTCTTGTCCCCATAATAACTAAAAGAACAATAGCATGGTTTGAAACTTTTGTTAAAAAGTACTTGAATTTTTTTCATGATTGAAATGGTGAAAAGATTCTTTGATTTTCAGCCACAAGAATTGGATCTTATTAAAAGGAAGAAAACAGACAAGTTAATTAATCTTTTTTAATTTTAGTTTCCTTATCTATAAAATATAAATAACAACACATTGTTTTAGGGCCTCATAGGAAAAGCACTCTGTAAAACAAAATTGCTATATAAATGTGGGTAATTAATAATCCGGCAGTGAGGTGGCACAGTAGATAGAGCCTTGATATCTAAGTTCAAATCTGGCCTCAGACACTTACTAGTTATGTAACCTTTGGGAAGTCACATAACCCTGTTTGCCTTAGTTTCTGAAGAAGGAAATAATAAGCCACTCTAATATCTTTGTCAATAAAACCCCTAATCAGGTCATGAAGAGTTGGTCATAACTGAAATGACTAAACAAGTTATAATTATCCTCATTCTCATTCTTATTATGTAATGCCGGAGAAACTGAGGCAAGATAGAGATTAGAGATTATTTAATATTTTTTTTAAAAGGGAGAGATTTACTGGGACCAAATGGATCCATGGTTTGGTTCCAAGGCCACGTGAGACTATCATCTCCAAGAATCCAGAAAACAATGTGAGTTCTCAATGACATATATATATATATATATATACACATGGCTCAGATACAGGGGGTAGACTGAGGCATGGGCAGAGTCAGGGTGCTGAGAGTGGGAAAGGGACTCTGACAGGGTGGAGCGAGCCACTGGAAATGGGGATGACATAATGGGAGAGGCACCCCAGAGATGGGGAGAAGCATCTTGATAAGACAGTATCTGATATTCTGATAGCTTGGGATGGGGAAAGGTATTCTGATATTCTAAAATATAAGATCTTTTATCCTTATCAAATATTCTGATTAAGAGGGAAGGGTGGTTTTATAGGATTGAGCAGAACAATTATAAACTGAGGCAGAACAGTTAGGGAAACAGAGGCAGGATAATTTAGGGAAATTGAGTCAGGATAATTAGGGAAACTGAGTCAGGATAATAAAAAAGAACTGTGGCACAACAATTATTATTTTTAGTCATCTCACATCATTTTCCAGGTATAGGCAGAATAATTCAATAGGAAATAATTCTGGATTTGAAATAAGAGAAGTTCAGTTTTAGCTCTTCCACTTAGACTCATGTGATCTTGGCCAAGTCAGTTTACCTGTCTAGACCTAGATTTCCTCACCTGTAAAAAAAGAAATGGGATGGAATAGATGGCTTCTAAGATTATTTGTAGCCCTAGATCTATGATCTTATGATTGCTTATCCAATACTTTCCACACAGGAGGAGCCTAAACAATGTTCTGTTAAATTGTTTGTATCATTTTCAAATCTGCATTCATCAGTGATCTTCCTGTTCTCACTTAGATAAGTTTTAGGCACCTTATCCTACCCCCAAGTCATTGCTTACCATACATATACACATATACTTCCTCCTAGCAGAATCAACAATGTTATCATAAGAATTTCATACCCCAAAGTCTCATAGACCTTTTAGAGACTCAGGATCATGCATATAGAGAAATATGTTTATTCTTCATATGAAGAATATACATAAGAAATTATAAGGTTTTTAAGAGACAAGATAGTTTGGAAGGGAGGGTACTAGCAGTTGGGAGAAAGAGACCTTAAAGTCATACAGTCCAACTTAAATCCAAATATAATATCCAAATGCCCAATACAATACACCCAACATTGTTCGCTAAAATTTTGCTTGAAGATGTTGGGTGAGAATCTCAGACCTTCTCAGGAACCCATTGCACTTGTGCAGCCCTCTAATTTTTAAAAAAAATTTTCCACAGATCAATTCAAGATTTTTCCCATTAAGAATTTGGATCTTTTATTTCTGGTTCTGACCTATGGGTCCAAGAAGAACAAGTCTATTTTGTCTTTCATGTGATCACCTTTCCAGTCTTTGAAAAGAGCTCCTATCTTTTCCATCCCAGTGTCCCCTTTTCTCCAGATTAAATAACCTCAATTCCTTTCCCACTTTGGACCTCATTTTCCCCATCTATAAAATGAGTGTATTAAACTAGTTGAGGTCATAAATTCTTTCCTTCTGGTCCTACAATTCTGACTGTCATTATTATATCAGCTTAGGCTGAGCACAACATCTGAATTTGGCCTATCACTTTTTATTTCAAGGAGAGAAGAGGGTCTGATTTGGCAATTTGGAGTTAGCTTGAACTTCATTATCCACTGAAGTGACCTTGTGGCAATCTTGAGTGAATTGCTGAGGCAGTTCAAAGCATTGGTGGCACTGAATTTCAATTGTTCCACCCAAGCTTTTCATCATCTTTCCTTAGCATCCCTCATCCATTTGGACAGCTGGCTTCCTCAATCTGTTATCCTTAGTACTCATCTTCACTTCAGGATTTCAGGGAATAATAGGAAGGTCTCCCAAACTTCCTCTCTTTTCAAATTAGGCACAGCCTCATTTTGCATTTTCTATGCCATTTTCTTACAAATTCAGACTCTATTCATGAAATGTACTTTATTTCCTGAAGCAATTACCTTAAAGGTACTGAGGGAGGTGTTAAATTCTTCCAATCTCTCCCAGGGTTATTATTTATCCATGTCTTGGGACTGTATTGATTATATCTCCTTGGATTTCACCAATAACCAAATACTGGAGCAATGCCCAACCTTAGGAATTGAGTTGGGTAATTAAATAAAATTAAACAGGATGGAGATGGATAAGGTAAAGCTGACAGTATCCATTTCTCAACTGTTCCCTAAGTCCTTTCCTTCAGGCGAAAGTTTATCCATAAATTCGGGAGGTGATGGCTTTTGTAATAAGATTTGGGGAATGTACTAATACCCACATCTGTCCCTGCCCAAAGAAATAAAAAAGTCAGCTTTCTCTAGTGTTCCAAGGCATACAAAGCTATATAACAACCTTGTAGAGAAAAAAAAGCTTAAGTTATTTGCACTCCAGGCAAGATTCATGACATACACCAGGGCAAGTAGCATGTAAAGTATTCAAACATTAGCCTGAATGGGCAGAGATTTCAGAGGTATAGGAAAACTGTTCAATCCACAAGTCAAGGAGAGAATAAATGGAGCTAATATAGACTGATGTAACTACCTGGACAAACTTATTAGGTAATTTCCTAATCTAACTAATTTATTCTCCTAATCCAATTCTACATATAAATACAATTTCCACAAATGTCGACCCTTTGCTCAAAGATTATTGTAGTTGTTTGAACTTTATTCTCAAAGAGGACCAATGATATCAGGAGGGTGATGTCTTGACTTTCAAATGAAATGGATTTAAATGAGGCAGGGCCATGCAGACTCATCAGAACCATTGGGATCCAGTGAAAAAACAGAGAACAAGAGGAGTAACAATGGCCTCAGATACAGTGGGGGGACCTTGGCCTTTTTTTAACCAAGGTCTTTCCTAGGTCTTAATTTACCTCAATCACTGAAATACTTATTATTCCTGGAAGCCCTAAAAATAAGGATTCAAGTTATTAGAATGAGGAAACCAGCAGTCCAAATGCATGAGGGATGCAAAAGAAAGCAACAACATTCTCTGAGAGGTACTTACTACTTTCCAAGGCAGTCACAATCCACTCTACTTCTGGACAACTCTAATGCTTAAGAATTTTTTTGTTCATTTGTATCCTCCCCTCAAATAAAGCTTTAATTTGCCCCTTTGCAGCTTTGTCATTGTTCTAAGTTCAGTTCTTTCTACATCACACTTCTATGGCTGAATTTCAGAGTCCCTATGACTAGTAAGCAACAGAACCAATACTTAGGCCAGTTCTTCTGCCTCCAACTCCTGCTCTATTATCCAGGCCATACCACCTTCCAATCAAAGAACCTAAAGGAAAAATCCATAATTTCAGCAGTGACTTAAATCTCAGTGATTCAGGTGATTTCTTGACTAGCATGTTAACATGAATGTGGGGCCTGCAGCTTAAAGATAACACAAAAATGAATCGTAAACACCATGGACAAATTGACAATGTGCTGTGACATCAGGGGCTTCCAGAATGTCTGGGCTAAGGTGGTAATTCATGTAATTTCAGGATTCAGCAATTCCCAGACAAACCCTTTGAGCCAAAAGAATTTTAAGAAGCTGACAGAAAAAAATAGACTACAGGAAGATTGTCAGGAATGTTTGGAGGGAGAGGAGGAAAAGGAAACGTGACCAAGAGAAATGCTTTATTGAGGAACACCAACAGAAATCACAGGAACGCTATCCCAATTCTTGTTTTATATAGGATTTATATTTGACAAATTGATGCTTCAATAAGAAGTAGCCCTCATTCACTTCACTCACATTTATTCAATCCCTACAAAGCAAATATAAAACACTATGCTAGTTACTTCCCAGAAAGAAGAATCATGGAATTCTAGATTTCTGAATCCAGAAGGACCCTAGAGATGAACCCTAGTTCAACTTTTAGTTCAATAGAGTAAAAGGAATAAGAATTTATTAAGTACTTACTATGTGCCAGTCACCCTTCTAAGCACTTTATGAATAGTATCTTATTTAATCCCCACAACTCTCACAAGTAGGTCCAGTCATTATCTCAATTTTACAATTGAAGAAACTGAGGCAAACATAAATGAAGTGATTTGCCCAGGATCACACAGTAAGTCAGTGACAGAGACCAAATTTGAACTCAGGTGTTTTTGACTCCAGGTCTATGTTTTAACCATTGAGCCACCTCAGGCTGCCCGGATAGGGATCCCTCTCTATCCCTGCTGAGAAGCAGACATAATATCCATGTGAAGATTTCAGGAAGACCTATATTCAGATCATTCCTGTAACTCTTAGCAGCTAAGTAACCATATACAAGACTTTTACAATAATACAATAAGAAATAGAAGTAGACTTCAAAGTAAGGAAAGCACCTTTCCCACTCTGGCCTTCCTCTTTTGGATATAGAATCCAGAACTAAGCAGATTCCATAAGTAGATTGATAAAAATGAATAAGACAGAGTCCTTGCCCTAAGAGAAATTGCAATCTAGTTTAAGAGGTAGGGCATCTGCATAAATAGGAATCATAGATCTAGAGTTAGAAAAAAACTCAGAGATCATTTAGTTCAACCCTGTCATTTTATAGATGAAGAAACTTGTCTAGTGAGATTCAGAGGTAGGATTGTAACTCAGGACTTCAGACAACAGAGCCACTCTACTCTCTCACTGTACTGTTAAGGAATAGGTCAATTCTCCAAGAGCCTCCACAGTTGTGGATCATAGTATCTGAAGGAGTTGCAAGGCAGCCTTTCCTCGACACTGCTGTTGTGGACTGGGAATGAGATAAATTGGAGGCAGAGGGAAGAGGAGAGAGGTCAGACCACAAAACCGCCTCTCAGTCAGAGAGGTCAGAGAACAGCAACTGCCTCTAAGTCTCCTTGTATCATCCTCTCACAAAAGGAGATCCATTCTGGGTTGGATCTGCAGCAGCCAATGTCAGGTGACTCCCATATATTCCAGCAGCTCTCTCATGAATCCCAACACTGTACCTTGTTGCTTACAAAGTAGAAGCAAGGGGTCCAATTTGAGATTAGAGAGGCAGATTTTGATCCAAAGGAATTTAATGTAATCTTTTTAATCTATTTGATGTCCAGGACTTATGTCTCTTCATTGTTCAGTTGAGTATAATGAATACATTACTCTCTCTGTCTGTCTCTGTCTCTGTCTGTCTTTTTCTGTCTCTGTCTGTCTCTCTGTGTGTTGCCTCCTCTTCCATTTCCTTTTCTCCTTCCTTTCCTCCCTGCCTCCCTCCCTCCTTCTCCTTCTCTCTCCCTCCCCCTCTCTCTTTTTCCTTCTTTGTTCTCTCCCCTTTCCCATCTCTCTATTTTCCTTATCCCTCCCCCCTACCCATATTTCAGCTTTCAAAATAATATACCAGAGACTCCCTTGAATGAATGACAGTAAGACATGTGCAGGGAAAATCCTGTGACTTCATGTGTTGAAAGGGTTTTCTTTTGGCTGCCTCTGGTGGCAGCAACAGCTGCGTTCTTCATAGCAGTGACAGGTTGAGAAAAGGAAAGATGCATTTTGGTGGGGCGTGGGCGTTATTTCTTTCCTCTAGTAGGGTTTCAACTTGGAAATTAGGGAAGCTTTAGAAAAAAAAAAAAAAAAAACCTCTGCTTTGAAAAGGGAGAGAGAGGATTGTCATATCAGAATATAGACCAAGCCTTAGAAAGATGTCCTCCCTAAGAGATATGGGAGAGACCCACCCATAGTTATAGATACTACTCAGAATTGCCTGACACAGACTGACACTCTTGGGACAAACCTGAGGGAGATGCTTTCTTAGTGTCGCAGTAGAACACCACAGCTAGTTTGGCCCTGAGGTTGGAAAAACAACAATAACAAAAAATAATCCAACAAAATTGTTGATAGACATCTTCTTCCCTGGTTGCAGAATATTTAATTCACTTTTGGGAAAATGAAGGATAAGGTCCAATTCTGTTCTTTTCTTTTTTTCCACCCCCATAAGCTGATTCTTAGGTTGAATGATGTTATGGGAAAGAAGCCAATTATGTGTGTTGATAAACCTACCAGGGACCTTGTCTCCCTGCAGGAGACTGAGAAGCAGTATTAAAGTTCTGTTGTATTTGGCCTAGAGCATCTGTGTATACACCGAATCATGCAGTCAGGTCATGTTGCCTGTAAAATCTTTAGTAAATAGTGTAGAAGGTAGAGCTGGACCAATGTGGGGCCCATCCTTGTTGCTTCTTGATACAGCCACTTATACATATCTAGTTAGCAGCTGTGTTGTGCTGTCAGAGTGTACATTTTGCATTGGGAGGCAGGAGTCCTGAATTCAAAAGACTAATTATGATTGTGATCACTGCTAAATTACTTAACCTCTCTGCACTGAAATCCACCTCTGTCAAAAGGTGTTAGACAAGATGATCTCTGAGATTCCTTAAAGATCTAAATCTAGGAGCCCATGTCCTGGGGTTTGATTCCTAGGTCTGCTCGTTATAAGCTGAGAGTCCTTGAAAAAAATCATTTAATTGTTTGGGGTGTTGGTTTCCACAACTGAAAATAGGGAATAAACATGTTCTATTTATCCCACATGGTAGTTCTAGTTAAGGTGAATGTAAAACATTCTGTGAACCTTAAGACACCATAGCATGCAAGGTATTATTGACTAAATATGAGTTGAGATGAATTATTGAGTAAGCAAGAGACTTTACATTGATACATTTAGTCATCCAGCATTCAACAAACATTTATAAAGTACCTGTGTTACATGTAATACAATAATTATTATGTATATTTTCACTTAAATCTTAGGGAAATATTAAAATAAATGAAACACATTGGCTATAAGGAACTTAGTCTTTCAAGAGAACCAAGTAAAAAGATTCTGTTCTCTCTCTCTCTCTCTCTCTCTCTCTCTCTCTCTCTCTCTCTCTCTCTCAATATATATATTTAAATATACATGTACAAATAAAACAAATTAGAATTGTTGTTGTTTGGTTTGTCCTTCATTTTGGAACAGAACTGATGATGGGTGATGTTTTGACTTACATGTAAATTAGATTTAAGTGTAGCAGAATTGCACAAAGTTGTCAGCCTCACGCTTTCTTTCAAATTACAACATGTTAAATAAGTAGAGGAACCCAAAGTCCTCTGAGATCAGATGAGGAAGAAATAACTTCCAGATTGGAAAAATGCATGAACATTTTTAGATCTAAGAGGAACCTTAGAGATCATCTACTACAATCAGGAAACTAGAGTCTAATGAGATGATCATGATTTGTTCAGGATTACACACTCTGTAAAATAACGAGACTGGAAATTGACAGAATCTAGATCTTTCAAATCCAAGGTCAATTTTCTTCCCATGAACCATGCAGCAAGATACATTGTCCTATTCTCCATATTAGTTGCAGATGCATCAGCACAACATTCTCAACTCTACCCTCCCAAAATGGCTCTCTGAGATTAGAGTAAAAGGAAATTCACCAGCATCAGCTCATTTCTCCTATCTCAGCCTAGTTCAGCGTGGTATCCCCTTTCCCTCCCTTCTTTTCAATGATCTCAGGGCCTTAAAAGGATGAAAGAGAGGGGGGAAAACTATCACATAAAGATTGGCACACTCTAGCATAGAGCTTAAAGCAACAACAGCAAAGAATTCCAAATTCAGTGCTGAAGTGAGGCTTTAAGTATGCAAATATATGCCCAGAATTCAGCAGCAGCCTTGAGAAAGCACTGAACTAAGAACCAAAAAAAACCTGGTTTGGGGGCCCAACTCTATGCTGGCAGACTCTAGGACCTTGAGAAAATAATTTTACTCTCTGGATCTCAGTTTCATCCTTTCATAAAATGAAGATATTAAATTGGATGACCTTGAAAGCTTCTCCCATCTCTAGCATACTATTTCATCAGTTTATTGAATTATAAAGTGCCTTTAGCTCTAACAATCTATCTTTTACATCCTGTCATTCTAGTTTCTAAACAGATCTTTCAATTATTCTATTTACACAAATTATTCTGTAGAACAGAATAATTTTGAAAAGCATATTTTGGATTTTTTTATATATTCTTAAAGAAAAGCAAACTCTACCTAACAGAGATCTTCAGTTCATGTACAATTCATTTTTTAACTTTGGATACAGAAAGCTTGTTTTATTTGGTGCTTGTTAAGTTCAGAAGTAAATATATCCACACTCTTAGGTCTCTTCTAATTAAAGCATTAAATGATTACAATAGTATAACTGCTCTCCTTTTTTAGCTCAGTTTTATGTGTTATTTTCCCTTACTAGAATGTAAGCTTGTTAAAGACAGGACCTGGAATATAGTAAGCGCTTAATAAATACTTATTTACTATTGACTGATTGATCTAACATTGAGGGGACTCCAATAGAAGGTATATGGGCTGACATGAACAAAAATTACTATTTGTGGCCTCATTAAAGATGTTTACCAGTTGTAATGGGCTGAGGTTTGAGTTGATGCACTGAGGTCCCAAGTATGTGAGGCTAAAATAGTAATTGGACTATACTCCATTAATATACATGATTGGATAAAGAATGGTCCCTGCCCACTCTCTGTGCAAGTCCTGATGTGTTGTATAGGAAATGACGATTTTAGTGGGTGGAGGCAGAGAGAGAAGACAGAGAGAGACAGGAAGAGAAACTGGGAGAGATTGGCCTGGGTTCCATGCTAGCAGCTGCTGGTCATGTGGCTTCTGGTCTAGCTAGCTTCTTGACTCATCTACACACATTGCTATTGCCCATTCTCTTCCACCTCCGATCTTTCTTCACTGAGAATAAAGACTGATGACTTTCCCCTAACCTGAATTCCTGACTCCCGCTGATTTTAAAATACGCGGTCTTCACAATCAGTGTCCTGGAAAGTTGTCGTCATTTCAAAAGGAATTCTCAGTAGATTCCTACTGCTTGTGTTTGTTGGTGATATTTTGTTGGATTGAATGGACTGTTGGATGTATGGAAAAGTTTCATCTCCAATATGAGCAAGTGCCCAGGGCACAGATCCAATTCATTATTTCTACACCCATCTTCAAGCTAATCATTGTAAAATTTCTGTCATTGTTCTTGTCCTCTGAATGCATTCACTCTTATTGGGAAGACAGAACAAAGAATGATTAATAGTGATTAAGTGTTATATTAGATAGTATTATCTATGAGATAATATCTGTAAAAAGCACAGTATCTAATCATTGTAAAATTTCTGTCATTGTTCTTGTCCTCTGAATGCATTCACTCTTATTGGGAAGATAGAGCAAAGAATGATTAATAGTGATTAAGTGTTATACTAGATAGTATTATCTATGAGATAATATCTGTAAAAAGCACAGTATCTTGTACTTATAGTAGATGCTACCTGTATAAATGTGTGTTCCTTTCCTTTACCTTTATATGCATTGAATTTACTGGCTATATTTTGTATTCAGTTGTTTTAGCCATCCTGACATCATATTTTTTTTTTTGACAGAGATACTGGAGTGGTTTGCCCTTTCCTTCTCCAGCTCATTTTACAGATGAGGAAACTGAGCAAATAGAGTTAAGTGACTTGCCAAGAATCACACAATTAGTAAGTGTCTGAAGCTAGAGTTAAACTCAGGAAAACTCATCTTCTTGACTCTAGTTCTGGTGTTCTATCCACTGGGCTACCTAGTTATCTTGAGTTTATTGAAAATATAGATTAAAACTGGAAAAGTCAGAGAAAGTTTCCCAGTAGAGATGGATCTTGATGGAGAATTTAGGGCACAAGTAGGATTATAGTGGAGAAGACAAAAAGGAACCTCAGCAATATGAGCAAAAACAGCAGGATAGTAATGGGCATTTGTATGTGGAGGCATGTGTAACAAAATGCCATACTAAAGTGAAAGGTGCTCATCAGAGAGAGGAAGGAAAAGAAAATGAATTCATGAAGGAAAACAGGACAAATAGATTCTTGGAAATTAGACAAAGGAATTTGAAATTTGTATTATGTCATAAGAAACTATGTCAGGATCTTGAGTAAGGTAATGACTTAAAGAACAGGCACTTGTTTCAAAGAGGAAAAGCAAGGAATCAGGAATCACAAGTCGTGAGTTCAAAGTGCTATTGTGCTATTGTGTGTTGATGAGTAAGGCATTTGCCTCTTCATTACTTAGCTTCCTTATCTATAAAATTTTAAAAAGAAGAAGGGGTTAGGCTGGATCATCTGTAATGTTCTAAAAGATCTGATATACCCTGATGCTAGAAAAATGGCACATCAGAAAATCTGCTAGCCACAGGTTGGATAGATAAACAAGAGGAGATAATATAATATGGGGTTGCTACAGCAACCCAGGTGTGAAAATATAAATGGATGGATGAATCCAAAAGGCATTGTAGAGAGAGAAAAGCAGGTTTTAGTAAGAGATGGAATACAGAAAATACAGGAAAGAAAAGAGTCAAATGTCAGTTTTCTAGCCTGGAAGTCTGGGGAAATGATGATGCTACCAACCAAAAAAAATTAGTATTCAGGGGATCAGATAATGAGTGCTATTAGATAGGGTAGAGCCAGCACATAAATAACTTTGAAATCAACAATAAAGCATTTGAATTTGCTACAGCAAGGAAACTGTAACATCAGTTCTTAATGTATTACACGAGGAAGGAGAAATGATACTAAGGAAAATAAAGATGGGAAGAGCAGCCGGAATAGGATAGTCCTAGTTTACAGGGAAGAAATCTGTGTTACAAGCAATACAAATTCAAGGACACTGAAGAATCTATTCCCAAGATACTTTAGAGAAGAATAAGAAAAATACCAAAGATTTGGGGATTAAACATTGGTTCATTTGCTTACTTCTCCATCTTTATATTCTTTAAAAAAGAATCTAAACATTTATAGAGGGCATCTTCAACAAGGGTATAAGAAGGGACATAGGTAATAATAATAATTAGCATTTATGTATCACATTAAAGTATGCAGAATACCTTGTATATGTTGTATCATTTGATCTTTTACAAGAACCCAGGGAGGAAGGTTCTCTTACCTGCATTTTACAGATAAGGAAAGAAAGGTTAAGTGGTTTGACTCAAAAGGCAGAATATTAACTCTGTTCTTTTCAATTTCAAGTCCATCATTCTATCCCTTATACTACCTAGTCACCTGAACATATGTAACTACACAGATAATTTGTTCAGTATCCCTCCAGTCCTTTTATATGACAAAACACTGAGTCCTCTTTAAAGATGTTTACTAGTGTCCTGGAAAGTTGTCCAGTCATTTCAAAAGGAATTCTCAGTAGATTCCTACTGCTTGTGTTTGTTGGTAATATTTTGTAGTTTGGTTGGAAAGTTGGATCATTACCAAGACTTGTTTACTTATATCTAAGTCAAACCTCTCTAATAAGACTCAAGTTTCTTCTATTCCTCAGAAGTGCTTTGAAGAACATTATGAGTTTTCTTAAAATACATAGAATTTGGAACTGGAGCTCCTAGAAATTAAAATAGGTTGTTCTCCAGCCACATATTAATTTCTTGGTAAATTTCAACTCTCACTGAAAATCATGAGCTTCCCCTCTCCTGCTACTGCTCAATGGATCACCTGTTCTCAGTATTCCAAAGCTGGTATCTCTTTTTTTGTGCTCCTTTTCCTGCCAGCGTAATATAAAGATCCTTCCCACATGTTGACTGTTGTTTGCCCCTCAACTCTTTATTGTGGCTGGTGGATATCAGTTCAGAAACCAAGCTCAGTTTTACAGGTAGGGGACAAAGCAACAAACCATTTTAATGTAGTTTGCAGAAACAGACCACTTGTCTGAGAGTGCAGCAAGAGAAATGGAGCACAACATGTTGTCTTAAGTCAATTCATAGAGAATAAATAGGGATGGCTAACTTGGCTTTAGTTTTAGGCCTGCTGAGTAGTGACTGTCCTTTTCCATTTGATGAAATTAGCCATAATGAATTGAATTTTAATTTATTTCTAGCAGATGATGAAGAAGAGTAAATGAGAAAATAGAGCTTAGCATCTCAGTTTCCTAGTACAAACTGTTCCTAACTGATTGAAGAGCCAGTTAGACTTCACTAATTTTGGTTAATTGGAAGAACAGTCTAAATTAAAGAAAAGACTGAAAGACTGCTGTCATTTAATCATGTAGTCTTCCTCTTATCTAATAATTGTCTCTTGTCATATAGGATCAAAAGAAGGAAAAAAAATCAGTTCAGCAAAATTAGCCAACACATCAATGAGTGTGACAATATTAGCAATGTTTTACAATCATAGTTCCCCTCCTCTGCAAAAAAGAGATGTAAATGAATTTTCTTATCCTTTCTTTGAGACCAATTTTGGTCATTATAATCCTACCTCCTGCATTCTTGTCTTTTAACTAAATGTTCTCTGGAATTTTCTGTTTAACTCTGCTTCTTACTTTACCTTGCTCCTTTCAAGGGTCAGCTCAAATGCTATCTCCTGGTTCTCTGAGCTGATTGTGCCTTTCTATAGGTAGCTTCCTTCTATTTTGCCAGTATCTTATATGCCTGTTTATTTATATGGGACTCTACCCCCAATTAGCATGTAAGATCCTTGAAGCCACCTGCTTGGGTTTTTTCTTTCTTTGTACTTCTTAGTCCTTAAGAAAGTTACTGAAAGACAGTGAGCATTTCATAAATGCTTCTTGACTGACCAACTGATTTAACCATGGTTTTATTACTTTTTAGGAAATGCACCAATTCAACTGTCTACTCAGTGTTTCCTAATGTAGATCTTGCCACTACTACTTCAATGAATACATGAAGCAAATATCCATTTACACCAGAGCCCAAATTTATCATGATGATATTTAACACTATCATTAATTAAATTAATAGTGATGATAATAATTATATCAATTCATCATTTAAAGCCCAATTCAAATGCCACATGCTTCATGAAACTTTCCCACATCTTCCTTTATTGGTAATGACTTTCCTTTTCAGATCTCCCATATTAATTTGAACCTCTCTGATGGATTTAATAATGTTTATGTCATTGATATCTGTGTCATTTTTTCATACCTTTTTTATAGATTATAAACTCCATGAGGGCAAGAACTATGTCAATATCAGAATTTAGGATTATAGATTTAGATTGGGAAAGGAATTTGTAGATTATCTATCCAGTCTCCTTATTTCACAAATCAGGAAATTGTGTTGAAAAAATTAATTGTGTGTGACCCTGGATAAGGCACTTAACCCCAAGGGCCTCAGCAAAAAAATAAAAGAAAAGATTAATTGATTTGAATAAGATTGTGAAAATAATAGATAACGCCACTTTGCATCCTCCTATATCATCTGGCATGGTGCTGTGTTTGGTATAAGATTAAGCAAATATTTATTTAATTAAATAATACTTCACATCAATAGAACAATTTTTGTAATTAAAAGTATCTAACTAAGGTATGATGACATTTTATTATCTTTGGGGTCCATCATATTCCATTAGACCCACCTATAGTAAATATCATCCTGTACTGATTTTTTTTTTATATTCTATTAACTGAAACCCATTGGGTCTGTCCAAAAGAGAATTGCATTATAGCTAACTCTTCTCTATGAAGAACTACATGTTTTTCATGGACTGTGCTAAAGACCTTCAAAGCACTTTGCATTTTAAGTAGGCTAAATTAATCTCTTCAATGTTTACATTATGAATTTGCTTAGTAAATCTTTCCCTCACAGATTATTTAGTGGTCAATCCCTATTCAGCCCTCTTTTGATCATTTAAAATACTGCAACCCTCCAAAAATTTTAAAAATGAAGTGAATTGATGTTGGAACTACCTCACCCTATCTCTTCCTCCTTCTCCTCCTCCTTCTTTTCCTCCTCCTCGTACTTCTCCTCCTTCTCCTCTTCTTCATTCTTCTTCTCTTTCTCTCTGTCAGACTTTGTGTCTGTCTCTGTTTCTCTATCTCTATGTGTATAAATTCCTCTCTGTCTGTTTGTCTTTGTTTCTTTCTCTGTCCCCCTGTCTCCCTTTCTTTCATCCCCTTTGCTACCTAAATAATTCCATAATTGAGTCCTTTTCCCAGCCTCATATTATTTAAATTGTCAACATAAAATTCTATTTAACTATGGACCAAATCTCTAAGCTTCATCCAGATGTTTCTACCCTTCTTATATTATGACAAGTTCTTATATGACTTTTATGACTCTTAGGTAAGATAATTACAATGGATAGTCATTGTTTTTGGTAAACCTGAGCCCTTGGGACCTAGCTTGGTCAAGATACCTATCTGCATTGTTTTCCAGCCCCTAAACCAATGACTTGATTCCTATTTACACAAAGCCTTCCATTGTGACTTTTCTTTCAAATTGTAGAACTGGCACTTTCCACATACTGAATTAATAGACCCTAAACTAATGAGGCTTAGCTGTATTTCAAAAAGAAAGCAAATTGTAGAGTTCATGGAATTTGGTTAACTCACTGAAGATAAAGTTTCTTATATGGAAGAATTATATGTAATTTCTATTCTATTCCTTGTAGGATCATGACAATAACTTGATGTTCTCAGCATCTCTGTATCTAGGTAATTCCATTGCAAATAGAAAGTAATAAGTACATATCAATACCCAAGTGACCTCCCACTGGTAAACTCGTGTACTCTGATAAACAAAACAGGCATAGTTTCAAAATTATCAACTGGGGAATAAACTCCAGTACTCCATTTGCTGAAGCAGTATTGAAAGAATACATAAGCCTGTGCCTTAGAAGACTATGACAAGAGTTATTCATTCATTCAACTCATATTAGTTAGAACATCATTTATGTACAAAGAAAGCTTCATGCAGAATTTTCTCTATCTACTGAGGGAAAGACAAAGTTTAAATTACACACAACCCTTACAATGATGGTATTCCCAAAAGAGTGAAAGAATTGAACACATATGCAAATGATTGCCTTATTCAATAACAAATCATGTTCCCTTGTGAGAGCAGTCCAAATCACATGTGGTACTAGGTCAAAAAGACTCTAGAACCCTGATAGAACAATGTAAGACAACAGAATGAAAGGCAGAGAACTTTGTTTGTATTGCTTATAGCTTATTTGTGGCTATTGCATGTGTTGTAGCACCTTCTGAGTCCCTTTAAATCCTTGCACCTTTTGCTTTTTATTTGGAGAAAAATAAAGGTTGTCCTTTCCTTGATATACATTTGATGACTTGAGTGTTTGTATGAGAGCTGGGGAACCTGCTATTCATTATCTATAGAAACTAGAACCAGATGATATTCAGTGGCTTTCTCTGAATAAATTCTAAGTATGGACAATAGAGAATCAAAGAAAAAAGTGATGTTTTAAGGAAAACCCCAGAAATAAGCCAAGTTTATATGACTCCAGAACTTGTATGTTAATTGTAAAAACTATTACATTGGAAAGTTGCAAAATAAACCAAAAACAATTATATAAGGATATTTACCTAATTTTTGACTAATAGCTATCCTCCTGCTGATAGATTTCATGGAAGATATAGCATTTGAACTCAGCTTGTTAGAAGGGGTAAGAATTTAAAGGATGAAGAGGAAAAGAACATATTTCAGTCTCAGGAAATAATGTAAACAATGACATAGTCAGGGAAACTCAAATATTTAGAGGACAGAGAACAGGCCTTTTATAATGTAGCATTCTTGTGGAATAATTTAAGTTAAAGCAAGAACATGGGATACCAAATTATGGAAGTCATTCCTTGCTAAAGAAAGGAGTCTGTTATTTGGCAGAGAAAAAGGATATCACTGTAAATTTTTTTTTTCAGAAGAGAAGAGGTATGAGTAAATTTAGGTTAGTCATGGACAGAAGTGTGAAGTAATACTATAAATGGTGACTCAAAATTCTTAGCACCATTTAAAGTTATTAAAGCTAATTAAAGATGAAATCTGCACTTAGACTTTTGGGTTATATTATACAGTATTTTTAAAGTTCCTCAAACTCATTCTGTGAGCTAGGAAATAGTAACATTTTATAGGTAAAGAGGCTGAAAAGAAGCAATTTACTAAATATCATATCAGCAATATGTGGCAGAAGTAGGATTTAAAACCAAGTTTTCTTTGGTGGCCAGTTTAGTTATATAATGCAGGTGGCTACCTTTGCAGTCTAAGCACAGGCCAGTGGTTGCTAAAGCTTCTGTCCATGTATTAACAACCTGAAAAGGTAAGATAATAGAGAACTTTTCTTCAATCTCTCTAATTATACCTTAGACCATCTGTAGCATTTGCTTCAGGAACAAAAAGAAAGAAATATCATAATTAGAGTTCAACAATCAGGTATGTGAACCAGTGACTGATAAATATCTTCAAGTACATAAAGGATGTTTTTGATGGAAAAAAAACATTTATTCAATTGACAAATATAGGCTTTATAATTGAGGTAGCTAAATTATACAGTAAAGATGGGATTGGGCCTGGAATCAGGAGGAACTAAATTCAAATGTGAACTAGGAAATTATTAGGCTGTGTGATCTTGGAAAGTCTCTTAATCTCTGCCTCTCCGTCTATAAAGTGGGGATAATAGCAGCACCTACCTCCCAGGGTTGTTATGAGACTCAAATGAGAAAATATTTGTAAAACACTTGTCTCAGTGCCTGACATATTGTACCCACTTAATAAATGCTTGTTTCTGTCCTTCCTTTTTTCCTTCCTTCTATTGCTGCTTTGTTCCTTCCTCTTTCTCTTCTTAACTTCCCTTCTCTCTCCCCCCTCTTCTTCTTTTCATCCCTTTCTTCCTCTCTTCCTTCTTCCCTCCCCCTCTTCCTTCCTTCTTTTCTTCCTTCTCTTAACAGGCAATAAAAGCATGAGTATGATATTATCCCTGACCCCAAAGAACTCATGATCTAGGAGAGGCGAAAAGACCTGTACACAAATAACTGCAATGCAAAGTAGAATGTGAGGCATAAGAAATGCCATGAAAATTCGGAGGAGAAACAGACTATTTTTCATAGGGAGAAAGAATAAAAAGGGAATTGAATGAAAAGGATTAAGGATTAGGTTGGGCAGAGAAAGCTATTTATATATTACTACCAAATTAGTTTATAATACAAACTATTAATATTATTATGTATTGTTGAATACTATATCAGTTTTGGGAAACTTATCCTCTTCTCAGATATTGTTCTTAAATGCATTAAATAAAATTCATAAGATTATCTAGAAAATAAGTATAATGAAATTAAGTTGATTATTGATTTAAAGTTCACAGCATACACACACACACACACACACACACACACACCACCTTACCCTATCTACCTCCTGCTGAAATTTGTCTATGAAGCTTTAGGGAGGTGGGGAAATGAGGTAAAGAATCCCTGCTACATAGAGATTAGTTATGCTGTGAGAGGAACAGTAATAGGAGATATGCCCTGTAATTCACAGAAAATAAAAATCCAAGGAATGAGACAACAAAAAGAAAAAAAAAAACAACAAAGACTTTGGCAGGGGTGATAAATAACATAAGAAGATGATATAGGATCATGAAAAGAGGTCATGATATGTGAAGAATATTTGAAGGAAATTAGGCACATTTAGCTTGGGCAAGAAAAGGTTTAAGGGCTACACATTTTTGAAAGACCTGCCTGTGGAGGGAAGTTGAAAAAGTCTAAACAGAGCAATATTTAGTCCCAAAGGGCAGAGTCAGTAGCAGTAAGTGCAATAGACATATTTAGGCTTGATTCAGGAAAAACTTCCTAATGATTACATCCACCTAAAAGTAGAATGTATTGTTTCTTAAGATGATAGATTCCCCTTTTCTGGAGTTTAATCAGAAGCTGGATATCTAATTGTCTGTCGTTTTTACAGTAGGAAAATCTTTTTATGTATGAGTTAAACCAAGTGGCCCCAGAGGCCCCTTCTAGTTGATATGATAAAATATTATGTTCTTTATAAATCCTTGATTAGATGAAAGTCTCTTAGTTGTTCTTTTTTATTGTTGTTGTTATTGTTATTTTGATATCCTGATTAATTAATTATTAGCCAACCTCTTGAATTTGAAGTATGGTGTGATTCTTGATTCATTCACATTTGCATATTTGAATACAGAACATGCATATACCTGATAACCAGAATTCTTTTATTTCTGATTACAAGGTGCTTTTCCATATTGGAATAGAAATGGACATTGAACTGCTGATGAAGTCAAAGAGAATAGTACTTTGTGGAAAAATCCATCTGCTCCACCATCTAGCATTTATGTATATAACATGTATATTTGATCACAAACAACTCCCACTCCAACATTTTATCAGAATTGTCATGCATTCATTGTTGTCTCTATAAATCCTTATGTACCCTTCTTTACTTTTCCATGGATCAATTACTCTGTCCGTTCCCCACCCCCCAAAGCCATTGTACTTCCTAGACATTCATTTACTTTCATCCTTTGAGAACTGCTGATCAAAACAAACCCTGAATACTCACATCTTTCTCCCTTCCTTTTGTGTTAGGAATTTGAGATGGCAGATTTAGGAAAGCCATCCATTGAAGAGTAAATAGTTTGTCATCAGCCAGTAAGGATTCAGGAAGCCTCAGAAGGGAATTGAAATGAACTTGACTCTGAAATCACATGCCATAAAAGAAGCAGTATCATACAGTGGAAATTTCTTTGCTTTGGGGATGTGAATTCCAATTCTAGTTCTGCCTGAACCTGGTTGTCTGATCTGATAGGACAATAGTTTATGAGACACAAGGGATTATATAAATTGTCTAATCCAATCTTCTCATTTTACACATACAGTAAACATCATAGTCAGAATATGAATCCAGATTCCCTGACTGTAAATGTAGCATATACCACCTCCCTGGGTTTCATTTTCTGCTCTTTTTAATGAAGAGATTAGATAGGATTGTATCAAACCCTTTCAACTCTAATGTTCCATATTTTACCATTTATATTCAGAGTTATTTTTAATTTTAACATTCTATTTCTCATATTTTAAAAGTCTGTATTCTAATATCTATTCCAAGTCTAAGATTCTATGATTTTCCAGCAAATAGATGACAAAAAAGGATTAGTATTTTTCCAGATGAATTATAAAAGAACAAAGCACTAAAAATCCTAGCTTCTCTTTCATGTCAGTATTCTAAGTAGAAAAATCTAGGAGGACAAGGACTTGATGCTTCTTACTCAGTTAAGTACTCAGTTGGGAAATTTATATCACCTTCTAAGCACAATTTTCAGAGTAGCTTATTAAATAGTTCTTCTCTTATTTTATTAAGTAATTGAGATTAAAATGGGAATTTTAATCCTCTCTTTTTACAGCTGTATATATATATATATATATATATATATATTTATGTTTGTGCCTGTATCAGTTTTTATACATACATATATGCATGCTTTGTGAATGCATGTACGTTTTATATTTATTCATATATATTTGTACATGTAAAAATGTGCATATACATATTACCCATTGTAATGTGGGCACACAAATATCTATCCACAAGCATACATATATACATATGTACACTGTACATGTATGTACACATATATGGATGGCAAAGTGACGCAGTAGATAATGTGCCAGGCCTTGAGTGAGGAAGACTCATCCTCCTGAGTCCAAATCTGGCCTCAGATACTTCCTATCTGGGAAACCTGGAGAAGTCACTTAAATCTTTTTGCCTCAGTTTCCTTGCTTGGAAACTGAGCTAAAGAAGGAAATGGAAACCACTCTAGTATCTCTGCCAGGAGAACTCCTAATGAGGTCATAAAAATTCAGACAGGACTTAAATGACAACAAATACACAAGTACACACACACAGAGACATATACACACACACTCCTCATTCCACTCCATGAATTCCATGTTTGTTTTATGAACAAAATTAACCAATTTGAATAGTTAGCTATTTAATAGGTATTTATCTGTTTAAAAAGAGTATATATGATAATGCAACAACAGCAACAAGAACAGGGTTCATACTATTTAGTTCTTTTTTAACTGGGTAGCATATGAGGCATAGTTTGATTCTCTAATAAATTTGTGTTTACTCAGATTCTTTGCTTTGAAAATATATTACAAAACTAATCACATTCAGAACAAGAAAACAAGATCATGGAATTTTTTGCTGAAAGAGACCTTCAGGAACATCTTGGCAGTTTCCTCATTATATAGAATGAAGAAATTGAATTCTGTGGAGGGGAGGGATCTTGGTCAAAGCCAAAGATAAAAAGTATCTTTAGATAATCCAGCATCTTTTCCATTGTATCACTATGTCTTATAGGTGTGATTATTCTTCAGCACTTTCGATCTCTTCTTTCCTAGCAATATTTAATTTCTTTCTTTTTTGTGTGAGAAAATTGGGGTAAGTATCAAATATGTGAAATCTAATTTGATCTCAAATCCCCCTGACTTCACAGCTAGTTATTATCCATTGCATTGCCTAGTTACCCTCTTAATAATGTTGTTCTAAGATTCCTCTATGTTCTAACATAGAGTTCTAGTTCCAACACTCTATGTTCTATGTTTCTTGCTCTAATTTTTATTTTTAAAGGCATCTTCTATCTCTTTCAGCTCTAATTTTCTTCATGTTCTCTCTCTCTCTCTCCCTCTGTCTCTGTCTATGTCCTTGTGTCCTTGTACTGGGCATTTTAGCTACTTGTTGAGTTGTTTCAGACTCAGTATGACCCCAACTGGGGTTTTCAACCACTGAAGTGCCGTTTCCTTCTCCAGCCCATTTTACATATTAGGAAACTGAGGCAAACATGGTGAAGTAACATGCCCAGGGTCACATAGTTAGTAAATGTCTGAGGCCAAATTTCAACTCAAGAAGATGAGTTCCTGACTCCAGACTCAGCATTCTATCCATTACGCTACTTAGCTATCCTTTTAGTAAATGGTACATTATTTATGTTTCTTGTTGTCATTGACATAAAATTCTGCCCATGGCAATTTTCTTTAAGGTACCATAATCTCATTCATTTGAACTCCAGAAAGTGGGAATTTCTAAAGTTTGCTTTTGAATTATGTCTGGAAAAAATGAAAAAGATTTGCTCAACAGATGAAAAATGTAAACAAGAAAGGAAAAATATAACCTCCTAGGGAGAACACGCTATTGTCAAGGATTTAGCAGACCCATTTGGAAACATTTAAACCATTTTTTCTTACATTTCTTTTATTCTCTCATTTATTCATTTCAGCAATTATTTTAAACCCTACTCCATTTAGAACACTATATTAGGCAATGAAAAAGATAAAAATCTCTGTTCCTGTCTATTTTTCTGTCTCTCACAAAGTACTATCACATAGTTATACATGCTTTTAAGAGCAAAGATTTCTTGTCCCATTCCAACAAATTTCAGGATCCAAAAAAAAAAAAAAAAAAAAGGTTGATGAAGAATAAATAGGGTGACTAAAATATCCAGAATCCTTTTCTAATGATTTTCAATGCCTAACATGGCAGATTTGGGGAAAATCCAGACCTAAAGCCAAGTGTATAATGGCCTACTTGCACTAGAGATTCTCATTTTGCCATATTGGTCTCCTGAATTGCCTGAATTGGACTCCTGAATAGCTCTATAATTTTCACTGGCCTCATCAATAAGCACATGTTCCTTGTGGGGTCTTCAGGAATATTCATTCTTGATGCTCTTGATGTGGAAGCAAGAAAACTTTAATACTTCTTGTCTGAATAGGTCCAGGATGAAAAATAATCTAATCTGAGTACTGAGTTTTTTAATGAGAGGAATGAAGATGAAGAGGATTGAATAGAAATGAGAAGGAAGAAAAAGATGAGTTTTTATCTAAACTGATCCTTTGTTTTTAGTTAGTGACCATCCTACCCTTCTCCTACTATTAGCAATTTACCTACTATTTATTTTGTATTTACTTAATCATTATACTCTTATTCTCTTCCTCAGTAGACTTAAGGGTAGACTTTATATGCTGCTCCAGAATAGTGCCTTAAATATAAGAAGCACTTACTAATTAACTAAAGGAATGAACGAATGAGTTTTAGTCAAGTTGTAGAGAAAACATGGTGTTTAAATTTTTCAAGCCCTTTCACATAATTTATTTCCTTTGGACTGCATAACAAACCTGCAACACAAACAGGAAAGGTATAAGTTGTGACCATTTTATAGATAAAGAGAATCAATCTTACAGAGGTTAAGTTCTCTGATCAAGGTTTCAAAGCTAGAAAGTGGAAGCTCTAGGTTTAATCAAGTCAAAAGGCATTATTTATTTAGTTGTGTTCAATTTTTCATGGCCCCGTTTTCAGTTTTCTTTACAAAAATATTGGAGCAATTTACTATTCCCTTCTCCAGTTGATTTTAGAAATGAGAAAACTGAGGTAAGCAGAGTTAAATGACTTGATATGAGTCTTCCTGACTCTAAGCCAGACACTCTGAGCTATGTAACTGCTTGAGCATTTATTAAATGTTTGTGTGCTAAATACCAGGAATACTGCCTTCAAAGAGCTCACATTCTACTAGAGAAAGACAGCATATTAAGGGAAGCTGAAGGAGGAGAGAAACCTAAAGAGTCAATGGTTCATCTTGGAGAGGAAGGAGGATGTGGCCAGCCTGGGTAATTTCTTTAAAATGATGATTCGAGGAGGAAACAGCCAATCAGAGGCAGGAGCTACATGATGGAGTATACTTCTAGTGTGAGCAGTCCCATGGTGATTTGAACTTCCAGCATGAGGAAAAAAAATTCAAAGTCTTAGAAGTAAAACCAGTTCATCAAGACAGGTGGCTTTTTCCCATGCCAGCCTGCCTCTCAGGGAGAGCAGTATTAGGCAAAGGATATCATTAAAATAAATTAGTTGTAGGAGAGAAAATTTCAGAGACTTGAAGTTAATCCTCCTTGAAATTCACAGAATTTGTATCAGTAGTTAGTCAGACTGCTTAGAATTTCCAGAGTGGGAAAAAATGACTAAGTAAAACTTGCTGAACTAGAAAGATAATTAGTGAATTAGTTGATATCTATTGACCATGTACTATATGGATGGATCATTGTTAGGCTCCATGAAAGGTATTTTCTTCCAAAAGTCTCTAGATCTCCAGAGAAGGCAGTTTTGTCACCAGTAAAGGGCTCATCCTATGTTCCTCTTCTCCATGCCTTTCTATAATTTTTCCATAGGTGATCTCCCAGTACCCTAAGGCCTCTAGGTCATTCAGTCTTCTGTAGATAGAAGTACAGCATTTCAGCAAGATGAAGCTCCCTGACTCCTTGACTCTAGGACCAGCACTTTGTGTCACCTAGCTGCCAGTAGTATATTATCAATAGCGAGATGAAATCAAAGAAGTGGTATATAAAAGATAGTATCCAGAAGATATATGATCTGAAAAGGAAGTTAACTGGTTATTTAGTAAAAGTTTCAGGAATAATAGATGCATAGCCTGTTCTCAAGGAACTTTCATTCCGTTGGCAATTGGTAATTTGTTTGGTAATTTGTTTATGAGGATTATAGGAGGATGTGGGCAAGAATCAGACAGGTTTTATTGAAGTCTTCACTCATATCACTTTAGATCAATAACATCACAAATCTGCTGAAATATTAAAGAAAGAAGAGATCATTTCTAGTGGTTGGGGGAAGGCTTTCTAGTGAAGGTGACACCTTTAAAGATTGGTAGGAAATAGGCTGAAATTAGTTAAAGGAGTAGACATTCTAAATAGAGGGAACTTCTCAGGAACTATGTATGTCAAGTGGTGGGAGTACACTTATACGGAATAGACTACCCAGTTCTGAGCTATTCTGAGTATTTTTTTCACTTTTTTTTCTTTCTTTAATTTCTGCCTCTCTTCCAAGAAGATAACTTAACATCTTTGTCTACAAATAGAAAAAAAGAAACCAAAGATCTTTTTAGACTCTGATCCTTTAATATATTTATTTTAGGTAATATTATATCTTAGCCTCTAGCTGTATTAATTACATTTTCCCCACCCTTATCTTCTGTTAAAGTTAATGAGAGCTTGGGAAACTTTGATAAATGGAACTTCATTCCTCATCATTGTGATTTCTTTAGGTGATATTTTAAAGTAAGAGGTTGGGCACATGATAGCTGTCTTCCTATGGAAGAGATGGTGCAAGAAGGAGAGAGTAGGCTCCATTTACTTGGCCCCACAAGGTAGAACTAGAAGCTGAAACTGAGCAGAAGGCACAGAGAAGCAGATTTAGGTTTGATACAAGGAAAATCTTTCTAACAATTACTGCTGCCCAGAAGTGGAATAAACTGCCTCTAGAAGTGATAAGGTTCCCATCCATAATATCTAAAGCTTGAGTTCTTAACAATATGACTTCAGAACCTGGATTGAAGAAAAATGGCATCTTTATTTTCATTAACTTATGAATTTAATAGTTCCTTCCATTATAAATGGAAGGAACAAACATTCTGATGGGGGAAGAAATAGACTTACCATGAAAAAAGGATCCATGATACACAAAAAGTTAAGAACCTCTCCTATGAAGCCTCCATGAATACTGGTCAGAGATACTCTGAAAGGAAATTTTTTTCCATATATAGGCTGTACAAGATTTTTTTTTAATCCCTTTCAATTCAAATAAGTTGAGGCTGGGTTTTTATATCTGGTGAGCCCTATTGTCCTTTGCAGTTTGCAGTCCTTCTCACCCACACTCCCTCCCTTTTCAGGTGACTAAACAAGGCTGTCTGCCTAAATTGCAGCCTGCATTTAGTTTAGCAAGCTTTAGAAAGCTTTCTCTTTCTACTTTCCTGTTATTGTCGCTGGCCTGTGAGTGAGTGGGAGATGAGGGCAAGTTTGAAATCCAAGGTTGATTGTCAGCACTGGGCAAGGAAGACCATTTATTTGGCTTTGGGTTAGGCTCAGGGCTGAGTTTTTCTAACAGGAATTATGCCAGCTGATTAGCACCTCATATGCAGACAGTCTAGGGAGGGGGCTTTGCTAGGACTTCTGCCAGGGATTAATCCCTGCCATAGACTGAATATATCAAGGGTATACTAAGTAGTTTTGGGAGAAGGAATTTACCAAATATGTATAAACCTTGGTATTCAATTCCTGGGATGAGGATTAAGTATCTAAAATGGATTAGGGAAAGGATAGTAGTAATAACACGTTTCAGGCAGCTAGATAGACCAGTGGATAAACACCAGCTGAGTTCAAATTTGACCTTAGATACTTAATGCTTATTATCTGGGAAAGTCACTTAACCCTAACTATATTGCAAAAAAAAAAGCACCCCCCCAAATCATACATTTCTATAGTGTTTCTAAATCCTTTTTTTGACAATAGTTCAAAATTGTGTAACATTTTAAAGTTTGCAAAATGTTCTACACATCTTATTTGATCTTCCTAACAACTCTATAAAGAAGTTACTCTTATGGTTCCTGTTTTATAGACTTTTTATAGTTTTATATAGTTTATATATAGATATTGTTTATATTATTATTATATTTCTATATATTAAATATTATATATACTATATGTTATACATATATATGTATTTTATAGAACTGAGGCAGATAGAGATTAAGTGATTTGCCCACATTCATACAGCCAGTAAGTACCTGAGCTCATATTTGAACTCAGGCCCTGCTATCTGCATATTCAGCTCTTATTCACTATGCCAACCTTAAAGTCTTTTGTATCATCCTAACTGTTCTTCACAATATTTCTGTGAGGTAAGTAGTACAATAATTCCCTAATCTGGAAGAGAAGCAAAGAATCAAAGAAGTCAAATTATTTGATAAATTCCCTATAGAATTGGAGTCAGAATACAAATCTATACCTTCTTGAATCTAAGTCCAACACTGGGTTTTATATGCTATGGAATTAGAGGCCCTTCTTTTAGGAAAGGAGGGGATGAAGGGGACCATGGGGTAGTACAGAAGTCATAATAGATAGACTAAAATTTTTTTTATTTAATATTTTTTATTTAATAGCCTTTTATTTACAGGATATATGCATGGGTAACTTTACAGCATTAACAATTGCCATACCTCTTGTTCCAGTTTTTTACCTCTTACCCCCCCCACCCCCTCCCCTAGATGGCAGGATGACCAGTAGATGTTAAATATATTAAAATATAAATTAGATACACAATAAGTATACATGACCAAAACGTTATTTTGCTGTACAAAAAGAATCAGACTCTGAAATATTGTACAATTAGCTTGTGAAGGAAATCAAAAATGCAGGTGTGCACAAATATAGGGATTGGGAATTCAATGTAATAGTTTTTAGTCATCTCCCAGAGTTCTTTTTATGGGCATAGGTGGTTCAGTTCATTACTGCTCCATTGGAAATGATTTGGTTGATCTCGTTGCTGAGGATGGCCTGGTCCATCAGAACTGGTCATCATATAGTATTGTTGCTGAAGTATATAATGATCTCCTGGTCCTGCTCATTTAGCTCAGCATCAGTTTGTGTAAGTCTCTCCACGCCTTAGATAGACTAAAATTAAATTCTTTATGTTAGCCCTCTAAGATAGGTAGGATGACTATTATTGTTCCCAATTTAAATTCACATTTGTTGTCCGCTTTTTATAGATGAAGAAACTAAGAAGTGGTCTCCTGCTGAAGGTCACAGAGTTAGTAATTGCACAATAAAGGGCAGAGGTCCTCAAACTACAGCCACGAGCCAGATGCGGCAGCTGAGGACTATTATCCCCCTCACCCAGGGCTATGAAGTTTCTTTATTTAAAGGCCCACAAAACAAAGTTTTTGTTTTTACTATAGTCCTGCCCTCTAACAGTCTGAGGGACAGTGAACTGGCCCCCTATTTAAAAAGTTTGAGGACCCCTGGAAAGGACATGATCTGACAGGAAGTCCTATGCTCTTTTCATTAGACTTGCAACATCTAAATAGTGCAATTGGTAAGAGGTCTGGACTTAAGAGTCCAAAGAACTTAGTCCAAATCCTTCCTCAAACAGCTATTAACTGTGTTTTTCTGAGAAAATTACTTATCATCTGTCTGCCTCAGTTTCCCTATCTGTAAATTAATGAGAATAATAGCATCTGCCTACCAGAGTTATTGTGAAGATAAAATTAGATAGTTGTAAAGTGTTTTTCAAGTTTTAGAAGTCTTAGCTTTTTAAAAGGCTAGCATTATTTTAAAATCTATTATATATCCTATTTATATAGCACTCATATAAAAGTAGTTATTAATAATGAACTAATAGTGCCAATAGTAACTAATGATAATTTGATCATAATTAATAGCAACTACTATTTTAATATTTATATGTAATACCAGTGTTATTTATATAACCTTTATATGTTAAGAATACGATAGATAGATAGATAGATAGATGACCTGATTTTTTAAAAACCATTTGACAAAGCTGTGCTATTTCTGTGGACAAGATGAAGAGATATGGGCTAAATGATTTATGTTTCTTCATAATTCAATTAGATCTGTTAAAAATGATTGAATGCTATGACTCAAAGAATCATTAATAGTTTAATGTCAGCATAAAAGAAGTCTCCAATGGCATGGATCAAAAGTTTATGTTTGATCTTGTGCAATTTAATGTTTGTTGTTTTTATTGATAACTCAAATAAAGATTTATTTATTTAAATAAATTAAGATGGCATGTTCATCAGTTTTCAAATAAAACAGAAAGGGCTAGCTAAGACCATTGATGATAGGGTCAGAGTTCCTCAAAACTCTTGAGAGAATAAAATTTTGGGTTGACTTAATATGATGATTTTGAATAGAAGGAAATATAAAGATATACTTAGCTTCAAAAAATCAATGGCATAAATATAAAATAGAAGAGAAATTATTAGATAGCAGTTTTTCTGGAATTAAAAATAGATTAGGGTATTTTAATGGACATAAACTAGATATGAATGGTTTGATATAGCAACCAAAAGAGCTAATGCCACCTTAAGCTTTATTATGTTAAGCACATTATTGTGATACAAGGAGGTACCATTTCCATTGTATTCAGCCCTGTTCAGAATACATCTAGAATATTATGTTTAGTTCAGGAAAAACATGTATGAGCTGGAAAAGGCCCTGAGGAACGCAACTGGAATAGTGAAGGGATTGAAGTTCTTGTAATATGATAACAGTTTAAAGGAATTGGGGAGATATAACCTGAAGAAGCAAAGAATCAGGGAAGAGTGATACTTAGCTTCAAGAATTGGAAGGATTGAAACCTGGATTAGACTTGATCTTCTTGTAACCAGAGGACAGAACTAGGAGCAAAATGAGGAAATTATACTAATCAAAGATTAATTTAGGTTCAATGCCAGTTTTTCAAATGTCCTAACAATTAGTGTGATCCCAAAATGGAAACCTCTTGTCAGGGTTGTTGTAACAGGAATTCCTGTCCAAGTGCATATCAGACTGGATAATCTCTAAGGCTTCCTCTATTCTATTCTGATATTCTATGATATTACAATCCTTGCTTTGTTTCTCTCTCTACTATTTTCCCCTTATCTTCACTCTCTACTAGCTTCCCCTTCTCTCTACTTATCTTCCCTTGATAATATTTTCACAAAGGATGTACTTTAAAAATGAAAGTTATTATTGCTTGTTTTGTAGATTATTACAGTAGCCCTTTAGTAGATATAAAAAACCTTATTCCCATTTTAGAGAAGAGGAAACTGAGCTTCTGAGATGTAAAAATGATCTGACCATAGTCACAAGTGGCAGCAATATCACCTGAAAACAGGAATTTTAATTCCAAGTTTATCATCTTTTTTTGCTATAAAATTACATTTGACTGGGGCAAATAGGTGGTGCAGTGGATAGAGCATTAGCCCTGAAGTCAGGAGGACCTGAGTTCAGTTTGGCCTCAAACACTTAATACTTCGTCCTAGCTGTGTGACCCTGGACAAGTCATTTGGCCCTAATTGCCTCGGGGGAAAAAAATTACATTTGACTTTTAAACAAAAAGATATTTCTACTATGAGTCTAACAAAATTCTCTGAGAATTAAGGAGTTACCTTTTAACAATCAGTTAAGTTTTCAAATGAAGAACAGATCATTTGTTGGAGATATTCAATGATTCTAGATAAAACATAGATTGTACCAGGTGGCTTCTGAGATTTCTTTAAACTGGAAGAATAATGATTCCACTATATTATGCAGTATTAGCTTAGCTCTTTTATTATCCATTGTTAAATGGTACAAATAAGTCTCTTTCATTGACTCCTCTTATTCATTCATTCATTCATTTGCTTATTTGTTTATTTATTTGTTTTTCATTCATCCACCCATTCATTTATTTGTTTACTTATTTATTTATTTTGGTTCTCTTTGGGATATAGACCTGATAATGGTATTGCTGGATCAAAGGGCTAACCCTCTGGTAACAGTCTGGAGGTGAGTTTAAGGACTACCTAATTCAACCTCCTCATTTTACAAGTGAGGAAACAGATCTGTAGAGATTATGACTTGCACCAAAAACACACACCTTCAACATACATTGAATCTGGAAGAAATTAGAAAACAAGTTGAGCAACTATTACAATGGAATGAATAAGAGAAAATGGGAGACTAAATTGGGATGGGGACTTTGGGAAAGGAAAGGAGAGGATGGGTGTAAAAAGTGACCCAAACTGCTACAATGTGGAACTAATAACAGCTATTTTACTTTGAAAATATAAAACTATGTAATGTTTCTATTTCCATGTAGCTTGCCAGATGAGTGAAAAATCTTTAGAATAATCAGCGTTGGGAACATGCTGGGAGAAAGCAGCAGGAAACCCAGATCTTATATTTTTTTTGTCCTTGGCTCTCAAAAGAAATTGTGGAGCCATTCATAGGTAGGTGCTAATGGAATCGAAAAATTTATTATGTTTACACCTTTAGAGTTGGATCTGGTAGGAGTGACTCTTATATCTGCCTGTGAAAAGCCTCTGCTCTAATGTGACAAAGGTAACTAATACGTCAATTATGCATTGGCAGTTTTCCTGCTGGCTTGAGAATCAGCCACAGCTGAGAAAGCCCCAGGGTTTTCATTTGGCCTCTCTTCAGGGCTGGCCTTATACATAGGCAGAGAATGTAGCTGCCCACAATGTGTGATGTCAGTGACTATGGGAGGGCTCCCCCCTACCTACATGTAAAGTATCTTTCCCACCAGCTGGAGATTCTACATTGGTTCACCTCTTATCCCTCCTCTGTGGACTTACAACTATTCTCTTATAATTCAAACCTTTAGTAGCTCTCTATCTTACTGCCTCCCTATTCCTTTTCTGCCTTAATCATTGCTAAAGAAATCTTCCTCATGAAAATCACTGATTATAATACTCATCAGCTTAAAAAATCATTATTGGCTCCCTCATAACTGGTTTAGTTATTAAGTATTGGACTTGTGATCAGGAAGTTAAAAAGAGTTAATATCTCTACTTCAGGTACTTACTAACTTAACCTTTATTAGATTCAGTTAACTTATTTGTAAAATGAGGATGATAATAGCACCTCCCTCCCAGGATAGTTGTGTGGATCAATTAAATTATGTAAAATGTTTTGCAAATTTTTAAGTTCTACATAAATGTCAGCCAGGTTAGTTTGGCATTGAGAATTGTCTGTGGTATGGCTTCCGTGTATCTTTACAATTCACTTTGAAATACTCTGGACTCCACAGTTAGATCAATTCGGATCTCTTCCAAATAGAACCTATACTTTGGCACTGTTGTCTTTGCTCAGACTATTTATTCCCTGTGATTGGAACTCTCCCATCTTTCCCATCTGCATCTGTTGAAATTCTCCATAATATTCCAGGCTCATTTTAAATACCACTTCATATTCAGTCTTCCCTAATCAGAAATAATCTTCCCTGACCTTGGATTTAATTCAGTTCAACTCAACAAACATTATTTAAACTCCTGTTAAGTATGACTCTGTGCTAGTCCCTGGGGATACAAAAATACAAAAGAAAAATTTTCTCCCCTCAAGAAGCTTATATTTTGCATGGGAAAGTGGGGACATAGTTTGTTTGCAAGGAAGTGTCATAGATTGGAAAAGACACATCAGAAGAGACTTCACTGAAGAGGGGGTACCTTAAGTAAGGCATTCAAGGAAACAAGGATTCTTGGATGAAGAGATGAGGGCAGGATAAATGCCAAATATGGAGGAAAGCTTGTGCAAATCCATGGAGGAATGAGATAGAATAGGGTACTGACAGTGTAGATTGAGCTGTAGATTGCAGATGCAGTTGTTGATTGGATGATTTTTATCATTAGATCTTTATTCCTTGGACAATCTTTTTTCTATTTCTTAGAATGAAATTCTTCATCCAGACAGCTTCATAAATAATTTGTATATAAGTGCAATTTAGTGTGCATGGGTGAATAAATTATAGAATCAAAGAAACAAAACTGTCCTGCTTATTTATGCCCCATATTGGACTTGCTTATTTTCTCTTGGGTATATTTCTTTAATAAAGATGAGAGCACTAGATTGGAATTTGGAAAATGAGTACAAATCCCATCCCTGCTACCTAGTTAACATAGTTAATAACTATGTTCATACAGGCAAATCAATTCTCTTCTCCAAGCCCAAATTTACATTGCATTTACTTTATATATATGTGTATATATATATATATATATAAATATATATATATTATATGGAATCACACATTAATATGTTGTTTTCTTTGATAAAATATAGTGAGTGTCCAATGAGCAATGAGCCACAAACCTTTTTTATATGGAAATGTCCATATAAAATAAGGTAAACTATTTTCTCCCCAACAGTCATCTGCTAAGACCATAATGCCAATTATTAGAGATTCTTTCTATTCTTTTACATGCTAATAACTAGAAACTCTATTTTCCGGTTGTCCCCTTTAACTGACCACCTTTATGAAAACAGAGCACACTTGACCATAGTATCATTTGGTTTAGAATTGTGAAAAACTAGGAGTCTAATTTATTCATTTTTTTGGATGATGCAACTGAAGACCCAAGGTCATCCTAGGAGGAAGTGGCAGTCAGTGTGTGAATCAGAAAGATGAAGGGATGCTCTCAGATTCGCACAACTAGTTCACTATAAGGCAAGGACTTGGCTGTTCATCTCCTGGTTTGTAGTCTGGGAATCTTTGCATTTAAAAAAAACTGTAATCTGCGTTCTTTTGATGTTTTAAATGGTTTGTTTGCTTGCTTCTTTGAGTTACAAGCAACATTTCCTAATGGTACCAGACCAGAATGTGTCCTGGAAGACCAGATGTACTTAGAGTGTTTGTCATAGTCATTTTAGATCTCTTTGTATTGCTTTTCTTGATAGAAATGTCAAAATAATGAGAAAATCTTGTCATTTCTCCACCCTCCCAAATTCTACATGAGTTGAAGGTCAACTCTTTAAACAGGTAGAATTTCCATTATTCAAATTAGATAAGAAAAAATAAAAAGACCCTCCAGTAAAATAATAGGTCCAAAGGGAAAAGAACACTGAACTACCAGCCATATTTAGCAAGTGCTAATACTAGGTAAGAGCTATAATCCTTAGGCTGAAAGTAGCAAACAATTTTCTCTAATGACTTTTATTGGTTTAATGCAGACAAATTTTTGAAATAGTGGCTACCAGAATTTGATTTCAGACTCAGAGTCTCCAGAAAAAAGATTCCAAAGGGGATCCCTTATTATTTATTAAGTACTAAGTAAAGAAAGTTTTCTGTTTTAATAATCATGTCCATTTTAGGGGATTTGGGGGGAGTCAATGATGACTTAATAATACATTACAGTTTCATAATAAGATAGGTCATTTTCTTTGTTTATAATATGTGGAAAGTAATCTTTGCTCTGTCCCTGCAGGGTTGCTTCGCCATGAAGAATATGAAATTAAAATGTTTTGAAAAGTATAAATTTCCATATGAACTAAATCATTAATTCATGTCTTCATTTATCCAACAAATATTTATTAAGCAATAAATTCAATATTTTAAAATACTGTGGTAGGAACTGAAAAATATACAAAAATAAATAAGACTTAATCTCATTTGTTTAGAAGCTTAAAGTCTGATGTGGAAATAAGCCACATTCTCAGATGAACATAATACAAATTATAATGTGAAAACTCCATAAAAGGAGTTAATATATGTATCTCACAACCCATCCACTCCCATGCAGCTCCCTATTATGTGTTACTTTCCGTGGTTAGACTATAAGTTTCTTGAATTTAGGGAACATCTTGCTTGCTTATATTTAAATGTGTATCCTAGTGCTTAGTATAAAGTCTATTTCATAGCAAAAATTTAACAAATTTTTGTTTGTCTTATTTATCTTAAAGTGTTAAGAAAGAGGATGAAAAAGAAAGAGAGAAGACAGTCAAAAGGGAAGGATAGACAGAGAGATGGAGAGATAGAGAGGGAAAGGGGGAACAGAGAGACAGAGAGAAGAGAAGGCATGGCCTGGATGAGGGAGAAGAGTAGACAAAGAAGGAAAGGGGAAAGAGAAATATGTGGAGGGACAAATGGAAATAGATATGGGGAAAAGGGGTACAGAGAGGGGAATTAAGAAAAAGAAAGAAGAAAGAGAAGGGAAGAAACATGAAAGAGAAGGGGGGAGGGAGAGAGGAAAGAGAGAGAGAGAGAAAGAGGGAGAGAGAGAGAGAGAGAGAGAGAGAGAATGAGATGAGATACACAGAAAGATGAAGAAAGATACACAGACCCAACAATTACATATGAGATTCTCCAATTCTTTTAAGCACTCCTTGTATGACATAGTTCCAAGACAATTCTCTCTCTCTCTTTTTTAAAGAATACCATTTTATTTTCAAAATATATGCAAAGATAGTTTTCAACATTCATCCTTGCAAAACTTTGATTGCAAATTTTTTCTCCTTCTCTTTCCCTTACTCCTTCCCATAGACAGCAAGTAATTCAATATATGTTGAACATGTGCAATTCTTCTATACATATTTCCACAATTATCACGCTGTCCAAGAAAAATCAGATCAAAAAGGAAAAAATGAGAAAGAAAACAAAACATAAGCAAACAACAATGAAAATAAAAATATTATGTTGTGATCCACCTTCAATTCCCACAGCTCTCTCTCTGATACAGATATCTCTCTCTATCACATGCAAGACACTTCTAATTATGAGGTACTAGCAGTTAAATCTCATGAAGCATGTTCTTGGGTGCCCTATATTCTTTCCTCTGAGCATATGTGTGACAATGCTGAGAGAACTTAATGCTTTGATGTGACACAGAAAACCCTGGGTAACATTGCTTTACAAACTCCCTAATCCCATCTAATAATGTTTGGAATGTCTGTATCAGAAAGTCAGTTGATAAACATTTATTGAGAGTTTACCATGTGCCAGAAATTGTGATAAACTCTAGAAATATTAGATATAGTGAATAAAAGCTTTTACCAAACACTCAAACTTTAGGCTCTTTTCTATGTTTTTATGACTCTTGTTCATTCACAGAGGATAGGATATTGGAGCTGGAAGAAATCAGAGAACCTAGAATTTTGGAACTAGAAAAGATTCAGATTTAGGACTTTGAAACATCCATGATCTCACTCCCTATCCATGACATGCTCACTTACTTTTCTGATTTGTATTCCTCTCTGGTGCCTTTTATACAACTTCTCATGTGTAACACATATATGGTAATGTGTTATAGCTTATTGACACTAATTCTGCATTTCTCCACTGTCCTTTGAGTCACCTGTAATTTTTATTCTTCCAAGAGAGGAGGGCATGCCATGATTTTCATCCAAATGGCTTCACTGCTAGTTTTATATTCAAAACACAGGTTTATTGATGAAAATTCTGGATAATGGGGGGTGGGCAAGAAGGAAAAAATTATAATGACTTGCTACCATTTTATGAAAGTCCTCAGCCATGCTAATTTTAGTCTTGGTTCAGCTTATTATCTGTCCTCCTTCACCATATATACTTTCTTCTCTGAACTCTTCTAACTCCTCTTTATAAATTCTTTTCCTCCATTAGAATGTAAGCTCTTTGAGTGTTTACTTGTATATGTATCTCCCATGTTTTGCATAATCCCTGACACACAGTTAAGCATTTAATAAATGTTCTATCCAACCATCTGTTAATCTCTATCATTTATCTTTATCTATTTTCTCTATTTTCTATTTATTATCTGTCTTTAATGTCAAAGATGCATAGAAATACTGTGAGAAAGTAATAGAGTATTGCATACATTATCAGATGCAATCATCACACTGGATATTTTTATTCTTCTTTGTCACAAGGGAGATTTCAGTCTTGAGAAGGGTGTGGGGAATGTTTTCATATAAAACTGTACAATAATAAATCATAGAATTAGAACTGAAAGGGATTTCAGAAGCCATCTAATCTAACACTTTATCTTACAGATGAACAAACTGAGGTCCAGAGAATTAAAAGGCAGTAAGTATCCTAGGCAGAAAAAAACAAATGGTATCAATAACTTTTCTTTAGTTAAATATAAATAAATAAATTGAAGAATGGATGAACATATACATATTAGGCAAAAAAATAAAGATAGATTATAGACGGGATAAATAAGTATATATAGACAGGCAGATAGATGTTAGATAGATGAATTGACAGACAATAGGTTGATAAATGATGTATGAATGGACAAATGATGGAGAGATGGATGGATTGATTGAAGAATGAATGGATGGATGGCAGATAGATGGAAAGTAGGTAGATAGATATAAAGCCAGAAAAATAAAAAGGAAAAAAATATGGAAATGCATTTCAAGTAGTACTGGTTTAGTGTCATTAAAAACACTGTGAAATTTCCTAATAGCAAACCTGCTTTTCCATTCCTATATAAAGAAGGTCTGAGAGATTTCTCACCAAGTTTGCCTGCTGATATTGTCTCTATTGCCCTGTAGGAAATAATTCTCCACTTCATCACCCATCTGTAGTGCCCATCAAAGATATATGCACTGATGTGCTGACTCTATGGGATATCCAATAATAATGTCATAATATGAACCAGAAGTATCCTTCATCTGCTTGATTTTTACTGTATTTCATTATAGAAATGGAAGATTGGGGACCATTTTGTAATATTCTTTGTTGCCATAGTCAGTGAATTCTCCACCTACCAGTTAACCTTCTGATCTCCCCACACTCAGTAAGGCTGGAGAGATGAGGCTAAAAATTAGATAGCCCTTTAGTTTCCATTCTATTGAAGGGGTACACCGTATATAACAAAGTAAGGATAGGACAATGTAATTAGAAGGGAGGAGGAGTTGAGGGCAAGAAAGGGAGGGAGAAAAGAGAGAGAGCATTAACAATTAGAGAGATCAAGGATTGATTAAACAGATGATACATGAGGTCAAACCATAGATTTTGAAATATAAAAATGTCTTACCAATCTATAGAACTTTAATTTTTTCTTTTTATCTTTCATATTTTTTTTACATAATTATTTTCCAATATGTACCTTCCTTTTCTAAACTCTAAAGAGCAATTCTTTATAATTATGTCCTTTCTCTACTGACTTTCTGGACTCTACCATGCTTCAGCTTCTGTGACTTGCTCACTGTGGAATATCCCTGCTTTACCCCATTCTCTCATTGGTTAGCTCCTCTCAGAATTTTTATTATGAGGAAAAATATGCTTCTGTTTCTCCAGAAACATGCCCTGCATGGGCCTTTTCTCTTCCTTTCTTCCTAATTTCTCAGCTCCCTTTGATGTGTTGTCTTTACTCATTGAAATTTAAGCTTCTTGTGGACAGGGGCTGTTTGTTTTTGTTTGTTATTTGTATTCCCTATTTGTTTCCCAGTAACATTCTATTACATCCATATAACACAATATGTTTAGTCATTTCCCAATCAATAGGTATTTGCTTTGCATTTAGTCCTTTGCAAGTACAAAAAAAAAAAAAAAAAAAAAAAAAAAAAAAAAAAAAAAAAAAAAAAAGGATGACTACAAACATTCTGAAATATAAGGGACCTTTATTTTTTATCATTGACTTACCTAGAGGATATGCCCAGCAATGAAATTTCTTTAAAAGGGCATGGAAATTTTAGTCACTTTCTTCACACAATTTCAAATTGTTTTCCAAAATGATGAGTCAATTCACAGTTATATCAAGTGTCTTATCGTGGCCACCTTTTCATGACTCCTCCAAAATTGACTATTCCCATCTTTTCTTGTCTTTGTCTATTTTCTGGATGTGAGTTGAAACTTCAGAATTGTTGAGATTTGTACATCCCTTATTATTAAATCACCATTTAGAATAATTATTTTTATGCTGTTAATAATTTAGAATTATTTTGAAAAACATTTTTTCATATTCTATGACACTTTATCCACTGAGAACTTTATTTTGGTTTTATACATCTTCCTAATTACCTATGCACCTGTCACTAGAGATATTGTGAAAATTTGTTTCCCATTCAGTTTTCCTTCCCATCCTAGTTGTATTTAATGTAGTTTGAGCTAAAGTATTTCAGTCTATAGTAATAGAAATTATCTATATTTTTCTCTCGCTGCATCTATCCCTTGTTTGATAAAGAATTCTACTCCTTACCACATCAGCAAAAGGTATCTGATTTGATATTTTCCCAAGTTTTTGTGGTATGATTTTTAATATCTAGGTTGCATATGATTTCTGAACATATTGTGGCATATGGCATAAGTTGTTGAACTAAATCTTCCTTTCTGCCAAACTTTTCCAGTTTTCTTAGCAATTTCTTGTCGTAGAGAGTTTTTGCCTAAATAATGTATGTTCTTTGGCTTATTGAACTCTAGATTATGGAATTTATTTGTTTATAATTCTTCCTTATTTAACCTATTCCTCTGATCTATTTTGCTATCTTAACTTGGACCAAACATTACCAATAATTGTTTTATAATATGATTGATAATCAATCTGAAAGGGCTATTGTCACTTCATTTTTTTTTTCATGTTACCTTTATGATTCTAGATATCTTGCTCTTTTGAAATGAATTTTTATTACTATAACTTTATGATTCATTATGCACACATATACAAACATGTACACACTTATACATACTCATTCACATAGTCCTCCTCACTGTTTCATTCCATTTTCATCACTTCATAGTCTTTTTATAGTATTAATATTTGTGATTTTGGCTATGCAATGTTATGAATGTTATGTTAATGAATCTCAATTTATTTAGCCCTTTCCCCAATTTTTTTTGACATATGGAGTGTTTCCAGAGCTTTTATTTAACCTTTACATATAAAGCAATTATAAATTTTTAAAAATATAGTGTCTACCTCTATAAAGTATCCCTTTTAAATTGACTTAATATTAAATTTATATTTTAATTTAAATAGCATTGTTATTTTTATATTGGGATAGTTCAGTCATGAAAAATACTTCTGGTTATCTAATCCTTCATTTCTTTAAAGAGAATTTTCTAATTGTGTCTATGCAGGTCTTTAATATATCCTAGTAGAGTTACTCACAACTCACATAAAGTTACACACTTTATGAACTTTCATAGTTATTTTAAATGTTTCTTTCCTCTGTATTATGTTTTTCTGGATTTTGTTATTGCTATATCAAAAAGGTATATTTTTGTGGATTTTGCATCCTTTGTCATTGATATTATTAATTGTCTCAGTTTTTCTTATTTTTTCATGATTTTCTAAGTGACCATGGAGTCTTCAGAAAACATGGTTTTACCTCTTCCTTGCCTATCTTTTTGCCTCTCATGTATTTCTTTTAGTCATGCTAATTCTGCTAGGATTTTTGTCAAATAACAGCAAGGAAAGGAAGTAATCTTTGTTTTACTCCTGTATTTACTGGTAAAACTTCTAGAATTTCACCTTTGCATATAATAATAGCTTTTGGTTTTAGTTCTATACTTTTAAATCATATTTTAAAAGGTTCTTCTTTGGCTATACCCTTATCTCTAGTACTTCAAGGTTAACAAAGTATTTTCTTTATAGAAACTTAGAAGTAGCTTATATAAATATTAGTCCTGCTTTATAAATAAGGAAATTGAACCTCAATAAGGTTAAGTCATTTGTTCATTTGAAAGCTTGGAGGAACAAAACAAAACTCCTAACTGAGTACAAAGTACTTTCCACTACACCAATAAAGAATACTAAAATAGAGAATATGGTCTGTTAAGAGTTGGAAGGAAATTAAAGATTATCCAGATAGACCAAGCCCATCATTTTATATGAGGAAAATGAAACCCTGAGGGGTTGCCCACTGTGCCTGCCTGCTGCTTTTGGTCCCTCTGCCACATTGCCATGGCAGGAGAGAATTAATGGGAATCATTTTGAGCCTACTGGGAAGAAAAAAAGTGACCTGCAGGAAATTTGATAAAATTGACTTTATCTGAAAGTGTCAAATAAAAACAGGCTATAAAGCACATTGAGCTAGTAAGGTGGCAGCAGAGCAAATGGGACTGTCATATATTTTGTCAGACCACATTGTTTGCAGGGAAGGTTGAATGAGATGGCAGCATGAACTGACTTGTCTGGGGAAGCCAGATAGCTCTTTGCTAAGACAGGAGCTTCTGGCTTCCAGTAAAATATTGTATGCTCATGGCAACTGAGACCTACTACCACCTGCCTAAATACTTATTAGTTCTTGTTAATTGGTACTCCAAAGAAAGGCTTTAAAACAGAAGCTTGTTTATACAACTGTCATATTGCCTGGTAGGAATGGGATTGAGAGATCAAGACACTGATTTAAAAATGCCAAATCTAAATTGGCAAATTTTAAATTTTTTGGTTGTTGTTTTTGTCTTTGTGTTTATAATTCAATATTGAGATCTGAGGATAACAATAACAATAAGAATAAATAATAAAAATTTGATGTGATATACTAGAATGAGGGATGGAGTCAAGAGATATTGATTTGAGCCCCAGCTTTAACTTTTAATAGTTGTATAAGCTTAAATAAATCACTTAAAACTAGGGTTGCACTAGAGCCACCTTCCATCAACTCTAGAGATGATTGCTACATTTTTAGGGTGATCGTTTACATTTCAGAAACTGGAGAATCCAATACTCCCTGTGCAACAAGAGAACTGTTTGGTTCTGCACACATATATTATATCTAGGATATACTGTGACATATTTAACATATATAGGACTGCTTGCCATCTAGGGGAAGGGGTGGAGGGAGAGAGGGGGAAAATTGGAACAGAAGTGAGTGCAAGGGATAATGTTGTAAAAAATTACCCTGGCATGGGTTCTGTCAATAAAAAGTTATTATAATAAATTAAAAAAAAAGAAATTGGCAAACACCACAGCTCAAGATTTGTTTTTATTTATTGTTTAGACTTTTAAAAGTGGTGAAAAAAACTGTTAATAATATAGATTAAACTTTAAAATGCCCTGTTTAGGAGAGCAAGCATATCTGCTTAAAACTTTATTGGGTTTTTTGTTTGTTTGTTTCCCATCAGCAATATAGGGTTAATTGTGCTCAAAATGTCTGTTGCTCAGGATTATTGTGAAGAATTATTATTGTTTACTCATTTCAGTAATGTCTTACTCTTTATGATCTCACTTGGGATTTTCTTGGCAAAGATACTTTTACAGATGAGGAAACTGAGGCAAACAGGATTAAGTGACATGCCCAGCGTTAGTATTTGAGGCCAGATTTGAGCTTAGAAACTTGACTCCAGACCCAATAATCTATTCACTATACTACCAGCCTGCCCATATGTGAGCAGTCATCTATATACCTAAAATAATATATAAATGTTAGGTATTTTTCATAGTTTTGTCTGGAGAAAGTTTTGCCATTCAGAGGGAAATGTTCTTCTAAAATCAACAAGATTTTAATAACAGTGTTTACTGGTTATTAAATGCTTTAATATACATAATCTGGTTTGATCCTTACAACAGTTCTGGGAAACAGATAATAACACATTTATACTAATACAGATAGTCTGACTACCTCCAACTTCTTTCTTTACTGAGAGAAAATCAAGTCCATTCAACTCGAAGTTGCTTGTCACCTCTCCCAGTTTTGTTCTTGTCTTTCAGACTTCCCAGTAGTGCCTCAGTTGCTATCTGCATTTTGTAGAATTTGTCACCTCCTGGCTCTGCTCCTGACTTCTAGAATTTTAGACCATGCCTTAGCTGCTGAAATTGTCCTAGAACTTCTCTCAGTGCTAGTAGACCCCCTTCATCTGGTACATCCAACTATCCATGCAGCTTTCTCACTTTCTGCCAGGTCTGTCCCTTTTCCTACTAGTGAGGATCCCATACCATTCTGCTGCCATTCCCCTCTAGATTTTGCCTTGGATTTCTGGGCTTAAAAAACTGTGTCATTCTGGGAGCTCTTTCAGGTTCTTCATTTTGTCAACAGCCAAGCCTGGTCAGCCTTGCTTCTCCCAACTCTGCTCCTGACTGTTGAACTTCAAAATGGTCATCCTTTTTGCCCATACCTTTTAACCTCCCTTTTGTGCATTGTCTTCGCCTATTAGAATGTCAGTTCATTGAGGCAGGTACTGTCTTTCTTTTTGCTTGCAACCCTAGCAATTAGCACAGTACTTGATGCATAGCAAGTACTTAATAAGTAGTTGTTTCCTTCCTTTCTTCCCTGTTCTACACTTCATGTCTTTATATCTTTACCTTCCTAGTAAGGGATTTTTTCTTGTCATGGTCAACTCCTCTAATTGTACCCTTGCTCCTACTTCTCATTTTTTCTGAGAGCTGGTCTCTGAGATTATACCCTCTTCCTTTCTGATCTTCAATGTGATTCCTTCCAAATTACTCATGACTTCATCTTTAAATATATATCTATATATATATATATATATATAGATAGATATATAAGCATATATATCTCCATCTGACCCTCAAGTTCATCAATCTTCTGTCCTCTATATCTTCCCCCTTTTATTTCCAAACATATAAAAATAGTCTTTTTTCATTAACTTCACTTTCTCATCACCTTTTCATTTTGCAGCCCCATGATAATATTTTTTTCTAATTCCCTTCATTCTATTGACTTAAGTACTAAAACCTGTTTTCATTGCTAAGACCAAGAGTCTTTGGTTAATATTAAAAATTTTGTTAATAGTGAAGTCTTGACTTCACTATATCCTTTGGTACTTTGATTACACTCTTCCATATTTTCTTCTCTTTTGGAATAACATTCTTCTTTCCTAGTTCTCTTCCTCCTTGCCTCAATGTCCTTGGGTCTCTCATCTGTTTCTTTGCTCCTGAGATAGGATTGTCCCTCAACACTCTATCCCGAATACTTTTCTTCCTCTATAATCAATCCTATTCTAGTTGATCTAATTGGCTTCCTCCAATTGTCATCTCTATTCTATCTTTATAGATAGTCTTAATATCTCAGCTGAGCTCCACACAAGACCAAAAACCTTCTTTCCATCAACACTCCAGAATCACATCCAAACCAGAACTATTCTTCTCTGAACTTCCCTTTTTCAACTGAGGGTGTTAGCACTCTCGCATTCAAAGAGTTTCTAACTGGAAGCACCCTCTTCAACAAGGATCACAAGAGACATCCAGGTCTCTAGGACCTTAATTAGACTCAACCAGATGAGGAAATGCTCTCAACTGCCCTATGTGAGCAGTTATTATAGGTACCAGAATGGGGAGAGACACCTGTACCTTTTCCCTACAGGACATCCACAAGAAGGCCTCTCAAAATTCCCACATACTCAACAGAGGAAGAGAAAATCAGTAAGTTAATAAGTATTTGATAAGTGCTTGCTATATTCGCCAAGCACTTTGCTAAATTTTGAAGATATAAAGAAAAACAAAAGGCATCCTGCCCTTAAGGAGCTCACAATTTAATGGGAGAAATGACATGCAAATAATTATGTACAAATGAAATATATAAAGGATACATAAAGAATAATCAACAGAAGGATAGCACTAGAAGGATTGGGAAAAGCTTCATGTAGAAGAGGGGATTTTTGACCATGACTTGAAGGAAACAGGGAAGGTAGGGAGGCAGAGATGAGGAGAGTACATTTTAGGCATAGGGGACAGCCAATGAAAATTCTGGAAGTCAAAAGATATAATACTTTAAGGAACAGCAAGCAGGCCTCATCACTGAACTGAAGAGTCTGTGAGGGTAAAGTTATAAAATGTAAGAACACCTATAAGTAGGTAAAGGAGAGTTTCTAGGATTTTATATTTGATATTATAAGTGATAGGGAGACAATAGAGATGAGTGAGTAGGAGGTTAGATGATCTTTAGGTAAATCACTTTGGTGGCTAAATGGAGGATTGATTGGGATCATGATATATTTGAGATAGGCAGATCCAGCCAGAAGACTATTGCAGTAATACAGGCATGTGGTGACAAGGGCCTGCAATAGGGAAGCTTTCCTTAGAATAAGGAAATTCAGAAATGGGGAAGGTTTGGAGAGAGAGATAATGAGTTCCATTTTGAACATGTTAAATTTAAGATATTTACAGGACATTCTGATGAAAATGTCACTCCCTTATTGGCTCAGTAATTTATTTTTTTTTTTAAAGATAAGGAAGTTCATCTTGGGGAGACTCCATTGAAGTAGCTATGAAAGGGAATTTATACTTCAATAAGGGTTTGGATTTCATACACATACACACACACACACACACACACACACACACACACACACACATTATATGAGGCTCACCAATTTCCTCCCACAAACTCGACACAGAAGGCATATTGAATGTGCTGGGATTCTTCCTTGAATTCTTTTGATAGTACAAGAATACCTACAAGAACACAGCTGATCAGCCTATATTCTTTTTAGCATATTTTTGTTGACAATAGGAGTTTTGCTGCTCCTTCCTAATTCTTTGTCATTTTCCTAGCCATTGTCCTTTTGGATGACTTTCAACCTTAATTCTTCAGAAGATGTAGTGTTTGAGTACCTGTGGCCACATAATAGAAATGGAACTGAAGTTCCAAAAATAGGCTTTATTTCTGGGAGCAACTGGAGGAAGATAGGGAAGGAAGAGAGATAGGGAAATGGTGGGGGGAAAGTAAAGGAGATGCTAAGATGGAAGGAGAAAAGGTAGAAGAAAGGAAGGGAAGGGAAAAGAAGGGAAGGGAAGAGGAGGCAAGGAGAGGGAAGGGGAGGAGAGGAGAGGGGAAGGAAAGGAAATGGAGAAGAGGGAGAGGAGAGGAAAGGGAAAAGAAAAAGGAAAGACATATACATTGTAGATTATGGTAGAGATTGTGAAGACTGTAAAAATCTTATGAATATGTGCATGTGTATATGTATGTGAATGGAAAACTAATTTTATTTGTAGAGTGACTCCCAATGTACAAATTCCTTCTACTAAATAAATATACATACATATTTATCTGTCTATCTTACTTTCTTAGTTATCTATGTATTTATCTATCTATCTATCCATCTATTTTAGTTGCTCTGAGATCCCTTTCAATTCTAAATTTTCAGGATTCTATTCTATGGACCTAAAGTTTTAGAAGAGGTTGACAGGGAAAAGAAAAAGGCATTTGGAAATGTGGCACCATTCCTCCGTGGTTATTCTTTAGCATATAGGGTCAACGACCCAGACAGAAGAAAATGTTCTGTTTAACAAGCAGACTTTCTTATGTCACTTGCTATCTTTAAGTTGTTCCCTGTGGTATACCTTTCCTTCAAAATAAAAGCCACTGTCTAACTCTATGTTCATGGTAAATCGTATTAGTTCTTATACTGTTACTCACTGAGAAGAGAAGAGAAGAAAAAGAGATGGTAGGTTGGCAAATACCACATCATTGCTGCCAGGTTTGTTTCTGATCCTGTAATGTAAAACAATGGATACAAGAACAGACTTAGAAAATCCCATCAAATCCCTGCCAGCTTACTGAAGAGTAAGACTGGATGCCGACATTTTGTATTTGTACAAATTTAAAAATAGTTACAACACACAAAGTTGCATTGAAATTTCAGGAGAATTAAGTATAAGATTCTGTATTTTGATTCAAGAGTTCATGGATCAGATATGATTAGAAATAATTTCATCTTTAAAAGACATGGAAGTTTTAGTGGACCACAAGTTGAGTCAGAAATAAGTCAGAAATAATATGACATCGTCCTAAAAATGTAATTTTCAGTTACATTAAAAAAGAGTCATGTCCAGAATGAGAGATGAAAATTTTGCTATCTTCTTCCCTATTCTGGCTATCACATAATATGAGGAATATTGGTGTGCTGAAAATGACCAAGACTGATCACAATGAGTGGATTGGAGACATGTGACATATGAGCTTTGAAAATATTATTGATAGTATAGAAAGAAATTGGCAGAGAGTTGGGAATATGTCAACTTTCATGGAGCTTTGTCATGGAAAAGATAGCTCAGACTTTTTTTTTTTTTTTTTTAACCTCAAAGGGGAGAACAAAAACCAGTAAAAATTACATGGTGGCAAAACTAAAGTCATCATGGGACAGGGGATTTAAGTGACTAGAACTTCAAAAGCGAAGTGTACTTTCTCAAGAAATAATGATTTCCTTAGCACTGAAGGTATTTAAGTGGAGAAAGAAGATGATTTCTTAGTAATGTTATAGATAGATAATCCTTTCCATGTGGTTACTGAAGGATTGGTTTTCTGAACCAACTACTGAATGCTCACTTTGCAATTCTATAAATCTTCTTATGATAAAACAGTTTGTTTCTGGGAAAACTATTCCCAAATTGGAACTTACTGTAAGGGGAGAAGAATCCTTCACCTTCCCCTTTCCTTCACAATCAGTATATGACTGAGCATCAGTATTCAGCATCAGGCTGACTGGGAAAGTTTTTAATTGGTAGTTCTATTGTGACTGACTGGCCTGATTTTCACCTTCAGTTGAACCAGCCAATGATGGAAGAAATGTAAATTCTGTAGATAGATAACCCTTATGATCCGATGAGAGAGTTTTATTCAAAGCTTTCTTTAATAGGAAAAGGAAAAAGAGGTAATTTTTTCCTGCTAGATCACATATCCAGTACAGGATCTAATACAGAAAATATTAGAATTCATTAGCTCTTTGGACTACAAGCCTTGTACATTTTCTATTACAGTACATATACAAGGTCTCCTATTTCATCCAGGGTCATCTCCAATTGTTCTGATCTATATCTGGCCACTGGATGTAGAATGCTCTGAATGGGAAAGTGAGGCAGGTGATCTTGCCCAACCCTCCCTCACTTAAATCCAATTCATTTGCATGTCCCTGATGTCATAGTTCTTTTGGAAAACAAAGGACAAACAACAATAACTAGGAGCAGCTAGGTGGCTAGTCAGTGGATGGAGCCCTGGTCTTGGAGTCATGAGCACTTAAGTTTAAGTCCAGTCTCAGATATTTATTAGCTCTGTGTCCCTAGGCAAGTCACTTAATCCTGATTACCACCTTTCCCTTCCAAAAAAAAAAAAAAAAAAAAAAAGGAGGGGGGGGAATATAAAAAAGATTATTTTAAAAATAAAGTACAAATTTTCTAAAGAGAAGCTCAGTAATCTAAAAGATATATAACCTAAATTGCCCTTTGAGGATAAGTGTTAGCTATTATTAGCTGTTAGCTAACTATTATTTAACCTGATTCTTCCTTGAGCCATAACTAGAAAAATTTCCATCTGAGGCAAATTGCAATGAAAAAAGGGGATAGGAGAGATTCTTCTGGGGTGTGGTCTGGAAGAGAAACAGCACACTCTGGGATACCTCATGTGATTTCGGGGAGGGGGGAAGACTCAGTCTACTGTTGCTAGGGGAGGAGCTGGGCAGAGAAACACCAGTGGATAAGGTGGGCTGAGAGGAAAGATGCTGTCTGTTGCTAGGGAAGCTGCTTGATACTGGATGGGGGAACAAGGATGCTGATGAGTACCTTTGAGCAAGAGGAAAGTCTACTATCACTGCTTGGAATAGGTTAGGAGATGAAGGGCTTGGGGGATGAGATCAGATGTGACAGGGAGGAAGTACACCCAGAAAGGTGCTATCAAAGCCTTCTAAATTATTTGCCTTGGAATAAAGCCTTAGGTTGTTTTGGGTTTTTTTCCCCTATGGATGGCTCCATTCTCTCTCAAAAGATTCTGAGCCATGACCTTATATTTGCCTTTTTCAATACATCATGGGGAAAAAAGAGAGCTAAAAGGTTCAAGGAGGAAAAGGACAAGTCTGAATAAAAAGAAAAAAAGAAGGGAAGGGAAAGGGAGGAATGTGAGAGTGCTAGAGAATAAATGGTACAAAGGAAACCAAAAGGGAAGGTGCCAGAAAAATTGAAAGAAGGAAAGGCAGTAGATGAAATCTGTCATAGGAGAGGTTACCCACTTTAAATATGCAGGAATGAATGACATCAGCTGACAAGGTGACATCTCAGAAAAAAATTACAAAAATTGTGCATATTTTAGCAGTGAATTAAGATGTGTAATAAACCCAAGGACTTACACACACACACACACACACACACACACACACACACACACACACACAAACACAAACACACACCCCACCATCCCTTTTCTTTTGCCTCTTTCTGTGCTGAGAAGACTTTCTTGATGATTTTAGCATTTTAGTTTAACGTCTTGGAAGTATCATCATTTTATCATTGTTTGTGCAATTTCATAAAGTAAACTCTAGAGGTTGCTTAGGAATTCAAATTATTTTGGGGAGGGTGGGACGGGGTGAGAGATGGGGGATTTGTTGTCAGCAAGAAAAATAAGAGGATTAGATGCTTCCTAAGCTTGAGAAATATTGATTTACAGGATTTTGCTTCCCCCTTCTGGCTAAAGACAAATTTACAGCATTCCATCAAGACTGGAGAGCAAGGTGTTTGTGGAATTTTATGGTGTTTGATTATTTGGTCCCTTGTTATCTCTAGGAATGGAGGGAGATAATAATACAAATTGTCCTAGGATTATTCAATTTTAGAGCTGGAAAAAACATGAGAATATAAATTGTCCACCCACAGAACAGAGAATGTTAGAAATGGATGATATCATAAACCTAGCAAGACTCTTAGAACATAGAATATTATTAAAGCTAGAAGAGATTTTAGTGATAGTTCAATCCAGAGGATTTTAACCTTTTTGGTGTGTCAATGATACCTTACCAATATGAACATCTGCTGGAGCCTAGGAACACAATACTTCACAGTAATGCTTTGGAATGGAAAAAAAAATAAAATGCACAGGATTACATAGGAAACCAATGATACTGAAATATACTTACTAAAGTACATTGAAAACAAAGTTCATAGATTCCAAGTAAAGAACTAATGAACTAGTTAAATTTCCTCTTGGACTATAAAATCACAGAACCGATATTGTTATTTTATAGATGAGGGAATTGGAATAGTTCAAGTATTTGACCCTCAGTGACATGGATAATAAGTGGATAGTTAGCTAGGACATAGGCCCTATTTTTTTCTCACTCCAAATTCTCTCTCCATTTCACCAAACTTTGCTGCTCAGGTTCCTTCTGTTTGAGAAATATCTACCAAGTTATGATGGTAGGACTTTCCTGTATTATTTTTCTTTAGGCAATTTGCATTCTTAATGATAATGAAAGGGGAAAATATATTGTTTTCACAGGAATAAGCTTTTAATGGTGAAATTTCATCAGACTGGTAAAAGAATTAGCAGAGAAATTTACTTTTCTACATCCCTTAATTTCATCTTTTGCAAAAACTCATTTGGTGCTTATTTCCTACTTGGTTCTAGAATAGCTATAAATGTGATTAGCACGCAAGGTGTGCTAAATGAGATAACATTTTTGTTTTCTTAGAGTGTACAATCTGATCACATGATGTGACATATGCACAGAGAATTACAATGTACAGTACATACATCAGTAATGCTTAAACCAAATATTTGTGAAGTCCTAGGGAGAAAATCATTACTGATGTTCAAGAATCAGGGCAAGTTTCATGGAAGGTATGGAATTTGAATTGGTCCTCGTACACTGGATAGGATTTTGATGGGCAGAAACACTGGGAGGGTCAGAATAAGGTATTTCAGGAGAAGGAAACAATATGAATCAAGGTATGTAGGCATGATAATGCAGGATGTATCTGGTGAACAGTGCTAAATCAATTGGATTGGAGCATAGGATAGATGGATAGGAAATATTATGAAATAAGATTAGAAAGGTCAAATGGTAGCATATTGTGGATGGCTTTGAATGCCTGCCTTAGAAGTTTGATTTTTAGACAATAGACAACAGGGGAGTATAATGATTAGGGGAGTACTATGGATATAACATCACTGAAATACAAGAAAACATTTGCCAAAGCTGTTTATGGTTTCCTTGGATGGATGTAGACTATATGATGGCACAATTACATAGATTTGGATGGATGAATGAATGGACTTAGGGTAGTATTAATGGCCATTGTCAAAGTGGAAGAAAATCTCTAATGGAGTGCTCAAGAAATCTGCCCATGGTCCTTTTCTGCATAATTCAATCACTGACTTGAATTAAAGGCATAGATGGCATACTTATCAAATTTATGGATGACATATAACTAGGAAGAATAAATATCATGGACAACTATCTCAGGATCCACAATTCTTTTAGTAGGCTAGAGGAAAAGATCAGATCTGAATGAATGAAAATGAATATGGAAAATATAAAACCCCATGCTTGAGTTAAAAATAACAACTCTCTCAATATAGATCAATCCATATCTAAATAAGTTGAAGGAACTCAAGGTGTGGAATATAACATGAGAGATGACATGTATTTATCCCCTTATGTTTATATTCAGATATGATATATAATATATGCATATGTTTATATTTGTGCACTTCTCTTCATATCTATCTGTCTATATACATTTATCTATTTATACACACACACATACACACTTTTATTTGAAGAAACATTATGTAGAGGAAGAACTAGCTTGGTCTGCTTAGCTCCAGAAGGCAAAATTAGACCAGTAAGTGGGAGTTAGTGGAGGGGCAAATTTAGGATGGATATAAGGAAAAACTTTCTAACAACTAAAGTTGTCTTAAGATAGATTGTCTTGTTCTTGTTCTTGTGGTTGAGTCATTTTTAAAATCATGTCTAATTCTTAGAATACAGTGAATATCATGTAGTGAATATTGCATCATAGGACAAATAAAAATCCTGGTGCTAATTTCATGCCAATAATTATGTTGGAGGGAGCAGACCCAAGGCTGAAGTGGTGGAAAACAAACATCATGTGATCCTGATCCATTGATTGCATTGGCTGGATGATCTCTGAAGCTCCATCAAACTCTCAGATTCCATTCACGTCATTGCTCTTAACATTTTGTAAGTCATTAAGTTAAAAAGAAGGTTGTTTGCCCTAGCTGGTATTGCTTGCTGCAGGCAATGCTGGTTCTAGGTGTTGGCATTTTACTCTATGAATTCATTGTAATGAATTTTAGATTATGATTCAGTCTATGGGATTCAAGGAAACTGTTTGAACAGTTTCCTCACATTCTGGATGCCCCTAAACCTCAGCAAGAAGCTTATCTTCCACTCCCCCTTCATAAAGAACATGACCCTGCACATCAGAGGTAAGGAGACATAGGTCTTTTATGCAAACCAGCACATCAGGATTTAATAGAATTCAGGGCCCAAATCAGTCAAGAACACCAAGTCAAATCATTAAACCTAGGTAGAAATCAGATTTTCTAGTTTGTTTGGAAACAAAGAGATCAAAATATTGGCAGAACTTGGAAATGAAGCCATGAATTCAGGGCATCCAAATGCTGACTCTAATCCTGAGTTTGCATTTTAGGCAGAAAGTTAGAATGCTGGATCCTATGTACAGACCAAAATGACGTTAGATTATAGGAAGTTCAACATAGAAATTGTTAAATACACAAGCATTTATTAATATTTAATATGTGCTGGGTACTGTGTTGGGAATAAAAAGAAAGACAAAAACAACTCTTATCCTTGAGATGCTTGCATTTTAATGGGGGAGAAAAGATAGAAATCAGAACAAATAGAAATCCGAGTAGATAGAAGGAATTGTGTGTTTAAGGAATCACAATCTTAAAATATTTAAAATGTGTTATGTGGAAGACAGTTTCAACATTTTTGCTTGAAACTAAGGAAAGAACTTCATGGAAGTTTCAACAAAAATGGCTATAAAGACGAACCTTCTAATAATTAGGCATAAGAATAATAACTAGACCTGTGATTTTATTGGGTCAAGGGATTCCTGGGTAAGGAGACTCCTTTTAACAACACAGTTCAGCATCCTCTCTGTAATTTGAAGTCTTACAGAGTTGTCTAGACCATTGAGTATTTAAGTGACTTGTTCAGGATCACACACTCAACATGCTATGATGTCTCTTTACCTCGTAATTAGAGTCAAGAAAGAATGAAATATGCTGCCCTGGAAATATTTGACTTAAGTAGTTAGACCTTTAGGCAATAAGGAAGAGAAGAGAAATATGATCAAAGGATGGTATAACCACAGAGAACATGAAATTCAGTATTCATTGAGGTTAGATGATCATTTGATAGAGCTATTGTACAGGGAATTCATTAGCTGTATAGGAGATTAGATGGCCTCTAAGACCATAAGATTCTAGAAACTGTAAGATTTCTGTAAATCAAGTTGATTCAAATTTGCTAAGCCAATGATGAGAAGTATGAAAACCAACATATAGATGCATATATATGTATGTATGTATGTATGTATTTGTGTGTATCAAGACAGAGAGAGAGAGAGAGAGAGAGAGAGAGAGAGAGAGAGAGCATGCTTTCAGGTTTTCAAAGTACCTTCCATACATTTCTTCACTTGATCTTATCGACTCCATGAAGTACGGACAGAGGTTCAAGTCAGAAAGATTAAAGGGGGAACCTAGTTTTGATAACAGAAAAAGACAGATGTGTGGAAACAGTAGAACTAACCAGATCACAGGAAGAGATGAGAGAAGCAGAGAGTTTTAAAACCTCCTAACATCCCCTCATTGGATGTGGATCTTTAGTTAGCCACTGTACATTCTGTTAAGCCTCTCAGCAGGCTCCTGAACTAAATCCTTCTCAATAATGAATGGATCAGTTTTTCTCAGCTGCTCCACAGGATCAACCAAAGATAATGGTCTTTATTTGTAGGAGAAGCCATTTGGACAAGACCCTGGGGAAAACTTCCAAAGCTAGATGGATTATAAGAATACAATATGCTTCCTGGAAAGGATACTTTTTTGAGTGGGGGTGATCTTTTTGAAAAGAGGTTTAATGCCTGCCTTTCTTGGAGGTTGTATCAGCTCTCAATGATCATGTTATGGTCATCAGAAGAATTAAGTACCAAATGGTTGCAGATACAGAAGGATTGAGTATTTCCTTATATTTCTTCTCTTCCTTCTAGGTTTCTAATTGTTCTGGGGTGCTTAATCTTGGCTGTACTTACCACATTCAAGGAGTACGAGACCGTTTCAGGAGACTGGCTACTATTATTGGTAAGATAAAGACCCTAACTCTGACCTATTGTTATCACATGGAACTCCTAACTATTGTTAAATTTAGGGTTTTTCTATACCAGGATGAATATCAGGTTATTCAGAAGGTCACCAGGATTGGCAGTATGTTGGTAAGAAGTTGAGGTTCAGGATTTTAAAAAATAGATGTTAATGTTCTTGAACTGATTGAAATCTGAAATAAGCCAAGAGTTATAACAGAAGGCAGGATAGCAACCCATTCCAATCCATAATGGTTTTTTTGATGAGGAAAAGGCTAAAATAATCATCCCTTCATCATATTGCAGTTATAGTGTGTGTGTAAAAAGTTACTTCAGAAGAAACCATCTTCATGCAAATCTGTAAGGGAGCCACTTAAATCCTTATCTAGGAGTTTCTTAACCCAATGAAATCACAGGTCTAGTCACTATCCCTATGCCTAAGTTTCTTCCTTATATTGCATGAAAAATCTATTTTTATTGAAACTTCCATGAAGTTCTACTCTAAAGTCAAGAGAGAGATTGAAATCTATTGATCCTATTCCAAAATTAGAGAAATAAATATCTGGACAGAATGAGGATATAATAAATGTACCCTTTGATGTGTCTAGTCTAGTTAAAAAAAAAGTGATAAGACAAGAATGAGAGAAGCATTCCCACAGGTCTCTCCTTTTTCCTTAAGAAATCTCAGGACCCTGTGGCCTTGTGGACTCTGAATGAGATGCAGTATACAAAGTACTGTACAAACCTTAACACATATAAAAGTCAGAAAATGTTAAGTGTTGCTTTCTAATTTATTAAGGTAAAATCCAGAAAGTAGAAGAAGGAAAGCAGAAAATGGAGAAACAAAATTCAAGTAGGGAGAAGAAAAGATCTGATACCTAGTAGAAAGTCAACAAATATTTGTTGATTGGTCTGGAACAGTAGAGTGGAATGTTAAGAGGGAAAGAGAGCTGGACTTGCTAAAAGGAAATGGTATTTTCAGCATCATCCTGAAGAGACCAGAGGAATATCAGAATCAATCTGTGTTCCTATGTGATGTGTCATAGCTAATGTTCTGCTAATGACCTTTAACCATGAGTTACAAGAATGTCTATACCGATTTATTTTCTCATTCAAATGATTTGCTTATTTAACTATCATCATTTGGAAATTCTGAGTACATTAGAGAAAAAAAATATCCACCAAAACAAACAGAGGAGTTCAAGTAAGGCTAGGCTGAACAATTCCATTAGAGACATTAAAAGTGAGGAACCAGCTCTTTAAACCTGAGTGCTACTTAATAGAAAAAAAATCCATCAACTTGTAAGTTTTGGCTAACTGGATTTTAGTTAATCAAGTCTTTTTGTTCTTGGATGCAGGAAACATTTGCTATTTTCATCTTTGGAGCTGAGTTTGCTTTAAGGATTTGGGCTGCAGGATGTTGCTGCAGGTACAAAGGATGGAGGGGGAGACTGAAGTTTGCAAGAAAGCCTTTATGTATGCTCGGTAAGCACTGGAGTCTCAAAATGTTCCTTTTATTTTGCATTGGGAGACAGACAGAGAAATTCTCTGGAGGAAATATCCCCATCTTGAAAAGTGATGACCAAAATAAAACATCATTCCAGATGTTTTATTCGAGAAACTCTTTAAGAGTCTAATAGAACTAATCATAACATCTATATCCTTGCGCCAGTGATAATAAAGATAATCCAGATTTACATAGCATTTTTCTTAGGACAATCTAATAAGCTAAGTAGTCCAAGTATTATTTCCTCCATTGTACAATTAAGGGAACAGGGACTCAGAGGTAGATTAATTTGACACAGGTAACATAGCTAATAAATGGCAGAACTGGGACTCAAACTTAATCTTTTTTTTTTATTTCTTTCCATAAGTCATACTACCATCTTTAAAAGCATTTGTCCAAGTATATGTAAAGACAATTTTTAGCCTTTATTTTTAAAAGATTTGGGATTCCAAGTGTTTCTTCCTCTCTCCCTCTCCTTTCTTTTCCTAAAGTGGTAAGCAATCTGATCTAGGTTATATACGTGCAATCATGTAAAATATATTTTCATCTTAGTCAAATTGTGAAAAAAGAAATAGACCAAAAGGAAAAAAAAAACATGAAAAAATACAGCAAATGAAAATAATTTGCTTCAATCTGGAGTCCATCAATTCTTTCTCTGGATGTGAATAGAATTTTCTATCATGAATCCTTTATAATTGTCTTGGATCAATGCATTGTTGAGAATTGTTAAGTTGTTCATAATTGATCATCACATAATGTTTTTTCTACAATATTTTCCTGGCTCTGTTCATTTCACTTTGCATCAGTTCATACAAATCTTTCCAAGATTTTTTTTTTGAAATCTTCTTGTTCGTCATTTCTTCTTGGAGTAGTGAAATGGTACCTGTCAAGTTCATGCTACTTAATTGGATTGCCATTTCCTCTCTGCCTTGGCCAGAAAGCTTTCTAATGACACACTTGCTCTAAGATACTGATGTTTGGTTAAATAATTGGGTTATTGAAAAGACTTGTGTGCATGAGGGTTAATTGGAGTCAGAAGGGTGTAAAATTGTGCTCTCTAACGTGTTCCTTCCTTCTCCGATGATGAAAGATCCAACCAGAGACCAGGAGGAAGGAGAAGGAGGAAGAGACATCAACCCTTCTGCATTAACTGTGATTTATGAGAAATAAAAGTTGTATGCCTCAGAATAGACACATTCTATAGGAAACTATACGCCAGTCTTTTGAAGTTGTATTTCATGATGTCAGTATGGTAGAAACAAATAGTGATGATTTTCACGAATGTAGATTCTTTGGAGGTAGGGACTTTTTCACTTTTGTCTCTGGATATACATTATTCAGCACAATATCTTACATGTAGCAGACCTTTGATAAATGTGTTTTGGAGTGAGAAAAAATTGCCTAGAGGATTAAGCCTAAGGGTTAAAATCTGTCATTAAAAGCCTTGCACAATCTGACCTCAGCTTACCTTTCCTGCCTTATCTAACACCATTCCCTTATTAATCTGTAAGTAAACTGAACTAGATGTCCACTAAGCATGGCCTCTGTTTCCTTACTGTCCTGTCTTTATCAGAATGCCCTCTATACAGCCCCTTTATCTGACTTAACAATCATTACTCAGTCATAGAATCCTGTGATTAAGGTCTAGAAGGAATCTTAGAGATCATCAATACCAGTCTCCTAATATTACAGAAAACTAAACTGAGGTAGCTAAGTGATGCAATGCAGAGTACCATTTTTGGAGTCAGGAAGAGATGGATTCAAATTTGATCTCAGAAATGTAATAACTGATTGGCTCTGGGAAAATATAGTAATCAGAGGGGAAGGGAAGAGAAGGAATAGGAAGGGAGGGGAGTGGAGATGAGGGAAAGGGAAAGAAAGGAAGGGGTGGGAAGGCCCAAGAAATAATCCTAGGGGTATATATAGTTAAAGTGCATGATCTGAAAAATGTTTGTGGCAGCCTTTTTTATAGTGCAAGGAACTGGTAACTGAATGGATACCCATCAATTGGAGAATGGCTGAATAAATCATGGCATATGAATGTTATGGAATATTATTGTTCTGTAAGAAACAATCGGCAGGATGATTTCAGAGAGGCTTAGGGAGACCTACATGAACTGATCTAAAAGTTAAATGAGTAAGACCAGGAGATCATTGTACATAGCAACAATAAAACTATACCATGATCACTTCTAATGGATGTGGCTCTTTTCAACAAAGAGATGATCCAGGCCAATTTCAATGATCTTGTGATGAAGAGAGCCATCTACGCCCAGATAGAGGACTGTGAAAACTGAGTGTGGATCACAACATAGCATTTTCACTCTTTTTGTTGTTGTTTGCTTACATTTTATTTTGCTTCTCCTTTTTGTAAAAATGATTTGATTGAATTTTCTTGTGCAGCAAGATAATTATAAATATATGTCTGCATATATTGGCTTTAACATGTATTTTACCATCTTTAACATATTGGACTACTTGTCATCTGGAGGAGGAGGTGTGGAGAAGGGGAGGAAATTGGAACACAAAGTTTTGCAAGGGTTAATATTGAAAAATTGTTCATATATTTTGAAAATTAAAAAGTTTTAATAAAAAAATAAAGTGCATGATCTGGATAAGGATCCAGCAAAGAGTAAGAAGTAGTAGTCAGAAAGATAGAAGGAGAAGCAGGAAAGATAAGTGTCCCAAAAACTTACAGAATAGAGGGTATCAAAAAAAAAAAAAAGACTGAAGAAGAATGAGGTTCTGGGTTATTTTTAACTACACCATGCTGTTTCTCAAATTCAGTTCAAAACATATTAAAGTTTCAATTAAAGATCAAGTTCAAATTAATCTTCCTCAAGGAAGTTTTTCCTTAGTGACACCAATTAGAAAAGCTCTTTCCTCTTGTGATCTCCTATAAACATTCATTGTTTTAAGTCATGTATAATACATTGATGTTTTATTGCAGCTATTTGTATGGCTAATTTATCCCCCAAGAATTCCCTGAGAATATGGACAGTGTCTGTTTCCAGATTTCCCATAGTTCCTAGCCTTGGAAATGTAGTTCAGATGTTACATCTTATATGAATTATCCTTTTTTCTAAGACCCTCCTATTACTATATATGTATAATATATATTATATATGTGTGTATGCATACATATATATGTATGTTATATATGATATATAATTGTACACAATTATATTGTATATATTTGAATTTGTATATAATTTGAATTCACTGGTCTGAATTTATTGGGTTCCAACCCCAGTGCATCTCCTCTGAAAACAGGGTTTCTCTTTATTTGTCTTAGTAACTATTAAACTTACATAAGCTTAATGAATTCTTCCTAGTATTCTTATTACATTATTAATGTCAGTCAATTAGCATTTATTAAATGTCTACTAAGTGACAACTACTTTTTTAAGTGCTGAGAAAACAAAAAAAGTTCAAAAAAAGTCTCCATTCTTAAGGAGCTCATAGTGGAATAGGGGAGACAACAAAAGGCAAACAATTATATATTAAATAAGATATGTATAGGATAAATTGAGGGAAATTTCAGAGAGAAGGTATTAAGATAAAGTGCAAAAGGCTTCTAGCAAGATGTAGGACTTTAGCTGAGACTTAAGAGGAAGTCAGGGAAGTGAGGAGACTGAGATGAGAGAGAGCATTTTCAGTCATGAAACAGATAAAATTACATGAAGTATCTTGTTTAAGAAATAATAAAGAGATCCAAAGTCAAGGGATTGATGAATATGCAAAGGAAAGTTAAATATGAGGAGACTGGAAATGAAAGAAAACCCAGGTTTTGAAGGTCCTTGAAAGCCAAACAATATTTTTTTATTTGATCTTGGAGGTAATAGGGAGTTTGTTGAATGATGGGAAGAATGGTGACATGGTCAGACCTGTTCTTAAAGTAAGAATCTCAATGTCTTCATTTCCTTATCTTTACATTAGGAATATTAATACTTGTATTATTTCTTTTATGGAGTTACTGGGAGGAATGCAAGTAGAGAACACAGAAACCATTCCAGATTACATATTGTGAATGAATAATATGTTTTCCACTTAGGTTCAGTTAATCAAACATGATTCAATTAATGGAACTTTGCCCCAGTGAAATACTTCCAACTGTTTATTTTGGTCAAATTTAAATAACTCAGTTACCAATATAATTTTTGCAGTTTCTCAAGGGGGACACTGTCATAGATCTCAGTGACAGAAAATGCATTCTTATCCTTCTGTAGTCTCATAGTACCTTTGGTCTTATTATTCAAGTTGTTATCTGCCCTACACCTCCCACCACATATCAGTATGACCCTCAATTCTCTTTCAACTTAAAAGGTTCTTATTTTCCAAATATTTGACAACGACGTGGCTATTGAGTTCTAAGACTACTTGTCCAACATCTTTACCAAATCTAATGGTCATTCTAACATTCAACCTGACTACCTTTCTTGAAGCCTCTTGAACTCACTGACATTTAAAAAAAGAAAAGAAAGCAATCTTTGCTTCTGTGGTCAGATCCAAGGACATCATTCCAGGTATCTGGATATTTTTCTGGGATTTTCTTCCATGGACAACTAATGACAATACAATGCCTTATTAAAATATTTTATGCTTATAAAGTCCTATTGTTTACATTATCTGTCAATCGATCATTTAGTAAGCATTAAGCTTCTACTATTGTTGGAATCTTTACAAAGTGTTAAGTCATTAGTTGATAGAGACAATAATTATCTAATTTAGCATGGTTCAGTATGATTGATCTGATCCTACCAGGAGATGTTATGGGCCAGAACTTGAAACAAGGTACTAAGTACAACTGATAGAAACAATGCTTGTGTTCACACCTTTAGAGAGCTCATATAAGCAAGAAGTATTTAAGTACTCATCGGAGTTCACACGTTTGGGAGATTTCAGGGTTTAGTATGAGATATCTGAATTCACACCTCCCTTGAAGCTCTCAGGGCCTGAGAGTACTCTGTGAAAAACCCATAATCTCTCTCTCTCTCTCTCAGAAGAGATCATATATAAGAAACAGACAGAGGCTCTCTCAGGGAATTGAGCTGAAAACCTTGAGAGGAGTTCAGCTGAATTAGATTGAAGGGAGCGGTCTGGTGGCTGGGCTCCTGCACTTCCCCCACTGAGACCAATGCTGGTCTGAAAGGCTCTCCAGAAAGCTGCCCAGCCCCAGGCTAGGAGGTGCTGACTGGAGGCTGAAGAAAACAGAGGCAGAAGCAAGGGACAATCTACAAGAGCTCTTGGAACCAAGCAGAGAGACAGGCCTCTGAGCTAACCGGACCCAAGGAAAGAGATAAGAAATAAAAGATCTGAACTTTTATCACTTGGCTGCATTTGGGTGATTATTACTTTTAACTGAAATGAAGTCTGCCTCCAGAAAACCTCCCCAAGAAACCTGCTCCCAGAGAGAACCATATTATATTTAAAGAAGAAAAACGCCACATACTATGAATGAAGCAATGGAGATTCAAAGGCCAAAGGGTGGAAAACAAAACTTTACTCTCAAGAAGCTTACATTTTATGGAAAACAAGAACACAATAAGAATATTTGTATTTGTATGTATAGGTGTGTTTTGTAATATACATGGTGAATTTATTATCACATTAAGATTTGTAAAACATATAAATATTATCTCATTTGATTCATATATCAACCTAGGAGGTAGGTGCTATTATTTTCCCAATTTTACAGATGTAGAAACTGAGGAAAATAGAAGTTATAACTTGTCCAGGATCACATGACTAGTAAGTGTGTAAGGCCAGATTTGAAGCCATCTCCTTGAGTCCAGGTCCAGTGCTTTATCCATGGCACCATTTGATTGACAACATGCTCAACATGCAATCAACAGCAATGACTATCTCATTCTGCCTCTCTTCCCCAGCACAGCCTTCACTGTTCAGTGCTTTCCACAGGAGAAAGTATCTTAGAAGCCAACTTAAAATAGTGTGTTATGTTGTTCATTTATTTCAATCGTGTCTAACTCCTTGTGACTCCATTTGGAATTTTCTTGGCAAAGATAGTAAACTAGTTTGCCATTTCCTTCTCTAGCTCAAATTTACAGATGAGGAAACTGAGAAAAACAGGTTAAGTGACTTGCCCATGGTCATACAACTAGAATATATCTGAGGCCAAATTTAATCTCAGGAAGATGAGTCTTTCTGACTCCAGACCTGAAATTCTATTCTAATACCACCTAGATTTTCAAAGTGATGATTGCTGAGAATAAATTAATGTGTTCTTCTATCCAGGAATGTTGGAATTTTGAAAAAAAAAATAGCTGAACATGACAGTGTCTTAATGTAATAGAATGACCCTCTAAAGGTGAAATTTCAGGCATGGGAGTGGAGGTGAGGGTGAACTTTAATAGACTCCTAGAGTAAGAAGTGATCTCAAAAATCATCCATTACAACTCTTAACAGAAGCACTTTCATCATCCATAATAAGAGGTAATTTGGAGAAGAAGCAGATGTCCTAATGCTTTAAAAAATCTCATCTCCTCACTCACTATGAGGGATGACCTACTTTTTTCTATAAATAATGTCAGCCTGTTTCTCATCTACTCTTTAGTAGCTGAAATTTGAATGTTTTTTTTTTAATCTATTACTTACCCAATTTGTTTCCCTTGGAAAATATCTTGGTCCCACTCTGATCTCTGTTATTTAGAACACCAGTCTCAGCTTAATAAGGAGTCTTAGAGATAATTTATTCTCACTTACCTGAGTAGGAAATGCATCTACAACATCTGCAACAAATTGTCATGCAGTTTCTACTTGGGGATCTCTAATAATTGGGAACTCACTACCTTTTTAAGCAATCCACTTCACAAATAGACAGTTTTAATGGCAAAGAATTTCTTCTTGTGTTTTCTCTCTTATGCTTTCATTGGTTGGTTTAATATATCTTTTGAATTTGTCTAATTTCTCTTTCATATAACATCTCTTCAAAAACAGCTTTCCTACATCCCTAATCTTCTTTACAATTGGCAAATCATCTCTAAATTAATAGATATTCATATGTTATAGCAATTTACTAAAATGAGGAAGCATAACATAAGGGATGAGATAAATGAAATGCATTTATTAAGTTTTCCTATGTTCCAAGCACTATGATAAGTGTAGGAAATTTAAATACAAAAGTGAGACAAATCCTACATTATAATAGAGAAGACATAGAAGGAATGGTGGCCAGAGAAAAGAAAGTCTGCCAAGTTACAAAAATAGTGAACAAAACAATAGGGCAATCCATACACACTTTCGAGAGGCAATGATTGTGGTTAATGGGTGTGTAGTGTGACAGGGTGGAAAATGGAAAGGGTAAAGATGATGATACATATTTCTAGGGAATGCAGAATGATGAACTTAACAGACATGGTTTCTGGTAACTCCATTCGGTGGGGAGATAGAGTCCTGGACTTGGTTTCAAGAGACTTGAATTTTAATTTTCTACTATATAATTAACTGTGGGTTGATAGACTAGTTACTTGACTTCTCAGTTACTCAGCGTCCTTATATGTGATATTGGGTTAAATAATTCTATTTCTAGCCTCATAGAATTTTTACAAAGAAACTGTTTTACAAACCTCAAAGTGTTCTGTCAATATGAGTTATTCTTATTCTTTTCTCTACATAGCTAAGAAGAATGGATAATACATTTGCCTACATTCAACATCCAAAAAAGACAGAATCATGAAATTTGAGATCTTAGAAACCATCAAGCCCAATCCATACAAAAAGGAATCCCTACTATTACATCCTGGGTAAATGGTTATCCAGCTTCTGCTTTATGACCTTCAAAGTGTGAAGACATGCAAGCATCTTGATGCAACTCATTATTCTTTTTTTCAAAATCCCTAATTGCTAGGAAGTTTTTTAGGAAGCTTTTACTCAACATCCAGACTTCATTTGCTTATTTACAACTACTATTTGTTTGCTTCTGTTTCTAATATCTGGTGTACAACAGAATAAATATAGGTCTAAGCCTATAGAATAATCCTTCATTTATTTAAATACTGTTATGCACTGCCTCTTACCCTGATTCTTTTTTTTTTCAATGTTTCACTAAATCTAAGGAGATGAAAATGAGAACAAATAAGTATATACTCATACTAAGGGGAAAAGAGTTTCACAAGAGCATTATGTGACATTTATATCTAGAAAGAAGTTTATTGTATAAAGTATCTGGGAGGTCATTGTGGTCTACAAATTTATTAAGAGTCAACAATATGGCAAAAAAAATGAAATTATTGCAATCTTAAAGTATTCTGAGAGGACAGAATCCTGGATTAAGAGATGAAAGTCATTCTCTACTTGGCCTTGGTCAGATCCTATATTAAATATATTGTTCAATTGAACAATTGAATTGTCATATTTTAGGAAGAATGTTGATTAGACAGAGTATGTCCAGAGCATGGAGGGCAATCAGGATGGTGAAGAGTCTCAAAGTCATTAATTATGAGATTTGGGTAAAGGAATTGAGGACATTTGGCTTGAAAAGAAAACTTGGGATGGACATGAGGTATAGGGTGTGGGAATTATTGTCTTTAAATATTTAGAAGACTATCATATAGAAGAGAATTGTATTTGTTCTACCAAAAGAATACAAACCAGGAACAATAGACAGAAATTGCCTAGAGATGGAGCTAGGCTTGCTATAAGAAAAATTTTTCTGACACTGAGAAGTATCCAAGTGTAATGAACTCCTTTCTCAGGAGGAAAAAATGTCCTCTATAGGATTCTGATTACTTGTCATGAGAACTGTATAACGAATTCTTTCTCAAAGGGCCATATGATCATAGATCATATGATTTTGAATAGATCACAAATCAGATCTCAGATTTTGAATGAGAAAGGATGATAGAAGTCAACTAGTCTAATGAAAGTGACTTTTTTCCCTATTAATTTATCCCCATTTTATGGGTGAGGAACAGAAAGAGAGGAATTAAACAGTTTGGTCACAGTTATAAAGCTAGGATGAGCACTGAGGTTTTATCCAAACTGTGAAATTCTATGACTTGATTTTTCAGTGTCCCAGAATATCTGGTTATCTTTGGCAAGTTGCTTTATCTCACTCCGTAAAATGGGAATTATAATATTTGTACCACTTATATCTCAGATATTGTGGAGGAAAGTGCTTGTAAATCATGCAGTGCTATAAACATGGGAATTGTTATTATGATGTATGTGCCTCATAATTTATATATTATTTATAAAATGTTATCAATGTGGGCATAGTCAAAGTCTGAATTCATAGAGTCCAAGGGTTTTCAAACGACATTATAACATACTGATATTAAAGTTTTTTTTCTATCTACTCTACCATCTACTTCCCAAAACACTTTTCATGTATCTGCACTTTATCTTCTAAGGTCTATTCCAGCTGTAAATATATTATCATATGTTATCTTTTGAGCCTCACAATGACCTTGTTAGGAAGGTACTATCAATATTATCAAAAGCATCTGACAAAGAAAAGCTGTAAAATTGTAAGTAGCTCAAAGTCATAGAACTAGTCAATGTCAAAGGTGACATTTGAACCAAATTTTCCAATAGAACATAAGTTCCTAGAAGTCAGAGAATTTTTCATTTTTATGTTTTTATTCCTTGTACTTAGCATTGTGCCTGACACATGGTAGATACCTAAGAAATACTTCTGATTTATCAATTGTTTAACTGATTGACTGCTCACTCTGCTGAGTCCAGCACTAAATCAATAATGTCTTCAATTCTCTGATCATAGCAAGCAAAGAAACAAACAAACAAAAAGAAATCTTGGTCCTGGTTAATTATCTTTATCCTAGAAAATAATTTGTAACTTAGAAATGTGTCTCAGCTATAGGTTTTAGCATCTTCCTGAGTTCCTCAAACACAGGCAGCTTCTAATCTTCTCATCCCCAGATGGGAAAATACATGGCAACTCAATAGACTTACCTGGAGAGTTTATCTGTTTATTTTCCTCTAATGCGATGTCTCTCTTTCTCTCCTTCCTTCTCTCTCTCTTTCTCTGTCTCTGTCTCCTAATTTCCAGACATCTTTGTGCTGATTGCTTCAGTACCAGTGGTCGCTGTTGGAAACCAAGGCAATGTTCTGGCCACCTCACTCCGGAGTTTACGGTTCCTACAGATTTTGCGCATGCTCCGCATGGACAGAAGGGGTGGCACCTGGAAACTCCTGGGTTCTGCAATTTGTGCCCACAGCAAAGTAAGTCTGGGCAAGTCTTCCACACTCCTCTTTGATAGCCCCGTGCTTTTTTTGCCTATGCCCTTCTCCCTTTTGCATGGGGAAGTCCTATTCATCCTTTAAAGCTTAATTCTAATGCCATCTTCTCCACAAACCTCCTAGTCAATAATCATAAATATTATTTTTGTTATAATTTAATTTTTTAAGTTACTGCTTCAATTAACAAGCATTTGCTATCTCTTCCTCAATTGAACAATTAAAGAAAAGAAAAAACCCTCAAAAATATGTAGAGTTAAACAAAACAAATGCCTTTATTAACCATGTCCAAAAATGTATGTTTCATTCTGCACCTAACATCATGTTATCTCACACTGGCTGGAAGCTCTGATTTACACAAATGCTTAGGCAAGACTTAGAATGAAAGAAAAGGCAATTCCTAAGTGAGGCAGAGGAAAAGATGAACAAAGAGAGCAATCATAAATTTGTCTTAATCTAATTTTTGTCTAGCGCTCCTGATTCAGTGCTCTCTGGTGAAGAAGTTGGAGCCTAACTCTTCTACCATTAAATTTCTGTGAAAAGTAGATTTTAAGACGAGATTAGAATTCAAATCCCAACCTGGGCACTAGCTGATACTATCTTTGTTGATCACTATGGTTCATGATTTTTTTTTCACTTGTGATTATCTTCTTAGTGGATTCCATGTTTTTCTCTGTCAATCCCATTTACCTATACTTTTAAAATAAGGCATACTGTTATAGAATCAGACTTTAACAAAGGATCATAAAGAATTTATCTTTGGGATTAAAAAAGAATTATGAATCGATTAATCAATATTTTCCTTTGTGGATGTTAGGCCTATAAAGGCCATGTCCTTGATTTCAAAGGACTGTTAGGTGACACAGTAGATAGACCACCAGGCCTGGAGTCAGCACCACTCATCTTCCTGAGTTCAAATTAACCTCAGACACTTACTATGTGATCTTGAACAAGTCAAATAACCCTATTTGCCTCAGTTTCCTCATCAGGAAACTGAACTGGAGAAGGAAATGAAAAATCACTAGAGTATATTTTCCAAGAAAACCCCAAACTCACAAAGAGTTGAACACTACTGAAAACAATTAAACAACCCACTACCACCAACTTAATTACAAGGGACTTACAAATTGTATTAGGAAATAGGACAGAAATGCATGAAATAGTTAACAAAATAAGAAAAGAAAAGAAAAAGCTAAATTATATAATAGAGAATATTTGACAGTAGAGCAGTTGAGAAAGGGATAAAATAATGAAAATTGTTTTTTTTTATTTTATTTTAAACAATTTTATTTTAAACAAAAATGAATCTTTTCTAAATAGATTAATTTGTATATTTAGTAGTAAAAAAAATTAGTTGAGAGGGCATTTAAGGAAGGAATCATCATGGAGGGCCTTAAATCCTAGGCTAAAGCTTTTGGAATTTATCTTCTAAGCAATATTAATCAATAAACATTTATTAAGTGCCTAGTATGTGCTAGGCAATATGCTAAATTCTGAGGGAGTTATTATAGATTTTATAGAATTATATCATTAATGAATGAAAATTCTCCTAGACTGTTGACATTCTGAAAAAGACTTTTTAAATGGGTCATTTTTGTAGTACTGGCAAAGTGAAAACATTGAACTATGGACACTAATTTCCTGTTAGTTATTTGTGTTTTCAAAAGATGATGTCAGAGATAGAAGGACTTGCTGAGATGTATGTCAGCTTCCACATTGCCTCTCAAGACAAACTATTGATTAGCAAATCAGCCCCTTTGTGTTCAAAAAGCAAACCTACAATTGAAGCTAATTTCCAACAACATGCATTTCTAAAAGTCTCAGTTTTAACTCGTCCCATCAGGCAAAATTCTGGAGCAATAGAAATCTCACCACAGGAGCCCTTTCCCAATGATGGATACACATTTTGAAAATCTAACGTTCTTGGAGAACAAGAGTATATTTACAGAGTTGTTACTAATTCCAAAAGTACATGTTGTAAACGATCATAGAGCCCTGTTCTGTTGGGTTCTGAAAAGTACTTGCTTGCTTTAGAGAATATTTATTCATTCCTGCCACTGTGTTACTAGTTGGTGCACAGATATGGACAGTTAGAAATAAAGTCTTAGTGATCAAAAACCATCTGCAATGATTAGGAGCAAATTGTAGTGTGATAAGCTTTCTATTTTCCATGAAGGTGTTTAGGGAGAATGTGCACAACTGAGTATATGTAAAATGATGACATGCAGACTCTACTATTTTTGAACTTAAAAACTTTAGATTGGTTGTCTTCAATATCAGAAAAGTTACTTTAAAAGGGTCAATAAACTTATTTTAGTTGGTCTTAGAAATCAGAATGTAAGTGTAGTATATGACAAAGAGAGGCAGATTTCAGCTCGATATAGAATATTTTCCTGATAGAGTTATTCAATAAAAGAAAGGACCACTTCTATTTCTTCATCAATATTGGGCTTCTCATAAAATTTCCTTCTTCAGATATAGGTTTCACTAAATGACCTCTAAGGAAGCTTCTTGAAAGCTTAATCTTGTGATTTTTTTATATTCTTAGGCCATAGCACAATGAATACCTGGGCTTTAATTAGTGTTTACTGAGTGACTGAAAATGGTCTTGAAAGGCATAGAATAAAATAAAATTCACTAGGGATAAGTGAAAAATCTTAGTTTTGGGTTCAAAATGCCAGCTTCAGAAAGATGAATTCTGAAATGGATCTGATGATTTTAATCAGCTTTAGACTCAATATGAGTTTACCATGATATGGCAGCTAAATGTATACATGCATATTCATTACATGTATACATATACAAATATATATATATGCATGCATACATACATCTATACATCCATGCATATGTATACTTTTCAATTATCAAAAGTAAATGTGTTATTTCTAAAAGGAGGAGAGCAGTAAAACAGAGAGGAATTATGTGTCTTCTTGATATGGGCATTTTCTTCTCCCTGTATGTGACTGTGTATATGTATATATGTGTGTATGTATATATACATACACACATATATTCGTGCGTATAGGTAAATGTATTGTGTATATATGTATATTTACATATACATACATATAATACTTTAAATTTTTGGTAATTGAAAACAAAATTAATGTGTCCTACTCCTATTATTTACATTTAGCAGTGATTACTCTCTAAATAAGTGATTTAATTCTGGACTAACCATGATATTCAGAGAAGGTATGAAGGATGATGTTTTGAATAATAATCTAATAAAGGATAATCTTTTCAGGCAGTAGAAGTCTTGGGATGATTGGTGTTGAGATGGAATGCTCCCCAGGTATATCTTTCAAGTTGGATTCTGTTAAACTATGTGAACATTCCAAAGATCTGTTACTTCAGACCATCTAGTAAGGAAAAAAATGAAGGAGAATGATGGCAGTTCTTCAAACGTCTAGTTTGAGGTTGGGTGTTAACATTCAGGAGATCTCAGAAGGTTTCAATAGCAGGGGTAGCTTTTTAGAATATATCAAATAGTAGAGGATCTTACAATCCCAGATCTGTAGTCTGAGGACTTAAGATAATAGCACGCATGTATAATAATAATAATAATACCTAAGAAGAGAGCAGCTGCTTAACCCCAAGATGATTCACAAATTTTCTCTTTTTATACCGAAAAAAAAAAATGTTAGTCTGAGACAGCTAGGTGGCCAGATAGATAGGACTAAATTCAAATACAGCCTCTTCCTCCTCCTCCTCCTCATCTTAATTTTGTTATATTATGTATCATATGCAATTTAGGTGTATATAATTATCCCTTCCATGTTGCAACTTTCCCCACTGTTTTCAATATATAATAGATTGGCATAAGAAATAAATGGAAATTTGGGGGGAGTTGGGCAGAAACTGAAGATGACAGGTGAAAGCTGGCAGATGACAGACAAAATTTCAAAGCTCAGAAATGCATAAAATATATGTTTAGTATTATATAATATCTACATATCTTATCTTTTAATACCATAATGATTCAGATTCTCTGTATAAAGGGTGTACCCAAAAAATTACATGGATTTTCCAGATTGCAGGAGCACTATACCCCTAACCCTGATGATGTGGAAGAGATAATTATACACATATACATACATACATACACACACACACACACACACAAATACATGTATATATGCACACACACAGACACATACCCATGTATTTATGTGTATACATATGCACATTTATGTGTATATATGTATGCAAACATGCATATATGTATATATAGATATACTTTCATTCCAATAAATTGTACATTTAAACAGAAAATAAGGTATCCTAAAGAGTCTTAACTTTTTTTTTTTATATTGCCAAGGAAGACAGCCAAGAGACTTGTTCCCTAAAGAGCATAATGGAATGTTAGCTAAAAACAGTTTGAAACAGACAGATGAATGCTGAACCAGATAAGAGTAGAGATAGGGGAACTTCAGTGGGATTCAGTTTTTTTTTTTTTTTTTAAAGTACTCTTGCTACCAATATACCAACTGTATATAATGCATGAGAATACACCTTGAGCAAACAAGATACATTCATTTACATTACAGAGGCAGACTGGCCTGGCTGTTGCAAAAATCCTCCTTTGCACAAATATCCTTATCTAGAAGGAAGAGGCAGGATGGTGCAGTGCATAGAGAGCCATCCTCCAAGGAGGGAAAACTTGGGTTTGATTTTTATCACTGACATATCTAAGATTATGAAAATACCACTTAATCTCTTGATGCTTTAAGCATCTCTCCCCAAGACTATAAATTGAAGAAAAGCTACTGGCCTACATTGGTGGAGGGGATATTTTAAATGCTGAGTTTTCTAGACTAAAGAAAGCACAGATCCCTCATCTATGTTTGGCAGAGGACACCAGGCAGCCGCCTCAGAAGACCAAACCTTTGGCTCTATAAATTAAGCCAGACAAACAGTTAATTCCTTGATACTCCCTTCAATGTGATTCCTGATCACCTGTGGATTTTCCAGACTGAATCTATGATCTCTTTTTCTTTCCTATTCAGATTAGCTCTTTAAATTTCATCTTTTCCTGATATCATCCTAACCTAACTTTTCTTTTCCTTGCTTAGTCATAATTTTTTTTTTTTTGCCTCATGTTGAGATTGCTTTTTTCTTACCTGAAGCTTGCTTAATTACCTATATATCTCAGCCTTGTCTCAAGTAGAATGTCACACTAAACCAGGTAACTGTGATTGTGATCTTCCATAAATCCTACCAAACTGGAAAATATTTGGGCATATACTCTGGTAAATATATAACAATTCTCTGTAGAGATGTGTGCCTAGGAGACATTTTTAAGTTTAATATGAATTATTAACATTTTATCCATCACTTTCTTAAGTCTAGACAATCAACAAAGCAATAAACCAAGCCTTGGCTTTTAGTGCTTTATCAATTTCCAATGTATAAAAGCTCACACTGAAAATTTAACAACTGGTCTCATGGGTTCTACCTGAGTCTAGTATACCATTGCCTGTAACTCATTGCCATGCATGGACTAGCTAAAAAGAGCACCAAGTTTAGTAGGAAAAGATAATGAGACTGTTTTTGGGCCTGTTGAGCATGAAGTGATGGTAAGGGTGGAATTCAGATCCTATTACTTAGAGATAAAAGGAATTTCAGAGACAATCTACTCCAACATCTACAGGAACACAAGGAAGTAAAAGTGTCGACAAGTAGTAAGTAACAGAGTTTTTGAAGGAGTTACACCTCTGGCTTTAATTTCCATGTTCTTTCTACTACAAAAGTTTGTCTCCTCAATCTAGATCCCTATTCTTCCAGCTTTCAGTCTAGGATATTCCATGGTTCTGTTACTCTCAAAGCATATATAGGGGAATGGAGTTGAATTCTCCCAACCCTACAAAGGATTTCTTCATATGTAATTATAGCCCCCTCCACTATAATTTAACTTTTATCATTAGATTAGACTTAGATTTATTCGTGAAATATTCTCGAGATAAAAGCCACATTGTAGAGTTGGTGGGCTCTTTAGAAATCAAGATCATTAAGAATTTATTTAAGCATTATTAAGCATTTAAAGAGTCATCTAATGAAATTGAAACTATTTCCACTCATATGAAAGAGTGTTCCAAAATTGATCAGAGAAATGCAAAGTAAGACAACTCTGAGATACCATTATAGACCTGTCAGATTGGCTAAGATGACAGGAAAAAATAATGATGAATACTGGAGGGGATGCAGGAAAACTGGGACATTGATGCATTGTTGGTGGAGTTGTGAACGAATCCAACTATTCTGGAGAGCAATCTGGAATTATGCCCAAAAAGTTATCAAACTGTGCATACCCTTTGATCCAGCAGTGTTATTACTGGGTTTATATCCCAAATAAATACTAAAGAAGGGAAAGGGACCTGTATGTGCCAAAATGTTTGGGGCAACCCTTTTTGTGGTGGCTAGAAGCTGGAAACTGAGTGGATGCCCATCAATTAGAGAATGGTTGGGTAAATTGTGATATATGAATGTTATGGAATATTATTGTTCTGTAAGAAATGACCAACAGGATGACTACAGAGAGGATTGGAGAGACTTACATGAACTGATGCTAAGTGAAATGAGCAGAACCAGGAGATTATTATATACTTCAACAACAATACTATATGATGATCAATTCTGATGGAAGTGGATATCTTCGACAAAGAGAAGAGCTAACTCAATTCCAATTGATCAATGATGATGGACAGAAGTAGCTACACCCAAAGAAGGAACACTGGGAAATGAGTGTAAACTGCATTTTTGTTTTTCTTCCCAGGTTATTTCTACCTTCTGAATCCAATTCTCCCTGTGCAACAAGAGAACTGTTTGGTTCTGCACACATGTATTGTATCTAAGATATACTATAACATATTTAACATGTATAGGACTGCTTGCCATCTAGGGGAGGAGGTGGAGGGAGGGAAGGGAAAAGTCGGAATAGAAGTGAGTGCAAAGGATAATGTTGTAAAAAATAAATTATCCAAGTATATATTCTGTCAATAAAAGGTTATAATAAAAAAAAAATAGAGTCATCTAGTCATCATCTTGTTTTAAGTATAGTAGAAAGAATACTGAATTTGGATTTAAGGAATCTGGGATAAAATTTTACCCCAAATCTGTGAGACTTTCTGTTGTCCAAGTTGCTTCACATCTGAGGTATTAGTTTTTTGTAAAGGCAAAAAATTGGAATAAATGTCTTCTAATGCCTCTTCTAACTATAAATCTGTGATCCTATAACTTAACACAATGCTTCTAAAACTTTTTGATCCCAGCACCCCTTCACACTCTGAAAAGTGACTAAGGAGCCCAAAGAACTTTTTAAAAAGTGGGTTACCTCTATTGATATCATTGTATTAGAAATTAAAATGGATAAATATTTAAAATAGCTATTTGTTGATAATTAAGATAACAAAAAGTAAAGGTATCACAGGTTACCACAAATTATTTTCAAGAAAGGTACTATGTTTTTTAAAATAAAAAAAAAATTAGATGTGATATTGTTTTACATATTTTTGGAAATCTTTTTATTGTCTGACTTGAAAGAAGACATTTTGGATTCTCTTACCTGCTTTTTTTTTGGATTTAATCTATTGCAATATATTGTTTTGGTTGGAGTTTATAAAGATCTGGTCTTCTACAGATATGTAGTGGGGAAAAGGAGGGAGTATTTTAACAGGTAAATATCTCAGTAGAATTAAGAAAGTAATTTTGACTTTTCATACCCCCTAAAATGGTAGAAAGAGGGCCCTCAGAAATCCTCAAACTACATTTTGAGACACATTGCTCAAAAGAAATTAAAGTTCAGAGACATATGCAGTTTGAGGTTAAATTGAAAATGAGTGCTGGTGCCAGGACTACAGTCTATCTGTTCTGTACTTAATTCTAGTCACCAAATAGTTGCTATTATTCATCTCTTGTTATTGTTTTCCAATAGCTTTAAAGTATTTCCCATGTTTCTCCACCTCATATGTTAATGGCCAGGACTCTCTTGCCTAGGAATCTGTTTGATCAGGCCAATAGAATTGTATGGCAAATCAGACTGCTGAATCAATGGACAGCGCTGGCTGGGAGTGAGAGAAGGGGGGAGGATATTTTTTTTTACCGAGGACTAAAAAGCACATGGAGGAGATTTCCAGCTCATAAAAACATACAAATTCTTTATAGGAACCCTAAAGATGCAAAAATCATAAGATGCCAGAGATGGGAGGGGCCCCAAAGGCCATATAGTTCAACCTGTACCTGAGCAGGAATCCTTTTGGCAACATACATATCCAGGAGATTGTCACCCAGTTTTTGCTGAAAAATCTCTAGTGAGAGGGCACTTCATGCAACAGGAGGATAGTGTGCTTGACTGACAGTCAAATCCTGCTTCAGACACTTACTGAATCATTCCAGTCTTGTCCAACTCCTCATGATCCTATTTGGGGTTTTCTTGGCAAAGATATTGACTGGTTTGCCATTTCCTTCTCCAGTTCATTTTACATGTAAAGAAACTGAGGCAAACAGGGTGAAAGGAACTACCCAGATTCTGAGTAAGTGTCAGAGGGTAGATTTGAAATTCAGAGAGATGAGTTTACCTGACTTTAATCCCAGTGCTCTCCACTGCTTTATTTAGACACTTAAGAGGTATGTATTAGCAAGATTACCTAGCATTATTTTGCCTAGGATACATCATAAAAACTCTTATTTTCAATTTCCTCATATATCAAATAGGGATAAAAAGAATGACTACCTTAAAATTTTTCTGAGAGGATAAAATTAGATATGTATTCAGTCAATTAGCATTTATTATATGCCAGGCACTATTTAATCAGTGGGGATATAAAAAAGCAAAACCACAAAAACAAAAAACAAACAAATAGAAAACCAAAATAGTCCTTAATCTCAGTCAAATTGTTGTGCCATGGTACTCTTTTAATGTCCTGGCCCAGTTTCCCTAATTGTCCTATTTAGTTATTCTGCCTCAGGTTATATTCATTCCCTCTTAATATTTGATAGGATAAAGGTCTTTATCCATTTTAGACATCATTAGAATATCAGGATCCTCTCTAGTACCTCCCATTATGTCATCCTAGGTCCCTCCCCCCATTAGGTCATCCCCATTCAGGTATCTCTCCAATTAGGTCATTGTTCTTGTTACCCTATAAAAGATTCTTATATCTGACATTCACTGCTGGATTCTTTGAGAAGATAGTCTCATTCAGCCCTGGGACCAAACCATGGATCCATTTGGTCCCAGTAAATCTCTCCCATTTAATAAATTATTAAATACTCTCTAATCTCTATCTTGCTCAGTTTCTCCAGCATTACAAAATGAAGGAAACAACATGCATACTATGAGATATATAGAACATCAATTCAGGAAGAAGTCTCAGAGATAAGACACTAGCATTAATGGGGATTAGGAAAGGCTTCCTGCAAAATGAATGACTTTAGGTTAGACTTGAAAGAAGGGAGGAAGTGTGGATGAAGAGAGAGCATTCTAGGAATGGGAAAATAAATGCCCTGTGCTAAAGAACAGGAAGGAAGGAAGGAACATAGATTTCAGAGTATTGGAAGGGAATGGGGTATAAGAAGACTAGAAAGGTAGGAAGGGCCAAGATATGAAGGACTCTAAAAATATAAAGTTTTTTATTAATCTTAATGTGCTAGATATATGTAAACTACCATATAAAATAGAGATATATGTCTATACACGCAAATAGATAGATGGAGGAAAAATTATACACACATAATCAATCTGATAATATAAAAATATAAATATATATACCTTATTTCATGTTTATATATGCATATATTACATATGTCTATATATACTGCTATATATATTATATATATAGGTAAAATATACATTTGATATGAATGTATATATATATATATATACATATATGCTAATCATGATACACATGTGTAAATGGATACATATATACTACTTTACCTATCTTATCTCATTTGATATATATACATATATACATACAAATATACATACTCTTACCTATCTAATCTCATGTGTATATACACATTGCATGTGTATATGTATAGACATATGTATATACTACATGAATGTGTATACAAATGTATGTATACACACATGCATATATATTAAGCTTATTTTGTGTGTGCATCTATGTACATATATGCATACACATGTATATGTTTGTACATACATAGACATGTTTTATCTACCTTATCTCATTTGATCCTTATAACAGACCTATGACTTATCACAGGTCAGTTAAGCTGTTAACAAATCTTTATTTATTTGTTAAGAGCTGTGGTTTATTTGTTTATTAAAACCTGAAAAAAAATTCAGATGTCAAAATGCTATACTTATTGCTTTTGTTGTTGTTTGTTTTTGCTGAGGCAATTGGTGTTAAGTGACTTGCCCAGGGTCCCACAGCTAGGAAGTGTTAAGTGTCTGAGATTAGATTTGAACTCATGGCCTCTTGACTTCAGGGCTGGTGCTCTATCCATCACACTACCTAGCTGCCCCTAAATAGTATACTTATTAGAACTAAAATCTTTTTATACTTCCCATGACTGATAGCCAACCAGGTAGTGTATCCAGTTCCTTCTTGTTATAACCTGTCTGGAGCTCAAACTTCTTTAGTTGGAGGCAGCATCACATTTCTGTGACCCAACCTCTAGTTCCAATCCTAAGACTAGTGAAGCTTATCTCTCTATCCCTGATTTAGGGATTTAGATCAAGAAAGGTCTATCTTGTTAAAACCAGAAAGCTGCCTGCTAACCCAGATCCCCTAACTTGTTGGGTTCTACTTTTCTAGGATCCATAGTTCTGCCTAGAACCAAATCAGGAAGGGTGTGGGGATGAACAAGGAATTGATGAATAATTATGGTATTTCTAAAAATAACTAAGAAGGCAGGTTCCTAATATGATAGGTTGTGGAAATATAATTACCTCTGCTTTGTAGATGAAGAAATTGAGGTTAAATCAAATGAGTTGATCAAGATCATACAGCTATTAAATGGTAGAGCGGGGCATTGAACCCAAGCCATTTGGTTTTGTACTAAAAAGTCATATTATGACAACTCACATATACATTGGTTTCTATTTTTCAAGCCTAAAACCAGGATTCAAGAATTATAAAGACAAATCTTCCTGTCACATTCTCTCCAGCTTCCATTCTCATTCCTTTTCCAATGCAACACATTTATTGTTTACACCAGTCAAAAGCAATCAGTTTATGCTTTTCTTCAATTGCCTTTTTTTCTAGGAACTCATCACTGCCTGGTATATTGGGTTCCTGACCCTGATCCTTTCCTCATTTCTTGTCTACCTGGTGGAGAAAGATGTGCCTGAGATCGATGCTCAAGGAATGGAGACAAAAGAAGAATTTGAGACTTATGCTGATGCTCTCTGGTGGGGTCTGGTCAGTCACAGCCCATACAGCTTCTCTGAGATTAGCCATGGGGCAGATGATGAAAGAAACATGGTGGTTGAAATCAAGAGAAGATGGTATGGGAGTGGGTTGCCTTTTTGTTTCCCTCGATGCAGCTAAAATCAACCATTACCTCATACTATAAATGCAGCATCTTTAATAGGAAAAGACATTGCCACTGCCCACTGTCATCAGTAAGGCATGTGTTGTGTGGCCTTCCAGCTATGAGGAAGATTTTACATTAACATCTGAACATCTTTATGATCGAGGATGTGTGTTTGTAAGAAGCTGTTGTTTAATAGAAAACATGGTAGACCTAAAGTCAAAAAATCTGTGTATTTCATTTAGCCGTGTGATCTTGGACAAGTCACATCATTTCTCCAATGATAAAATCAGGCTCATAATACACAGCTTTCTGTATAGAGGTTGTTGTGAGTAAAGGAGTCTATAAACCCCAAAGTATTAGGTGAATGTGAGCTTTTATTATAGTTTCACAGATTGGCAGAGATAATAGATCTGAAAGCTAGATGCAAATAGAGGAAGATCATAGGCACAGAAATTTAAAGCTGGAAGACCCTTCAGAGTCTCTCTAGTCCAATTCTATCATTTTACAGTTAAGGAACCAAATTCAGGGGGATTATGACTTACAGTCAAGAATACAGTAGGTGTCAGAGGTAGGATTTGAATCCAGTTTCCCCGCCACAAGATCACCCAGTGTTGTTGATGTATATTCAGAGGTCCTGGAAAAGAGAGGATTGATGAACTATTAACTGAACTTGTAAATGGTGTCATGAATAATAGAGAGAGAATGAAAATAATATTTCTATAACTCATGTTTCTATAGCCCTTTCTTCATAATCTCGTGAGGCAGTAGGCAGTGTAGAATTATGACTTCCAATTTATATTCAAGGTAACTCAGGCTCAGAAAAGATATAAAGATAATATGAGGTGTTAGGGTCAGGGCTCACAACAATTTTGGGCAAATTAAATAACTTTTTGTTCCCTGAACTCTCCATGCTTTCCATATGCATTGCTATAGGTTATCCTCATTCCTAAAAGGCACACCTTCCTCATTTCTCCTTGTCCAAAGCTTCTTTTCTTATCATTTAAGGGTCAATTCAGGGACTACCACCCCTGTGAAGACTTCTCTGATGCCTTTCCCCACCCCAAGCAATTCTCAGTTGAAAATATTGTTTCTCCTCTTTTATAGAATTAATTATTTGAATTTTTCTTTTGCTTCCATCAGCCTCATATTAGATCTACCCATATATATGTTTTAGCCCAGGAGTTGCTACAAACTCCTCAAAGACAAAAACCGTGTAATTTTCTACCTTAGTATCCCTTGGTCCCCCAGAATAGTGACTCACATGTAATAGATAAGTAGATTTTTGCTGAATCGAGGAGTTGGCATTTTTGCTGAACCTTTAGGATTATGTAGGTTAAAGCTCAGGGAAAATAGCATTTAAGTTGGGAGGAACAGTATGAGAAAAGGTAGGGAAATGGGAAAATGTAGAATATTCTTGAGGAAGAGCAAGTTGGCATTTTGGCTGGAGCATAGACTACAGGAAGGAAGAAAAAAAGTAATCAGGACTTTTTTGTGTTCTAAAAAATCTACTATAAGTTATTGATTTGGAACTTGAAATGCATTCTTTCATAGAAATAGAGTTATATATAGTTGTTAATTTCAAAGCCCAAGCATAATGGAGTTAGAATCATAGAATATCATCAAAGATCATCTTTTCCAATCTTTATCTAAACAGGCATCTCTTCACTGACAAATGGTCCCTGACAGAGAGCTAACCACTTAGCAAAGTAATGCTTTCCATTTTTGGTACTTTAAATACTCGTGTGCATGTGTAAACACATGTACACCCACATGCACACCACTAATGAACATTTGTCAAAGCATGAAAATAATAGTATATCACATCTATATAGCATCCTAAGGCTTATAAGAATTTTCCTCACAAAGGAGCTTTGAATCCACTTTAGAACAAAACTGAGGTTCAGAGAACTTCATTTTCTCCCTCATGTTCACACAGCTAATAAGTATTAAAAGTTGTATTTGTTATATTTATTGTGTTGATATCCTGACTTCAACTCCAACATTTGACTAGACCAATGTTTTTCAAGAATCCTTGGTGGTCCCCAAGACCTATTGCTAGAGTTCAGGAAATCAAAACTATTTTCAAGATAATAGATAATAAGCTGTTTTAATTTCTAATCTGGTAAATTTTGATAATTATGGCCCATAACTCTAATGAGTTTTGTTGCAAATCAATTGGCATCTGCATATAGATGTGTATATTATATGTCTCTCCATAATATGTATCACATATAGTGTTATATTTATTATATTGTGTATGCATTTTTTTCCTGTTGTTATGATGGTGATTTTCATCAATGTAGAGGAAAATGGATAAAAATCACCAATTGGTCTATAATTGATAAAATTTTAGAGTTGCCTGCTTCCCTGAGAGATAAAATCAATGGCCTCGAGTTATTCAGACAGTATGTATCAGTTAAGACTTGAAGCCAGGTCTTCTTGATTCCAATGCTATACCATTCTTTCTATTCTGCTTCTCATACCACACTGCACTGTAGTCACATACATATCCACATATGCAATCTATTTATTTGGAGAGAGAGAGAGAGAGAGAGAGAGAGAGAGAGAGAGAAAAGAAGTAGAAAGGAGATTGTCCAAGGTAAAGACCAAAGACTGAAATGGCTTAGTTGGCTTTGGGAGTATATGTCAATCTGTTCATAGTCTTAAAAAGGGAAATGTTGATCTAGATACACATACACACATACGTGTGTGTGTATATATATATACACACAATTTTTTATCATATTATATATATTCATATACCTGTATACACATATATTTATTCTTATATATGCATATATGTAGGAAATAGGATCTAATTAAATAGTTCCAATAAAATTAAACAGTATATTATCATTTTCAAGTAGGAACCCTGTTCTGAGATCTTCTAGGTATCATGCCATGTTTTTCTTCTTTTTTTAATAGAGACAACAGATGAATGAATATATATGTTTAAAACACTGTCTGTTCTGGTATCTACCAGGTCATCTATCTAATATCTGTTTAAACAGATTTAAGTGCCAGCACTTACACAGACCTGGGTGGAAGTGGAGTTTAGAAGGATCAGCTTAAGTTTATCTTCCCTGTTCTGTAATATGACAGAATTGTTCTTTGTACAGATTACTCTGGCAACCATTGGTTATGGAGACAAGACCCCCAAAACCTGGGAAGGCCGTCTGATTGCAGCCACCTTTTCCCTAATTGGAGTCTCATTTTTTGCTCTTCCAGCTGTAAGTATCATTATAATTGTGAAGTTGTGGTTGTAGAACACTTTATAAAGACTGTGCTCATTTATGCTCATGAGCATAATATGATGCTCATATTAACCTGAAAGGCCAATAATTCAAGGATTTATTTTACAGATGAGGAAACCAAACCTTAGGGAAATTAAAACACTTAGGCAAGATCACAAAATGAGTTAGTGGCAACTACTGTATTAAAACCTTGGGTGCTTGCTATGTTGTTCCCAATGCTGGCATACTAAAAGTAAACTTATAGCAGGTGACCAAATTTATTTTGGTAAAATAGGAAGAAAGATTTTCATCAGAGAAAGCTGGGGAAGTGGAGCCATGACAGGTTTGTCTGAGCAGAGATACAAGTAATAGAGAAGATGGTCTGGTCAAGAATAAATAGTTTTCAAGATTTAAAGAGATGATAATCCCCTGTACTCTGTCCTCATCAAACTATATCTGCAGGATTGTGTTGAGTTTTGAGCGTCATATCTAAGGAAAGACATTGAATGGAGGTGGAGGGGAGTGACAATATTCTAAGGAAGGTAGTCAGCACAGTGTATGATTCTGAGTTCTGAATTATAAAATTTGAAAGGATCATCTAATAGTCAACACACACATATGCATATACACACATTTTACAGATTAGGAAACTGAGGACAAAAGAAATCAAAAGACTTGGTCAAAAAACACACAATTAACAGTTGATCATAGATTTGAAGTCTGACATTTTGTTTTGCTATTTTCTTGACTAGAAAATAGATAATGCAGCCCTTGGAAAGATTGTGGATTAAGGATCCAATAAACTCATTCACTCCAAGGTATAAACAATTGATTAAATACAATTCACTTCACTCAAGTCCTCCTATTACACTGTTGTAGTATGTATACACCCTGGATTCTCAAAGATCATGTTAGTATACTATAGCCTTCAGCCAGTCCTTTCAAAAATGGAAAGGCTTTGAATATGGAACCAATGATAGAGGTTATGTCTGCCCTTTGAGTATAAACTTAATTAAATTTGGAGAGACTCATCACAATATTGGTTATTGTGTCAGATTGAATGAATGTTATAGCCATAGCAAATTCCAATTACTACCTACTAAGTTAGATAAGGGATTCAATTTACATTGATGGAAGATACTCCCATTACTGAATCCACATATCCCTGAAATATTGGGAAAAAACTTACAATGTAATTTCTTCTTAGGAGCATTTTATTTTAACTTAAAAAGAAAGCACTAATTAAAAAAAATGAATTTCTAATGGTGGAATTCTGGCTAGTAGTAAGCCATTGAAAAGAAAGAGAAAGATCATTCAAGGCTTAGGAAATAGCCAAAGAAAATGGCTGGAGTTGACAGATGGAGTGACTAGTGTCACTGGACTGAAGAATACATGTCAGAAACTAAGATATAAGAAAACTGGGAATGTAGGATGGGGTTAAGTTATAAAGGGTTTTGAACTCCAAATAGAGGATTTTGCATTTGTTCCTGGAGACAAAAGGAGAGCCACTGGAATTTAAAAAAATGGGAGCTTTATGGATTTGAGTGTGGTATTACTCTCAACAGTAATACAGAAAGGAGACATGGAGAATTTAGGGGAAAATATAATGAGTTCTGTTTTGAACATATTGAGTATAAGATGTTTAATGGACATCCAGTTTGAGGTGTCTGAAAGGTGGTTGGAGATACAAGATCGTATCTTATTTAAGATAGATTTAAGAATCATCAGCATAGAGATGATAATTAAATCTAGGGGAGGTGATGATATCCTGAGTGAAACAGTGTAGAGAGAGAAGAGAAAAGAGTCCAGGACAGAACCCTGATAGATGTGTATGATTAGAGGGTGGGATCTGGAGGATTCAGCAAAAGAGATAGAAAAAAAGCAATCAGACAAATAGGAGAACCAGGAAACAGTGAAGTCTCAAAACCCAGATGGAAGAGAGAATCAAGGAAAAGTAAGTGATCAACGTTGTAGAAAGCTTCAGAGAAATCAAGGTGAATGAGCATTAAGAAAAAGCCTGTGGAATTGGCAACTAAAAGATCATCAGTAACTTTTGAGAGAGCAGTTTCAGTGGAATGATACCAGTGAAAGCCGGATTTCAAGGGTTTAAGAAATGAGAGGATAGAGTAGAGATACCTGTTGTAGATAGTCTTTTTAGCTATAAAAGGATCATAGTTAGCAAGGATGAAGGGATCCAGTGATGTCTTTTTTCAGGATAGGAGAGACAGGCATATTTGTAGACAATAGAGGGGAGAGAGAGAGAGAAAGAAACAGAGAGAGACAGAGAGACAAAGAGAGATAGAGAGACTGAGACAGAGACAGATAGAGAAACAGAGAGAGACAGAGATTGAAAAAGTGGAGAATGATAGAAAGAGCAATATGTTATAGAAGGGATGAAATGTGATCACTTGAACAAGTAGAAGGGTTAGGCTTGACTTAAGGAGGAAAGTCACTTCATCATGTAAGACAGAAGTGAAAGTTTTAATGGCAGAAAGTACCTGAGTTATAGAAGGTGAAGAGAAGGGAAGAAGAGTGAGCTTATGGCAAGTGACCTAATTTCTTTTTGTAAAATAGGGGACAAGGTTCTCAGCATCGAGAGTTGGGGAGATGGAGCTATAGGAGGTTCGAGGAGGAAAGTTTGGAAGAGTCACTATGGAGAGTGATATAGTGAATTGATAAGGAAAGTGTAGTAGGATAGCCTGGGCCAGTTAAGGCTGTGTAATATAAATTTATAGTGAATCCAATCAGAAGTAATTCAAGACTGAAGTTTGACAGGACGTAGCAATATGATAAGGAGTCTAAGGATTCTAGAGAGAAAGACAGTGTAGAGGTGAATTAGTTAACCAAGGAATCACTGTGGAAGAAAAAGAAAGAAAAGCTAGTACAACAGAGATGTCCTGGGAGACAATTATAGTCAAGGGTTTGGAGGTCACAGTGTAAATGAAGAATAGGATTATGTAATGAAAGGCAGAGGGAAAAGTGAAAAGCCAATATATTATTACTGGATAAGAGAATTTCAGAATTCTTGAACATGGAGGTGATATATCTGTAGGAGATGGCAAAATCAAAATATCTGATTTTTTGTGTATGGCTGAGGTAGAGTTGAGAAGTAGCTCAAAAGGTTATGGTAAGGGGAGTGGATAAGCAGGAAAAGGAGGAATTGAGAGGTTAGAGTGAGGGAGAATTAAGATGTAGGTTGAAATCCCCTGGTATAATAACAACAACAACAACAACAACAAAATAAAGCCTAGAGTGTAAAAAGAACTGTTAAAGTTCTCTGTCTTTCTGTTCCTCTCTCTATTGTCTTTCTCCATAGCTGTCTCTGACTCTTTCTTCTCTTTCTTTTTTTCCTCCCTTGAAGCAAAAATACTTGGTATTTATTTTGCCTATATGTTCTATTTCCTTCTTGACGAGCATGTAGTCCTCATCCCTTGCCATTAGAATATATTTTTTTTAAATTAAGAACTGATTCACTTTTATTTCTATCTTCCCCATCACCTAGAACAGTGGTAGCACAGTGCTTAACTAAGTATTCATCATTTTGAATTGAATTCTTACTCTTTTGAACATATCTTTTCCTCTCCATTTTCCTTACTGACATCAGTATCTTTTTAATGCATTTCTCTAATCTGTGCTATGTTGCAGAGGCTATGTTGTTTCTCTGGTCTTTCACACTTTCAGAGATGAAAATCACCTCAAACATCTACCATTTTTAAAATTCTGCAATTGTATAGATGAGAAAACTAAAATCAAATAGGTTATTTGTCTAAAGTTGCATAGGTAAAATGGAGGAAAGGATCCATGGTTTCAAGCTCACTGTTTTTTGGATTGTTGTTTTTGGTTTAGTTTTAGTTCATCCATACTTATAGTGAGGGGGCTGGACAAGATGATCTCTTAGTTTCTTCTCTAATTCTAAAATTCTACAACTTTAGGTCTAAAAAAGATTAGCAGTCAAATTTCATTTGCTTCATATGGTCTACTATAATAAAACTTTCTTAAAACAATATTTAGGGAAACAGACAAACTCTTTAAGAAGGATTTCATGTACATTCAGTTTGAGAATTTTTTGATTACATTATCTATGTTTGTCATAATGAGGAACCCAGAAGCTTGATGTGTGCTCACTACTTTCAAGTGCATAATCAGTTTGAAGAAACAAGATACAGGAAACACAAATTTTCTATTTAATGATAAGTGTTTAATTAAGTGTTTGCTATATGTCAGGCACTGTACTATAGACCTAAAGTCAAGCATTAATTCTGGATCTGGTTCTGATATTGATAATACCTCTTTGATGGTGATCAAGTTGCTAAATATCCCCATGTCTCAGTTTCTTCATCTGTTAAATAAGAAGGCTGGACTAAAAGATCTCTGCTTCAGTGCTAAATCATATGAAAGAATATACAAAATGATGCTTTTTTTCAAAGAGGTTTCACCAGGAATGAAGAGGTGAACATAAGTAGTTGACAAATTATAAAATCACAAAATCTCTGATCTGCAAGGGACCTTACTAATTATTAAGTCCAACTAGTTCCTGAGGGGAGAAAAAAATCTTTCTATAACATGACTGACAAGAGATCCTTCAATGTTTGATTTAAGATATCTATTCTCTATTCAGGTATCTTTGGACCACTCAAATTGTTTGGATGTTTTTCTTGATATCAAGTCTCAGTTAGCCTCTTAACAATTTCTACCCATTGTCCCTAGTTTTATAAGAGACCAAACAAAATAAGATTAAGTTCTCCTCTTTACAATAATAGTAGCTACTATGAGGTTGGTATAGCACTTATGCTATTTCATTTTATCCTCACATATTTCTGGGAAATAGGTACTATTATTCCCATTTAATAGATGTTGAAATTGGGGCACAGAAAGGTTAAAATAAATTGCCCAAAAGCCTACAGCAAATAAACATTTTAGGCAGCATTTAAATTCAACTCTTCCTGACTCTAGGATCAGCACTCTCTCCAATATTACAAACTGTTGTCTCTAATGATAGCTTATCATAAAAAAGAGTTGTCAATCCTCTCGAAGTCTTCTCTTCTCCAAGTTAAAAATTTCCAGTTACTTCAACCAACCAACTGATAAATCAATCAACAAGCATTCCTCAAATATTCAATATGTGCCAAACATTGAGCTGACACATATCCAATCCCCATATTGCATGAATGTAGGATTTATTTTGTTTTGTTTTAGCTTTTCTTTCTAGGTAACTCTCCTCTATCCTTTCTAAAATAAAATAGACTACTTAGTACTGAATTCAATATATCTGGTATGGTGTTACCAAGGCAGAATATAATGGGATTATCATTTCCTTGTTCCTGAATACTCTGTCTCTTTCCATGTAACCAAAGAATCCAATGACTTTCTTGGCATTTATCTCAGTATTGACTCTTTTAGCGCTTGTGATTCACTAAAATTTCCATGTATTTTTGGTGGAACTACTATGTAGCCATACTTTGTCCTTTGTTCTTCTTGAACTTCATATTTATCCAAATTAAATCATTAAACTGCCCAATATTCTAGCTTGCCAAGATCTTTTTAAAATTATGACCTTTTCATCCATTGTGCTAGTGATCCTTCCCAGCTTTTTGCCATCTGCAAAGTTGATAACTATGTTCTTTATGCCAAATTATTGATAAAAATGTTAAATGACCCAAGGCTGAACACAAATCCTGGAGGTACTACACTGGAGACTTCCTTCTAAGTTTGCACCAAATCTTAAATGACTGCTTTGTCCATTCAGCCTATTCTGAAAGTATCTTATTATGTTATTGCCTGGTCCATATTTCTTTATATGTTTTATACTGTGACATGCTTTGCTAAAATCTAGGTAAATGATATCAGTAGTATCCCTCTGATTTACTACTTCAGTAACTTTACTAAAAGAAAGAACACAGAACTGGTCTGGAATAACTTTTTCTTTATGAAGCTATTCTGCCTCTTTGTGACCCCTGATTTCTTTTCTAAATGATCATTATCTCTTTAAAAACATAACAAAAACACATTGTGTAATTTTGCCAGCAATCATAGTCAAGATAAAGGGACCATAGTTGGCCAGTCCTATTTTCTATCTTTTGGAAAACTGGAGCAATATTTGCCCTTTTCCAACTTGCTGCTATCCTGTTATGCCTCTTTCTTTCTTCACAAATTAAAATATGAACAGTGTAAAGTTAAGGTCCAAAATTCCATGAGAGACTCAAGGAAGGGAAGACTCAAGAGGGAAGGGAACATCTGGAAAGAATGAATATCATGGAATTGACCACAGAGCTAATGCCATGAGTTTCAGGATTATCTCAGATGATGAAGAGATGACAGAGAATGGAACAAGAAAGGATTCCTTCTTTTTCTCCCAGGTCTACCATATTCCCAAACAAATATGTCTAAAGTCATTGCATAGAAATGAATCTATTTCTTCCTCTACTTTAGGTAAGATATGGTAGATGATTAAATGCCAAAATAAATATATGTTAAACAGTCATTCTTCCTAATGCACTCATAAGTGAGGAGCAAATACATGACTTCCTTTGAATCTTTTTGTTCATCTGGGGACATATCTTCTATAGAGTGTCCTAGTACTCTAGGGCTCTAAACTGAAAATAACAAAAGGAACACTGGATTTTGAACCAGAAGAACCGGGTTCAAGTCCCATTCTGCCATGTAATATTTAGGCAAGTAAACCTTGTCCCTCTAGGTATCTTAGTTTCCTCATTTATAGAATGAAAGGATTGACTAGATGACTATTGATTCCTTCAACATTAAGACTATTTCTGATCCTTTTTAATATTCACAATTATATAGTATATTAAGGATTGCAATTGTCTAGGGCACTATTATTGACATTCTTGGCTGATAGAGTGATAGACATGAAGTTAGGAAGGCAAATCCTGCTTTAGACAATTACTAGCTCTGCGAGTAGCTATGTGATCTAGGGCAAGTCATCTAATCTCTGTCAGCCTCAGTTTCCTCAATTTTATAATTTGAATAATAATAGCTTACTTACCTCCCAGTTCAGGGTTGCTGTGTGGATAAAGTAATATCTGTAAAGTATTTTCAACCCTCAAGGTGCTATATAAACAATATTATTATTATTATTATTATGGATTTATGAATATAAATCCATGTTATATGCATTCAGTAAATTCCTATTATATTCCAGGAACTGTGTTCAGTGTTGGAAATACAAAGTCAAAGAAAACAGAATGATTGTCCAGAGTGTCCAGGGATCTATTCTAATTGTTTTTGTCAATATTCCTTTTAATCAGGGAATTCTTGGATCAGGGCTGGCTCTCAAGGTACAAGAACAACATCGACAGAAACATTTTGAGAAAAGAAGGAAACCAGCAGCTGAACTCATACAGGTTTGTTTTCCCTGACTTTCTGATTATAAAGATGTGAGCTAAAATTTTAGATGATACAATGCTATTATTCATATATATATATATATATATATATATATATATAATATATTCTCTCTCTCTCTCTGTCTCTCTCTCTCTCTCTCTCTCTCTGTCTCTTTCTCTCTCTCTTTTCTTTTCTCTTCCCCCTTACTCTCTCTAGCCTGTCTCTTTCTCTATCTCTTTCCTTTTCTCTTCCCCCTTACTCTTTCTCTGTATGAATGTAATTACATATGTCAGTATTAGTGGCTAACTCCCATAACTTTTGTTATAAGCATGTCCAAGAGTATAGAGAACTTGGAGTATATCATTAAAAATTCAGTTGTCCCTAATAATGTGTCACAGATTTTTTTAAATTACCTTGTTATTTGATAGCTGCTGAACCTGAGACTTCAGATAGCTGCTACTTAATCCAGTATACAAATCTCTTTCCAGTATGTTTAACATAAGCAAACACAGCATGATTCTAAAGGGGAAAGCTACACAGGGAAGCAGATTCCCTAGAGCTTTACTGCTCTTGCACAGAGATTTTTCACAGGACTCTCTGGCTTTCCTTATTTTCAACTGATGCAGCTTTACAAATCCAGTTTCAGTACCATTTTGGGGAGCAGTGTGACCCATAGGTCTGGACTTACTCTGCTTTTTTTTTCTAGTCCTTTGGCCAATAGAGTAGAAGAGAAGCTGATGGCTTCTTTAGAACTTTTGGCAACAGCTGCTCTTCCCACCCTTGAATTCATTATCTTCCCTAATTGTGGCAAGTAACTCTGCATCCATGTGTATATGAAGTATGTAGATAGGTAGCTAGCTAGCTAGACAGACAGCTAGATGTTCAGATAGATAAATAGATACATACATACATACATACATAGATGGATGGATGGATGGGTGGATGGAGATTTATAAGTACTTATGATGTATCAGGCCCTGTACCATGTGCTGAAAATACAGAATCAAGAAAGCAAGACTCCCTATTTTCTAAGAGTTTACATTCTAATTAAGAGAAGCGATCTAGGCAGTGGAGATTGGGGAAAGAAAGGGAGGAAAGGAAGATGGAAAGCAATAAGAATATCAGCATGAGGACAAGATAGCCAAAGTGATATTTGAACAGATCAGAGAGTGAGCTGCAAGTAAAATGAGTAGTTCCTGAAGACAGATGCCCCATATAGCAAACAGAATAAGCTTGAAGTTAGAAGACTGTCCATCACTGGCACTCTGATGCTTAGAAAGGAAAAGGAAAAAATTAGGTCAATTATAGAAGTCATCTACTGTAGCTCATTTCCCATTTAATTCTTTTGACCTGGGCTTAATTTCATTTTATATGAGAAGTCTACTTTAGTATTAAAGGAGCACTTTAAAATATAATAAAAACCACTTCCTTATGAGTGGAATTCTCACAGTCTCCCCATATTTAATTCAGATGAACCTGTGAAGTGTTGGCAAATGTTGCAGACATGTGAAAGTTTTAAACATCCCAAAACTTTTTGAACAAAGAACGTGGCTTTCCCACTACAATGTATTATGAAAAGAATTTCTTACATTTCCACTAGGGGGTGCTCCTTCCTTTGAAAGTAATTATGGGGTGGACAGGGTATAAAATCTTTGGAAAGAAAGCTTTTTTATCACAGTTTGGATCAGGAAAAAGCAGAGTAGAACTTGATTATATTCAATCTTCTAGTGATCAAGTTAAAGCATTACATCACTTCTCCCCCTGTCTTTGAGTTTCTTTTAGAACTCACTTTGCTGAATTAAAATTTGTTTAAGAATCACAATTGTTTAAGTAATCAATTAAGAAGCCTTTATAATTGAATTTTTGACAAGCACATAGTGTTGAAACTACACAGATCATCTAGTCTAACTGTGTTGTACAGATGGGGAAACTGAGGCCATGAGGAGTGAAAGCCTTTCCTGAGGCTACATGACTAGTTAAGTCACAAGCTGGGAAACATATTGTGCATAGGAGATTACCAGTGGAAGTTAGGAACTCCTGGATTTGCGTCTTGCCTATGATGCTAGCTCTGGGACCAACATGGAGAAGTCATTTCATTGTATATTGCCTCCAAGGTAGAGATGTCAAACACTGCAGGCCACAAGCCCACCCCATAATCAAGCCAAACTAAATTAAAATATAATTTGGAAATATTTTACAAAATACAGTTAAACACAGATAATATTAAGATGTGATTTTCTAACTCAATATTTGACCCATAGAGATCCTTTTGTATGACCTAGTGGTCCTTATTCCTATTTGAATTTGACCCCATGGCTTTCAGGGTACATATGATCTATATAAGTCATCATTCTGCATTGGTAAAAAAAATTTCTATATTGAGATTTTCCCACACTGGTGAAAAAGACTATTGGATTTTAGTATTAGAAATGGTATGGACTTTAGAGTTCCTTGTATCCAAACCCATCAACTTACAAATAAGGAAACTGAGGCACAAAATTGTGACTTTTATAAGATTGTACAGATTATCAGGTTCAAAACTGGATTCTGTGATTTCAATTCTGGTATTCTTTCTGTTGCACCATGTTGAGAAGCCATGCCATATGAATATCAGATGCTTGAGAATAGAGGACACATGAAAACTGTCTTCAAATATTTAAAGGGTAGCTATATGGCTCAGCAGATAAATCTCTGAGCTTAGGATCAGGAAGACTCATCTTTCTGAGTTCAAATGTGACCCCAGACACTTACTTGATTATGTGATCCTGGGCAGCTCATTTTGCAGATGAGGAAACTCAGTCAGACAGGGTGAGTTTGCCTGAGTTTCCTTATCTGCAAAATGAGCTAGAGAAAGAATGATAAATCTCTCCAATGAATTTGCCAAGAAAATGAAATAGAGATTCAGACACAACTGAAATGACCAAATAAATACAATAAAAATAACACAGGGAAGAAGCATTAAGTTTGTTCTGCTTTGTACTAGCGAGCAGATTCAGGAACCAAGGGTGGAAGTTTCAATTGCACCTGTTTACATTTCAGCTTACTGTAAGAGGTCAAGTTAACAAACATTTAAAAAATATTTATGGCAGGCACTGTACCAAGCACTGGAGATGGAAAAAAAGGCCAAATAACATAACCCTTGCCCTCCTTGAGGGCACCACATTCAAATGGGGGAGATAATATGCAAACAGCTATGTACATATAAGATATATACAGAGTAAATGGGAAACAACAAACTGGAAGTTCAAACATCCAAAAGTGGAAAAGCCTGACTCTGGGGGGACTAGCTTCCTTCTCACTGGATGTCTTTAAGTATGAGCTAGATGGTCACTGTGGGAAGGGAGAAAAGAAGGGAATAAGTATTAATTGAGGAGGTAATTTTGCACCATTACTCTATTCCAATTAGTATTAATCAATTTGACAGAATCATATTAAAATTCTGTATATAAGCTCCAGAGCTGTGAGTTGCAAATTCTAAATTCACTAGCTTAACTATCAGAAGTTAACGAAAAGTCCTCTATCCTTATTTTGTCTTGTGATGATGACCAAGTCCAACTTGACAGAGGTGACAACTACATGAAAAGTCCCACAAACATTTTTGTATCTCTGGACCAATCACTTGTCCAATAGAACAGATGACCATCATATGACAACTTAGGTCATTGACTGTGATAGCTGGTACCATTTCCTCCTGCCCAAATTAAGGAGAAACCTGTCTATCTTATGTGAAGATATTCCTTGCTTCACCCAACTTGTGACCCTGTTGATATATTATTTTGCTTATTCAGTGGAGTTATTCTGTATTTAGTATAGCTTTTCTGGAATGAGTGGTCACATAGCCCAATAAAAATAGGTCCCTGGAAGGATGAGGCATCTCAGATCAGAAGGAAGATATGAGGTCCACTTCAGTAGAGAGAACCATGAATCCTTTAATTAAGTGCCATTGGCTCAGACCTCTATCTATGTCTTCTTTTATTTTAAGTGATATAATTTTAATCTCCACACTACTATCTATCAAACCTTGTGTTAAATTCTTCACAGATATTAACTCATTTAATACTCACTTCAGAAACTTTGTTGTTCTCCTATCTTCTCCCTATTCCTTTTTCAGGCTGCCTGGAGGTATTATGCAACCAATCCCAACAGGATTGATCTCGTAGCTACCTGGAGATTTTATGAATCCATCGTTTCTTTTCCATATTTCAGGCAAGTGGCATTTATTTTCCCCCTTGAATTTATAGTGCATGACACATTTCTCTGATGCTTATAGACTTTGTTTTGATTCATGGCTTAACCAACTTCCTTTTGGCATTTCATTAAGTGTATATTGATCTCTGAATGGTTGAGAAGGTTAGAAAAAGGTTTAATATACTTGAGTGGCACCAGCACAAGATGGGGAAAAGTGGCAATTGCCATTCCATAACAACAACATTTATATGGTGCTCTAAGCTTTGCAAAGTGCTTTATAAATACTATCTTATTTTGTCATCAAAATAAGTGCATTAAGGTAGGTGTTATTATACCTATTTTTACAGATGAGAAAACTAAGGCAAACAGACCTTGATTTGACTGCCCTGGATGTGTATCACCAGTTCTGACCCTATCTCATCTTTCCTGACTATCCTTTGTTAATCATAACTCTGTTTCTCCAACTCTGTTCATCCCATCTAGCCTTTTTCACTCATTCTGAAGATACCTCATTACGTTTGACCATGTCTTATCAGGTTTAATGACCTGCTTCAACTACATCTAGTCCAACCTAAATATGACCTGACACTGACTCCATCAAACTCGACCCTGCCCTCTTTGATCTACATCATTTTGGATTCTGGGACAATTTAGGAATAGAAAAAAAATGGAAGAGATAAGAAAGGGAAAGACCAGATAGATTATGAATCTATGAAACTAGTTATTATTTGAGTTCTACAGAAGTGGAGGAGCTGAACTAAAGCTCAGATGTGTGTGTGTATTTACCCAAGTTTATATCTATATCTATCTATATTTATCTATATCTATGATCTAGTATCTATCTATCTATGTGTCTATGTATCTATCTATGAATGGAAACCCACTTCCTCACATTGGCTAGAACAGAACATGGATGAAGGATCTATTTTCGTTGTCAGAAAGCATTGTGCTAAATTTATATTTGATTTTTTAATTAATCAGAGCCATAGATTTAGAAGAGACTTTAAAGGATAGAAAGTTACAGTCACATCTGTTTTAAACCTAGCAAATGCAAAATGGAGTTAGGTTAAAAGTCCAATTTCTGTCCTATATAAAGGAAGATATTGGGAAGAGTTTCATACTCCACCCTCAAGCCCCCAATTAAACATATAAATCAAGCAAACCCTAGACTTATAATATTTTCCAATTTCCAGAATGTAACAATTGTCTCTCCCATCAACTCCAATATACCTCTGGCTCCATCATTGACTCATGTTGTTTTCTGGTCATGTATTTTTTTTGATGATTTTTTGAACTATCTTTGGTGTGCAATTTTACACCTAACATGCATGTATCCATTGCTTACTGTATTGTAAGTAACTACATCTTTCTAGACTGTGTTGTTTTGCTTCACAGCCATATATTGTAGCATCTCTAGAAAATATTAAAAAGTGGTAAATATATAAATATGTACATATTTGTTTGTGTGTGTGTGCATGCATATGTGTGTATGTCCTTTGTTTCAGGGAGAAGCTTGTGGTTATTGAAAGTACTACACAGTTTCTGAAATTCAATCCAGGCTAATATCTTCAATTTATTATTTGCTAAGCTTAATTCATTGTTCATTCCTGTCTTCTATACAAGATAAATGTGTTGATGAATCATTCCCAGTGCAAGAAGGACTCTAATGTAGATGATGTGATCTTTCATAGGTTTCTGTTTGTGTGTAATATTGTCTTAATTGCATCAATACTGAAACTTTGCAGACCTCCTAAATAAGATCCACAATCATTATAAAGATTTTTGGCCTCACTACCCACACAGAAAAAACCAAGTGAAAGAAGGAGGCCCATGGTCCAGACTATGATTTGCAATTAGATGGATAACCCAAAGAACTGGCATATTGATCCTAACTGACATTAATTAAATAACAATTTTAACAGTTAAATCTGATCTTAATCACTGTCATAAATGACATAATAGATATCAATGATAGTTCTTCAAAGATAACTTGTTAGGTAGTGAGTTTCCTGCAGGGATGTGCTGGAACAAGTTCTAATGAACTCAGGAGAGCTGACTTAAATTTTCAAGGTGAGCATTCACACTTCAAAATTAGCAATAAATACAAATCAAGGTTTCCTTTATTATTTCATTGATTATTGAGGCTTAGGAAGTATAAATGGTCTTATTAAACTTTAAAATGTATTGCATACTAATCTCCCCATACCTACCTCTGAGTACCTGGCTAACTAAACATTTACTTGTACAGACCTGTATAGTTCTATAATCTTTTCTTGAGCTCAGCAGGAATGCAGTAGAAGGTTAGGGGAATTAAGTTATTGCCAAAGTGGAGGCTTGGTGATGTAGACAAACAACAACAATAGTTATAGTATTCATGTAGAGTTTTAAAATTTGCAAAGAGCTTTATATCCCTTATCTCATTTGAGACTTACAACACCCCTGGTTTCTTATCACAGATATTCAAATACATTCTCAATGATCATTTCTTTGTTATGATATACTTCAAAATGAGGTTTAAGTAGATTACTTCTACAAACTCTTCAACCTTTTGGATTTTCTCATTTAGAATCCTAGTGCCTAGAATTCTCTACTTTTCTTATAGGTTCCACTAAACCATTTCCAATTCATCTTACATTATTAGTTTTTGAAAGAATAATATTTTTTCAAAGCCACTTTCATTGCAACAATTTCCTGCTAAAGAGACTACAATGCTTTGAATGATTTTGAAATCATTCAAAAATTATTTTTTGAAAAAAAAATCCAAAGTTTTTTTTTTTCTAACACACAATCTGCTGTATTGAAACACCTGTATAATAAGGGGATTGTATATATATGACCTTGCTTCTCTTTCATTTCTATAAGTTTATGGTCTGTTGTCTTCAGTGTCAATACAATGAGTTAAGTGAATTAGCTTCACTTTTTCCCCAGAAAGCATGTGCTTTTCTGCCTTCATGTCTTTTTATGTTATATTCACAATCACAAAATTTTAGAGTTAGAATTGTTATCTTAGAATAACAATTAAATCAGATAATCATAACACCATTGATTCCATACCTTTGTAAGCCCTGGAAAAAGACAAGCTATATGTTTGTGACTACATATTTAAGAATGGATCTATATATGTCTTTGTTTGTGTGTATGCCTGTTTGAGAATGTGTATATATATGCTTAATTAAAACGATCTTCCTAACAGAGGCTCAGTAATACATTGTGCTAGAGATAGCTTCTGTGAGATTAGAAACATTCTTGAAGTAAAGGTAGACTATATTTTAGTAGCAGAAAAAGGGCCCTAGAGTTTTTTGCTTGGCAGTTATATTATGGCAAAAAGTCCACTGGGGAAAGGGGCCATTGAATTCTGGTATGCCTTTGTTATTGTCAAGAAAGAGACTGAAGATAACATCCAGATTTGTCTTTATATTTCTAAAGAGCCTCTAAAGGGCACTGACTTGGACCTCTTCCCTAAAAGTGGTCACTTTTCCCAGCTAATTGGGGTTAGTTGCCATTTTGAAAGTAGATGTATCTCTGGGGCTATGTGGATTGTGTTGGCATTTTTGTTACTTTGGCTTTTAAAAGATTAGAAGTGAATAATATATACAGAACTAGAATAGACCTTAGAGCACAGAATATCAGAGCATAGAATATAATATGAGGATGCTATAGTCAAAAGGAATCTAACAGACTATTAAGGCATGGAATATAGAATATTAAAGTTGGAAGGGATCTTAGAACATAGAATGTCAGAATATATAATATAAAGCAGTAGAGCTAGAAGAGGCCTACAAACACAGATGCTAATGCTGGAAAGTGTTTTAGGGTACAGAATATAGAATGATAAAACTGGAAGAGACCTTAGTCCTGAGAATTTCAGAATATCAAATACAATGAAATTGGATCTCAGGACAGAATGATCAGTAGAATATTAACAGCTAAGAAGTATCTTAGGACAGAGAATGATTGGATGAGACCATAAAACATAGAATTTCAGGATGCAAATAGGAGAGAAGGAGAGCAGAGATGTGATTTGCTTCTTGAAAGACTGAAAATGTTGCCTGCACTCTGGCTAATCTAGTAACCCCAAAGAATATTTAGTACATGGTAGTTATTCAATGGATGTTTTTAAATATATTTTAAAATTTATTTTGTTAAGTATTTCCCAATTACATTAAAAAATTTGCAACATTTATTTTTTTATTAAAGCCTTTTAGTTTTCAAAAATATGCATGGATAATTCTTCAATATTGATCCTTTCAAAATCTTGTGTTCCAATTTCCCTCCCTTCTCCGACTCCCTCCCCTAGATGGCAAGTAGTCCAATATTTGTTAAATATGGTAGAAGTATATGTTAAATACAATATATGCATACATATTTATATAATTATCTTTCTGTACAAGAAAAATCAAGTCAAACCAGAAAAAAATGAGAAAGAAAATAAGATGCAAGCAAACAACAACAGAAAGAGTGAAAATACCATGTTGTGAATCACACTCAGTTCCCACTCTTTGGGTGTAGGTGGGTCTCTTCATCACAAGATCATTGGAAATGGTCTGAATCATCTCATTGTTGAAGAGAATCCCATCCATCAAAATTGATCCTCATATAGTATTGTTGTTGAAGTGTATGATGATCTCCTGGTTCTGTTCATTTCACTTAGCATCAGTTCATGTAAGACTCTCCAGGGCTCTCTGAAATCATACTGTATAGCATTTACTTAAAAAATTTTTGAGTTTCAATTTTCCCTTTATCCCTCCCACTCCTTGAAAAAGCAAGCAATGATATCCCTTATACTTGTGAACTCATGAAAAATATATTTCCTTATTAGCCATTTTATAAAAATGAAAACATATACATCCAAAAAGAAGAAAAATAAGAGAGTATGTTTTAGTCTGCCCTCAGAGTCCATCTGTTCTTTCTGAAGGTAGATAATTCATGGTGAGTTCTTTGGTATTGTTTAAATAGCTAAACTTTCCACAGTTGGTCGTCATTATAATAATGTTGAACTATAGTTCTCCTGATTCTGCCTCTTTCACTTTGTATCAGTTCAGATAAGACTTCCCAGCTTTTTTTCTGAAATCATCTTGCTCATCATTTCTTATAGAACAATAGTATTCCATCACAATCATATGCTACAAGTTATTCAGCTGTTCCCAATTAATGGCACTCCTTCCATTTCCAATTCTTTGCCACCATAAAAAAAGAGCTGCTATAAATATTTTATACAAATAATACAAATATCCTTTCCCCTTTTTTGCTCTCTAGTAGTGTTGGGCCAAAGGGTACACATAATTATAGCTCTTTGTGTGTAGTTCAATAAATGTTTATTGACTGACTGATAAAGGGCAAAGGCTTAGTCCAGGCTGTTATGCTGAAGTAAAATGTAGAGAAAAAACAGTTAAGGACAGACTGAAGGATGTAACTAAGCAGAGTATGCAAAATTTTATGCCATGTAAGGGCTTGTTTCTACAGACTTGTCTCTACCACAACCTCTGACCAATTATATATCCTGAGAATTAACTCTTGACTGACAGATGTCAGTCCTATATGTCCTATATGCTTAGAACAAAGGCCATGTAAAGAAAATACACTGAATTTCTATAAGGAAACTATGATTCCAATTTCACTAGTTCCTAGCTGTATCACTTTCAGCAAGTCATGGGACTTCTGATCATAAGAGTTATACATTGAGAACTAGAAAGGATCACTTCTTCAGTTACCCCCACTAAAAAGTAGTTAGAGTAGTACTTATATTTGTGAAAATGAAATACAATGATACATGTAATATATTTGGTAATAAGTATGTCCTCTCTAAGAGGAAGCATAGAGTAATAGATAGTTGATTTCAGAGTTAAGAAGGTTCAGGTTCCGTTATACTTCTAAGACATATTGTCCAGGAGGCCTGGACAAGCCTCTTAATTTATCAGTTCCCCTGGAAATTTTCTAAGAATATATACTTCCCAAAATCTCTCAATCTTCATTTGTAGTGGATATTTCCTCTCTGAGAATTAATAATTTCAATGAAATAAAATGCAAAAACCTAGTCCAAACAATGTGTTCCCTAAATGTTAGTTTGTTATTGCTGGAAATAGCACATTATGAAAAGAGAATTAAGTTTGAAGTTAGAAAACATACAAGGGCTTTCTTTTTCTGCATAACCTTAAATAAGCCACTTAATCTGCATGGGCCTTGGTTTTCTGATCCGTAAAAGGAAGGAGACTTGATGAGGTGATTTCTATAACTCTATGAATCCTGCATCATAGTGTATAGCGTGTTAGAGCTTAAAGGGGGATTCGTGGATCATCTGGTCAAGTTCTCATCTTACATCTGAGAAACCTGAAGCCCTGACACTGAAAGTCACTTGTCCAAAAATCATTAGCTAGCTGGTAGTAGAGACAATTACAAACTGACTTTGTACTCCAGTTTGTGGGATGATACTGTTATTGTGGTAATAATAGCTTTGTATTATTTTTAAGGTTTTGTAAAATGCTTTTCAAACATCATCTCATTATCAATTTGTGCTATGAATCTAGGAAATGGGAAACAGCATACGGTTATAGATTGATCCTACTCAAAACCATTATTATGATTAGCTGAAATCTAGATTTTCTAACTACAATTATTGGATTTATAGAGCAATCAATAGGCCTAAGTAAGAACTAAATCAATTGCTCTGACCATGTATGAGTACCTGAGCATTCTACTCTAATTACCAGCCTCTCTGGTCAGTGCAGTTTCCCTTTCCTCCAATCCTGATCCATTGACAATTTCATTATTACCATAGAGTCTCCAGTTACCAAAATATATATTGTAAAACTAATGAAATTATGAACAAGGAAGAGGACTTAGATTAAGGGGCAAAGGTCAGGAATCATGAGTTTAAAGTATAGAAGGGGAAAATCTGCTCTTATATGAATAAAACACATAAAGAAGCACTTTTCCTCTTTGATGGGAGGACATGGTCCTTTTGAATCAACATCTCAGAGTTGGAAAGAATCACAAGAATCAATTTCAACCTTTAACTGAATGAGAACTCCCCTTCTACAGCATTCTTAATGAATTATCAACTAGAGTCTCTTCCAATGCTGTCATCAGGCAGCTCCATCTCACTCAGGGACAGCTCTAATTATTAGGAAGATTTCCCTTATTGGGAGCTGAGGTCAATATCCCTCCCTACCTTGTCTATTCACTGCTCCTTTCTGCCCTCTCAGGGCAAGATTTTCTGCTTGACTGCCCTTCGACTGTTTGAAGACTTATATCTGAAGCCATCTAGACTTGAGTCTATCTAGTCCTTTCAATTGATCCTTTACCATCCTTTGAATGTTCCTAGCTTGTTAGGTCCCTCACAAGATGCCACGCCATGCCATAATTTCTTTTACATACTGTGTATTTTTTGTTGTTTCATTTTTTGGTTAAAAAAAAATTCTTGAGAAAGGCAGAGTCAGTGCTATAGAAAGGGTGATTGTATACTGAAAGAGTTTTTTGATGGCCATGGCTATTAGTAAAAAGCAAGAAACACTGCAAATCCAAATGGCTATTGCTGAACTTAAATATCAACAACAGTGTTCTGAACAGTATTCAATTGAGATGTTTTTCCTTTCTACTGATTTTTACATACAGACAAATATGCATACGCACAAGTGCATATACCACATATACAAATGTGTTCACCAGCATAGTAGAAAGAAAAAAAAAAAACCCACTGGATTTGAATTCAGAAGAGTTAGATTTGAATGCTAATTCTGCTTTTTATTACCTATGTAATCTGAGTCAAATCACTACATCATCATCATCATCATCATCATTATCATCTCTTTCTATATATGCATAAATTATTATAAATTATAATTTATATTAATTTATTTTCATATATTATAAATTACAACTTATAATCACAACCATAAAATATAATAATATGCACATTAAAGAACAAAAGAATAATAGGTAATATTTATGTAGTACATTAAAATTTGTAAAATATTTTATGTAATTATTTCATTAGGTCCTCACAGCAACTGTGATATAGGTAGTAATTATCCCCATTTTACAGATAAGAAAATTGAGAATAGGAGAATTTTTAAGTGGCTTGCCTAGGGTTCCTCCACTAGTCAGACTAGATTCTACACTCCTGACTTTAAATCTGGTGTACAATTTGCTTTGCCACTTAGATTCTTTAATTTTCTTGTGCCTCAGTTTCCTCATCTAAAAAAGAAAGAATTGAATTAGGTGATCTCTAAAGTCTTTTATAGTTCTAATTCCTTTGGTTTAATACTAATTTAGCCTAGAGAACAGAAAATTATGTTGGTGGTACAGGAGTTTGGGTGCAAGGAAGGGGGGGATGATAATAGCTCTTTTCAGAAATTTTAAGGGCTTTCACATAGATACATAGAATGGTCTCTTTGTGAAGGAATAAGTTGTTTGTTAGTAGAACTATTCTAGCAGAGGCTCAACTATCTGTTAGCTATGCTGTAGAAATGGTTCAGTTAGATGATCCTTCCTATATAACCTCTCTACTTAAAATAATATTACTTCTTATCCATGTTCTATGAATGTGAATCTCAAAGAAACAGAGAGCTGTAAAACACACACATAATATTAACATTATCTCAAACAAAATTGAATCACTTTGATGATTCAGAAAGTACTTTAAGATCTGGTGGGGTTTGTTATTATAAGTAGGAAGGATTGAGGGACAGAAATACTAGGAAAGAGAGGTTTCTGACTGACAGAGTGCTAAGAGAATCCAAATTTTCTGTATTTATCACTAGACAATTTGTAATCCAGTATCCCTCCAAGGAGGAGACTTGATGGGGATAAGAGACCTACCCTGCCAAATTCCCAGGGGATCTGTGAAACTCTAGCACTTTGTAAACCACATGGCAACTTAGATTGCTGTCATCCATCCATCCAATGACATAACACTTTAGAGAACTAAATGTCTCTTCTTTTTAATCTTTCATTTAATCCAAAACAAATCTATTTAAAAGAAGAAAAACTGAGCATTCTTTCATATATCAGTCCTTCAGTCCACTAAGTGATTCATGGTCAACCTGTTGTTTTATGAATACAGAAGCCTTCATGTGGTCTATAAAGCTATATATTATATTCATAATTTTAGTATAACTCACTTTTGGCCCAACTTCATTGTTTTATTCTTCATATATTAATTCATATCTTCCCCTTATTTCTTCTCTTCTTTTCTGCCCTTTTTTCTTCTTTTATTTCTTCTTAGTTCTTCCCTCCCATCTTTCCTTCCTTTCTTTTTTTTCTTTCCCCTAAGCCCTTCCTTTGTTACTTCATCCTTTGTGGTGTTCTCTTCTTTAAAATATAATAGTTCTCTCTGGGAGAAGGTTTCTTGGGGAGATTTTCTGGAGGCAGCCTTAGTTTCACAGAGTAATAATCACTTCAAATGCAGCCAGCTGATAAAATCCAAACGTTTATTTTCTCCTTCCTTGGGACTGGGTAGCTTTCTTAGAGGGCTCAGCTTTCCTTGATTCTGAGAGCTGTTGCTCCTAGTCTTTTGCCTCTAGCTCAACTCCGAATGTCTCCAGCCAGCACCAAGGTGAAAGTTGGAATGAATCTGACTCCACCTCCAAGAGTGGGCTTGTGGTCTTCCTCCCAGAGTGCTCTGTCACTCTGTCAATCTTCCTAAGTGACTTCTGGCTCTATCTCAACTCCGACTCGTGGCTTCTTCTGAACTAATTAACTTACTGAAGCTCTAAGAGCTTCTTATATATGATCTCTTAAAGGTGTGAATCCAAAGGTTGACTTCTCCTCTGAGAGAGTGGGATTTTGGGTTTCTGACTTGTGAATCTCATACTGAATCCTGACTTGTAAATCTCCTAAAAGTGTGAACTCCAATGAGTACTTAAATACGTTAGTGAGCTAGAGAATTTGCTAAGTACCATGCTAAATTAGGCAACTGACTTATCACTTTGTAAGGATTTGCTCTAAGGTGTGAACCAATAAGCACTATATCAATTCCACCGAGTTAACACTAGGATTCTAACATCTCCCTTGAGTTATCATCTTGTTTCAAGTTCTGGCTCATAACAATCCTTCTTTTTCTCTTTTCTTTCCTTTTTCCTTTCTTTCTGTTTTTATTTTCTTCCTTCCCCTCTTTCTTCTTTCCTCCTCTCTTATTCTTTCCTTCTTTTCTCTCTAGTCCTTCCTTTTATCCAACCCTCCATCTTGTCCTTCCTTCTCCTTGTTTCTCTATTTCTTCCATTCCCACTTCCCTATTCCTTCCCCCGATGTGCTTTTTCCCTTTTTTATCTTCTCTACTTTCTCCCTATCTCCTTCCTTCCCTTTTTTGAATTATTTCTTCTTTCCCTTTCTCTCTTTCCCACTGTTCTTTCCTTCCCACTGTTTCCCTACCTTCCTTTTTCTCCTACTTCCTTTTTTCCTTTCATTTCTTTCTTCCCTCCTTTTGTCCTCTCTCTTTTCATGCATCTTTAAAATTAGCCCAGAAGATTATTTTTAATGACATCAGCATCCCCAGTTGCCAAGTATTCATGGCCTTCATCAATAGAATATGCAATGACACTTTTGCTTTCTGCTTCTAACATCTTTGACATTATACAGTAATCATTACATCAAGCAATGAATGTTTGATACTAAGAAGAATCACTGAATGACTCATACCTTTGATAATACGCACATTGCTAGGCCAATTTTTTTTTTTTTTTTTTTTTTTTTTTTTTTTTTTTTACCCCTGCCTGACTCAGAAAGTTTTGGAGAATAAAAGGTTACGAAAGCATTTCACAGTTGTATTTATTTCATTCTCATGATCCACATATATCAGGATCTAGATGTGAGAAACTAATCTTATCATTCCCATCTGATCATTTTAAAATTGAAAAAACTGACACCCAGACTGAAGCAAAACAACCTTCCCAAAGTCACAGACATATCTGTCCTCCCTCAAATATTTTTCTTCTTCCATTTTGTCTATTTGATCTGTGACTAAACAAAATATAGCATGTTTGAAAATGCTCAAGTAGCTGCAGAGCCAACCTGTTGCAGTGGGGAAAAAATATTAATATGACAAGCAAGAAAGGTGAGCTCAAATTTTAGCTCTTCTGTTAACCAGTTGTATAACTTTGGGCAAATTACATCATTTCTGTACACCTCAGCTTTTTCTTTTGCATAATGAAACAAACCAGATTAGTTTCAAATTCCATATCTTTTCTAGCTCAAACATTTTATGATAAAATCACCCCTATTTCAATCTTTCTCATCTTTTCTAGTTGGTTTCAAGTAATTAAGAGTGGTTAGTCCAAAGATTCCATTCTTTCACCTCTCTTTTTCTTTTTTTCTTTATTCTGATTCACTGTTCTTTTCTATGATTGAAAAACAAACAAAACCATCCCTAAATGGTGTGCAAGTAAACCACCTTTGTGAAGGACCTCATTGACAATATGAACTCTGTATTCTTGGGGAAGGGTCACTTGCTGACTTGATCTTAGGCTCATTCAACCAAAAAAGCATTTAAATGTTCAAAGACTTAATAAAGCAGATCCTAGCCTATTTGAGAGAATGACATTTTAGTGGTCTGTGGAAAGATAGAGATAACTAACATGGGCTGAAACTATTTGGGGGAAGACTGGCCCTATAGTTGGTTCTTGGTGATATAAAAAGGATACAAGTACTTGGCACTATGTGGTAGACACTGTCTTGTGAAGTGTGAAGATAGTGTATTTTAAAATCAGCACGAGACAGGAATTCAGGTTAGGGGAAAATCGTCAGTCTTTATTCTCAGTGAAGAAAGATTGGAGGTGGAAGAGAATCGGCGATAGCAATGTGTGCAGCTGAGTCAAGAAGCTAGCTCGACCAGCAGCCACACAACCAGCAGCTCGGAGTCTCGAACCCAGGCCCAATCTCTCCCAGCTTCTCTTCCTGTCTCCCTCTCTGCCTCCACCCACCAAAATCGTCATTTCCTATACAACACATCAGGACTTGCACAGAGTGGGCAGGGACCATTCTTTATCCAATCATGTATATTAATAGAGTATAGCCCAATTACTAGTTAGCCTCACTTACTTGGGACCTCAATGCATCAACTCAAGCCTCAGCCCATAACAGTGAAGGGAAAAAAGTCTTTGGCCTCAAGGAGCTTATGTTCTATTAGTTTAGTGACAGAGCTTTTGAATTTTGTCTAGCTCCTGAGTTTCAAAAAATAAATCAGTTGAAAACTGCAGTATAAATAGGATAGTGTTAAGAAGCCATTGCTAACAAATGAATGGCTCTGGGTAAAATTTAGCCCCCTATATAACCATCATCATCACTAATATTTATTTAGCATTTTAAGGTTTTCAAAGATTTTTATGTGTGATATCTCACTTGAGGCTCATAATTCTTTAAGAAAGGAATATTAATATTAGTATTCCTATTATATAGATGAAAAAACTGATGCTACTCTGTTATGCCCAATTTTTTGTGACCTCTTTGGGGTTTTCTTGGCAAAGATACTGTAGTGGTTTGCCATTTCCTTCTCCAGTTTATCTTATAGATGAAAAATTGAAGCAGACAGAGTTAAGTGACTTGCCTAATGTCTGAGACCAGAAGTGAATTCACAAATATAAGTCTGCCTGTCTCCAGGCCCAGCACCCAGAACCTAAGAAAGGTTCAGTGACTTTCCTGGTATCCTAATTAGTTTTTTTTTTTTTTTCGTTTAAATTTATTTATTTACTTTTAATGTATATTGTTTTGTTGAAAGAGAAAAATCAAAACAAAAGGGAAAACCATGGGAGAGAAACAAAAGAAAAAAGAAGTGAACATATAATATGTTAATTTACCTTCAATCTCCACATATATATATATTTTTTTTTCTTGCATGCAAATAGCATTTTCTATCCAAAATCTATTGGGATTGCCCTGGATCACTGAACCACTAAAAAGAACCAAGTCTTTCATAGTAGATCATTACATATTCTTGCTATTATTGTATACAATGTAGTACTGATTCTGCTTGTTTTGCTGGAATATTTTATTAAATACTAGATTACTATAGACCTTCATTATTTAATCTATTCAACTAATCCACCACTCTGTTTCTTAGCCAGTACCAAATGCTTTTGATACATGCTGTTTTATAGTATAGTTTTAGGTTTGGTATTGTGAAGCCACCATATTTTGTAAATTTTTTTTCATTAATTCCTTTGATATTCTTGATCCTTTGTTCTTCCAGATAGATTTTGTTAGTATTTTTTCTAGTTCTATAAAATAATTTTTGACAGTTTGATTGGTATGGAACTCAACAAGCAGACCAATTTAGATAGAATTGTGATTTTTATTATATTAGCTTGGCCTACCCATCCTAATTAGTTTTTAAGGTCCTGAATTCAAGTCTTCCTGAATCTCAGTTTCATACTCTATCCCAGTGGTCCTCAAACTTTTGTTCTCAATATCTTTATCCTATTAAAAATGATTGAGGATCTGTCCAAAGAATTTTTGTTTATGTGGGTTATAGTTATAGATATTGATCACATTAAAAATAAAAACCAGTTATGAATTTGTAGACTCTCTGAAAGGATTTCAGAGATTCCAAGGATGCTCTGGACCAGACTTTGAGAACCACTGCTATCCACAGTACCACCCAAATGCCTCTTATCGCAAGCTGTCTTTCTGATTATCTGAAGAGCTTTCATGTGGAAAAGTCTTTTGAGTATTTCTGCTTGGCCCTAGGGAAAAGTAAGAAAAATAGATAAAAACTTGAAGGGTTTTTTTATTTTAATTTTATTTTTAATCTTTCTTTATTTGTATTTATTTTGTTTTTAAAATTTCATTTTTGTTTTATTTATTTTTATTTACTTTTATTTATTTAAAACTAAATACATTTTAAACAAAATAGAAAAGGAAAACAAAACAAAACACTGTCATATGTTCCATAGAACATCAGAGAGGATTCAGAAGATGTAACAATAAATTTCCCTTTCAAGAAAGCATATATAATAATAGAAAGGATTATATATTCATGATTGTACATCTTTTCTTTGCTTCCTTTAAGGTTATTCTTTTGTTCTCTGCTATGAACATTTTATTTTATTATTTTTTGTTCATTCATCCCCACCACTTCCCCCAACCAGGCTACAGTTAAGTAGGAGTATGTATGTATACACATTATACATATACATATACATATATATACACATATTCACACATATCTATATGTCTATATATCTATATACATATATATAAACATATATCTGTATGTACACATACCTATGCCTACATGCATATATATACACATATGCATTTACACATATGTAAACATGTATCTTAAAAAGTTAAAATGGCTGTCATATTATGGATTTTGGAGATCAATGATTACTAGTCCTGATTATTTTTTTTGCTAATGAATTCTATGCTTGATCCTTGTTAATATTGTTTGTGTATATTTCCTTATCTCTTCTACTTTAATTCTTCTCTTTAACTTGCCTTGCTATTTATTTAATCTCCTTTCAGCCATGGATCCCTCCCTTATCTCCTTTCCCATCCTTTTGCTCCCTCTTTATTCCATTCTGTTAATCTAAAGACCCTGTCCAACTGTCATAAATCTATACACCTTCCTATATTCTTCTTTGTTCCAATTGCTCCTCCCTTATTTCTTTACAGATTTTGGAGGATTCTATTCTCTTCATGGTGTATGTTTGTGTATGTGTGCTGTGTGTGTGTTTAGGTTTAGGTTTTAGAACTACCAGTCCTCCTCCCCTCTTTAATGCCTCTGTGTTGGTTCTTCCTCTGCACCTCATTCATATAGCCTAACCACTATTTTTTCTTCCTAGACAATTTTGCCTTTTAAAGTCATATCATACTCAGCTCTGCCTCAGTTTTTCTTTTGAACTACCCAATTATTGATGTCAATCTTAAACATATGGTATACATTTTCATATAAAAAACATAAACAATTTATCTTTATTGAGTCCCTGGAAATTAATCTTTGACGTTGGTTCTTATATGTTAATTTTTTTATTGAGTTTGGATTTGGTTGAGACACAATCCTGAAAATCTCTAAGTTTGTTGAATGTCCATATTTTTCCATTCAATAGTATGGTTAATTTTGCAGGATAAAATATTTTTAAATTCAGGCCTAGTTCTTCTGATTGTTGATATATATTAGTCCAGGACCTGTGGACTTTTATTGTAGCTGCTGCTAAGTCCAGTACAATTCTAATTGTAGCTCCAAAATTTTTTAATTTGTTTTGTTTGTCTATTTCTGGCAAAATTTTCTGTTTGATCCAGGGGTTTGGAGTTTGGCAATAATATTCCTATATGTTTTCCATGTGGAATCTTGTTGAAGTGGTAATACGTAGTTTTCTACTTGTACTTTCCTCAATGTTCTATCACAACAGGACAATTTTCTTGGATCATTTCTTGCATGATTGTGTCAAGATTCTTTTTTTTTTTTTTTTTTGCTCCCTGCTTTCAGATAGTCCAATTATTATGATATTTTCTCTTCTTGATCTGTTCTCCAGATCTGTTGTTTTTCTCAAGTTTCATATTCTGTTCTATTTTTTTCAATCTTTTATAGTTTCACCAACTTTCCCTTGCCCAATTCTAATTTTCATGTTTTTATTTATTTAATATTTTCCACAGTTACATTCAAAACAAACAAAAAATACATTTCTTTTCAAATTTTTTGAGTTCTAGGTTCTCTCCCTTATCCCCATTTTGTGAAGTTATACAAAACATTCCATAAAAGTCAAGTTATGAAAAAAACGTAAGATGTCTGAAGCTAATAAAAATAAAAACCCTCATGAAAATTGAGAGAGAGAGAGAGAGAATGCTTCAATCTTTATTCAGACACAATCAGTTCTTTTCTCTGGGTGTGCATGGGATTGTTCATGGGATCCTTCACAGTAGTTGAGGATGATTGTACTATTGAGAACAGCAAACTCATTCACAACTGGTCACCCAGGAACATTATTATTACTATGTGTGCAGTACATTTCACTTTGCTTGAATTCATGGAGGACTTTCCATGTCTTTTTTTTTTTCTGAGAACATCCTGCTCATCATTTCCCATAGAACAATAATATTCTATCATAAATACACACCACAGTTTATTGAACCATTCCCTAATTGATGAGCATCCCCTCAATTTTTCATTGTTTTTTTGTACTGAAAAGAGTTGTTATGATATTTTTTGTACATTTTCCTTTTTTTTCTTCCCCAGGCCTCTTTGAGCACTCACACTGAGTAGTAGTGTTATTAGGTCAAAGGATATGCAAGAATATATAGCCCTTTGGGTACAGATCATATCTTTTGACCTTTTTTTTTAATTAGGGCATAGCTCTTATTTTTTATAAATTTGACTCAGTTCTCTCTGTTTTTGAGAAATGAGGCCTTATCAGAGAAACTTGCTTCAAAATTCTTTTTACAATTACTTTTGCTAATTGTATTTCCCCCCATTTATTCTCTCTCTTCTTTCACCTTGTCCCTCCTCAAAAGTGTTTTGCTACTGACCACTCCCTCCCCTAATAGGCCTTCTTTTTTATCACCCTCCCCTCTTCCCATATCCCATTCCCCTCCTATTTTCCTACAGGGTAAGACAGATTTCTACATCCCTATTGAGTATGTATATTATTTCCTCTTTGAGCCAATTCAGATGCAAATAAGATTCATTCACTCACTCTGTCTTCCCCTTTTCCCCCTCCATTGTAAAGGTTTTTTCTTGCCTCTTTTTTTATGGCAGATAATTTACACCATTCCACGTCTCCCTTTCCATTTCTCCCAGTAGCTTCCTCTCTTGATCCTTAATTTCATTATTAAAAAAAAAGATTATCATCTCATATTCAACTCACAATCAGGCCCTCTGTGCACATATATTCCTTCTAACTGCCATAATAAGAAGAATGTTCTAATGAGTTACAAATATCTTCCTCCCATGTAGGAATGCAAACAGATAAATCTTATTAAGACCTTTGCTATCTCACTTTTTTGATTACTTCCTTATTTTTCTTCAGAATCCTGTCTTTGAAAATCAAATTTTCCATTCAACTCTGGTCTTTTCATCACAAATGTTTGAAAATCTTCTATTTCATTGAATGACCATCTTTTCCTCTGAAGGATTATACTCAGTTTTGCTGGGTAGGTAATTCTTGATTGTAATTCTAGTTCCATTGCTCTCCAGAATATCACATTTCAAGCTCTCCAGTCCTTTCATGCAGAAGCTACTAACTCTTGTGTAGTTCTGATTTGGGCTCCACTGTACTTGAATTGTTTCTTTCTGGATGTTTTCAATATTTTCTCAACTTGAGAGTTCCGAAATTTGGCTATAATATTCCTGGGAGTTTTCATTTTGATATTTCTTTCAGGAGGTGATCATTGTGTATTCTTTTAATTTCTATTTTACTCTTTGGTTGTAGAATATCAGGACAGTTTTCCTTCATAATTTCTTGCAAGATAATGTCCTGGCTTTTTTTTTTTTTTTTTTTGACCATGACTTTCAGGTAGACTGATAATTTTTAAGTTCTCTTTCCAAGCTCTATTTTTTATGTTAGTTTTTTTTTCCAAATGAGGTATTACACATTTTTTCCTTTTGTTTTTCTTTTTTTTAGGTTTGCTTTATTGTATCTTGATTTCTCATAAAGTCATTAGCTTTCATTTGCTCAGTTTTATTCTTAAAAGATTTATTTTATTCAGTGAGTTTTTATACCTCCTTTCCCAATTGGTCATTTTTTCATTTCAAGACATTCTTCTCCTCACTAGGTTTTTGCATTTCCTTTTGCACCACTCTCAATTCTTTTCATAATTTTTCCTCAATTTCTCTTACTTGGTTTTCAAAATCCCTTTTGAGTTCTTCCATGGCCTGAGCCCCATTCTTATTTTTCTTGGAGACTTTGGATATAGGAGCTCTGATTTTGTTATCATCTTCTGAGTGTGTGTTTTAATCTTCCTTATCACCATTAATAGCTTTCTTTCGTTTGAATCTTTTTTTCTTCTGTCTGCTCACTTCCCTAGCCTATTACTCCGCTTTTAACTGAGGATTTTAATTTAGAATATTTCCATGGTGGAGGGTGGAGTTTCAGAGGTTTTGTGCAAATGTTTTCAGAGATCCCTCTAGAAACCTCCCCACAATGCCTCTTTTCTGCCCTGGATCTGTTAAGTGTGTCCCCACCCCACTGCATCTATAAGAACTATTTGCTAAATCAACAGAGTTCTGCTTTGCTGATGCTTTATCCAGGGTTAGGGCCAGGGCTGAGCTGGAGCAGCATGTACTGCAACTGCACACCAAACTCTCACCATGTTTCCACAGACCCTCTCCAGTGATCTTCTGAATAGACTCTGATGTTCCAGGCTGAGAGGTCTAGAAGCCTCTAACACTACTGCTAAGAGGTCCTACGCAGCTGATACTGTAGCCCTGACCAGGACTGGGTCTGGGTCTTGGTGGGTGCTGGGCCTCGAACTGCACTGGTACAGCCTGCACTGAAATTATGAGCTTGGCTCCCACCCTGGTTCCACAGACCTTTTCTGTTGATCTTCTAGTCCTTTTTGATGTCTCTGGGCTGCCTCCAGCACTGCCACTTTATTCAGAGGTTTGGCTGGAACCCAGGATGCCCTGGCATGGCCCATACCCAAAACTGCATACTGGACTCCCACCTTCATGTCACAGAACTTTCCTGTTGATCCTCCAAGTTCTTTTCATCTGAAAAATGTTCTACTCTAACTTTTGGGGTATTCTGATGCTCTAAAATTTTTTAGTCGTTATTAAAAAGAATTTGGAGCAGTTTGAGAAAGAGGTTGGGTAAATTCCAGCCTTTCCTCCACCATCTTGGCTTGGCCTCCTCAATTCTAATTTTTAAAAAAGTATTTTCTTCTTTAAGACTCTGTACCTCCTTTTCTAGTTAATCACTTTCATACCCCTCATAATCTTTTTGCTTTTCTTAGATGCTCTTTTTCTTTCTGTCTTTTTTTTTTTAAGTTTTTCCTCAATCTCATTTGATTTTTGAGATTTTTTGAGTTCTATAAATTCTTTCTGGGTAGGTTGTCATTTAGCATTACTCTTTAGAATAGAAGAAGCTTTTTTCTTTTTCTGCTTCACTGTCTTCCTCTGAAGATAAACCCTCATTTTCCTTATTTCTATAGTAAGATGGTTGGCTTCTTTGCTTGTTCATTTTTTTTAAAGGAGAAGTATTAATGTAAGCATCTCTAATCTAAACCTGGGATAGCACTGGCTTCACTTCAGCTCTTTCCTCTGACCTGGATCCTCAAACCAAAACCTCCATCCTTCTTCAAGCACTCACAGCCAGCACCACCCGTACCCCATTGCCTCTACACTCATTTGGTGTGCTTGTTCCTTCTTGCCAAAGCATCTCAACAATACAGCTGGGCCTGGTGTTCCTAATCAGCAAAGATTCCTTCAGTCTTCCCAGACTCAGATCCCCATCTTACCAAGTTGTCCATGAGGTAAAATTTTCTATTTTATAAGGTGAGACTCTCTCTGTACCCAGCTAGTCCCCGGACTCCCCACTTGCTATTTCTAAGAATCTAGCCTGTAGGTGTTGACACTTCTCACTGGTTCAACCTTAGTCTTGGGTTTGTTTGTCAGATCTTCTCCAGTAGCCCCAGAAGGATCTCTGTGCTGCCCCAAGTCTTCTTCTTCTTCATTTTTTTTTACTGGTCTATGTTAAGAAACAATTTTGTTTTGTTTGTTTGAGAAATCAGGAAAGCTTGGAATTTGCTGGTCTACTCTGCCATCTTTCTATAATCCTCCTCCCCTCATATTTTAGTTTTTATTAAGGAAATGATTTTGATCATTTAGAGCTCTATAATATAGGATGGACATTCTAGATAACCAGTTTATTATCAGTATTGATCTTGTACTAAATGAACTCCTCAGTACAACCCAAGGAATTCTTATTAAGTGTCTTTCATGTGTAAAGCAGTGCAAAGCTTCTGGAACTACAAACACAAAAAATAAAACTGCTTACCCATGAAGAGTTTGCATTCTACTGGAAATGTATAGACTATATGCTGACAAGACAGAGCAGCATGTGAATGTTATATGCTTTCATGTGAATTATAATAGTTGACATTTACAAAGAAGGTTGATATTTAAGGTTTTTTTTTTTTAAAGATAAATTTTAGAGTATGACCTGAAGTTAATCTAGATTCAGCCCAATTCAAAATATAAGTATCAGAAGATGTTTCTCTCTTTCTTTTGGTGGCATTATTTATGGTCCTCACAATTCCCAGGGTGTGGGTAAAACCAAACTAATGTTGCAAAATCTTTCCTTTCCTCTCCCATCTTCTCTATCATTAAGTCAGATAAAATTTATTAAACATATATTATTTGTCAGAAACCTTGTTAAGTTTTGGGGACACACAAAAAATAAGAAAGCAGAAAACCTGGCTTCAATAAGCTCACAGTCTAATGGTCAGTGTCAAAATACAAACAACATGACAGCTAGGTAGGTAGCACAATGAATAGAGTATAGGATTTGGTGTCAAGAACTATTGAGATCAAATCATGTCTCAAATTAATATCTGAGCTTATTGATTATTTGATACTAGGCAAGTCAGTTTAAATTATGGCTGCCTTAGTTTTCTCATTTGTAAAATGGAAATAACATCTACCTTTCGGGATTGTTGTGAGGATCAGATGACATGCAAATGGAAGAGGAGAGGAGCCTGAGGAAAGCTTTATTCTTTTCCTTATTCCGTCATCTTTTGATTAAGAAAGAAAAAAAAAAACTTCAGATAGACAGAGGCAATATGAAATAAGTCTCTGGATTTGAGAGTTCAGATTCATATGAATCTATACAAATCACTTATGTTTTCTAAGCCTCAGTTTCTACGTCTGTGCAATGAGCATGAATATGCTTATACTTCAAAGACTTTATGAAAAAAGTATTATAGAAATTTGAGTGAGGACCCTGACCCTACATCAAACTTTCATGCCTTAACCTTATTAAACTCAATCATTATCCTTTTTCTTTCCCTGTTTTCAGTTTTCCAATCTTCTGACAGAAATCCTGTAGTCTATTCTGAATGGGAGGTAGGGGAGGGACAGGTCTCTACAATGGGAATTATTCTAATCTATATTCATCTTTTCTTTTCCTTTTCCTTTCCTTACAGAAAAGAGCAATTGGAGGCAGGGGCCAGGTAGGTGTTCTTTATTAACACACTTCATGTCAAGTTAATAAGCATGTATTAAGCACCTACTGTGTACCAGGCATATGCTAAGTACTGATAAAAAAAGAAAAGCAAAAATATCCCTGCCCTCAAGGAACTCTTAGACTGATGGGAAAACAGTATGCAAACTACTAGGTACAAATAAGACATAGACAAAATAAATTATAATTTTAATGGGAAGGCATTACCATTGTGGGAACTCATGAAAAGTTTGCTTCATTCCTCCCTCCCTTCATGCATTCTCTTTTCCCCTCCCTAACTCCTTCCTTCCTTCCTTCCTCCCTCCCTCCTTCTTTCCTTTTCTCTCTTCCTCCTTCCTTCCCTCCCTCCCTCCCTCTCTCCTTTCCTTTCTTTCTTTATATCAGTACCCCAAGTTACCAAGATCCTGCTTACAGACTAACACACTATAGGCAAAGGGATTTCAGTTATTCACATGGAATGATTAGCTAACAGATTTTGCTGGCTTCAGTGCTTTCTCTGCCATTTTATGTTGGCTCCCTTTGTGCTGTCAAATACTCATTAATGAACTACATTTAAAAAGTGATTTGGAAACATTTTGTTTTCTATTACAACATTTAAAAAAATTATTCAGAGCTCCCAGAGTATGAAAGAAACATATTCATAATACAAATTATTTGTATAGATAAACAATATTTATATTTCTATATTATGTGTAGATTATATGTGTGAATATATGAAGAATCTATGATTCCATCAGAATAAGGAACTCCTTGTGCAGGAATTCCTTATAATGATCTATCTCTAGTTGGTGATCTATCTCTAATAAGTCCTAAAGTATTGCTTTATTGCTTTAGACATCTAGAGATTAAATAACATTCCTGGTGTCATGTAGCTACTAAGTTTCAGAGGCAAGATTTGAAGAAGTCCTTCCTTATTCCAAATAGTATACTGTATACTATGACATATCACCTCTAAAGTAATATAGAGTAAATTTCTAAGCAATTCTCTGAAAATAATAACTTTAAATATTAAATCAAATTATGAAGACCTTCATCTTTCAGCTCTGGGAACCTTCAAAATCTTAGTCTGACACTCAAAGCTTTAATTCTCTTGAAAAGAGAATGTTCACATCTTGAAGTTACCAGACTTTTCTCAGGAAACTGAGCTCCTCCAAGTTACACTGACTAATCACTTCTAAAAGATTTCATAACTAGATAGAAAGATAAAATATTTGCTAAGCACTTACTCTATACTTGAAAAGTAACTAGAAAGTAATACTTAGACATGGTTACATCTGTCTGCTGAAGGCTATCCTTCCATACCCAGAAATAATCAATACAATCAATACAAATAAATGTGGAAATCTTAACAGAAAGAGAAAACTCAAATTCTAATTAAAAATCTTTCACTAAAATATACCTTTTCTCAATTTTAGTTACATTTTAGAAAGTGGCAGATGATGGATCCACAAATGTATCTAGTCACATACTATTAAAAAAAAACAGTTTTAAAAATATTAAGAGATAACAAAGACACAAATATTTTATAGAGCTCTTCTTAAAAAAAAAAAAAAAAACTATCACTTTTTGGTGGAGTTCCCTTTACCAGCTTCTGGGAACAATATGGCAGAGCTACCAGCAAGACATTTTCAATATTTTGTGAAAGCTAATAATGACTTACAATGAACAGAACATGTTGATACTTTATTAGGCATGAATGACCTTATTGCTGATTTTGAAGGACTTCAAAGGACTTCTAAGAACAAAGTTTTGCCATATAATTAATCACAGTTATAGTAAGGAGAGACACACATTGAATTTTCAGAATTTTTAAAAATTTCTGATAATTGGTTTTCACAAATCATAAGTTCATGAGTCATTTGGGTGTCCTGAACACCCCTAAAGCTAATATAATCTTAGGCTTTAAGGACATTAGTTTTGTCATCTTCTACTCTAGTCAGATCACCTTTGGGATATTGTGTCTATCCTTGGCATTATATTTTAGGAAGGGTATTCTACAGATGAACAGAGTCAAAAAGAAATCATGATTCTATTGAGTCTCAGCTTCCTGTCACATGAGGTGCAATTGAATAAAGTAGGAATGTTTTATCCAAAAAAGAAAAAAAAAAAAAAAAAAACGAGGCAGAAATGAACATTTTCCTAAAACATTTAAGACTTATCAAGCAGAAGAGATATTTGATTTATTTTATTTGGTTCCAGAGAGCAGAATTGGGAAGAAGATTTAAAAAAAAATTATAGGTTTAAAGAAAGGAAAATATTCCTGCCTGGCAATTTAAAACTATTCAAAAGTGGAGTAGGCAGTTTTCAAAGTCAAGAATTCTCTCTTAAATTGTCAGTCACTTGACAGGAGGTAAAATGAGGTTGTTGCTCAAGTATGTTGTTGATATAGTTGTTTAGTTGTTTTTAGTCATGTCCAACTCTTCATTATCCTATTTGAGATAGGCTTAGCATTTGTTATCTTCCATTTCCCAATGAGAAAACAGGTTTAGGAAGACTGATTTGCCATAGCCCACATGGTGAATAAGTATGCGTGCCATAAATACAACTTCTGACTCCAAAGTTTGTGTTTTTTCCACCATTGTTAGTGACATTTGGAGAGCTGGTGAAAATATCAGAGGAATAGAAATGTCTTTGAATAATTTTCCAGTGGATAAAGTGTATTTCTTTCTGATTTAATTTCCCTAAGACATAAATTGAAATTTCTTTATGAGAGACACCATCTCAACCAAGGAACAGAACTACTTAAAATCACCTTGTGATGAGATCTTGATCGTTTTTAGTTTCCAAATTCCCTTGGATGAAGTCCATAATAACCCAGCTTATAATAAGCTCTGATATGTTGAAAAGAATATTATAGTGCACTATTCAACAGTATGAAATCCAACTCAAGTTTTCTGTCTACCCTGCACAATCTGGATAATGGATATAAAGTTGTTTCTTTCTTAGATATTGAATACTTGACATCCATTAAAGGAAATTCCAAAGTAGGGCTGACTAAAGATCCACCATCAACCAAATCCTCATTCATCTAAGGGTCTCATTTCTCCACTTCAGATTTGCATTTTGGATAATATCTAATTAAAGCTGAGCAAGAGGTATTTAAAGTTTTCTCTGAAGGTTTTTAATGAAAGCATTTATTCTTGATAAAAGCACTGAGTTTTGAAGAGCACTTTACAAATATCTTATTTTAGCCTCACAAAACCCTAGGAAGTAGGGGCTATTATTATCTCCATTTTTAGTTGAGGCAATTGAGATGAAGTTTAAATGACTTGCCCACAATCACAAAGCTAGTGAATGTATGAGGCTGGATTTGAAATGATTTCTGATTCCAGGTGTAGTGCTTTACTTATTGTGTTACTTTGTTGCCTCCTATTTTATTTTAATTTATTGAATATTCTGCTTTAAAGGATACATAATTTCACCTTGATGGGTATTACTTCCTCTAATGTAGACACAATGTGTCCACATCCTGGAAGTTTCATGAACCTATGACCAAAAAATTCCTGGTGTTTAAACATTTACACACATAATTGATATTGTCAAATATACCAGGCTATATTTCACACACATATACACAATCACAAGTCACCTTCAAGGTCATCAGGTCTAATCCCCTTATTTTACAAATAAAAATACTGAGGTCCAGAAATAAATGACTTCCCCAAAAGCACATAAGTACAGATTGTCATAACTGAGATTTGACTTGAGTTCCTCATATTCCAAAACCAGTGCTCTTCACACCATAGCGGCTTGGTATTGTCTATAGAAACTTGTTTTCTACTAACAGCACTTTCAAGAACCTATTTTCATTATAATGCCTTGATAAAACATCAAGAAAATTTTCGGGGTAAGGGTATTAAGGAAAATATCTAGGAATGAAAAATTACTCTCTCTCTAAGATCACATCATGGAGGCACAGTAGCCTATTTTAAGATGAGGACATTTGGAAAGGTAGGGGTATTTCTTTCTGCTTTGAGAAAGATAACTTAAGATTTCTGCTTTGAGAAAGCCCCAAATCCATAGGCTGGAGACTCACAAACTGGGTACTGGGAGAAGGAATATTCCATGAACTTCTCTCAGTATCAGGCTATTAAGTAGATACTATGTCCAAACACCCTATAGAAGATAGAGAAATAGTGGAAAAGGGAAGAAAGAAGTATAAAATTGTAGCTTGAGGGAATGATAGAATTAAGTGAAAGGGGTTTTGATGTGTTTTTAAGGATAAGAGAGTTCTGGGCATATTGGTAGACATCAGTGAATGAGCCAGTAGATAAATTGAAGATTTTGGAAGGGCAACATTATGGCAACAATCTGACAGAGGACAGTGCAAATGAAACTTTGAAGGGAGAATGGTTGCCTCTTTCTTCATCAGAGATTGAAATTAGGCAGAGAGAGAGAATGATAGTAGGAGACTTTGAGATATAGAGTATAGGAGAAAAGGGAGCTCACAACAAATGGCTTCTATTTCTTAAGTTATCTTATAATAAAATCTCTTAGGACTTTATGCTTTTAGAACATAGAATGAAAAAAGTGATATAATGGACAGAACATAGACCTGGGGTTGACTCAAATGTCCCTGATTTCATGGTTCTACTTCTGTAAACTGTTCATTGTGTCTCTCATTCCATATGTGCATTACCAGTTGTCAGAGGCTGAAAATTCAATGACAATAAACATGAAAAACACACCCGACATAGAGTCATCTATCTTAGATGTTTTAGAAAGCACTTTAGTTTCTTCTACAAGATTCTCCATTTTGAGCATCATAGCTTATTACATCTTGAAGGAATTTTGCATTTCTCTATCCTCACAGATATGTCCAAATCACACACTGAAAACTAGGGCCTTGAAAAGTAAATGACTAGGATCACACAGAGCTTGGAGGAGAGTTGGGATTCAAACTCAGATCTATAATTTCAACTCTAGAGAGCTTTATACTATACCAGGCTGCCTTATCTACTCTCTTTACATTTGTTATCCTCATATTGTATCTTTGCACTGATGCTAAGTATTAAATACTTAAGATGAAGAAAAGCTTTTTATCCTCTGGATTATTGAAAAATGGTGGGAAAAGTACTCTTTTGACTGAGCACTATCAGTTGTTGCCATTTTTCTTTTCTGCCTAAGTCATTTTATGTTTCTAAGTATCCTCTCTGTTGATTCTCGACAATTCTGAAGTTGAAGGAACTGCTAATGCCTCTATTTGATGCCCCATCTCAGTAACTTCTCCTCTTTACAGTAATATCACATTAAATAGGGAGGCTTTCTTTGACTATAGTCTCACCAGAAAATTTAGATATAAGATCAAGTTTCAACATTGGTGACTGCATATGCTTCCTTTTTCCTCATCATTAGCTTCTTTCACTAATGGTCACAGAGCCCGTATGGAAAAAAGGGAAGTTCAAAAAGATAGCACTAAACTCAAATATTAAAAACAAAGCATTTTCCTACTAGGATCTAAGTGTCAACATGCCATTGTAATTTGCTTTCTTTCCCTATGATATCAACTAGCATTTATTGGGTATTTATTAGATGTCAGGCACTGTGCTAAGCTCTGAGGATATTTAAAAAAAACAAAAACTAGTTCTTAGTTTCAAGATGCTCACAATGTAATGGGAAAGACTACATGAAAACAACTATGTATAAACCTGTTATTACAGAATCATTTAGGAATAGTCTCACAGGTAAGGCATGAAGATTAAGGAAGACCAAGGAAGGCTTCTGGTAAAAGGTATGACTTGTGCTCAGACTTGAAGGAAGATAGAGAAGCCCAGAAATGGAGATGAAGAGAGAAAGTATTCTAGACATGGCAAAGAACCAAGAAATTGTATATAATGGTCATAGTATGTAAGTTAAAATGAAAATTTAAAAAAAAAAGAAAATGCCCAGTAAAAATGAGATAAACAAATAGAAGGGATCATAATAATCTTAGTGGAAAATACCTTATGTTATAGGGAATTATAGACTTTTAGATTTGCGAGAAATCTTAGAACTATTTTTCATCCTTCCCTTTTGGTTTTTGGAGAAGGGAACTGAGTCCCACAGGTGTAAAATGACTTGTTCAGTGTCATACAACTAGTTAGGAGCAGCTAGATGGCACAATAAAGTCCGGATTCAGGAAGAACTGAATTAAAAATTAGTTTCTAATATTTATTAGCTCTTTGACCCTAAGCGTGTTACTTTGCCTTGATGTCCTTATCCATAAAAAGGGATAATAATAGTACCTATTTCTCAGGGTTATTGTAAGGCTCCGATGAGTTACTAATTATAAAGTGCTTAGCACAGTATCTGGCACATAAAAATTATTATAAAAATGTTAGTAATTATTATTAGTGGCTGAACAGTCTTTAAATCCAAAAGCAGCTAATTCCTAGCCTAAGAACTTTTTCCCTATTAAATCACACTACCTGCACAAGCATTTTGCTTATAATATTTTTATACTCACTATTATCTTACTATTAAACTTCAGAACAAACTTGAATAATCAATAATATTAGAGTTTAACACGGCCAGTCTGATTTGTTTCAGACAATGAATGAGTCTGCATTTGTAATTTCATGAATGTGGAGAACCCTTGGTGGGGAAACTCCCCCACCTGATACTGACTAGCATTTCATCTATAACCTTTACTTGTAGGCTGATAAATCTTGAGCTGAAAAGAACCTTTGAAATTATCTGATCTAATCCCCTTATTTTACAAATGAGGAAACTGGGATCTAGAAAAGTTAAGTCATACATGAGTCGGAAGTAGTTGAGTTAATATTCAAATTCAGGTTCTGTGAGACTAGTGTACCATACCACAGTGAGCTTCCTAGGAGCAATCAGAGGCAAGAGAACCTAAGTATTCCCATCTCCAAGATACTGTATCTGCTATGTAATTTTTTATCTCAACACAAGTATGATCCCCATTTTACTAATGAAGAAAATGAGGTTCAGAAAGCCAATGCAATTTTCATGAAGCATACACAGTTTGCTGGTCTTGAATCCAGATATCCTAACTCTTAAGTAAATCACCAATATATTTCTCATTGGCATGTTACCAAATCCACTGACTGTTCCCCACTTTGATTGGCCCATGTGATGATAAAGAAATCTGGACTGAGTCTCTAATAACCCTAAAGTCCTGGAATAAAAAAATCAAAGGTCATGGGAAGTGCTACTTTCCTTCATTCTTCTGGCTAAATATCATGCAAGGATAAAGGAGGATACAATTCATAGGACATGGGAAGTGAATAAGTAATTCCAAGTATTATATCAGAAATTCGTATCTCTCTCTCCAAATGATGACTTGAACTCTCAGAATGATGTGTTTCAATAACAGGTATACTAACAAGCATTGATTTGATAAGTTATTTGTTGAGATGTCCAAGAAACTATCAAACTGATATTTGAGTTTGTAGAGGGAGTGAAGGAAGAGAAATGCCATGATAAACTGAAAACAACTACCATGGAGGTCAATAGGTTTGGGCACAGGAAGAGTAATGTTTGGAAGATGCACCCATTTCTTTACAAGTGAAGACAATTGGAAACATCACTTTTGACATGAAATAGCAATGCATGAATACAAATATGTCATAAAGTTAGCAACATGGAGGTAAATGCATCTTTATAGTTCTCACAAAAACTTTGTGGGATGAAGTCTATTACTGAAAGGTGGGGATAAGGGAAGAATATGTTTTATTCAAAAGAAACACCTAATGGAAAGAGTAGAGGAATTGCACTAAATGTCAAAAAGATAATAGGAATTTGCAAATTAGATATTAGAAGACTAGGAGAATATTTGGGTAAGTATAAAGGAAAAAGGAAAATAAATGTTATTGTTGTGGAAAGTAAATTATAGATACACTAAATGGAATAGATGAATAGCAATTTCTGATACATATCACACAAATAAAATGTAAGATATAGCAATGAAGAATTATATTCCTCACCAAGGCTATTCAAATCTTCTCCTCTACCTTCACTCTCCCAGTGTTGCCTGCCCCCCACCAAAAGATAATTATGACTTCTTGTCACTTGTCTTGAATGAAAAAATCAAGCCCAAATATTATTAGTTCCCATTTACCTTTTACTCTATTTTTCATAACTTTTTGGATCCAAGAACAAGCATTTCTTCTTGCTAGACTAAACACTCCCCATTCACACAGTTACAATCCTTGTTCAGGTCTGCCTCCCATCTACAAGGAACACTGTGCTAATTTTGTAAAATACAAGCTCTTTAGCTATATTTTGTAAGCTATATTTTGATTCTAGATAATCTCTCTAATTTTATTTTACATACCTCCATTTCATTCTCTCTGTGTTCCATCCAAACTAGTTTGAATTATCTCCAGGCTCCAACTATTATGCCAAGTCCTAATTCTTACCTGGAATGTACTCATACTTCATCTTTATTTTTTTAGAATCTAACTTCCTTGAAGACTCATTGAAGTTTTCCTTGATTCCCCCCACCCCTTATTTCCTCCATCTGTTAGTGTTCTCTCCTTTAGATCCCTTTATCTGATCTTTCCTTTGTGTCTGTACTCCCTACTTTTTAATTATACTTAATTATATTCAAATTGTGTACTCTCTTTAGTAGAATATAAACTCCCCGAGGATGGATTCTGTTTTATTTTTGTCTTATATACTCCATTTCTAGCACAGTGCCTATAAATATTCAATATTTTCTGAATTGAATTGAGGTCTCTATTCATTTGTTGGGGTTTCTCTCTGTTAAAAGCAGAGACTTTGATGAATTCTTTACTTGGCATTTAACAATTTGTTTCATTTCCAAGATAGAAGAGAAAATAATGAAGAAAATTATCGCCCTGAATCTCCTGATGACCAACCAGAAAGAACTGTTTATTGAAATTACAACAATGTGAGAAAACTTGAGAGAAAATTATTGTGTCAGCAAATGTCAGTTCAATATAGTCTAATCCAAAAACCACGCACAAGACACTGTGCTAGGCACTAGGTATATAAAGGCACATAATTCAAACATTACAAAATATAACATATAACAATAAGTATGGTACAAGGTATAATAAACCTGTTTGCTCTGATCCCTCATCTATAAAATGAGCTGAAAAAAGAAATGTCAAATCTCTACCATGGATCTCTACCATGATAACCCCAAATGGGTCATGAAGAATCAGATCCCGAACAAAGGAACTATTGAACAACAAAAATAATGCATTGGGGCAAAGGAGAGTCAGTTAAATTAAGATTTAATCTTAGAGATTAAATCTGAGATTGGGATTAATTACTTTGGGCAGTGAAAGGATTTCACACGAGATCCTCTTAGAATGTAAGATCTTTGAGGACATATGCTATTTCCTTATTGCCTTTGTGTTCTGGTATCTAGAACAATACCTGACATATAGTACTCAATTAATGCTTTTTAAATTTAAATAGTTTTAAAAGTTTTTAAGAGCTAAAAAAGGACACATTGGATACATCCAAGTGTGAGGAGAGTAGATTTCAAAATGTCTAGAAAAATGTGAGTTTGGAACTTCATTTCAAGGCATTAAAGGAGATGTTGTCGGCTCAATATGGATGAGAGTCCCTCAATGCAAAATCCAGCTAAACAATTAAAAGTCATCCTGATGAGGAGATAAATGACACAGCTGAATAAACCAGTGCAAATGGCACTGAAGCAGTTGCACTGAGTTGGGATTTTTCAAGCACATTTACAAAAGGCAAGTGAGAGTAAATAGTGACATGGAACTCTCTGGATGACATCAAAAAGTTTGAAATTCCAGATGACCTGAGACTTGAAGAAAATGCCAAAAACAATCCAAAGAAATACATATTTACACTGCATCCTGGGAGAAGGGAGCATTTTCTGGGAAGAAACACCAATGTGGTGTCATGTCATGAAACCAACTCAATTTCAGCCACGCTCCCCAATACTTCCTATAATGTTCACATGGAGTTGAGAATGAAAAACTTACTTATTGCTTCTAGGAACCTGCCCAATTAAATTGTCCCCACCAAAATCATTCCCATTGGCTGTGGTAACAAGAATCTATGTGGAATCATGAGACTATACAAAGAAACATGAATAGGGCCCTAGACTGCAAGTCAGAAAGTTGTTTATTGTTGTTGTTGTTGAGTTCTTTAGTCATATCCATCTGTTACCCCGTGGACTATCGCATGCCAGGCCCTTCTATCTTCCACTAACTGTCCAACTTAATGTTCATTGTTTCCATGACACTATCTATCCATCTCATCCTCTGCCATTCTTTTCCTTTTGCCTTCAATCTTTCTCAGCATCAGGATCTTTTCCTATGAGTCCCTTCTTCTCATCATATGGCCAAATTATTTAAGCTTCAGCTCCAGTATTTGACCTTCCAGTGAATATCCTGAATCAATCAGTATTGATTGATTTGATATCCTTGTTGTCTAAAGGACTCTCAAAAATCCTCTTTAGCACCACAATTCAAAACCCTGCTAGAGGCACTTATGAGTAATCTTGGGGGAAAAAAAATGTTTAACCTTTCTGAGACTCAAGTTTTCTCCTTTTTAAGATGGATATATTAATATTACCTTCCTTGCAAGGTTTTGGTAAGGTTCAAATGAGATATATGTATGTAAATAACTTTGCAAATATGAGAGAATTATAGAAATATGAACTGTTATATTTACAAAGAGAACACTTTGGATAATGGAGGATGAAATGGGAGTCACAAAATCAAATATAAATGAAATTTTTATTCTATTCAAAAGATTGCAAAGAATTTTCACTGAATGATGGGATCAGATTGAATCATTAAATTTAATTCAATTCAACAAACATTAAATAAGTACCTACAGTATGCAGACAGCTATGGTAGGCTCTGAAAAACGTGCAAGAGACATAGTCCCTGCCTTTATGGAATTGTCAGTTAATTTTCTGATTGTCAGCAGCTGATACTATTCTTCTAATTATGTGTTTTTTTGATACTTCCTTCCAATGATTAGCTGCAAACCGTAGCACTCCCAGGGAAAAGAACTGTCTCATTCCTCTTTGTGTGTTTGAGTAAATGCAGACCCTACCCTTCCTTTACTGGGTTGTGGGCTCTCTTTATTGTCCTGCTAACTGCTCCTCCCTTTGACCTGGGAACTTCAGAGTGTATGGCATTTGGATAAACTCCCTGTTTATGGTTTTAAGAGAAGAGTAAGAGAGCAGCATCTGAATCTTCAGGTTATATATGAAGATGAGAAAGGGAGGACTATAGAGGATGTTTGAGAAGAAAGGCTAGAAAGGCCAGAGAGGAACTTTACTGTGACATCCCAGCAGGAACAAAGTATTTGTCCACACAAGGCAAGGTTTGGTCCCCTGTTGATTATGTTCTTTTTTAAGCTTTTAGATTTGGCTATTACACAAGAGACTTCATTTACCACAAAATAAATCACTGCATGTTATGGAGAATAGAGTGATCTGGCTTTATAATTGGGTCTGTTTATAAAAATTCAGATTCAAAAATATTTCACATTCTAAAGAACAACTCCCCCTAATCCCCAACCTGAATAGTGCACCCTGCACAGTGGCCTACCTTGTTCACCTCTAGGTCCAGTTCGGATACTGAGCTATTCATAACATGTACATGTGTATAGGAGATGTATAGAAAAGACTGAGCAAATGGAACTAAATCTCTCTGTTTTTCTCTGCTTTTCTTTGTGTGTGTGTGTGTGTGTGTGTGTGTGTGTGTGTGTGTATCTGTCTGTCTGTGTCTGGTTCTATTTCTGTCTCGCTCGGTCTGTTTCTCTCTTCTGTCTCTGTGTATCTTTCTCTGTTTCTCTTTGTCTTTCTCTATCTTTCCCTCTCCTTCTGTTTGTCTATATCTCTCTGTTTCTCTGTATCTGTCTCTGTCTTACTCTGTGTGTCTGTTTCTATTTCTCTGATTGTATCTTTTTCCCTCTGTCTCTTTCTCAAGATATCTTAAGTTTGGAATGAGGAATATCTGCCTACCGACCAGTAGCATTTGGTTAATAGTATACTTGGGACAAAATTCTAGTTACTTTAACCAAGTTAGAGTCTTCCCATCTACTGGCATAGTTGAGACTAGAATCCACATATTTTACCTCCTAGTCCTGGGCTTTTTCCAGTGCATGGTATTACAAAATTCTACAGAAAAAAAAGAAGAAAGAAGAAGCAGAAGAAGAACAAGAATAATAGAAAAAAAACAAAACAAGAAGATATTAATAATTGTAGTGGTAGTAGTAATAGTAATAATAATGAATAGTATTATGTTTCACTTTAAGATTATAATATATTTTATGGACATTATCTTATTTGATCCTTACAAGAAACATAGGGGCTACTAACCATCTCCATTTCACAGATGAGGAAATGGAAGCCAACAAAGATTAAGTGATTTGCCCAGGATCAACCATCTAGTAAATGTATGAGTTAGGACTTTAACTCAGAGCTCCCTGACTTCAAACCCACCACTCACAGGAATTACTCCATCTTGGTATTATAATTATAGATTAACATAGCATATAACTATTACCTTTTATATTCATAGACCACTTGATATTTTTTGGAGCACCTTTCATGCATCTTCTAAACCTATTTATTTGCACACTAAACCTATAAGTTTGTATAGAATTATATTCATTTAACAGAGGAGGAAATTACAAACCTTGTGAAATTGGGCAAACTCATTAGCCTTTCTGAAATTTAATGTCCTAATTTGCAAAATAATTCTATATTTCCAAGACTTCATTAAGGGCAATATAAATACTGGCATTTCCTGCCTTCCACAGTTGTGAGTATCAAATGAGATCATGTATAGTGGGTTCTTTCTCTACATATTCATTAGAATATAGAATATTCTACAGAGTATTTTCTCCACAATAGCAATATAAAGTAGATAGGGAAGTAATGTGAAATTCATTTTAGCTGTGAGAAAATGGTTCAGAAAAACTGACTTTCCCAAACAGAGTCATAACTAGGGTGGTGATTTCGTGGGCAAGAGGAAGATTATTATATGCTAAGCTTTGGTGTTTTTACACTTTTAAAGGATTGCAAGAACTGTCCTCTAGTTTAGTATACCTGGAGCAAAAGCCTTGTTACCCTATTCTGTCTCCTATTCCAGGACTTTTTCTAGTAAATAGTGTCTATGAAATTCTTTGGAAGCAGATCATTAAGAGGTGTCTTTTGATCAGCTATGATACAAAAATGGCAGAAGAATAGAGTAGTTGGGACAGCAAGGGGTGGGGGTGAATAGGAAATCCAGTTGGCCTACTCTTCAAGTTCAGCAAGTAAAGAAAGAACTAGCATCATTTAACTATGGGTTGAGAACATTTGAATATTCTCATAGCCTTAATATCAACTGTAGTATAGTATTTCGTTCCATCTAGATTTTCTTTCCATCATTTGTGCATGTAGCAAAAGTAAAGGATAGTAGATGAACATCCACATGTCCATAAGATTATAAAAATAATCTCTCCATACATTGGGTAGATCTACTATAAGGATTTATGGAGGATTGTAGAATCAAAGATCTAATGTTGGAATGGACATTATGGTGCAGTAAAAGCATTGAGGTGGCTTGGTGGATGGAACTCTATACCTAGTATCTGAGAGCTCTGAATTAAAATGCAAGTTCAACTGCCTACTAGCCTTGTGATCCTGCACAAGTCACTTAGCCTGTCTGCCCCAGTTCTTTTATCTGTAAAATGGGAATGATGATAGCATTTCCTTCACTTATTTGTGAAATTGGAATAATAATAGCAAGAATAAATATAACATAATTATAGTAAGGGTGAAATAAGATAATATTTATAAAGCATTTTGCAAAAACAAAGTGTTATGCACAATGTCCTAAAAGTTTTAGTACATCTTTAAGCTGTTTGAATTTAAAGATATTTGAGACACTGTTAATTGCTAAATATTCTTCTTCTTGTTTTTTACTATTACTGATTTTACCCTAAAGAAACAGATCAAATAATACAAAGGACTCATAGGAACCCTTAACAACTAAGACACCCTGGAGCATGACAGGACCAGCTAGTCCAGCTCCTTCATTTTTCAAATAGGGAAACAGAAATTTACAAAAATTAAGTGACTTGCTTAAGGTCACACAACTATTGAGTGGTAAAACAGGAATTAGAATTCAAGTCCTTTGACTCCAATACCAACACTATCCCAACTAATTATACCTATAATTATTCCTGAGTTCTGTCTCTCTGCAATTCATCACTCTTACTATATACCAAGCAACAACTTTGCTGGTGTGTGTGTGTGTGTGTGTGTGTGTGTATCTTTAATACTTTTTTCATATGTAAATCCTTATAAATAATAATCTAGACACTCCCACCAAAAGTTTTTTTTTTCATTATTGAATATTGTTCTAAGGACTTGAAGGAAGTCCTTATTGAAAGGAATATTCTTCTAAGATTATAGTCTTCAAGGACATTTCTTCCATTCTGGCCCATAATACAAGTTTTGATTTTCAAAATACAAATAGGAATTAACTGGGTGACAGTGCTGATACAGGGAATTCCTAATTGAGCAAACTCTTCCATAAATGCAGGCTGGTCCTTTTTCTGAACTCTGTAACCATCGAGGGTAGTTTGGTAAAGACACGCATTAATAAAACCCAGAGGATAAAGGTACCATCTTTTGTTCACTCTCTTTTCTTTAGAAACAAAAAAAGTAAAATCTAGCTTTGTTTTAAACTAGACTTCTTTTTCTTATGTTTTCTTAGGTGCATTTATTGGCAGTCTTTCTTTACCTATTTTTCAGAGACAATCATGACCATCCATGGCCTAGAGGTTAAAGATTCACTGTCTTTTATTAGTCCCTGTACCATTCAGAATAAAAAAGCTTTCATTCTCTCTTTTCTAGCTTCAGCTCCCTTTTCAACTGGACCCAATTAGCTTTTGTTATTAGTTCCTCTGTGCTTAAAAGCCTTCCCAGGCAGGATCCTAGAAATTAGGTGCCATTTCTGAGATGAGCTTGTCATGATAGACCTTACTATGCCCACAGAGAACAAGGGTAGAATTATTCATTTGAAAGCAAGATTGAAAAGAGAAGACATGCTATTGTGGCTCAGGGGTTGAACTCTTTCCTTCACCTGACCATCCATCCATTTAGTATTCATTTTCTAGTGACAATTAGAAAGCAAAAAGATCCTTCCCCCTACTACAGGAAGAATTTAAGCCATTTAACCTATAATAACCAGAAGTAATTCACAGAAGATATTGCAGATTTTGGACTTGAGTGCTTTCTATTTCTGACATGTTCACCCCACACTCATAAATTATCATCTGGGACCCATATGGTTTGAAGTAAATAGAGGTGAACCCAATAGTAAAGAAAATAATAATGGTATGACCTGCAAGTCTATTTCAGTGCAAAAATATCCCAGCATCCACCTCTGAGATTCTTTACCCTAACTCAACTATTCCAATGTCACACATAGGGTTTAGAACCAGGACCACACATCTGTAATGAATTTTACTTTAACTATCTTATCATGATCTATGTGTATACTCTGTATATACTTATCTCCTGACAGGCTATAGTGTGGTCAACCTTCCTGCACTTTACAGCTGGCTTAAGTAAATCTATAAAGTACTAAATCCATATCAAGAGCCCATTGAAATTCATAACCCAATGTTTTCTGTGTTCTAGCAAAATATCCCTCTTCATTTTATTTCCCCCATTTTATATGTTCTCTTCTAAAGAATGAATTTTTTTTCAAATTATTAAATGACTACTACTGTGCCAGATACAAAATATTGATATAAAGATGAATAAGAAAGAATACTTGCCCTCCTAGAAGTTGCAGCTCAGTAGAGGAGGTGAGGCAACTGTAGAAATAACATAATCCAAAATAGAGTATGATAATTGCATTGAAGAGGTATAAAATTTCTGTTTATCTCTTGGAACCTGACATATGCAAACATGAGAGATGAGAGATTCATTCATAAATGTTCATTGAAGTATAAAACACTATAAGATATTAAGAAAAGCAAATATGAATTTAATGTCCTTCTTATCTTCAAGTAAGCAGTTAAATTTCAATGTCTATCTCCAATATTCTCCATGAAATGATGCATCTCTCTGTATTAATTTAAATATCTTCCTATATTGGTTATGGCATAGTAATATTCCATTACATTCATTTGCCATAATTTGTTCAGTCATTCCCCAACTGATGGGCACTCCCTTAGTTTCCAGTTACTTGTCACTACACAATGTTGCTATAAATATGTTTTGCATGAAAAAAAAAAAAAAACTATTCATCTCTACCCAGCCTGTATCTATAACTCTGGCAGTAAAAGAATTCCAAAGTGATTCCAATTTTAACGTTCTTCAGTTAAATCACCAAAGATTAGATGTACATGAAAATCTGAAGATAATCTAATCACAGGATCAGAGAAAAGAAAGCAGTAAGAGGCATCAAAGTCACAGGATCAAATTCAATCCAGTCATAATTGGATGGTGGAGCTAAGCACCAAAGAAATGGAGTGATCTCCCCAAAGCTACATGGGCAGTACAAGGAGCAGAACCTGGATCTGAAAAGAGAACATTTGACTCCAAAGTCAATACTTGTTAAATGACTTGGATTGACTTGGGATTGACTCAGGTGTCATCTGTGGGTGGCCACTCCCTTCATTTTAAAAATGAACAGCCTGAAGTGCAGAAAGGGATAACAACCTTTCAAGACTCACATAGCTGTTAGGTGACAGGATCTAGCCCCAAACTCAAGTCTTCTGACTCCAATTCCAGTGCTTTGCACATGTATCTTACACTACTTCTAACCTTCCTAACCTTTCAAGACTCACATAGCTGTTAGGTGACAGGATCTAGCCCCAAACTCAAGTCTTCTGACTCCAATCCCAGTGCTTTGCACATGTATCTTACACTACTTCTAACCTTCCTATATAAGGCTATATAGGTCACATATGGAATCAGAAAGAACCAAGTTCAAATGCTGCTATAGGTGCTTCATTGCTGTGTGACCCTAGGCAAGTCATCTGTCTCATTTTATAACTTCATCTATCTCAGAGTCTTTATTTGTAAAATAGAGATGATAATATCACTTACCTCCCAGGACAGTTGTGGGGAAAAATGATATGATATTTTGTAAAGTGCTTTAGAAGTAATAAAGTGTTATATAAATACTAGCAATTAACAATACAGAGGAGCAAAGCAACCCAAGACTTCAGGATTTGTAAATAATTCTTCCATCCAAAATTTGTTGTGAGAAAAACTCTGGTGACAGCCATGCAGAAAATCACTAAGGGTCTTATTTCAAACTGACAAAAGCTTTAATATAGCATGGTTCTTCCATGCCATGACCCTTGAGAATTTTCTTGCCTTGTCAACACCACTCTATGGTCATAGCCATCCACCATTGTGTAATCAGTTTTACTCTTCAGAAATCTAGATATATGTATTCATCTCTCTTAAGAACTTTAGAACTGATTGTATGACATGGGAGAAACTGGCAGAAGATCACCTAGCACAGTGTACCCTCATCAGAGAAGGTGTTGTGCTCTATGAGCAAAACAGAATTGAATTGGCTCACAATCACAAGAAGCATAGTTAGAAAGTCCACCCCAAATATCTAAGGGACTATAACCTGTGACAGAGCATTCCGAGCTCATGCTGGTCTGATCAGCCACAGTCAAACCTGCTGTAACTTGACTATAACATAGTGATGTCATTTTGGTACTCTTCAAGAACAAAGGACAACAACTAACCAACCAACGAGAGCCTGGAGTTTGTGGGTTGTATCAAAGATAAGTATTTATAATGCAATTCAAAAGCTCAGTAAAAAGAAAAACCAAAAACTAATAACAATAATAAGCATTTACTTATCACTTTAAGGCTTACAGAACACTTTGTTTGATCCTTGTAGTAGCTCTATGATATAGACACTATTATTATCCCCATTTTACAGATGAAGAAATTGAGGATGAGAGAGATAAAGTGACTTGCTCAGAATTACAAGCAATATTTACAATGGGATTTGAATTAAAATCTTTCTAGTACTCTATGCATTAGATCACCTAAATGCCTCAGTAGCTAAAATTCATGTGCTATTTTAGAGTTCACTAAGTCCTTGACAACTACTACTTTATCTATTCTGTACAACAAAGCAATAAGACAGGAGAAAATTGAGATTTATAACTAGGTTAAGTTACTTGCCCAAAGTCATTTAATTGATAAGGGCAAGATTTATAATAAGAGTTCAATCTGTCTGACTCAAAATCGAGAGAGTTTAACATGACATCATGATTCTCTCAAAGGAAATGTGTTAAGGTTGGATAATACAGAGCAGGGAAGTGAAAAGAGAAAAAGAATAAGTACTTATAATAGTGCTTACTATATACTAGGGACTGATCTATGTGCTTTATAAAAATGATCTCATTTTATTCTCTCAGCACCTCTTTGATTGCTATTTTCCTGATTTTTACAGTTGAGTAAATGGAAGAAAACAGGGGTTAAGGTGACTTGCTCAGGAAAACACAGCTCACACATAAAATCTGAAGCCAGATTTTAATGCAGGGCTTCTTGGGAAGGAAATTCCTATCTCATTGCTATATCCACTGCACCACTAACTGCCTCTAAAAGATATACATAAACAAATATGACATAAGTCCTTGCCTTCAGGGAAATAATGCACATTCTAATAAGTAAAATACAAAGCAGTGAATGAGTTTCCTTGGAGAAGTATTATCCAATGAACTCTTATCCCCAGTGAGGCAGAATATTGTAATGAAATTGGATGCACCGGTTCAAATCTAACTTCTGATATTTGATAGCCATATGATTATGGGCAAATCCTCTTTGATTTCTCAAAGCCTCTGTTTCTACTTCAGTTAAATAGAGAAATAATACTTGCCTTACCTACATCACAGTGTTATTTTGAGAAAGGTGCTTCACAAACTCTAACGTGCATGAGGAAAAAATGATACCAAGAAAAATTGGACTCTATAGTATCTGGATACCTATCCTAAATTATTCCATTTTAAATTAACCATCCATCTTAAGAAAATATGAGTGGATAATGGATAGACAGTAGGCTTCCTAATGTCACTTAACATTTAGTAAATGGTAATGAACACAGCTGACATACAGGTACCCATCATGAATTTTGAGACAATTGAATAAGGATCTTTCCTATCTCAGGAGGCATTTCAATTATCCCATGATTTCTTTTTATTTAAGTTGGTATTTGATCCCACTTCATCCCACAAAGATGCTAGCTGTGTATTGGGATTTGTTTTGAATGTAATCTATAATCATATAATAATAACTCCCTCTTAATCACCAAAATTATTTTTCATTTCATGTATATATATATATAAGCATTTGTATTTACTTATCTATATAAATATTATTTCCTACCAACTCCCAACCACTATTAAATGTAAGCTCCTTGAGGGCAGGCCCAGTTTCATTTTTATCTTTGTATCTCCAGTATCTACCTACCTGCTTATCACAGTGCCTGGAATATAGTAGGAGCTTAATAAATCCTTGTTAATTGAATCCTATCAAGTTACTAAAAAATGATAAGGTGGGAGGGAGAATATTTCTAATGGTAGCCATTTGTATTTTCTGTGGTATTTACAAAAAGAGATACCCTTTGAAAGTTGTGAATATACCTTATCAACAAGCACAGAACTAGAATGTTTGGAATCCTGACTTCAAAAGCAAATCTCCCACATTAAATATAATTGTATAATATTCCAGTCAATATAATCATCTGTTTTAAAATCCATCCACCCTAAAAATACTTAATATATTATTCCTAGGGTTGTCCCTCTTTAGTTCTCAGATTCTTCACATTTCTCCTTTCTCCTGGGGGGATATGTAAGGGGATTTTATAGTATAAGATGCATAACAAGGATAAACATGCAATGTTAAGAGCCTTCATTGAAGGAGGAAAATTGTTCACTTTTGCTTATTTTGTAGCCAAAAGCTGGGTCTCTTGGATCGGGTTCGACTTTCTAATCCTCGTGGTACCAATACTAAAGGAAAGCTATTTACCCCTCTGAATGTAGATGCCATAGAAGAAAGTCCTTCTAAAGAGCCAAAAAATGTTGGCTTGAACAATAAGGAACGTTTTCGGACTGCATTCCGAATGAAAGCGTATGCATTTTGGCAGAGCTCTGAAGGTAACCCCAGCTTCTCTTCCTTCCTTCAACTTTCTCTCACATTTCCTCCATTCCTTCCAAGCTTATTTCCTTTTCAAGTTCCATTGATGTAATTTTGAAGTTGCCCAGAATCTTCAAAATAGTCCATTTCCCTAATACTGACTAACTCCACCCTTCCAGCAGATCTTTTGCATTCTCACTAAACATATGGGGATAGGAAAAATCCCTGCTCCACCCACACTTAAAAAAATTAAGAGACTTTTCAGGAAACATACATTTTAATCAGGCAATTGCATTTAATAATAATTAACATTTGCCAAGTTCTATAAAGTTTCCAATAGGCTTTTAATATCTTATTTGAGACTCTTCTTGGTTATAAACCTTTATCCCGCTTTGACAGAGGAAGAAAATGAGGTTCAAAGATGGCCAGTGACTTGTCCTGATTCCATTATTTTATGTCCTAGGTAGGATACGGCCTCTTCATTTTTTAGGCGCCTCATGCATCAAAGGACAATGATGAGGAAAGGCAGAATGGTGCCATGATAGAGAATTGACTTGAAATCAAAAAAAGCTTTAATTAAATCCTGACTCTGACACTTCTTTTCTCTATGATCCTGGACAAATGATTAAGCTCTCTAAGTCTCACCTCAGTTTCTTTGTAAAATGGTGATGACATGTTGAGTACCTGACTCATAAGTTTTTTATAAGGTTCAAATGAAATAATGTTCAAAAAGTTATTTGTAAGCTTTCAAGTACTATAGATATGTCTATTATTTTATCATAATTATTACACAGTATGCCACTTACTCCCTTATAATATGATTATTGGCCTCCTCCACATAAATACTTTATATAACACGAATTTATTGGACATGAGAAATTCTTTGGACTCACAATATTGGTTTCATTATCACATCTCATCAAAGATCTCAAAAAGAGCCATAATTCATCAGGTGGAGATTGGGAGAGAGAAGGAAATCTTTGTCCAGAATGTTGTATACCCAGTGGCAGTATTCTGCCAGAACTAAATTTTCATTTAAACTGGAAAAGGAGTCTTAAAATCATCAATAAACCATCCCCTAAAAAGACCAGGAGAGATCTATATTAATAAGAATGTTTGAAGATACAATGTTAGAGTAGGACATTTTTATTTTTCCTTTCTGAGGAACGTGCTTCATTAGGATATGACACCACTGAGATTTAGGTCAGGAAGTAGCCTTATTGAATTCAACTCTTTTATTTACAGATGAGGAAACTGAGGCTCAGAGAAGTTAAGGGTTAGTGAAGTAAAACTCAAACCTAGGCCTTCTTGACTCCAAGTCTACCACCTTATCTCAACAGGCATTGACTCAAAAATTCAATTGATATATATTTATCAATTGTCTTCTGTGAATAAAGCACTGTGCTAGGCACATTATACTGTTTGAAGATGAACAGTGATCAGTGCCCTTAGGGACTTACAGTCTAGTAGTAAAAATAGAACTATATATGAGTGTATACATATAAATAAATATACATAGTTGACATACACAAACATGCACGTATATGCACATAAATTTTATGCATTTATGCATACATACATAAGTATGTCTATGTATGTATGAATATACACCTACTTCTGTTCACATATATACATATTTGTATGTATTTGTATATGTATATATATATAAAAATATACATGAGTATACCCATAAATAATAGATTTCTTACTCTACTATCTAGAGAATGTATGATTTCAGTGATGTCTTTATTCATCAACACAAATCACAACTTTCCATTTCTCAATAGATAGTCCTTACGACAATTTATAATAATAATAATAATAGTCATAATAACTTATGGTAAGTCCCCAGGGATGAGCCCTTCCAAACTTAGCTAACCTGGTCCTTGAATGACAAACACACAAAACTCAAACCGTTTTCAATTTAAGATCCCACCTGAGCTTGAGCTTCATTGCCTTAAATGATTGGTTCACTTTCATGCCATACTGAGGAATTGAAATAGAACATTAGGAACCATAAATATATATTAATCACCTCCTGTGTATATAGCATAGCACAGTCCTAAGCACTGGGGGGAGAGTGGGACAAAGGTAGTATTTGACAGTGGGCTAGATTTGGAGTCAGAGGGCCTTGCTCTGCCACTACTTCCTGTGTGGCTTTGGATAATTATTTCACTTAACTTCTCAACCTCCATTTTTTCATCTGCAAAATGAGGGGAATTGGAATAAGCAGTCATTAATATCTTTTGTGGTTCTCAATCTATGGTCTTCTAAGCCCCGGCCCTTGCCCTTATGGAGTATTACAGGACATACTAGTACAACAAATAGTTTGAGTTCTACTTCTGTAACATCAAAGTGCTTCATAAATTTATCTTATTTGAACTTTGCAACAGGCCCATGAAGTAAGCAGTTATCCCCATTTTACAGATGAAGAACTTGAGGCACAGACAAGTTAAATTAGATGCCTAAAGTTTTATAATGAATAAATGGCAAAGGCAATATCCAAGCCTAAATCTTCCAACTGAAGATTTCCACACAATTCTGAATTCTAAGCATTTTTAGCTTTAATTATTTGAAATTCTTTTAAAAAATAATCATAGAACTGAAAGGCCATAGAGGCCAAACTCCTCATTTTACTAAATAAGGAAACTGAATCACAAATATGTTAAATAATTTCCCCAGGATCCTACAGTTGGTATTTGAGATAGGATTTGAGTTTATTGTTTTAACTCCAAGTCTAGTATACCATGCTGCCTCTCCAGGCTGCTAAGTTTTTGTATCCTACTTCCTAGATGCTGGGACAGGAGAACCCATGACTGAAGAACGGGGTTACAGTAATGAATTCCTCATAGAAGACATGATCCCCACACTCAAGTCGGCTATCCGAGCAGTCAGGTATTGCTTTTATTGCATGTCCTTTTTGCTTTCATGGAATCAAATGGAAACAACCAGAAATTGCTTCCATTCAAAGGTGAATTTTCCCTTGAGTAGTTAGGGAAATGTTGGCACTTGGTAGACTTTTGAGGTCAGGTAAGAATCATCTTTAATTTTTGTTGTTATTGTTCAATTGTTTCAGTCATATCTGACACTTTGTGACCCTATTTGGAGTTTCCTTGGCAAAGATAGTCGAGTGGTTGTCATGTTCTTTTCAAGCCTCTTTTACAGAGGAGAAAACTGAGGCAAAAAGGATTAGGTGACTTACCTAGGATGACACAGTATCTGAGGCCAAATTTGAACTCAGATTTTCCTGACTCCAAAACTGGCATTCTATCCACTTAGCTTGCCCCACCCTTACTTAATAGGAATAAAATTTAAAAGGTTTATCATATAGAATATTACTCCAAGTCACAGTCATAGAATGTTAACAGTAGAAGGAAAATAAGAAGTCATCTATAAATCACCTGTCTATGAATGAGTCCTGCTAAAGTATGCTTATGGGGTTGTTCACCCTCGTAGGAAAACTGTCAGTGATGGGTACTTTCAGTTCAAGTTGACTTATTCCATTACTGAAGAGCTCTAATTGTTAACAGTTATTTTTTATGCTGAACTGACATTTAACTCCCTGAAACTTCTATCCATTGGTCACATAGTAATTTTTTTCCCTAAAAGGAAGACTGAACATGATTAACATCTCTTCCACATATCAACCTTTCAAATATTCACATACAACAATCTTGCCTCCTTAAATAAATCTTCTCCAGTTCCCCAGTTGCTTCACTACATTTTTACATGATATTTTCAAGTGCATTTTTCATCTCCTTCATCTGGACATGGTCCATTCTGTCAAAAATTTTCCTAAAATATGGTACCCAGAACTGATCACTATAGCAACATTAATTATAATTTATATAAAATTTTGAGGTTTGCAAAGTGCTTTATATTTTTTTTCAGATGAGAGCTTCTATCAGTATTACATGAAAAAATGATTTATATAGTAACAAGTGATTCCCAATGGTTCTTTCTTCTAAAAAACACAGAATAGCTTCCATGTACCTTCTAGCAGTGTTTTCCACATAAGATAACTCTTCTGATTGAAAAGGAGGCAAAGATTGACTTTGGGTTGACCTTAAACAATCAGTGAAGGAGGTCCTTTCTCTCCTCCACTCTTCTAGTGTCTGTCTTCCTCCATCTCTCTTTTTAAAAATAAGACAATCAAGCACAGAGTTTTGTCTAGACTAGAACATAAGAGTCTAATCTGTCTATTTATATTTACTTAATAATTCAGAAGCAAAGTGAAAGCAGGCCTCCTTATATAAAAAGTCATCCAGCTCCCAAATTCTCTGAACTTTTTAAGATTTATCAGCAAAAATATGATTATTTTCATCACCAAGCATTTCTTTAGAAACAGAGTACATGAAATAATTTTATCCTGCATTTCATAGAAATTCTGATATATGGATTATTAAATATCTCTACAAAGATGAATCATGGTGGATAATTTTAATATTGAAGCATTAGAACTTAAAATCTTTCTGAAGTTAGGACTTTATTTGCAAAAATTCTCTTTATTAAAATTAATTTACCACATCAACACAGTATAGGCTGGTATATCTGCATGATGCATTAAAAATGGATCTATTATTAAATTTGTTTTCAAAACAGCTCCAAGGAATAGGTTGGACAGATATTTTTATAATCCCATTTTATAAATAATGAAAATAATGTACAGAGATTTTCTTTTTTTTTATTTAATAGCCTTTTATTTACAGGTTATATGTATGAGTAACTTTACAGCATTAACATTGCCAAACCTCTTGTTCCAATTTTTCACCTCTTACCTCCCACCCTCTCCCCCAGATGGCAGGATGACCAGTAGATGTTAAATATATTAAAATATAAATTAGATACACAATAAGTATACATGACCAAACTGTTATTTTGCTGTACAAAAAGAATCAGACAACAGAGATTTTCTTAAAGACATTCAGCTAGTAAAGGATGGGCCTAAGATATGAGCTAAGTGGCGAGGGGTAACTTCATCATACCCCAGTGCACACAGGAGTGAGACTTATATATCTGTAGTTTTCTGCAATCAGACATTACTTCAGAACCATGCTATAAAACACTTCCCTCTCTACACCCCACAAAGAAGCCCTGCTTTGTTTCCTAGTAGTTGGTCATGGGGTATATTCTGCTCCTTCTTATGCATGATGAAAAGAATATTCTCTTGTTGCCCACAAACTAAAACTAGGATAGTTCTACTCCCCATTTGATAGATGAGGGAACTAAAGGCTCAAGAGATGATATGATTTATGCACTCACATGCAATAAACATGAAGAGCTGGGAAACAGGTAGGGTTGAGGAAGGCATACAGAACCCACATTTCCATTTAATCTGCATCATTCACATTTTCTCTATTACTTTATTAAGTCTAAACAATCATCAAAACAATAAATCAAACCCTGACCTATACATTTGCTGAATTCCCTGATGTAAATGTTTATGTTGAAAATTGAACAATCCACTTTTTCAAGACTGTTTAAGTCGACTCCAATGAACTCCTGATGCTGGCTTTCTTGACTGAGAGAAGGCTTTTGGTACTATATCCTGCTTCCTTGAGCTTACTTCTCTTTCTCTGGTTGAGTATCTCTCTCTCTCTTCCCTTTCTCCCATCTCTGTTCTCTCATTCCCTTTTCCCTCCCCATTCTTTGTGTTACCTCTTCTTCTCTCTTTTTTCTTTTCTCCCTCCTTTTCCCTCCCCTTCTTCTCTCATTCCTTCTCCCTTTCTCTCTCTCTCTCCCCCTTCCCTCTTTCTCACTTATCTTCCCCACCAACTCCTTCCATCTCTTCTCTTTGTGTGTTTCTATCACTCCTCTTCTTCTGTCATCCCTTTTCCTCTCTTTCCCATCCCTCTTTTCATTTAAATTCCTCTCCAACTTCTTCTACCTCTCTCCTTCTTTCCTTCCTTTCTTCTTTCTTTTTTCTTTCCTTCTTTTTTTTCTTCCTTTCTTCCTTTCTTTCTTTCTTTCTTTCCTTCTTTCTTTCTTTCTTTCTTTCCTCTCTCCTTCCCTCCCTCTCTCCCTTCCTTCTTTCCTTCCACACAAGAATTTTGATCCACTTTATTTCTAACTTGTGATGGTTCATCCCTTCTTAGGAAGCCTGATGGGCCCCAACTCCTTAGGAATCATCATATGTCACTGCACTTATTCATGATGGACAATAAACTGACATTTGGCCTCTTGCAGCTCAGAACTACTGAGCTCAAATAATCTATCAGCTTCAGCCTCTCTAGCAGTAGGAACTAAAAGTATGCTCCACTCTCCTTTTCACATATAGAATACTACAATTTCGTCTCTACAAAAAAAAATTCAAGGAGACCTTGAGGCCTTATGATGTAAAGGATGTTATTGAACAGTATTCTGCAGGACATCTGGACATGCTTTCCAGGATAAAGTATCTTCAGACAAGGTAAGAAAAACATGTCGGAATTAGAAGCAGCTAAGTGTTACCAGAACTGTTTATAAGAATTTCAAATGAATGGAAGGGCAGAAATTGCCATGGGACACAAGAAATGTAAAGACTAAGAAGAGAAAACTCCCCTTTCTGATTTATCAAGCTTCTCTTTACCTTTTTGACTTCCCTTCCTCCCTCTCTACCTCCCATTCATCCCTCCTTCCTTCCACATTTAATATGAGGACCAAATTATTAGCTCTCCTGTATCTCAGAATCCCTGAGCTCAAGTGATCCACCAACCCAGTCCCTGTTATAGCAGAGACCAAAGGCATACTGCACCATACCTGGACTGCACTTACCCTCATTGGAGATTTTATATGTCAGTTATAGAATAGATGTTGTATAGAATTTGATGGATTAAGTAGAGGACAATGTGATCCTGGACTGAGACTCAAGAGATATGGATTCTAGACTAGGCTGGATTCCTGGCTGCTTCGTGAATTTAGGTGAGTCATTTAAACCTTTCTGGTTTGCTTTACTCTTGCTTTACTCTTCTGTAAAACGGGCAAATGAAGGTCTCCTTTGCTGGTCTTTTAAAATTGTTATTGAAGATTGATAATATCATGGTAATAAGGGCAGTTGAATGAAAATTTCTTGAGGTAAGAAATACCTGTACAGTTGTTGATTATGTAGGTACTTAATAAACACTTGTATTAAGTTGGATTGATTTTTTTTTCATTTGGGTTTGCATTAAAACCAATCTTTAGCTACTATTCTTATTATTTAAAATATTATCTCAATGGATGGTGGTTGACTGTTGGTGAGACTCTGAATAAGGGGAAAGAGGGCACATATAGAACTGGAAGGTACCCTCTTTAATGCAAAGTATCCTACCTATTTATGGGTATTCTCTCCAACAATGCAGATAACAGTCCATTTATGCCTGCCTGACTGTGTTACTTTTTTTCTGTGTCATTCCTTCAGTTCCTCAGAGGGAGTCCATTTAAAGTCTTGAGGACCTGCCTTAATTTCTCTTAATATTAAGAAGTCTCCAGTTGAAATGGTATACTGATTCAACTATACTGTGTGTAGTCATGTAAAAAAAAATTCTCATCACTGCTGCTTAAAGAAATGCAAATTAAAACAACTCTGAGATACTACCTCACACCTATCAGATTGGTTAATATGACAGAAAAAAAGAAAATGTTGTATGTTTGAGGGAATGTGGGAAGTCTTGGACCCTAATGCATTGTTGGTGGAGTTGTGAAATGATCTAACCATTCTGGAGAGCAATTTGGAAATATGTCCAAAGAGCTATAAAACTATACATACCCTTTGATCTAGTAATACCACTATTAGGTCTGTATTCCAAAGAGATCATTAAAAATGATATAAAAATATTTATAGAAGCCTTTTTGTGGTGACAAAATATTAAAAATGGAGGTCATGCCCATTAATAGGGGAATCAATGAACAGGTTGTGGTATATAAATATAATATAATACTATTATGTAATAGGGACTAATGAACAGGAAGATTTCCGAAAACCTAGAAAGATTGTACACACTGGTGCAAAGTAAAACGGGCAGAACAAAAACGTTGTACAGTATCAGCAACATTGTGTAATAGTCAATTATGAATGACTCAGCAATACAATGATCCAAGACAAATGCAAAGGACTCATACTATCTACATTCAGATAAAGAACTGAAGAATTCTGAATGCAGTTTGAAGCATACTGTTTTCACTTACATTATTCTTTTTTGTCTTTTTTCTATTGGTCTATTCTTCTTTCACAATTGTGACCTGCCTTACAATTATGGCAGGTAATGTGGCTGGTAACTGCATCCTAACATTATTATTGTTTATACATGACAAACCCCTAATTTTGCTCATATATTTCTTTAATGATATTCTGAACAAGACCAAAAATACCAAGAAGGTTCAAACTGGAGCCAGCACAGTTTTGAAAACATTGAGGGATCAATCAATAAGCATTGATTGAGTACTTGAATTCTCTAGATACTGTGATAAAAAAAAAATATACACACACACACACACACACACACATGTATACAAGTATTCAATATATTAATGTACAAAGAAAGAGCAAAAACCAATTTTCCCTCAAGCAGCTTCTAACCTAATGGGATTCAACTCTCAATGTAAATGAAGTAGGGAAAGATAACAAGAATATGGAGAAAATCTTAATTTATTTTATTGTCCCCACCACCACCAAAAAGAGTTAAAAGATAAGAAACATACCTTTAAGTTCAGTGGTATGGGGGGGGGGCACATTCAAGAATGTTGTGATCCTCATTCAGCCCACTCATCAAATTTTGAGATCTCTGCCTATCACCCCCAAAAAAGTAACCAAGTAATTATCAATAATTCCAAATCTGTATGCCTACTTCCCTACCTATATAAAATTTCCATCCTAGTGATCTAATTGTACTTTGAAGGCAACTATTGGGAAGTTATTATAAGGAAGCCAGAAGAAAGTTTTCACAAAGTCATTGTACAATAGACTATCTTTACCATCATAAAATTGACTAAAAAATGTAGGGAATTTAACATCTCACTGGATTTATTATTTGCTGGCTGTTTTCTAAAAGACATTTGATTCAATATAGTAAGATAAGCCCTTAACCTTTCTTTCAATGTCCATCAAATATAATGATTTTGAGTCAAATATTATATCCTCTCCTGCTTTTAATATTAATGAATGAAAGTGTTTTTTATGTGAATGAAGTGTTGGGGAAGGGATACACTGGTACCTGACTATCACTCTACTGCATTTTGTGGGTTTTCTTAGACTAAACCCAAGTTGTGAAAATGCACATTTTTATTTGCACAAATATTTTTATTTGCCTACTAAGAACAAAGCATCACATTAGAATCTAGGAATACTTAAGAAATAGTTCCCACCCTCAAGAACCTTACATTCTTACTACATTGCAAAATCAGCTGTTTTCTAGAAAATTACAAAAGGAGGTCATTGCATAGACAATTATAAACTCAGAGACAATTTCTTAGTGTACCATCTTAATGAGACTGGGGACAGCATGGACTTCTATCCTTCTGCCCACACAGGATTATGAAGCAGAGGTAGAAGAGTTTTCATTTCTGCTCCACTGAATGAGGATCATGAAATGGTGCAGGTTGCAGGAAATGAAAGCGTTATGCCGGCAGAATATTGTCAGATCCATCATTCTAATGACCAGCAAAAGCCTAGGGAACTAAAAAAGATTCATGGTGCTAAAAACAGGTCCTTTAGAGTTGGCAGTAAAAATCTCCCTTAACTAGATGTCTTTGGGGAAGGAAAGCCAAAGACGAGTTAGACTTAGAGTTTAATATATTAGGGTTGCTAAGACAAATAATAAGATGCATCTATCTCCCTGTCTCTGACTCTGCCCACAATGTTCTCCATAATAATAAGAAGCTATTTTGCCTACCCTAAATGGATGATGTATTGGGGTTATAAATAATCCTGCATGTACATCCACAGTCTTTGCTTTATTTTGTATGATGAGTGGTCCAGTGTCTCAAGGAAGTTCTTTGGAATAGTATTTTCTATTTTTTTTTCTCTCTCTTTCAGAGTAGATATGATCTTCACCCCTGGACCTCCATCTACTCCAAAACACAAGAAATCCCAACGAGGAGGAGCTTTTACCTATCCTTCCCAGCAGTCTCCAAGGTTTGCTTCTAGAAGTAGCCTGACCCATAGTCACCAAAGTCAGCATTCCATGAGCAGCCCCCAATCTCAACTTTATTCTCTTAGGCTATAGAGATTCACTGTTCCCCAGAAATGATTAAGGAGAATGAATAGAAATAAGTAAAAGTAATACCTGGGTCCTTGTAAATGGAAATTCTTTCTTAAATGCAAAAGGAGAGATTGTATTTAAAGAAATCTTATGGCAACTTCTTTTGCAAAGTGATTTTTATTCAAAATAAATAAAGGTTTTCATATAGCATACTTGTTTGAAAGTATAATTTTTAAGAGGCAGCATTTGGTGAGAAGAGCCTCAATTTGAAAACTTTCTGACACTTCCTGATTGGACATGTCATTTCATTCTAACATTATTTTTCTCATTTTGAAAATGAATATTACATCACCCAAGCCAGGGCTTATTAAACTTTTATCACTTGTGATCTCTTTTCACCTGAGAAATTTTTACATGACCTGTCCCTAGGTTTTCTCTAAAATCATAGGGTTAGTAGTCAGAATTAGTAGTATACTCACAGTCTAAATCATAAATTCTTTCCACCATGTGACCTTAAATGTCGACACAAATCACACACACACACACACACACACACACACACACACAGACAGTAAAAATGGGCATTTGTTGCCCATTTTTGCTTCAGTTGTCATCATCTTTCAGTAACGCATAAAATTTCTATCCACTAGTTTCAAAGTCAAATTGAGGACAGGAAAATGTAAAATTTTCCCTAACTCAAATTGACTGATTGAGTCTCCTGAGTATTTTAGGGAAATTATCTATCCATATAATTTGCAGAATTAGCTATGATGATATTAGGTCCCCTGTGCTGCTATAATATATAGATAACATCACAGAATGGAAGGGGATGCAATGCTTTCATGGGACTCTTGATTCTTTCCTAGAAATGATCCGTATGTAGCCAAAGCATCCTCATCAGAAATTGAAGACCAAAGCATGATGGGGAAATTTGTCAAAGTTGAAAGACAGGTGGGTTCTGAATTTATGGCATTAAAGAAATGTTTCTATTTCATTGTTTTATATAATCATTATCTTCTGAACATAATGTTATTTCACTGGACATGGGAATCATAAGATCATAGATTTAGAGTTGAAATCAGCAATCTGAATTCAACTTTATAGAAGAAATAACTAAGGCTGAAACAGACCGACTTGCCCATGACCATACAAATATTAAAGGTAACTAAGTTGTACAGTGGATAGAGTTCTGGGCATGGAGTCAAAAAAGCCTGAGATCAAATCCAGCTTGAAACACTAGGTAATTATGTGACCCTGGACAAGTCACTTAAATATATTTGCCTCGGTTTCATCATTTGTAAAATAAGCTTGAAAAGAATATGGCAAACAACTGCATTATCTTTGCCAAGAAAATCCCAAAAGGGGTCATGAAAAGTTGGATATGAGCAAAACAATTGAGCAACAATAATAATACAGATATTGAATTTCTGAGGAAAGATTTGAACTCAGATTTCTTGAATTTTGAGTCCAATGCTGCTATATCATCTATACCAACTTGCTTCTCATGTCTTAAGTCAAAATCCAAGACCTCTCATTATCCTGGTTTCATGCCTTTGAATCTTGTAGTGAGAGAATAAGATATATTTGAATACATAAATCATCATTAAGTATGACTCTACTTATTTAGAAATTGGGAAATTTTTAACAAGACTCATTAAGCTGAGTCCTCTTTTTATAATTTATTTATATAACATGGGCATGTTTGAAAATTCAGCTCAAGTTACACTTTTAAAAAGGGTGGGAAGGGAGAACTTGAATGAAAATATAGAATAAATGTTTAGCATACTTTAAAAAATTCAACCTGTTTTCAAGGACTATAAAACAGTTTAATACTACCCATTTTTATATCAAAATGTTCTAATTAAAATACATGATCATTAATATAGGACCATACAAATCATACTTAGCTGATTATTTTAATTTTGTTTGGAAAGATGATGTCACTGGTATATGGAACTTCCAATCAGAAAATTTCATTTCATAGTGCTGATCAATGATTCTGTAACTTACAGATCTAGAGAGTTTCTTGGATACTATATGGGTATTAAATGACAGGCTCAGGGTAAAATAGCTAGAACAGAACCCAGGTTTTTCCTACAATGAGGTTAGCCCCTATCGTCTTTATCTTGCTAACTCTTTTAATTGTAAAATACTAAAATTTCATTTTTTAAAAGCAAATATCAATTAGCACTGCTTTGTTATACTCATGAAATTTCCTGCCTCTATATATCAATTCTTTACACTATACTTAATATTAAATAATCACATTTTTTCTCAAGATCTTTCTTGCTGCTGTTTTCAATATCTTTAACCAATAATATAGAGTCTCATGAAGACAGACTTGCATCATGGAAATTTGTCTGGAAAGCACTTAGGATAAATCAGCCACAATGCTAACTGTATCAAGTAGTAGCCCATTATATTTAAGGCACAGCAACTGTACCATCCCTGGCCAATAATGTGATTAACCAAGTAAGAATAATCTGCTTAGGGAGTTAAAATATGCTTCTCAATAATTTCTACTCATTTTTCCTTATTCTTCATGGAGGGGTCCAGCAGAGTCAATTAAATCTCTCCTTTTCTTGATAGTCATTTTATTTACTGAAGACAATTATCATACACCCTTTGAGTTTTCTCTAAACTAGGCTGAACATCCCCATCCATTACTTTAACTTATCTTCATATGTCATGAGTGTCAGGAAGACCTAAATTCAAACCTGATCTCAAACAGTTACTGATCCTGGGCAGGTCACTTAATCTCTGTTTCCCTCAGTTTACTCAACTATCAAATGAGAATAATTATGGCTACTAAACAATAAAAAACCTATCTCATTAGGTTTTTGTGAGGATTAAATGAGATGACATTTATAAAAAAGCATTTAGTGCAGTGCCTAGCACTGATAGTAGGTGCTATACAAATATATATAAATGTTTGTTCTATTTCAATCCAAGACCTCTCACTGTCCTGGTTGCCTTCCTTTGGATCTTCTTCAGATTATAAATGTCACTCCCAAAGCATAATACTGCCATTTGATTATAATTCTTGAAGGCATGTGGCCTGACTATGGCACAGTCCAGTTGGCTTATCTCTCATGTCTGCAGTCATGGACATAAGTCTCTTAATAAAACCTAAGATTGCATTTTCCCCCATTGTTATAGCATACCATAGACTCATCCTGAGTCTATGCCATGCATGCAGCCAGACATGAATTCTGCTAAAGCTATCCTATAACACTGGAGCTATACACCGATGTGGGAAGAACTTTTCTACGCAGTTCAGATTAGATTAGAAATGAGATCTGAAATTAGTCTCTGACTTGATAACTACATCATAAGGCTTTATTTCCAAAGTGAAGAAAGGCCTTCAGTGAAGGAAAATGTTCATCTTTGTGGTAGATGTGCCCACTCACTCAAAGTTCCTTTTCTGAAGGGATATCTCTATGGAGAGGCAATATTCCATCTAAGCGTTGGATCAACCAAACTCTGTCTAGTCACTGAATACATTATAGGTTTTCACTCAATAAGTGAGAACTGAGATGTGGATATAAAAAAGGAATGATTATTCCCTCAACCTGAAGATGAAGGGACCTTTTCTTTGAGATTAAGGCTAAAGGGTCAAAGCAAAGGATCTAAAGTCAAAGAATCTGCGTGGGTCCAATATGTAGCTTTTTTTTTCCTTTCTGGCTATGTGACCTAGAGCCATATAGTTTAGGGTTTAAAGGAACCTTAGGAATCCTCTAATCCAAGTCAAACATTTTATCAATTGGTAAACTGAGTTCTAGGGAAGTGATTTTTCCAAGGTTACACAGCTAGTAAATAGCAGAATGGAAATTTGTACATAGGTCTTCTGAATTCAGAATTAGGACTCTTTGCATCACTCCCCTCTGTTTTAACCTCTAAGAGATTATTTCCATTTCTGTAAAATGGAGTTAATAATACTATATTGGGAAACTAGGGCAAAGTAGGAGAGCATAGAAGAGTGTATTTGTCAGATCTATGGATAAGGGAAGAATTTGTTAATAAGGGAGAGAGAACATTATCAGATATAAAATAGATAATTTGGATTACATTAAATTTTAAAAGTTTTTATATAAGCAAAACCAATGCAGTTAAGATTATAGGAAAAGCAGAAATCTGGAGGTGAGGCAGAGATTTACAGCAAGTGTCTCTGATAAAAACCTCATTTCTCAATTATAATGGAAATATGAGCCAAAGGACTATAAAACTGTTCATACCCTTTGACCCAGAAATATCACTACTAATTCTCCATCCTAAAAAGATCAAAGATAAAAAAGAATAGAATCTATCTGTACAAAATATTTATGGCAGCTCTTTTTGTGGTAGCAAAGACTTGGAAACTGAGGATTATACTCATCAACTGGGGAACAGCTGAACAAGTTGTGATATATAATTATAATGCAATACTGTAGTGCTCTAAGAAATGTTGAGCAGAATAATTTCAGAAAAAAAGAAACCTAGAAAGACTTACATGAACTGATACAAAGTGAAGTGAGCAGAATCAGGAAAACATTACATACAATAACAGCATAATTGTATGATAATCAACTGTGAATTACTTAGCTATTCTCAGCAATTCAAATGATTCACAATGATTCCAAAGGATTCATGAAGAAAAATGTCCATCTCCAGAGAAAGAATCAATGGAAGCTGAATGCAGATTAAGGCATACTATTTTCCTCTTTATTTTCTTCTTTACTTTTTCCTCTTTATTAATTATTTTTAATTAATTGTTTTAACATGAATAATATGGAAATGTGTTTTACATGATTGCACATATATAACATATCAAATTGCTTACCATTTGGGGAATTGAAAATAGAAAGAGAATTTAAAATTTCAAATGAAAAACATGTCAAAATTGTTTTTACATGTAATTGGGAATAATAAAATATTTCTAATAAATTTTTAAATAAAAATAATGCTGCAGTAGATTGTTAGCAAAAAATAGCTTATTAACTTAAAAGTACAATACACTGTAAAAATGACAATTTTGTCACTACTGAGCAATGGCTAAGTGTCAGAGTGAAAAATAACTGACATTTATAAGAGATTTTAAACTGATAAAGCACATTACATATTTTATCTCATTTGACCTTCTCAACTACTCTATAGTGCAGATAGTATTATCTCCCTTTTATAGATGAGGAAACTAAAAGCTCAGTGACATTTGTATGATTGGTTTGCAGAATCTCTTTTGCCTTAAGCCACAAAATATAACTGGTATCAAGAATGATTTAATACATTTCTCCCCATTTTTTCCTTAGGTTCATGACATGGGGAAAAAACTGGATTTTCTTGTCGATATGCACATGCAACACATGGAACAGCTCCAAGTACAAGTTACAGAATACTACCCAACCAAAAAGGTGACTGTTACCCCGGCAGAGGTCGAGAAGAAAGAGGACAACAAGTATTCTGAATTGAAAACCATTATCTACAACTATTCTGAACCCTGCACCCACGAAACCCCTTACAGCTTCCACCAGGTCCCTGTTAACAAAGTTAGCCCCTATGCTTTCTTTGCACATGACCCAGGGAGCTTGCCTCGAGGTGGAGGAGGAGGAGGAGGGCCACCCTCTGAGAGGGAGAAGCTCCCGAGGACTCTCCCTTCCACGGTCCCCTATGCAGAAAGACCCACCGTCTTGCCTATCCTCACTCTTCTAGACTCTAGGGTGAGCTACCACTCCCAAGCTGAGCTCCACAGCCCCTACCAGGAACGCATCTCACCCAGGCAGAGACGGAGCTTCACCAGGGACAGCGATACACCCTTATCTCTTCTCTCTGTCAACCACGAAGAACTAGAGCGCTCACCCAGTGGTTTCAGCATCTCCCAGGACAGAGACGATTACCTTTTTGGCCCCAATGGGGGCTCAAGCTGGATGAGGGAGAAGCGGTATCTGGCAGAAGGAGAGACTGACACAGACACAGACCCCTTTACCCCAAGTGGCTCTATGCCTCTGTCTTCAACAGGGGATGGGATTTCAGATTCCATATGGACTCCTTCCAACAAGCCGGTTTAAAGGGGGAGGAGGGGTCACTGGATGGCCTCTCCTTGTAATGTAGACAAACTTTGTATAGCTCACTTACTCTTACACCCAAAGCTTACTAGTTGGAACACCAATGGCTGCATTCAATGCATGTGTTAGTAGTAGTCACTGCACCATTCCATGGGGATTTACAGCTGCATTTTTTTTTTCAAGACACCACAAGGAAGCCGCTTCATTTTGAGCATGCTTTGCATGACTTTACACTATATAAATGGTACCGCTACTTTCTTCTAGAATACATATCTATCTGCTATTCTTACTTAAAAGTTACAATTGGGCCTGTGCAGGGAGAGACTATAGAAGATTCCATGCTCTTTTCCTTTTATAAACAGAGAATATAGTTCCAGTTAATTCTAGTGTCACTGCCCATTTGTGTTCTACTATCTGCCCTGAAACCCATACCCATTTTTCAAAACAATGAATTCATTTTCTTGATAACCTTGCTAGCTCTCAGAAATTCCCAGAATGGAGAGCAAGCTCTGTGAGCTCTTATCCCCTATAATTACTTTTGGAGGAATTCTGATTTCATTCATGTATAGAACTCCCACAGCAGAAGCTCTCTTTTGCTGAAAGCAATCAGCAACCATTCTGTAACTGATCTTACAGAGTTGTGTAGGAATGCTGAGAAATTTAGTAATGTTCTTAAAGCTAATATGTGTCAGAAGCAGGATCTGAAAATGGGTCTCATTGTCTCCAAGGTCAGCCCTCTATCATCTATATCATGTTGTTTCTCCTTCAGTATATTATAAAGGGAAAGAAAGAGTTTCTATCTCTTTTCCTATATATGGATAACCCAATCGATGAAGAAATTAGAAAAAAAAAATTCCAAATGGGATTTTATGAGTCATGTCAAATAAGGAAAGCTTTGCTACTAATTTCTTTGTCCTCAAAAAAAAGATTCAATTTCTATTACTTGCAGGGAATTTTCTGCAAAATATTCATTAGGAATAGAATCAATTTTAGATTAAATATTTGTATTCATCTCTATAACTTTACATGTAAGTAAAATGAAGGCTAAAGAAGTTAAATTACTTTCCCAAAGTGAGTAGCAGAACAAATTTGAACACAGGATTCAGGACTCCTAAGGCATTTGCATGTGTAGAAAACAAGGATCAGAAATTATACTTAGATTTATACTAGAATCACAGAGACCTTAGAAATCATCTAGGCCCATCCCTCTCATTTAATAGATTAGAAAATTGAGACCAAGAAATGTTGTTATTCAAGGACCTACAAGTATGAAGTGACTCACTGTTTTCTCTGTGGTTGACTTAGCTGTGGTACCTTGAATATAGAATGTCAGTTACCTTGTGCCCTAATTGACCAGTGAAAACCATAAAGATTGTAAGAAATAATACACTTATTTTATTCTATTTTGCTTCAAGAAAAATGGCTGATAATCACTTTATTGATATGTGAATTGGCCAATATGATAACCACCACATTTTTTTCTTTATTAGTTAAATGAAATCATATATGTAAACCACTTTAAGAACTTTAGAGAGTTGTCTAAAAGTCATTTATTATTATTTTATTTTAGTGAATGCATAATTGCCTCGCTGTGGGGTACTTCCTCCATTGATACAAATTATGATGAATCCTATCCATCTGTTATTTTATTGATTATTAGATGAAGATATAGTAAGGGTACCAAAATCTAAATGAATATTTGTTGATGGGGATGCTCCATCACATTATGGAAGTGTGAAGATGACCCTGTCCTGTTGAAAGCTACCAAGTTGAAATAGAGTCAAATGAGATCTCAACAATTGGGTTTGTTTGATGCTTAAGTCTCAGTCTGACTCAATATAGATAGATTCAATTGGTCACCCAGTAACGAATTTTTAACCATGTTTACCCATTCTTCCTTTCACACGTTTATGAAAATACTTAAATCTTAAGTAACATTGGATCAGCAGAAAGTTAAAACAAAAAGCCTTTTCTCAGTGTCCTACACTAATTACTATGCATAATCTTCCTAAGGTTTCTCTTTACCAGTTATAATCTATAATATACTCTGATATGACTCATGAAGATTGAGTCATATAGATAGATACCAGCTCAATGATTGCATAAATATGCCTCAGTCCTGCCCCTCTTTAAGCATTTGCTTATTAGCTCCTGAACAATTAGCTCTATCAAAATGACCCAATTAGTGAAGAATTAGGCATATTTGATTGCCTATATGTCAACTATGTTTGAAATCCTCTTGCCTAGAGAAATATTAATTCTGGCAGATGCTTCAGTAAAGTGAGTTCTTACAGTAACTAATGGAAGGTGTACGGTCTTTTGGTAGGGGAAATAAACTTTTTTGGGGCTCTGAGGTCTGGAGATTACTTGGGAAGAGGGAAGATAGGAAAGGAGGATATTGCCAATGGTGTTTGTAAATGGAATATAGAAAGGGCTGCTAATTGAGGAGTTTGAGATTGGTTGAGAGTCACAGTAGGGTTAAGCAGAAAATAACATATAGCTATAAAGAATAGGGTATGCTTCAGACTCTGCCTTTTCAAACACTTGCTGCCACAGGAGGTGATCATAGAAATAACTGCCACTTGTCAACTAGCCACATAAAGTTCTGAGATGGATTACTGGGAACCCCTGACCCAAGGGGTCAAATGTGCTTTTCTCTGAGCTTGATTTCTGACTAATCTAGAAGTTATAATTTGCCAGGAATGACAGAAATATCTTTGTTATCACTTTGTTATATTGTTATTTATTTAAAATTTTTATTTAAAGGAATTGATAGAAAACTGACCAAACTTTCTACCTTTGCACCAATTAATTTTTCTAACAAATTGACACCGTTCTAGAATCTTGACCTTGGTGTCTTAACAGATAACACATGCTTTGAGGGGATGCTTATGTTCATGCTTGATGATCAAAAAGAAATGGACTTTCTAGAAATATCTTCTATGGACAAGGCACTTACTAAGTAGTACAACTTATCATGGGCTACGTGGGTAGGTAAGTCAGCTTTCATTGGATGTCTTCATGAGGAAATTGAATGACCTAATTCTTGTTTAGTTAACTTTGCACAAAATTATTTCTGAGGTCTCTGAAGAACTTTGAGATCCCATTGCATATAAAAAAAAGCTTCCAGCCTTATAACAAGATTTCACCAAGGTAATAAAGATTTAAAGAAGTGTCAGCTTTCAAATACTCTATGTTTTTACCTTTCCTTGTATCTTCAACAAACATAGTACTTGGCATATATTAAGTGCTTAATAAATACTTGTTGACAGAGTGACTGAAGCACAGAGAATTTAGATTAGAACGGAAAGCTTAGCTTTCATCTGGTCAATCAATCAACAAGTATTTGTAAAATGCCTTATATATGTGCCAGCCACTATACTGGGTATTGGGAATACAAAGAGAGAAACTTCCTTACTCTTAAGAAGCTTATATTTTATTGTTTATGAAGCCTCATGAAAACAAGACTTTTTTCACAAATATATTGATGTGTTAATTTGTCCATGAGTAGGTTTTAATGAAGAACTATCATTTTAGAGGATTAGTCAGAGCTCCTATCAGAATTAAATGGTCTCATCTCTAAGAACAAGATGCAGGGAGTGGGGAGGTGAGACTTTAGGCTCTGATTTGATCAATTTTACCTGGCTAGTCTCAGACCAGTTCAACAGAAGAGGGAGCTCTAGATTAATAAAGTTTTTTTTTTTTTCTTTTGTAAGTAAAGCCAGGTTTCTCCTTCCTACTTTTTAAAAAAATCCATTCAAAGAAATGTAGCCATTTCTGATTGACATTCCTATAATTGAAGATAGTATTTGTGTTATTTTATTCCTCACATACATCCCAGACATTATCTACTTGGAGAGCCTTAGCCTAAAGTCTAATTCTGGTCTTTGTAATCTTTGCTCCATAGTAGAAAAAAGCAGCTACTTTAATGTAGGCATCTACTGATTTGGTCAGTGGCCTAAAAGGTTGTTTGAATTTTGTGGGAGATGATAGGTACATTCTCTTCAAATTCTTTCCCTTAGAATTACTTCATAATCAATCTTTAAAATTCCGTGTGAAGTAGGGGTTGGTCTTGTGATGTTATTGGTATAAGGAATATCCTAGAGAAGGAAACTCTCTTTACCAATACAGGCAAGGAATTTCTCTGAAATTTAAAGCCTTAAAGAGATAGCTAGAATACTAAGAAGTTAAGTGGCAGATCCAGAATCACAAAGTCAATATGTGCTAGATAAAGAACTTGAACTCACATCTTCCAGATTTGAAATCTGGTTGCTCATTGTGCCACATAGGTTCTCCATTTGCTGGACAGAGATATCTGATCATGAGCATCCTTCAGAATGTATTTCTTGATCTTAACTTTCAGTAATAAATATATAGCAAATTGAGGGTATATTTCAAAAAGGATTCCATTGGCTTCACTTTCCACATGAAATCCCATCATCATTGTTAAGGATGATTTATTCTTATGAAACAAACTGTTAATCGAAGTAGCTGTGACTTGTTAACTGCCTGACATCACACCAGATTTTCCAGAGTGCAACATTATTAGCCACGAGGGAATTAAAATATATGTTTGGTCTTTGTTAGGCAAAGGAAGTGATTGGAACAAGGATCTGACAGTTTAAATACAAGATTTAGAATACAAAAATTCCTTTTATTTTCACAATACAGTGTCTATACTGTATAATGCCTTAAACTGGATTTTCTAGCATTCGAACACACAAATAATTAACTTTAGAAATTTCCACAGCTCAAATAAAAAAGAAGTGAGGCTTGTAGCCTAAAATATTTAGCATTAAGCTATTGTGACCTTAAGGCACTTATTGATATTGATATCTTTGCATTTTGAATTATTTGAATCTAAGCATTGAAATGAGAAAATTGTTCCTTACATCAGAAGATAATAAGACCTTGTTACTTTGGGTTCAGTTCATGAATGCCTAGTGGATAGTGTATCTTAATGTTATGCTAAATTCATATTTTCATAAGTGAACAATTGGAAAAAATGCCACAGAATGATATGGATGATTTAAAGTGAAGGACCTGGTGGATGCTTACCAAAGACTCATGTGGCTTTTTCCTCTCTTTTCTCCCAAATGAGAAAAATTATGTAACCAAGCCAAACTTATGCATGATTTGGTACATAGAGACATTATTGAAATTGCATGTTTGGTGGGAGTGATATATGTCTGGTTCTGATTCCCATTAAGACTTATGACACTATCACAGTGGATGGGGTGCTGAACTTGGAATCAGAAAGACTTGAATTCAGATTCTGTCTCAGACACTAAATTACCATGGGCCAATCATTTCATTTCTTAATTTTTTTCATCTGTAACTGAGAGGAATGGACTCAATGCTTTTAAGGTCTAGTAAGCTCTAAATCTAGATACTAAGATACCTTCCTTTAAAATTTCTCTCTTTTAGCATCATGGCTGCTAATTAGGGAGCAGGTCCCTTTATTTGCTAGTACAGAAGATTCGGAAACTTAAAAATAGAAAGCATCTAAAAATCAAAAACATTAAGTAAAGAATTTTGCTCAATACAGTAATGTACAGTAGACAAGGTCAACATTTACCTCTTTCCATTCCCTCATGCATGAGCAAATGAGAACAATGGGCAAATCTTCTGAGTTTTCAATGACTGCCCTTATAGAGAAGATAATGTTTCCATGTCTCTTTTCCCACTTCCATCTTAAATCTCCCCAACAAAAATTTCCAAAAATCCTAAAAATTCAGTGCCATTAATACCATTCCAATATACTGCCTTATTTTTTCCTTTGAACTTTGCCCAATTGCTTTCTTCTTTCACTGCACCAGGTCAACAAATTATCTGGTCTACTACTTAGACTCACATGACCCCTAGAGCCAATCAATATTCAAGCATCATTTATACACACAAGTCAGTTTGACAAAATTCAAGTTAGACACCAAAAAAAGAGGAAGGTAAATTTGGCAAATTCTGTGTGATCTACATGACTCCAAATTATTGTTTTGGTTTAACAAATGTTATAATTGAAAGTTCTGTATTCACATTAGCAAGCCTTCTCTGAGCCTCTAGTTTTTTCTTTCTTAATCCTGCCACTTCAGAACTTATTGTCAAACCCCTCCATCAAAAGGTCAGAAGGAAGCAGAAACAGACATTACTTAAGCTATTCCATGATGATGACTCTAGAAAATGGTTGAGTCATTGAGAAAGTTAAAATCTTTTGATTAAAACAAAATTTGGAGATATGTCTGGAGTCAGAAATTAATTTCAAATTATAATTGGGATCTGCACACTCTTGCCAGAGGATACTTTTCCCATCTTTTAAGATAATAGGTATCAAGTTAAAAAAAGTTTTTTCAGGTCATTTGGTCCAAAACCCTCCTTTTTACAAATGAAAAAACTGGAGCTCAGAAAGGACTTTGTTGCTTTCCTTGTCACTGACATTTCTTCTTCTTTGTTATTTGCCTCTTAGATAGTTTTTGTCATGTTTTTTGAATATAGAGGAAGCTTCTCCCAAGAGAGAGCATAATGCAAAGTTATCAAATGCTTTAGTCCTCAAAAGGTTGACCAAATAATCGAAGAAATCCTCACTGAATTCTATGTACCTTGTCCCACAAATCTCACCAACATCAGCCTAATATTTGGCAAGACTGGGGATCAAAATGGAAAAAATGATCATTTTTAATGGGCTCTCACATGCCCATCTGAAAATCTGTAGAGTGAATTATTATGCAGTAGTCAATAATAATGGCCTCAACTTTAAAAATATAGGTTTTGTTCATTTTAAACTTGCCTAAAGATGCTCCATTTAATATCATAAGCCAGGCAGATGAAAATACTTGAGCTGACACTTATTTCAATAGTCCAAAGAAAGGTAAGCTCCCTGAGGACAAGGGTCATTTGTTTTTTATTTTTTCACAGTCTCCTCAGCATCTAGCACAATGCTTTGCTCATAGTAAGCCCCCAAGAAATTTTTGTTGAAATGAATAAAATTGAATTGAATTGAATTTCTGTGCTGGCCTTCATGATCTAAAAAGTAAGCTTTGATTCCTGTAATTTTGGGAAGCTGCTAAATTATTCTCTTTCTGAGGCTATATGCAGAAATTCTGTAGTAAAAGGTTAGTGGAAGATGTTCCAGGGCTATAAAAATGTTTACTGTGAGGGAGAAAATACCTTCTCTTCACTGGATGGCTGAGCCAGTTTCAAAGTTGCTATATGGTTACTTTTAGACCCGACACAAATCGATTTTCCAACCAATGAGCAAAAATGGCACAGAAATATACCCTTCTATCAATAACTCAAAACAAGAAGGTCCCATTCAGTACTTATAGAATACCACTTCCACAGTTGCTAGGGAACAAAGCAACCACAAACTCTCTGTTCAGCATCTCCCTCAACATCCTAAACAACTTCAGCAAACATAGTTACCCTATCCAAGGTATTATGCTTGGCACTAGAGATACAAAGAGCACCGCCTCCCCCACCCCATGCCAAAAAAATGTAACCTTCAAGAAGGTTATATTCTACTAAGAAGGGGGAAAGCCCCTAATGGCAATCCCTAAGAAGCAACTGCCCTTCCCCCACAAATGCCTCAGTATATCTACACTACTGTTTCTCCACCAGAAGTTTAAATATCACAGAGCCAAATCTGTTTTCCCATATCAAATTTCCTGGTTTCCTCTGAAAATTAATTTTATATGAGTCAGTTTTTTTAATATCTCCTATTAGCTGATCCTATCTTATATTATAAATGTGGAAATCTCAAGAAAGATTTGCTAGGATAAATATTTACTTTGATGTACTTAGGAATCTACTCCTGCAGCAAAAATAGAGAGCTCCATGTTTGTTGAACTGGCTGACCAATTTCTTTGAGGTCTTAAGTCTAGGAGGATGTCATGTGATACTGAATGACTCACTTTGTATTAACTTCTACAAATACTTTTTTGTCAGAGTTGCTACTCAGGACTCCATGAGAATCATTTCTTCTCCAAACCATTTATGCTAACCTGTCAGTATCTTTTTTATTTTCCACTGAATTCAATTAAGTAGGTTCAAATGTCCCAATTGACTCAACACCTATCCTGTAATCTACTATTAGGATTTGAAGCCAGCTTTTTCTTCAGAGGTAGCATATTTATTTTCAACTGCTTTCTCTTCTGAGTCTCTTGTGGGCAAATCACAAAATGGGTACTTCTCTTTGTATTTAGAAATTTCTCTCTCCCAAGATCGGAAGGCAAAGCTTTTCTTCTGATGTCAGCACCTTTTTACAAGAGAGAAATAGTCTCTCCCTTCACCCACCAGCATATTTCTTTCAAACCTAGGCACGGAGCTCCCAAGGGAAGAATGAACTGGGAGGGTTTTGTTTTATTTTGTTTTCGTAAAGTCTTTATCTTTTTTATTCCTATGGAAAGTATTGCTTTCATTCTTTATACTACAAGATCCATTCTGTGTTTTTTTCCTGAAAAACATGTTAACATCAAAGAGTAAGGAAATTAAAATAAAATCTGATTTTGTAAAATAGTGACTTGTCAGTCCCTATGCCCCTTCTCATATTTGTATTCAGCTCTGGTTTTAATTCATTCCAATTCAACTCAAAAAGTATTTATTAAATGTCCAATATATCCAAAGGCCAAGAAAAAAAATTCTTTAGCCTCAAAGAATTTATATTCCCCAAAGGGATATAACTTGTATAGAATTGAACATATGTGGAGTAAATATTGAAAATAAATGATCTGTGTTATTAAATGAATCTCTTAAAGGGCCTGAGTGAGAAAAATGTGTGCATTTTTAAGACAAAACTAGGCAGGCCATCCATGGTAGCTATGGACTAGGTTGGAATGGGACTGGGTATTTCTATGTTGTTGTTGTTGTTATTATTGTTGTTGTTTTTTCTTTCTGATGTAGCAAAGTGACTTCCAATGGCAAGAGAATGATCCATTTTGAATCTCTGAAGGACAAGATGAAATTACAAAGTGATAAACCTGCTGTTTTTCCTTTTGGGGGGTTGTTTTATTATTTTTTTTCCTTTTATGGCATAGAATTCTGGTGCCTTGCTCCCTGAAGTTGTCTCCAAGCTACAAAGGATACGCTTTTTTTCACATTCTGGCTTACAAGGGAACACAACTTTTCTACAAGTGGCCTTTAGTGCTCTTTCTAATATGATTTCCTGTAATTTTTAAACTGTATGTCTAATTTATATTCTGGCACTGTCCGATATTTGAACAACTTTAATATGTTGATTTCCATCTATATTATGCAAACGATACTTCTTACCTGATTTTTTATGTTCTGTCTTAAAATGAACAATCAAATAATAAAGAAATGCCGCACCACTTATTAATAAATGGAAATTTCCATGATAGAGTGAAAGAATGTCATTTGCTTTAAAAGCTCGTTTAAACTGAAGGGCAGGGGTGGGCTGTCCCAAGACTTTGGGAGCAAAGGTCATGCATGGAGCTATGAATTAAGGAACCTTAAATATTAATCCTTCCAATTTTCTTTCATTATATTTGAAGAAATTGAGATCCAGAGAGGTTCCATGATTAAGATCACACAAATAGTAAATGGCAAAGCCAGAGTAGATTTTTTCATTTCCACGATATTTTCTTCTCTTTATAAGATACCCCAAATATTGTAGAGCAATTTTAAGCTTTACAGCCAAGATTCTGGGAACATTTTACATATTCATCTCATTTCTAGGGTTTGTTTTTTTATTGTTTTGGGGGCTTGGGATTTGGGGGGAGATAATTTAAAACAACATTATATTCTTCTAGGAAAAGAAATTACAACTGGAAAATCTAGACTTGATCATGGAGTTGTCACCATGGCCAAAAATAAATAAATAAATAACTAAAGCACTTCTCCTTGGCAGCTAAATGGTTGTACATAATGTTGCCAACCAAGTATATATCGATTGAAGGAATACATTTCATACCTAACAAAGACAAGAACATCCTGAATGTTTTTTTCAGTTTTGAATTGAGCCCAAGGAGTTTCTTGTTCTAGATCAGTTGTCTTCACCACTATTTTTTTTTTTGCCTTCTTTAATGTATCCCCTTTTGTCCTCATATTTTCTCCATTCAGGTTGCAATTTCCTTATTTAAAGAAAAGGAGCTATTTTGCATGTTTCTTATTCCATGATTTTATATTCTGTTGAGGGATAATTTATTTCAACTTCTCTTCTCAGATATAAACTGATGGGATATTTTTTGTTTTGCCAAGGGAAAATTGAATTGCACTGTTAAAATTTAAACACACACACACATACACACACACACATACATACACACACACAGAAGCACACAAAAAAACTCCAGAAAAGACAGAAATATATAATGAACAGAATTTCAGAAAAGGAGTATGTTATAAACAGAACTCCAGAAAAGATAAGAGTATTTAATAAACAATATGGTTAACAAGAACAAAAAACTCAATATTTATATACAATTTAAAAATAATTTCTAAAGAGGTGGCAATTTGATATTAGGAATACAGATTCCTCCACAAACCCCACCCTGAACTTAGAGTAAAGAAGATTTGAATTCAAATCTTACCATTGGCAAACAAAAATTCTGTGACTGGATAAGTCATTTAACTTCTCATTTTCTTCAGGAAACTTTGTAAGATTTTTAATTACAGAGTAGTTGCCAATCTATATTAGAAGAGGTCATTTCTTCTGTAGGAGTTCTCTAAGCTAATAAAATCATAGATCAAGAAGAAAAAACTCTAGAATAATAGTTGCTGTCCATTAAAAGTATCACTTTCAATGTTAATGAGATTATGTTTCTTACCAAATCACAATGGCAAGTGTCAATTTAAAAATGCTTATTCTTGGGGTAAAGAAAAAACAAAGAGGAAGAGCAAAAGAAGAATAGAGATATGAAACTATAGGGGAAAAGATGAGCTGTTACTACCATCCCATTTGTGCATTTTTATACATTTGTGCCTTCCCAGTATAACCTCCTAGTAAGTTATATAGAAGAAAAAAAGAGATATAGGCTATCTGTTGATCTGCCTAGAAGAGAGAGGATCTGAGCATCTAAAGCTATAAGGAACTTTAGGATCAGCTATTAAATTCTAATCCTTTCCTTGTCCAGATGAGGCAATTGACCCAAAAAGGGGGAGTTAATTTGCCCAGGGTAATTCAGTTTACAATAATAACAACAATGATAATAATGATATGTGGTTTACAAATCACTACATATCCTATCTGATATGATTTGACTATCATAATAATTCAGTAAGATAAGCACTATAATTAGCCATATATGGGTATATATGTGAGCACTAAAATTCAGAGAATTCTTTTTTATATGAAAGTCAATTCTTTTTCTTTCTCTCTTCCCTGCCCCCCAAGTCCTCTTTCTTTTTCTCTTTTCCTTATAGATGAATAGGGCAAACCACTGTGAGTTTTTGCAGGTGTCTTCCAGGATGCTATTTAATTTCCTGGGATTTAATTTGATTAACACAATGTCATACAGAAATAAAAAGCATTTAAAGGGTCTCACTATCAACAGAATAGTCCTTTAGCCCCTCATTAAATTTTGTATGTCTACCAAGTATTTTTGACCATCAAATCTCTCCCTGTGACAATGCAATTGCTGATGTTTATAATCTTAGAATGATTAAACTGGATGATTCATGGGGTCATCTTCCAAGAAATCTTGAATCTTCTTTAGCTATGGCTAGAAGACACCTTATAAAAAGAGTTAGCAAGGTGATGCTTTTTCTTTAGAGTCAATTGATTTTTTTTCATAATCAACCAACAATAAGCACAGTGAGATTTTCCTTGCATTTTTCAGTAAATTGTGACATGGTCAAAAAATAGGTCATTTTTGAATATAATTTGCAAAAACCTGCTAGTTCCCTAGTAAGTACTTAATTAATTAAGGATGTCCTCAATTCATGTAGAGATGACTCTCCTGAAAATTTTGTACAGATAGCAAAATAGGCATATGGGTCAGTAATTATCTACAGCTATTTGGCCTCTTTCTTTTTCTTGGTCCCACTTTCTTATATATTTCTCCCCATACTTACCTCCTCTTTTCCAAACTTCTCATTTAAGTTAAATATGATGTTATATATTGCTTTAATTTGAAGGGTTTTATCAAATTTTGCATAAAATTCTTCTATCACTTAGCAATTGATATTAATATGTAAACTGCAAGGATTTTTGTGGTGAACTTTTTGCTGTTATTTATTATTAATACTGAAATAAATGATGATCCAATACCCATAAAATAATATTTTATCAAAAGTTTTTAGTACATGATAAAACACACTCTACCAGAAATCAATATACCATTCTTTGCTTCTCCAACTAGGGCCTGCAAGCCATCCTTCAGATGGCTCATTCTTCTTATGATTTCATTTAATATGGATGTCAAGGATAATATGATTGAGCTCCACCAGCAGTATATCCACCCATTGGTTATTGGAAAAGGATATCAAATTTAGAGTAATAACAGTCAAATTAAAGATTGTTGATATTCTAAATGATCTGTTATTCTTAGCATTCTTTGACTCTTTTCAATCACTCTGACAGCATCACAACGCAAGCAAAAGGGAATGCACAGGAATGGGATCTATTTTTAAATTTTTTTCCCTCTTTCATGGAATTCTAAGGAAAAAAAAAACTTTTATCAGTAAGTGACTAGTTCACTAATAACAGTTTTTTCCACAATTATCTAGGGCTTAACACAGTGATTGGAACAATATAGGTATTTAATAAATATTTATTGATTGATTAGTTCTTGGAAAGCAGACTTGATATGTTCCAGGCAACATATTCAAAACCTTTACAACTTGATATAACCTACCATAGCTTTCACTCTACTGTGATAAAGTTTGAGAACCCAGGGTCAACTCAACACTACAATGAGGCAGCATATTAGGACTTTTATGGAAGATTGAATTTTGTCATATCCTTTATAACAAAGAATTTTAAAGCTCTTAGGGAAATAGAGAAAAGAAGGAGGGTGAGCAGGAAAAGGAAGAGGAGGAGGAAGAAGAAGAGAAAGAGGGAGAGGAGAAAGAAGAGGAAGAGGAGGAGGAGGAGGAAAAAAAAGAAGAAACAAAGAAAAGAAAGGAAAGGATGGAGGAAGAAAGGAAGAAAAAATAGGTGTAAACAGATTTTTCTTTGGCCTCAAAGGCCAGAATTAGAGGTAATAGGTACAAGTTTCAGGAAGGTCAGTTGGTTGTCCCTTCCCTGCTGTATCCTTCTCCCCACCATTATATATCTTCAGGCAAAAGATAGGTAACCACTTATCGAGAATATTATAATAGAATGAATTCTTATTCAGGTATATATTAGATTAGATAAATTCTGAGATCAATTCCAACATGTATCTTCCATGATTCTGCTTTTCAGATTCTGGCTTTATTATTAGTTAGCTATATGTCACTTTTATAAGTCACTTTTTGGACTTCTTTGTTTGTAAAATGAAATGGTTGAGTTAGATGATCTCTAAAGCTCTTTCTATCTTTTAATTTTGTTATCATCATCATCATCACCATAATTATTACCCACAATTAGTGGCTAATCCATATTTAGTAACAGAAATTTGTCCCCTGTAATAATGACCGCCTGTAGGACACATAGCTGCTGCCAGACTTAACCTTCATCTGAACTGCTCATAAGGCTATAATCACAACTATAAAGAAATTAAAAAAAAAAATTTGATTAGTTGTCCTCATTCCCCTTCTTAGATAATAACATCCTCTTAAAGTCTTGTGTCTGTCATTATCTATGTTTAGTTTTTTTCTGTGAATTGGGGCTGAGTGCCTACTTTTTAATCATACATTCAGACACAGGAATCAAGCTCAACCATTAGTCATTCTACATCTCCCACAACTGATATTCAGCAACAGAGAAAGAAAAACAATATATCCCTGAGAAAAGACCTTACCATCTGCTTAAAAAGGGCAGAAGTCCATTCAGCAGTTGGAAGACTAGTTGTATTCAAAACCCAGCCACTGTTCTCAAATTCATCTCACACATCAGGGAAGACAAAAGAAATATCAGCTTCCACAACCTGGAAACATTGCCAGCAGATATATATTTTTTTTGGTGTGTGTGTGTGAATTACATACAAAACTGTTTAGGGGGTTCATGTAGTATAATTATTGATTAATATTTCATCATTTCACACAGGTTGGGAATAAGGGCATACAAATATCATCATTTCCATTCACCTGGGTACTCTTAGAAACACACTCCAATGTTCACAGAGATAGAAGAATCTAATAAATTATTTACTCTAACCCATACCAGGCCAAAAAATGCCCTTTTCTGTAATCTCAAGAGATGGCTAGCCCGTCTTCAACTGCAAGAACTCCCAAGTTGGAAAACTGACTTCTTCCTGAAGTACCCCAGGCCACTTATAGAACAGATCCAATTATTACAAAATTATTTTCATAGTTTGAGTCTCAGTTTTCTTCTTGGTAATATCTACTCACTTTTCCTATAGGTGGAAAGGACTTCAAAGACCATCTAATCTAGTTCCTTTATTTTACAGATGAAGAATTTGAAAGATATTAAGTGATTTGTCTGAAATTACTCAAGTAATTAATGTCAGAGGTGGAAACTGAACTTAGATCCTCTAATTGTAGAGCCCATGATTGCCTAGTTCTACAACTAGAGACAAGTAAGACAAATCCAGTTCTTCTTTACCATCCCAGTGATTCAAATACTTGAGGACAATTAGCATGCCCCATTTTAGACATTTTTTTCTGTAAGTTAAACAATTCCAGTTAATTCAATGGATTCCTATATGGTTTTCTCACCTTTCTCAGTTTTCTAGTTTGTGATCGTCCTTCCCAAAATATCTCTTTTTCTTTTTTGTTTATCTCCTTGAAGAATTTCTTTCAATTTTTTTCTACTCAGTGCATTTAATCATTTCAGTCATGCCTCACTCTTCAAAACTGACCCCATTTGGGGTTTTCTTAGAAAATACTGGAGTAGTATGCCATTTCCTTCTCCAGCTCATTTTACATTTTAGGAAACTGAAGCAAACAGTGTTAAGTAACTTGCTCAAAGACAGACAGCTACTAAAAGTGTCTGAGGCCAGATTTGAATTCAGGAAAATGAATGTTCCTGGCTCCAAACCAGGAGCTTCATCCACTGTGCCACCTAGCTTTCTATTATTCTCCACTATAATCCAAAAAATAAAGGTACACTCCTCTAGGCTGCTTATCTTTGTCAACATGGACACCAACTTTCACTATTTTGATTATGTAGGTGATATTAGGAACTAATACACATACAAGTATCTGCAGATTGCTGCAAAATTCTTCTGACCTTGCCTTTGTCATTTGTGTTAATTGCCCTAATGGTTAAGTACCACAGCAATTTTTTTTTCTATATATATTTGCTCTGTTGGGTACAGTTTTAGTCACTGAAAGCTTCTCATACTCTGAAGTCCCCTTTTCTGTTTCTTTCTGTATTTTCCAACATCAGAATCATTTCTATTGAATCTCATATTCTCATCATATGGCCAAAGTATTTAAACTTCAGTATTTTATCTTTCAGTGAATAGCTCGGATTAACTTCTTTAAGGCAGATGGAAAGAACAATTATAGGAAAAGACAAGTTCCCCCCTCAAATAACTAGACTCTCTGTTTTCTCCATAAACCAATACACAAATAATGTACAGGGATCATATTTTATACATCGCTATAGCATAAGGAAAACATGAAGAATAAGAATCTAAAATTGTGAATCTTAATTAAGGCTCAAAATTTGAGTTTGGAAGCATTATCCTTTCCAATAAAAACAATTATCCTTTGGCGTCTGATAGAGTTGATAATTTAAAAAATGCTTATTGATTGAAAGATTTTTTTGAAAGTTTTTCATGAGGACATGTAGATCTCTAGTCAGTAGATAACTCTTTAATCACAGGGATGTCATCCTTATTCAAGAACAAAAACATATGATTAAAGGAATATTATTTTCCTAAAGACCAAAGAATCTACTTACAAGTGTGTGTCCTTTTAATAAAAAACCAATAAAGAAAAAACAGATTTTCAAAACAAAAAAATTAGAAACCATTATTCATATTATCAAGATTATGTTATTATCCTGAATATAAAAGATCCTTTATCATCCAAAGCAATTTACCAGAATGATGTAAAATAATAACATGTCCTGTAGCATTTAAAAACATGGTTGATTTTGTATCTAATATCTCAGCAACATTGTTGTCCTATCAACTGATATTGGATATTGACTTTTTTGATGTAATAATTCCACTGGCCTGTCTACTGCCTCCATTAGTAAAGATTGAAACACCATCAGGTTATAGTACCCTGGAAGATTCTTGCCCCTGCCTTTCCATGAATACTCCTGGAGAATCTTCCCAACATTTTGAATGCCCTTTTCTGACTGTATTAATGTTTTTTTGTTAATCCCACTGAAGCATTTGTATTTTCAGTCACTGTTCTAACTGCATGATTGATTTTCCTTTTCTAATCACCTATTTCTTCGATGGCCAAAGTATTTAAGCTTCTGCTTTTTTTAAAAAGGGATTCATTTCTTACCTGAATATTATCATCAGAAAGATATTATAATCTGTTTCCCTTCTCTTTGGATTAATTACAATTTTTGTTCTTTAAATATTATGCTGTTCTGTGATTCACATGTATAGTAATATATATAGTTATATACATAAATATGTATATATTGTTACATACATAGTGTGTATATACATACTTTTTGTTATTCAATTGTTTTCAGTCATGTTGCCTATTAGGGTTTCCTTGGCAAAGATATTGGAATGGCTTATCATTTCCATACAGACAGATAGGGTAGTTATATGCGTATGCTGCTGTGGCATAGGGGATAGCAATAATAACTTAAAATGTTTCACAACTTCCTAAATGTAACTGGACTTGATTTCTTCCCATTCTGGGTTTGCTATTTACAATATTTTTAGGACTTTAGAATGTTTAGTGTGGTGGATTTTGAGTCTATATATGTATCTATCACTGTCTCTGTATCTTTCTCTTTTTTACCCTTTCTGACATGTCACTCTCTTCCCTATTTCTTTCTCTACTTTCTCCTATCTCTTCCCTCTCTCCTATCTCTGTCTTTCTGTTACTATTTCTCTGTCTTCTCCTTCATTTTTCTTCTCTCTCCTCTCTTCTCTCTCTCTTTGTTTCTCTGTCTCTCTAACACACATACACTTATGATATATATTGACATATTATTTGAGACATCTCATTTGAGAATAATTCCAATTATTAGAAAAAAGTGCTTTCCTTGGCATCAGACCTGTGTCTCTATGCAATATCTTGTTTGTGAAGTATATCATTGATGATATTTTTGTTCAGGTACATGTTTGGTTAGATGGCTTCTGAGGTCAACTTTCAATTCTTCTTGTGTGGCACTTCCATGATGCTGTGAATTCAATGGGCTGTACATCTAGTTGGCATAATATGGTCAGAATAGATTATTCATCCACTTTCCCCCCCATCTTTTGAGTTTCTAGGTCCTATCTCTTTCAAGTGCCCTGAATCCTGTGAGGAACCCCTAAAAATGTCATGGTTCAGTCCAATCAACATCTCATCTCAAATAAAACCATCTGGATGATCTTCCCATATTGCATAAATTTCCCTTCTATTCAGACCTTGTACCAGATTTGCCTCATTATGATTGTTACCAACACATTTGGCAAATATATGTCTTTCTGTTTTACATCTCATTCAAAGGTGATAACCAGTGAAATATAAACTTAGCTCACTGAGGGACCATTCCTGTGTTCTCCACCTGAATTTGTTTTGAATTTATCATTCTTCCCAGTTCTTCCTTTCTAATACCTTCAATTACCAGCATTATCATCTCCAATTAACAGATAAGATAAAAATGCTCACAAAAATGGAACTACTTGCTCAAGGGGACACAGAGTTAGAACTAGAAATAGTATCTCACAGAAAATTCATTTTGCCATATGCTAAATGCATACTATGTTGACTTAAGGGGCATCTGAATGATACAGTGAATAGAGCACTGGACTTAGAATCAGGAAGATTCATCTTTATGAGTTGAAATAGAGCTTCAGACTCTAACTAACTGAATCACCTTGGACAAGCCACATGCCTCTACTTGCCTCAATTTCTTCATCTGTAAAATGAACTGGAGGTATCTGTTACAGATGAAGAAATGTCACTCCAGTATCTTTGCAAAAGAAACCTCAAATGGGATCACAAAGAGTCAGAAACAACCTAACAACAACAATACTGACTTAAACTATTCATTTAAAAGCCTCAATTTTCTCATCTTGAATTCAGGAGATTGTTTTTAACCTCTGCTCTCACCCCAGAAGCACTTCCCCAAAAAAGTATAAATAAATCCATTTCCCAGAAGATAGTTTCCCTGATTACTCATAATCACTGAATTACTAAAAGAACAACAAGTGATACAGAAATGCATTGATAAATGAGCTAAGGACTTGACAGGCTTTTCCATAATCAGTTAGGCTATAAGTATTCTAAACACAACAATAAGGTCCTTAGCCTTCTCATTTAATAATTGGACACTGAAAGCAAGTGTTTCTCCCCTTGACATTTGTTTAGTGTGCCAAATGATAATAAACCAAATATAATATGCAAGAGAAGACCTGGATGAACTGCTTTATCACATATGAAATGGAGGCAATAATCCTGACATTACTCACCTGGCAAAGATATTTTCAGAAAAGTACTATGTTTAGTTTTAAACAATATATGAAGCAATGGTTTATGGTAATCAAAAGAATTGGGCTTAGGATCGGAATACCAATTCTTCTTTTACATGTATATAGGTATGTGATCATTGATGTAAACTTCAACTTCCTGTTTGCCCCAAGCAGCTCTCTAAAACTATGTACTACAAGACACCTACTTAGTTCCCGTTTTGAAGGAGGTTTTACAGGTCTAGACTAATGCACACAAATGCTCTTAGAAGAATAAATGTAAGTCTGGACTTTGGTCTTATCAATATACATAATTCATAAACTTCACAAGTATACTCCACACATCCAGTATAGATCAGCTACTCACTCCTAACCTATATTTAAGGTTGATTCCCTTCACTAAAAATAGAGTCTGGGTGGAGTCTGGGTCACTATATGTTGAGAAATATTTATAAATGAATTTTATTCTAGTAGAAGTTCAACTAGATCTCCTTTGAGTTCTCTTCCAATTCTCAGCTATGGACTCTTGTTTCATTTAACCTTTCTGATGGTCATTTTTCTCCACTGACACCATGTCAGAGAAGATATTTAATTAAGCATAATTCAAATAAGTGCACTGGAAACTGAGTGACATTCTAATGAAAAGATTAATAGAATAAAATAGAAGAACTGGATAATCAGTTCTTAGAGAATAATAAGGAACACCAGTTGTAATGGTAAGAAGACATTCTGACATTTTCTGGGAAAATAAGAAAATATTCTGGTAGAAATTAAATTTAGACCAACATCTTATAACATATACCCCAATAAATTCATATTGGATATGTTGTGAAATGAGCAGAACTAGGAGAATAATTTATATGATGGCTAGAATATTATACAGGGAAATACTCCCCTTCTCCTGGCAGAGAAGTAATGGACTATCAGCGAAAAATGTGATATGTATTTTCAGGCATTAAAAAAAAATCAGAATATTTCATTTGTAAGGCATGTAAGATTGCAGACCAATAATTTTACTCTATAAATGAGGACTTTGAGATGCAAAATGGCCCACCCAAGATCAAACAGGTAAGTAGTGTCAGATAGGAATTCCAACTATCCAATACTATCTTATAAGGAGATTTAAGAATCTGAGATTTAAGAATCTCTCTTAATAGAAATTCTCTGAATCTTAAAAAATCCCTTCTTTGAAGGTTAAACATGCTGTTTGGTTCACTCACTCTTGTGAAAGCTGTCCCTTTAATGAGGAGAAAGGGCCCCACCCACTACCCTCAATTCTATCCTTTCAATAAAAGCAATTATTGACAGTAGTGGTTTCCTATCTCAAGCTAGGGTGCTGCTAAGCCATTTACAAATCTCATTCAAGAGGGAGGGCAGACATTTGGCTCCAGAGGAGATCCCATTTGGTTTCACCAGATTTTCTGGGGGATTAAAATATAATTTTCTGGGGATTTAAAGGATCGGTATCAGACAATCCTATAGTCATTCCTTATCTTTCATTAAAAACTCATAGAAACACACTATAGGGATTTCAGGAGTCCCTTTCTTAGCTATTTTAATCCCTGGAAGTTTCTCATCTGCATCAAAAAACAGGTAAGTCACTATTAACAGATTCATTCTACTGATTTTAAAGAAACTTTAGCCTTACGCCAATTTGGCTTCCTGATGGTAAGAAAACTGAAGGAAGAAATTCTAATTTCTGAGGCTGGAGATTTTGGGAGCTTATGGAAAGCTGAGAGCTTTCTGCTTTTAGGCAGTGATCTTTCTTTGGGGAAAAAAATGAGACATATTGAAACCTTAAAGCTGGTGCAGGTCAACAGAGTGCCTCTATCTTGCTTATTGAGCAGTAAATGTGTCCTTTAATTAGAAGGATGGAAATGTGAGAGGAAAATATGAGATTGCTCTTTAAAATTAAAAAAAAAAAAAGAAAGAAAAAAAAAAGCCTCATTTCCCCTTCTAATACCTCACTACCTTGATTCTGTTAAACTCCTGGGATTTGATTGAGCATCTTAGAAATGGCAAAATGCATTGAGGGCCAGTTTCCTTGACAGCTTAATCTATTCATAATCTATTCCAAGATAACTATGAGGAAGACAATGATTGAAATGTGATCATGGATGATTTAGCTTCTTATAGTATATAACTAAAGCCAATTACAAAGCTCTGACCTCTCTTTGAATTAATAGATGACCTTGAAGATTTTTCTATGGCAAATCCTCTTCTTGCAGTCAATCCAAGGATGAGTTTTCCTGAATTCAGCTAAGCTGGTTCCCAAATAGCAGGCGTACAATTCATTATCTAGCTATACTCTGTATCTTTTTGGCAATAAAGTCTGCTTTGCCTCTGGCAGTATCTTAAATTACCTGGAGATGTTCCCAAGTCAATATGAGACTGCATCTTTCATTGGTTCTTAACCTTTTCAGGGTTTTGGACCCCTTTCTCAGTCTAGGAAAGGCTATGAGCATTTCTCAAAAAAATATTTTTAAATGTATAAAATAAAATACATGAGATTGCAAAGGAAACAAATTTTATTGAAAATAATGGTACCAAATTTAAAATATATATATATATTCCTGGATCCCTTTTTAAGAACAACTTCATTATGCTAAGATTTGAATGGAGGAATTGAAAATAATGACCTATTGAATTAATACTCTACCTACATAGCTCTTCTTTATCATAGGAATTTTTACCACTGAGATTATGACTATAAAATGATATTTCTTTTCACTAAAAAACACTGGGTCAAGGGTGCTGAGCTCTAATTCTTGATGTGTTACTAATTAGTTGTAAAACTTTGGGCAAGTCACTTACCTTGCTTTTAAGCAACTCTGAGCTTCGATTTCCTTATTTGTTAAATGAGGAGTCTGGACTAAATGATTTATGAGATCTCTTCCAGAGAAGTAGCATCCTATATTGTTAACATTTTGTGTTCTAGGGTTCATTGCAGTGCTATCTATCATCAATCTTCTAGGCTGAACAATTCTTTATTCTAAGGTCTGTTCTAATTTTAATATTATTTTTTAATGTGAGGGAATTAGAATATGACTAAATAAGAATTATTTATAGAAATTTCATTTTTTTCTTAGTCATTCCCAGCAACAATGAAAGATTTTGGCTGTAAAAGCAATATTTTTCATTTCACTGAAGTTGTTTTCCACATTCCTCAGGGAATATTACATGAAAACTAGATCAGTTCAATTTTGAAAACATTTTTCCCAAATGGAGACACACAGGCTGTTTTTCCAGGATGTCACCATTGCAGTCCAAAAAAATGAATTACTTCTGTTAGTCAACCAGTTCTTTTGACTATATGAGTCCCAATAACCTGATATCATTGGTGTTTTAACTAACAGGGCACATGTTGATGGAATCAATTAAATTTGATAGTTTCTTTGATAACATTGTAAACATTGTCTAAATTACCTTCAATTTACCAGTTTTACATTTACTCTCTAAGGCTTTAAAATAATCAGTAATATTGTAGAGGGGAGTTTGTGACATAAAGGTAAAATCGTGTATTTCTCTACAGGACATTTAGCTTTTAAATTTGACCAGTAGCTCTTTGGATCCATGAATACAGATCTCTCTGTAGCACATGTCAAAACCCAGACAAGCCTTCTTATCTTGGGTGATTGATATCCATATCTCCCCATAAATTTCTCATAAAGCATCTACTCAATGTGCTGGGGTTGGGCAGTCCTAATATTTTCAATCTCCTTCTTAAGTAATCTATTTCTTGTCTTTTCATCTATCTATGCATATATTTATGTATGTGTGTATGTATACACATGTATATATAATATTGTGTGTATATATTGTATTTTTAAACATAAGAGTATGGTACATGTATATGCATTTATATACATACATATACACATTTTACATATATATAAATATACATACATGTTATATTTTGTGACTAATTGGTCCCATTGAAGAGGTAACCAAAATGGTGAAAATGTCTTTTATCTTTCTTTGTATGTCTCTCACTTAGCACAGTACTTGACACGTAGTTGGTACATAATAAGCATATATTGAATCATCTTGTTATAGTGTACTATATAGCCCAATAATGTACTTACCCAATTCATCCATTTTTTTAAATGAGACTTCAATTCAGCACATTCTAAGCAACACACTATAATTGGAACTGGGTCTGCTAAGGTGAAAAATGAGAGATAGTTACAGTATAGTAGAGGGGACTGGGCAAGTGAAGTCAGCAAGACAATTTCAAATTCCAATTCAGATTCTTCCCAGATGTGTGACCCTGGCTGCCACTTCTATTTGTGTCCTTATCTACAAAAATGAAGGGGCTGGATTTTGTGGTTTCCAAATTTTCTTTTTCCTCTGAATCTTTGAAACTATGAGCAATTGTCCTGACCCTCAAGTAATTATCTATCTAATAGGATAAGGAAGCAGGTGGGACTATACAATTACAAAGAAATGCATTGAAACCTGATTGGATTTAAAATTTCTGAGTCACAACTTGAACTCGGGCACATGGATAGCTCTGGATCTGGAATCAGAAAGATTTCTCTTTCTGAATTCAAATCTGGCCTCAGACATTAGTTGTGTCACTTAATCCTGTTTGCTTCAGTTTCCTTAGCCAAAAAATGAGATGGAGAAGGAAATGGCAAACCACTCTGACATCTTTGCCCAAAAAACTCCAAATGGAGTCAGGAAGAGTTGGACACAACTGAAAATCAATTGAACAACAACTTCCTAATTCCAAGTCTCAGTAATCCATTTTTTTATACCACCTATCTTGAGATAACTATAAAAATTCTTTAGCACAGTACCTGGCACACAGTAGGTGCTATATAAATGCTTATCCCCTTTGCTTCACATTATCTCACAGTCCAGATCTTCTTTTCTCTGTCAAGAGAAAAGATTCTTCTCACATGGCCTGGCTTCCAATCCAGTCCAATGGAAAAGTTGAATAGCTACTATTCAGGTTTGGTTTCCATGTCTGAAGAAAACTATGTACCCCCCAAAGAGGCTTGATAACAATATCCCTTTCAACATCTTTAAGGTTCTAGTAGGAGACATCCTGTATTATTTAGCTGCAGTCCTGGGGTAAGTGCAGCAAGTCATTGTCTTGGAGGGCTTGTGGAGAGAACATAAAATGTGCATTGGCTGTAATACTTAGATCCATTTAGAAGATTTGACACTCACGAAATCAGAAAAATCCATTTTCTTTACAATTTTTACCAATATTTACAATTTTGTTCAGATTCCACAACCTTAGTTTTGTTATTGTTGTTATTGTTTGTCTTGTTTTTTTTTGGTTCCTTTATATTAATCATGATACAACAGAAATAACATTGGATTTAGAATTAGAAGATTTATCTCCATTACTTGGTAGCTGTGGGAAGTCAGGGAAATCACTAATCTTTTCTAAACTTCAGTTGCATTACTAATCAAATAAATATGAGATTCCCTGGGGTCTATCTCACAGAAATCAAATGAGCAAATTCATAGCTAGCATTTTATACATTTAAGGTTTACAAAGTACTTTCTACATGTTATTTCATATGACATCATTTAAGACTCTCTGCACAGTATAAAGCATGATATCACTACAAGTAATTTGATTATTAATATCAATAAGGTGAGAATGCATTTAAAGTTCATATGTGAAATCTCTCCCTATTCTAGTGCACATTGCACAGATGTCAAAGTAATTTCTTTAAGCACGTAGGCTTCTTCTTGCTCTTAGGATAAAATATGAACCTGAATCAATCCAGCTTTTCTTTCCAGCATCATTGGAAATTACTTTTCTTTCTAAATTCTGTGTTTCAGCTAAACTGACCTCTTTTCCATTCCCTACATGTAACACTTCAATCTTTTGCATCGACCATTTCCAGTTCCTGGAATGCATTTCTTTCTTAGCTCTATCCTTTAAAATATCTCTTTTTCTTTAAAATGTAGCTAGTAGGGTGATTTTCAGCCTGTTCTAATCCTCCTAAATGCTAAGATCCACCAACCTAGATGACTAAGTAGAAGTATGGTGAGTTAAGAGGCTTGGGCTTGAAATCTAGAAGATCTGTTTTTTTTACTCCTACCTCAAATATATATTAACTCTATGACTCTGGGCAAATCACTTAACCTTTTTCATCCTCATTTTTTTCATCTATAAAATAGTTGTAATAATAGTACTTATCTCATAGGCTTATGAGGTCAGGTTAGATAGATAATAGCTATAGTGCTTTGCAAACTTTATTTTTATTGTTTTTCTCTCTTGTCTGACTTTTCACGACCCAATTTAAGGTTTTCTTGGCAAAGATATTGGAATCGTCTGCCATTTCCTTTTCCAGCTTTGTACAGAATAGGAAATTGAGGCAAACAGGTTTAAGGGACTTACATAGGGTCACACAGTGAATGTCTAAGGATGAATTTGAACTCAAGAAGTGGAGTTTTCCTGATTCCAAATCTAGAATTTTGTATACCATGCAGCCTTGTAACAAACTTAAGGTGTTGCTATTATTATTATTATTATTATTATTATTATTATTAACTACTTTGTATATGTATATATTCATTTACATATATGCATGCTGTATATATTTAGATAAGCATGTGTTATCTCCAGTTAGAATGTAAACCCTTTGTATATAGTCAGTTTCATTATTGTTTTTTCATCTCCAGCACTTTTTATTTCAGCACCATAATAGGTGCTTATTTAAAACCTTGATCGATGAGTATGCATTTGATTTTATTCAACTCATCCCAATCTATGTTGTCACTTATTGTTTACATCCAGACAAGTCTGGAATGCCTCATTTCCTTATCTATCCCCATTGCTTGTTTGAGTAAACAAAAATAGGATATAGTATGCCAAATTTAGAGAACAACTAATTATCCAAAATAAATGTAAAATGCAGAAAGTAACAAATAAGGTTAGAGATGTAGCTAATAAGCAGATTAGAGAATGTCTTCGATATCAGTTTAAGTTTTTTTATTTTTTAAAGAAGTGGGAGCCATTGAAAATTCTTGAGCAAGAAAATGTATGGCATATATGATTATTTTAAAGTAGGTGGATGTTAGTTTGGAGAAGGGAAAAAGGAAACAAGGAGATCAGCTAGGTAGATTATAATAGTCTATGTAGCTATCCAAGCAGATGAAAAATTTTGTTAAATTTTTTTATTGAAAGATACTACAAAAGTCAGACAAAAATCACAACAGAGAATGAACATGACTTTTGTCCTAGGAATTGCGTTTCTGTGTGTAGATACTTCCCACACACAATGTCCAAAAAAAAAAAAAAAAGCAAAAGTGAATTGCCTCTAATTTTAACTAAGCAGAAAGCTTTCATTATAAAACCATTCCTTTCTCTTTATGTGGTTTTGCTTAATGGATGGTATCAAGTTTGAATAATTTAGTTGTGTTTTTATATGTGTGAACAGGAAGCAGGCCAGTTCAGCTTATTCTTAGAATGCAGAAAAGAGAGCAATGAATCCAAAGCTTGGAAAGATCAGCCTGGAGTCAGGTGGTGAAGTTTTTAAATATCAACCGGAGGAGTTAGTCTTTGGTCCCAGAATCAGTAGGAATTTGTGGAGTTTATTGAGTAAGGGAGTAAATGGTCAGACCTGATCTTCAGAAAACTAACTTTGGCAGGTATGTTGGGGATGGATTATAATGTGGAATGGTCACAGATAGAGATGGATCTGAGTGATTGGAAGGGAGGTGGTGACCATGATCACTCTGTGTCATCCTGTTACCAGCCATTGGCCCAAGCCTAGAGCCTGCCCTTTGAGCTATGTTCACTAGAAGGTAATCTGGGATGGAGAAGGGGAAGGAAAAAGGGATGGTTTTGGTAGAGAAGTGAAGAATTTCCCAGGGACATTTTTACAGCTACTACTGGGAGTGCCCAGGTCAGTACTGGGTTAAAAATGTACTTGGTGGGGGAAAAGGAGAGCTTATACAGCAGTTTTGATGATGATTATTATTATTATGGATAAGGAGATCCTGGTAAACATTAGTGATTCCCCTAAATCTGTCTTCAGCATACTGGCCCCCTCTCACAACAAAACAGAAAGAAGTTTCAGATCTACATGATAGTGGGCACTCCTGTTTCACCAAAATTCCCATTTTCTTTCTTCAAGCTAAAGAAATGCTGTTGTTCCAGACATCCTGGCATCCAGGGTTGTTATTCATGAACCTAGTATGTCTCCTTTGTCTCTGGGATGTAGGTGAGTATACTGAGAGTTTAAGATAAGCACAAGCCTTTGTTAATGTTATGTGGGTTTTAGGGATGGTACTTGGGAATAATCATCATCTTCAAGAACTGATAATGACTTTTTGAGTCATAGATCTAAAGCTGGAAAAAGGTCTTTGATTCTACTCCCTTCATGTTACAGATAAGAAAACTATTTCAATTCAATTCAATAAAATATTTACTAGGGTACAGTGGATAGAGCATTGAGCTAGGAATTAGCAAGCCTCATCTTCATGAAATCAAATTTGGCTTCAGACACTTACTAGCTGTGTGACCCTAAGCAAGTCACTTAACCCTCTTTGTCTCAGTTTCTTCATCTATAGATGAGATGGAGAAAAAAAATGATAAACCATCCTAGTATCTCTACCAAGAAAACGTCCCTAAAGAGTTGGATATGAGTCAGAAGACTAAAAATCTGCCAATTACTGTGCTAAATTCTGAGGATACAAATTAGAAAAAAAAAAGTTAATTCTTCCCCTCAGGGAGCTTACAATTCAACTGGAGAAAGAAAGAGACAAATGGGGAGAGTCTAAGTTACCTTAAACAAATCAGTCAGTCTCTCTGAGACTATATCTCTTCTTCTGGAAAACTGAAATTTTAAGTCCCACCCTAATATAAAGGATCAAAATGAGATTATTTGCTGCATGTGTTGAGAGTGGAGAGAGCAGCAGGACCCTATAAATCAGGACCCATATTTTCATCTTGGTATGGAACTCTTAGTGAAGAAATTCCTTCTATCAAAAAGTTGCTCTGCTAGTCCTAGGCAGTTGTGAAATTAAATGACTTGTTCAGGGTCATATAAATCATATCTATATATAGATATATATCAAAAGAGAGACTTTTATCTAGGTCTTCCTGAATCCAAGGCCATTCTACTATCTTATGAGGCATAAAACATCTATTATGAGATAATAGATAAGAAAAAATCATTCAAAAACCAAAATAAAAACATTTACAAAAAATGTTTACTGGGGAAAATAGATACAAAATTAAAAAAAAAAGAACAGTGAATAGGAACTAATCCATATATTTTCTAAACTAGAAAATTAAGTTTAAAAAAGTTTTTGTTAGGTGAAAAAGCATAGTAGAAAAGATAGTTTCCATTGATATAGTCTCTCTCTTTGTCCAGCTAGTCCTTAAAGCTGAATTATGTCAGCTACAATGAAAACCTCTTAGGTTGTTAGAGAACTATTTACTCCCAGAACTCAAACTGAATTAAATTATTTTTTTTCTTTTTAAAAAATGCATAAACATTTAGAGAATAAACATGATGACATGATTTAGGAGAGAATGCTAGACTTGGATTCAGGAAAGTCTTCCTTCTAACATTGTCTCTTGAGACTTGAATAGAGACTTATGTTAAAGAAGGTCTAAATACAGTGACATCTCTAATTGTGGAAGAAAGATGAATATCTATTGAAAATGTATATTGCTGATAATAAACTGTCTTTAATTATCTCATCATTTTAACTATATTGTGAAATGGTAACTGTTACATGTAGGTATATACTGGCTGACCATGAGAAGCTACCTAACTCCTCTAAATCTCATTTTTCTCAATTGTATGATTAGCATTTATATGGCATTTTAAGGTTTGTGAAAAACATTATAAATATTACATTATTTAATTCTCATAGTCCCCTAGTAAGCACTATTATTATCCCCATTTTACAAATGAAGAAACTCAGGCTGACCAAGAATAAGGGTCTTGCTCTGTGTCACACAGAAATAAGTATCTGAGACTGAGATATGAATTCAAGTCTTCCTGATCAAATGTCCAGCACTTAGGCACTATAGCAACTAGCTTCTTAGATGTCCATATATTAGGGGCAGTAATACCTTTCTTAGGGATTGTTAAGAGATTCAACAGAGAAAATTAGAGATAAAGGAGTTTACCAGCTTAAAGGCGAAATCAATGTCAGTTCCTTGTATTCTTTAAGGTAATCATTTTTACTTCCTATATAACTCCATGAAGATAGAATTGATCAAGAACAAGAAATTATGAAAGATAACAACGTAGACTGGGAAGGACACTATCAGACTTCAGGAAAGTTGGGACAACAAAATCATTAACCAGTTAACTGTTCCTGAATGAGACTATCCACCTCATTGAGCATCATTTCTCTCATATGTAAAATGAAATTATGGTCTCTCAGGCCTCAGATTCTGAGATTCTAGGATACCTTTTCTTTAATGAATTACCTTTACTTTTTAGGATCTACTATTAAGGGAGAGTCTACAAAAGAAAAGGGAGTGGCTTTTCTAGCTAAAACAGGTAAGTTGTAAGCACTTCACCATCTCATACTCTTGTGACCTTTGGAAATACATCAGTCAACTTCACCTCAATTTGGTTTGTTTCATCTACAAAATGGGCTTATTTCTTTTTCCATATTCTTTATGAGTATGAGTAAGTATGAAAGTATTTTGGAAAAAGTTTTATATATTTTATCACTGTCTTCATTATCATCATTCTTTCATCATCCCCTTCCTTTTGTGTTTTGTGTTTTTTTTTTTCTTTTTGATAACATATTTCTCATAAAGGGGGCAAGTAAAGAACATAGGACTGGGAGTTATAGGTCTGACCCTACTACTAATTACTAATTAGCTGTATGATCTTTAGGCAGTCCCTCCCTCTGTTCCTCAATTTTATCCTCAGTAAATGAGTTAAGTTGGGCTCAATAATTCCTTAAGGTCTCTTACACACTGATCTTTTTTGATACTGTGTCACATTTAGTCAATTGTCGATTGAACAATCACTAATCTACATTCTCTAAAGCTACTGATTATTCCTTTTCTCCACAATAAGGGCTTTAATGCATTTTATCTAGTTTATCTCTAATACATTATTTGAACTGCTAACAATTAAAATTAATCATCTGTATGAGAGTGCCTCCCAATTTAAGTCCATTTTACTTTTCTCCAACCATATTCTGTAACACAATAAATATATTTTAAAAAAACCTGTGCAGTCAGAGCTTTAAGAAACCTAATTACACTTGAGACAAACTCAGTTGGTTATAGAACCTCATCACTACTTCAGAGTTATTTTATAGGTTTCTTATATATTTTTTCCTGACATCTCACTGCAAAATGGAAGCTCCTTGAGGGCAAGGACTGTTTTTTCTTTGTCTTTGTATCTCTAGTTTATAATATAGCATCCAAAAGGTATTTACTAAGAACTTATTGAAATGAAGTGAAGTGAAAAATCAAATGAATGCTTTCCTTACTGAAGTTCTTCAAGAAGAAGGAAAGATGAATACTTATAGAAGGTGTTATGGGGTGGATGGGTGGAGGTTAGTGGGGGATTCTTATTTAGATGCAGGTCAGATTTCATAACTTCTTATATCTTTTACACTGAGTTTCTATAATCTCATGAGAATTCCACAGGCCTATATTTTGAGCCAATGAAGTATTTCATTAATCAAGTGAAGTAAACAAACATTTATTAAACAGCTACTATGTGTTAAAGATAAAATTAAAGACAAAAGATAATTCCTGCTATGGAACATCTTGAAGACAACATGACAACAACTATGGATAAATAAAATACAGACAGGATAAAGTTGCTTTTATTTTTGTTGTTTGTCCTTTGTTCTCAAAGAGGACCATGACATGCACATGAATTGGATTTGAGTGAGAGAGGGCTAGGCAAGGCTACCTGCCTCACTTTCCCCTCTAGAGCCATCTGGTCCAGTGGCCATAGATAGATCAGGAGAGCTGGAGATGGTCTGGATACAATGGGAGACCTTGTCCTTTTTAAGCTAAGGTCGACAACAGGTCTCAGTTTGACTGAGACCATTCAAGGCTGAGTAGCAATTGAGACAGGATAAAGTGGAGATAATAAACGGCTGGAAAGTATGAAGGTTAAAGAGAACTGAGAAAGACTTCTTAAAAAATTGTAGCTGAGACTTGAAGGAAATCAGGGAATATAGGACCAGAGACCAGAGAAAGAGACTTCCAGAAGTGGGAGAAAACCAGTAAAAATGTCTACCTGAAAAATTGAGTTTTCTTTACAGGGAACATCAAAGAAGGAAAGTGTATTAGACATTGGAAGAGAGGAATGTGTAAGAAGACTGGGAAGATGGAAACATTATTAGGGCTTGAAAATCAAACAGGATTTTTTATTTATTGAAGAAAAGTCCCTGTGTAACTGTGCTTAATTCTTTTTCAGAGCTCCCTGCAAGGACAGTTGATTTGTCTACAGTTAACCTTACAGAGCTAGTGAATGGGATGCTGACCAGAGCCTTGAAAGGTAACAAGAAAAGGGGATTTTAGCCCTAATCTGTCTCTTGAATGAACCCAGGAAAGACATCAGAACTTTCTTTAACTCACTTTGTTTATCTATAAAATGACAACTTTAAAATTCATCCTACCAAGCAGAACTATTGTCAGGCTCAAAAGAAACAATGACTCTACCACAAATTTGAAAGTAATCTGAAATGCATTCCAAGAATGATGTAAATGACAGCTTTTTATTACATTGCAGATTATCCTGATAATAAAGAGAAGTTAAAAAAGAATATTGGACAGAGGGAGAGAGTCATGCTGGGAAGGGTTCAAGTTTTATATTGACTAATGATCCTCAGGAAATGACTTAGCTTTTCATTGGTCCAGACATGGCTCTAATAATTTGTTGCTGTTCATTCCTGTGTAATGCTTCAACACCTTATTTGGGGTTTTCTTGGCAAATATACTGGAGTAGTTTGCCTTTCTTTTCCAGATGAAGTAAGGAAATTGAAGCAAACAGAGCTAAGTGATTTGCCCAGAGTCATACAGCTAGTTAGTGTCTGAAGCCAGATCTGAATCCAGGAATAGTCTTCCAGACTCCAGGTCAGGCACTCCATCTAGTGTACCACATAGCTGTCCCTTTAATTACTTAGGAAAGAGTATCTGACCTACATTAGATCTTCCAAAAAATAAAGAAACTATTACAACTTTGTAACTCCAAAAATCTAGCATTAATTTTTTGTAACAATGGGGACCAGGAAAAGGAGAGACTATGAATGTGAAAATAAATTTAAATATTTAAAAAAATTATGAGTCACAGATATTAAAATAACCTCTTACTGAATTAGAAAGCTCCTAAAGATAGTACAAGGGTCTGTCTTGAAGGCACATTGAGTAATGAAAAGAAAGATGGATCTGGAATCAGAAGATTGTGCATTTAAATCTCAGCTCTACTAAATAGATCCTGTTATCTTTGATTGTCACATGACCTGTGTGGTCTCGGTTCTTACATTTATAAAAATCAAGAGATTGAGCTTGATGACCTGTGAGGTCTCTTCCCTTTCTGGTATTCTGTGAATCCACAGCTCAAGTAGGAGAAACTTCTAAGTCACCATCAAAATGTAATCGGTTTCCAGTTCAAATAATCAGACAACCCATGTACAACCTACCTTCCCTCTGGAGTATTTCCTAAATCTTGGCTATTTTCTAATATCCATTTGAAACAAAGCCAAGGATGTATTTTGTTGTTGCTGTTCTTGTTTTCTCTATGAAGGTGTGTGTCCCCTCCTAATGCCAGAAATATTATCTCTGTTTCGCAAAATCTTCATCTCCTAGGAAAGACTTGTCCCTTGTCATAACTCACTGCTTTGCCTTAAGAAGCTTTTCTTCTAAAGATGGAACTAATAAACAATTAGTCATGAGTATACTGATTAATAAAGAGACAAGGATAATTAAATATATGAATTAAGAAAACCTGCATTTAAATTTTGACAGAAGCTTAACAAGCGACTCTGGGGAAGTCACTTCCCATTGGGGTCACAATTTCCTCATCTCTAAAATGAGAGGGTTGAATTCAGTGATTTCTAATGTTCCTTTAGTTCATAAAGCTATGAACCCATTACACAATTCAATTTCTAATAATAACAGTAACAAAACATAGAGCACAATTGGAGAGACTATATTTGTAAAATGGGAGCGCGAATTATAGATATAAGATAAAAGATTAAATTATCTCTAATATCTCTTTCCATCTCTAAGTCATGTGGCTCTAAAAAAAATAATCTCTCCCCTGAACTCTTATAGAATTCCATGTGATAGAGAAGGTAGATTTGTTCTGGGTTTCACAGGGCAGAACTAAAAACAATAGATGGGTATTGCAAATAGGCAGATTTTAATTCGATACTATGAAAATTTCCTAACAATTAAAGCTTTACAATGAGGGATTGGACTGTTTTGGGAGGCAGCAAGTTTTCTCTATTCTTGAAGTTCTTCAAAAGGATCTATCTGGATTACCTCTTTTCATTTATGATATGGAAGTATTTCTTATTCAAGTGCAGGCTGGATTAGATGTAGATGGTCTTTGCAATTCCTTCTGCCTCTGAGATTCTAATAGAGCACTAGACATGGGATCTAAAAGACTTGAGTTCAAATTGACTTCATACTTACTAGCTGTATGACCCTGGGCAATCCATTTAACCTCAATTTCTTCAACTGGGTATCATAATAGCACTTACTTTCTAGATTGTTATGAAGAACAAAAGAGATTATACTTGTACAGTCCTTAACACAGTGCTAGGTACACAGTGGAGCCTGTATAAATGTTCACTATTTTTCTTAAAATAATATTTTGCTTTTAACTTTCCTATGGCCCTTATCATACTTTGGATTATAATTTGGAGATTTGTATGCTTGTTTCATAACCTCTTACAAAAAAAGTCTACATCTTAAGGATAGGAAATACTTCTTATTTATATGTGCAAGCCCAGGTAGTCCATAGTCTATTAAGAGTACGCTGATAAATATTAACATCAGGCATTACAAAAAAAAAAAAAGAAGAAGAATGTGCACAGGAAACATTTTAAAGTTAAATATGCATTATTAACACTTTTCCCAACACTTTAAGTGAGGCATTCTATATGAAAAGCAACATTTCTAAGTGAGTAGTAACCAGATTAAAATATAATTGGGAATTATTTAAGAAAATAAATAAAAAATATAATAAAATACAATGTTAATATGTAATTTTTGCAGTAGGGATCCTTATGTAAGGTTTAGTGGCAGCATTTTCTATCTGAATTTGACACTCCTGGTCTAGATAATCAACAACATAATAAGTCAAGTCTTGTAGCATTTGCGGTTTTTGAAATATAACTGCTCACATTGAATATTTAATATTTGCTCTTGGCTGGTTTGATCTGGCTCCAGCACACCCTTGGTTATTGATAGTAAAAAGCTAATGAATATTTACTGAATTTAATGCATTATTGATTGGGCAGAAACAATAATTAAACTCCATTAAACACTACTTTATGATAGACTAGACCCATGATTTCATTGCTATATGCAATATAGAAAACTATAAGAAAACAATCTCTTCCAAAACAGTTTGGCACTTTTCCTAAAAATTAAATAGTCTTATAGAATTGCCTAGTGTATTAAGTGACTTTCCTGGAGCTAATTACACAGCCAGTGTTTGTCAGAAGCAGGACTTAAAGCCAGTTCTTCTAGGCTTTGAGATAAAGTCTCTTAATGTGACATGCTTTCTTTCTCACATGTAACCCATCTTCAATAGTTTGGAGATTTTATAGTGATACAGAACAACATTATGCCATTATTTTCTATTATACTAAAAATGAGCCAGAGAAACACTAGTTTAGAGAAAATGCCAATTAATTAAGAATCCAATTACCAGTCTATTGAGTATTTTCTTCAGTGAATTTCACCTAGTTCTAGACACCCCAATCATCTAAATTCTTCATTCAGGAAATGTTAACTGGACTTCTAATAAACATTGTTTAAGGTACAGAGAGGATAAAAAAAAAAATTCAGTTCCTGAAATCAAGGAGTTTATTATCTAGGTTGCTCTTAATGTCCATCCATGAATTCCTGTATAAGTGCATTTTACTTTGTCTTTCCATGAGGACAAATGAGATAATATTTATAAAGTACTTAGCCCAATACCTGGTACATAGTTTGAATGTGATAATTTATTGTTCCTTTAATTTTTCCTATGATAGTGTGTTCCTTAGAAATTTTCCTATCAGTACTCAATATTGTTGTTCAGTCATTTTAGTTACGTTTAACTCTTTGTCACCTCATTTGGGATTTTCTCTAACAAAAGTGCTAGAGTGGTTTTCCATTTCCTCCTCCACTCATTTGACAGATGAGGAAACTGAGGTAAACAGGGTTAAGGGTCTTGTCTAAGATCACACAGCTTGTAAGTGTCTGAAGTTGGATTTGAATTTAGGTCTTTCTGACTCTGGTGCTCTATCCACTGAGCACCTAATTGTCCTTAAGTATTCAGTACAATATTCTAAATACTTAAGATATTTGGAAAAATTTTTGGTCAATTTTGCCCATACTGTTACTCAAAGATATTAAGGCAAATGGTTTCCTGAGTTCTCCTGTGAAAAATCTTAAGAAACATATAGTTGGTATGTTAGAACACTGAATAGTCCTAGACTTGGGCCTTGGAAATATGGAATTTGATGGAGAAGGAGGAAAGAAATCTATGAAAAATATCCAGGGAAGTAGCAGCATTCTACATCAAAATGGTGCCTGAATATGGGATTCAGTCCCAATTCCACCACTAAAGAAAGGGGCATTTAACTTTGGTCAAATTACTTAAATTTTCTGAATCTCAATTTCCTCATCTTGCAGATGAAAGGGGATTGTTAAGAGGATCTCTGAGTTCCCCAGATTGAACATTCAATGTTCTTTTTAAGTATTAAAGATTCTGAGTCCAAAATGTTATTGAGTGACTTTGTGTATTGTTTTTCTCCAGCAGACAGCAAACAATTCTTCTCCTTGCTGAGCATAACATCTCACAGCTCATTTGCCTTCCACAAGTTTTCGGTGGTGATATATAACAGTAGGTACCATCAGGTTGGGAAGTTTGCTTTCTTTCTGGGAGCAAAACAAGATTGGGATGAGGCCGAATGGTTCTATCACATTTCAACATGCAAACTTTTTCTCTTTGCAGTTTCTAACCTGAAAATCATGGATGCCACCAAGTTCCCCACACGGTACTGCTACTGTTTAAACAATCAGACCAATGACCTCTCAGGTGGGTATGATTATCCACAAAAATTGAAGCCACCTTAATTTTAAAATAAAAATACTTGATTGAGCTTGTCTTTTCCATCTATATTATCCAAGGCAAAATCCTATTAATTTCCTTTCTTAATTAATATTTAATTACCACATTAATAGCTTCTACTTTTCCCCTTATGACCTTTAGGAGTCTATTGTGGAATCCTACCTGCATAATACCCAGTTGCTAAGCAAGCAGAAACTAATAATTCCCTTGTAGCTTTGATCTACCATAGGCACTTGAAAAACCATTTCCTTACAATGACTTTTCATCCAGGAATTTAAAATAAGTTAGAAAGCTCTTATAGTCTTTGGGATTTGTAAACCATAGTTCTGGTCCAGCTAAAGGCCCTTGAGTATGGAAAATCAATCAAAAATCCAATTCGACAAACATTTGGGCAATTCAAGAGGCAGCATGAAATAGTAAACAGAAGGATGTCATTTTAATCAAAAAGATATGATTTCAAACTCTACCTCTGACAAATTCTGTCCCTGATGGATATTTGCTAAGTCATCATAGGTAAACCATGTGCCCTAGATAACTCTTTAAAAATATAAGGCACAGACAAAAGTTGAAAATCTGCATTAATGAAGCATTTGTAGATGAGGACTTCTACTTTTAAAACAACAATAGAACAAAATTCAAGGCACTATTAGGTATTTTTATTACATAAATGAACCATGACATAGTCCTTGGTCACCAGGAGGTTTATAGTGTCCTGGTAAGATAAGACAAGTACTAAGGTAAATATTCTATAAAAGCAGGATAATAGGATCATAGATTTAAGACTAGAATTCATTTTAAAGGTTAGTCAGTTTATCCCCTCTTTTTATTGTTGCTAAATCATTTTTCATTGGGTTCAACTCTCCATGACCCTCATATAGGGTTTTCTTGGCAGAGATACTGAAGTGGTTTTTACCACTTCCTTCTTCATCTCATTTTGTAGATGAAGAATTGAGATAAACAAGGTTAAGTGATTTTCCCTAGTATATAACATTTTCTTAGTATATAATAGTACATTTCCCAAAGTTGAATTTGAATTCATGAAGATAAGTCCTTTTGGTTCCAAGTCCAGGACTCTATCCACTGCACTACCCAGCAGCAGAAATTGAGGCCCACAAAGGTAAAGTAAGTTGCCCTAAGATAATAAATAATAGTAATGGAATTGGAATGATGTGTAGTATGAGGTAAAGGCAATGGCAAGATGTACACAAAATCCTCTAGGGAAAATTTGGAGAGGGGCAGCAAATATTAACCTGGGGAAGATCAGAGAAGATTTCTTGGAGAAGGTGGCACCTTACTAGGCTGAAAGGAAGAAAAAAGATTTTATAAGTGGGAATATGGAGATTTGGGGGCTACAACATAGTCTGAGTGAATGCTTAGAATTGTGGAGAGAATGAAATAACTTTCTTTCAATAGAATTTGTCTTCACTACCATATTCTAGTAGTCTTAGAATGCTGGAAAAATCCTTTTACTCCTGAAGCATTTTCTTTTGAGTGGTCCTTTCCTCCTAGAACCCTTGCCACCATATTCTGGTGGCCTTTTCATTCAGGAAGATCCCTTTACACTTGCAGTACTTTCTTATTGATCGTTTCTTCCTAGAACCTCCCTTTAAAAAAAAAATACACTCCCTTCTCCCAAATCAGACATGTTCATTTCTTTCATTCTTCTCTGCTTTTTGTCATAAAAGGCATATATAAGAGCAAGAAACTGATTAATCAGGTGTTGAACCCCTTGAGAAAGAAGGAAAGATTGTGGTTAAGATGGCTACCTGAACTGAAGCAAGCAGCTCTCACACCTACTCTAGTAAAATCCTAACAATAGTAGTGGATTGAAAAAACAACCAATACACCTGATGAGAAACTAAAGTAAATTCTTTATTCCATTCTAGAAACACATAAAGTCAACAAGAAGTCCTTGGACAACTGGAAAGAGGGCTTGTCAGAAAATCCAGCACTAGAGCCTTTTCAATTGCTCCTTAATTCCAATGCTTTCCTTCTATTGATTATCTCCAATTTATCCTATACATAACTCATTTGTGCATATTCATTTGCATGTTGCTTCATACAATAGACTGTGAACTCCTTAAGAGCAAAGACTCTCTTTTAGCATCTCCAGCACCAGCACAATGATTGGCACATAGCAGTCCCTTAATAAATATTGAATGACTGACTAAAGATAGCTTTCTAGCCTGATAAGAGATAGACCAGAGACACATAGCCACAGGGCTCCATATTCAGAGGGAAAAAAAAGAAAAGAAAAACCCCATAATAATCAGAAATTGACATTATAGAATGTGGAAACCCACTGAAATAAGGAGCAAACAGTACTTTCATGGCAGCATCTAAATCCAGATAAACCAAGCCCTGAGGCATAGTCTGCAGCATTCTGTCTTGAGACATCATAGGCAACTATGAAGAGATATCACGTTGAACCTCAAAGATCCAAAAAGTCCTACAACCTATTATTTTTCTTCTTGTGGACATTCCTTGGAAAGTAGAGATCAGTATCCTAGATGGTCCAAGTCAAGTTCAACCAGTATCAAACACCTACCCCAAAACATAGCAGTTAACAGAGTCTGGACCTATCCCAAAAATCCCAGTTCAAAAGTTAAAGTTGGAGATATGATTAAATAGAAAAGACATAGTGGATTATAATTTTAACTGATCCAGAGATACCAAAAAATCCAATCTAGAAGGAGTATCACCATAACAAATTCAAGCAGAAATCAAAGGAAAAAAATATTTTTCCATAAGAACTATTGAATACCTAGAAGAAGTGAAACAAAATATTTTTTAAATAAAATAAAAAGTCTGGAAGAAAAAATTGAAAAAAAGATAAGCTATTTAGAATAGAAAGTGATAAACCTTACCCAAATAACAGACTTCCTGAAAACTAAAGTAGATCAAATAGAAATCAATAATTCCATGAGACAATAAAAAATATTTGAACAAATCAAAATTTTTTTAAAATGTAAGGCCATAAAATGAATTAGAAGAGATAATTTAAAAATCACTTAATTATTTGAAAATTATGGTTTTTAAAAAGCCTGTCGACTGAATTTCAAGAAATCATAAATAAAATTTAATAAGATCTATTGAAATGAGAAAGAACAGAAAAAAAAAACCCCACAATTCTCTCCTGAAAGAAACACCAAAAGAAAAAAGTCCTAGAATTGTTAAAGAGAGAATCCAACACAAAGAAAAAATCTTGCAAGCATCCAGGAAAAAATTATGTATGTAGACCAGAACCATAGTCATGATTACACAGACCTGTTGGCTTCCACTGTAAAGACATGGAGAGGAAGGAATACAATATTCCAAAAGGTATACAAGCTTACAAACAAGAATAACTTACCCTGAAAAGATGATAATAATCCTATAATAAAGAAAATGGATCTTTAATGGAATTGATGATTTTCAAACATCCTTATGAAAAGAATAGAGCTAAGTAGGGATTTAGTAATTCAAATATTAGTCAAGAAAATTTAGAAAGTTAATGTTTTCTGAGCAATTAGAAAAGGATGAATGATGTTGTGGGGCTAACATTGTGATAGAGGGAGAAGTGAACTTCAGAACTCTAAAGTCTGTTAGGAGTATTGGGGAGTTAAATAGGAAAAAATAGAAACTCTGAGGATGAATTGGTCTGTTCTATTCTGAGAGTTTTAGGAAGGAAAAAAGAAGAGAAGAAAAGGAAATTAAAGGAAATAAAAGGAGTTAAATAGGAAAAAATAGAAACCCTGAGGGTGAATTGTTCTGTTCTATTCTGAGAGTTTTAGGAAGGAAAAAAGAAGAGAAGAAAAGGAAATTAATTAAATAGGATATGAAGGAGGAAGAAGGAGATGCTTTTTCTTGTAATTGTTGTGAGTAAAAAGTCCAAATTTATATTTGGATAAAGGTAGGGGTCAGGGAGTCAGTATCAGATAAATAAAGGAAAATTAAGCACAAACCCATGCTTTACACACACATATACACATAAGTTTGGTATAGAAATATATTAAAACTTAACAAAGAAACAGGCAGGACTCAGGAAAGACAAGTTAAGAGGGAGAATAATGTCAGAGACAGTAATCAAAACTGAAAGAAGAAGGCATGGGGGTGGGATTTCCACTAATTGAGGAATGGTATTATATAAATGTAATAGAATAATGTTATGCCTAAATAAATGATGAAAGAGATGATTTCAGAGAATCCTGGAAAATATGAACTGATGCAGAATGAAATGAGCAGAAATCTATACAAGATTATACAACAAAACAAATAAAAAATTCCAAATTTAAAAGACTAACTCTGATCAAAACAATGATGTTCCCCAAGAAACTATGTTGAACTGATAAAAAGCTGATAGACATAAGGGGCAGAAAGAACATACATTTGGGAAATAAATCATTGTGTTTTTTTTTTCCCTTGATTGTAATTATTTGTTACAAGGGTTTTTCCTCTCTCTGTTTTCAATGATTAGAATAGGTTGGGGAGAAGGGGTAGTGATGATGATACCAAAAAAGAGGATAATTGTTATTCTTTTTTTTAAATGCACAGAAGATAAGGGAAGGAATCAAGAAAGTTTTGATAGTTATGAAATGAATGAATTATGTACTTTACAAAGTTCATGTGAATAAATTATGTACTTCACAGTTTTTATATATCATATAAAATCCTCTTTTATCTTCTACTTTATATGTAGAAATATTCATTTTTGATGTTTATAAGTTCAGATAAAAATATTTAAATTTAAAAAATAGAAAAGGTAGATTCACCTGTAAGCCAAGAAATGACACTGGTGATAAAACTCACAATAATAATTAGAAATTCTAGTGCAAAGGAGCAAGTACCAAAACAATGAATGAAGTGGAGAAAGAAAAGAGAAGACAAAGACCATGTTATCAGCAGGCTACTTGAAGTGAGGCTGCAGAGGAATGAAACAGGTGGGTGAGGCAGTGAAGAGCATATGAGATACAGGTATCAACTTGGTCAGGGTACAGCAATTTTTACTTTCTTACCCTTTAAGATATAGAATGGGGTCAGAAAGGGAAAGGCAGTTAAAAATAAGGGGAAAAGGAAATAATAGAATAATGGAGCTCTCCCTCACCATGAGATGCTGTACCTTTTAGGAAGCAAAGCCCTAAAAAAGGGGTTTGAAGATGGCTAGGGAAGGAAAGAGTGGTGGTGGTCTTTGAGTTTGCATGAGAGTTAAAAAGAGTAAACAAGTATAGGGTCTATGACACTTGTCTAGCAGCAGATCTTCTAAAGAGATCTTCCAATATCTTCTCTACAGGGAAAAGGCCTGACCATCTCACCCTAGTTACAGTTCCAATAATACTAGAACAATTCATCTCACAGAGTTGTTTTTAGGATGAAACAAACCTTAGTAAATTATAAGGCACTTAACAAATGTCACCCATTACATACAAGATTATGCTAGGAGCTGTGAGAGACTATAAAGTATAAAATAAGTCATCTTCCTCTGTGTCACTCATACCTTCAGAGAAGGGTTCATGGAAGGGGAATGGTAAGGAAACCATTCAAACTAGAGCAAAGGAGAAATTCAGAAGCAACTGAAAAATGAGTCTGAAAACAATTTTTGTTTTTTTCTCATGTGTTTCTAAATATGGATTACAAACCTGTTTTATTCCATCTTCTAGATTTTACAGCTCTCCTAGTTGACATCATAGGGAACTCCACTAGCTACCTCATGGAAATTTTCAAATCGACTTCCATTCTTTCAGGTAGGTCAATCATGAAAGTCCAAGGCAGATTTGGGATTTGGCATCCCTAAGTACATACAAGTCAGCCACCACTTTCCTCCTTTTCCTGTTGCTGTCTTTACATTTAACAAATCAAGGTTTCAAAGTTAGCACTTGGCCTATAAATGAAGCTTGGGATTGTAGGAGCATGGAATGATAGCATCTTCATCTAGAGCTGGAAGGGAAGCCCTTTTAGGCTTACTTGATCACTTTATATATGAGGAACCTGAGACCCAGAGTGGTTAAGTGACTTGCCAAGCTTCACTGGGCTGTCCAAGGCAGGATTTGAATCCAAATGTTTCTGACTCCAACTATAGTCCTCTATCTATAATATATACTACCTCTTTTGAATCCAGAAACAACAATCCACATACAATAATCCACCATTACCCATATTGTTCTGTACATATATAAGTATATAGCAATATATGTATTTATTGTTTCAGTCATGTTCAACTCTGTGAGTTTGGGGTTTTCTGGCAAAGATATTAGAATGGTTTGTCATACTCTTCTCCAACTCATTCTACAAATGAGAATTTGAGGCAAATAGGGCAAAGCGAATTGCCTAGGGTAACACTTACATAGCTAGTAAGAGTCTGAGGATAAATTTGAACTCAAGAAAATAAGTCTCCTTGACTCCAGGCCTGGTACTCTGTTCTCTTCACCACCTAGATGCCTTTATATGTATATATGTATATAATATATATATATATATATATATATATATGTGTGTGTGTATATGCATATGTGTGTATAGACATATACATATGTAAGTATTACATATATCTATATACACATATGTGTTATAGGTATAGATACAAATATAGATAATTGGTCTGTGTTATGGGTGACTAGCCAATTCATTCCTTCATCCTACTACATAGATACAGCTACTGTCAGCTAATTAATAACCAGGAAGATAGGTGACAAAAGAGAAAGATGTGACTCAGTTAATGCTAAAAGAAATTTGAGGTTCATATTACAGATGTAATTATACAAATGCAGTAACTTCATTCTGTGAGCCATACAAGAAAATCAGTTTTACAAGTGGTCCTGGAGGGAGAAAATGTGGAGTCTGCATTCTTTTTTGTGATGCTTATTACTATATGGCCATGTACAAATTCTCATCTGTAAAAATAAGGATAAGAGGACCTGACTTACTTACCTCCTAAAACTATTAATAGAGAAATATGATCATGAGTCTGTCCTATGTCAGTGATATGATGATATCCTGAGGGGCACATTTGAAGTTTGGTTTGGTTTCTCATCTTACACAAACATATTACCTAGTTAACCATTAAGTTGGGGGATGTGAGAGACTGCAAGGAATATACCTTGATTTGCTCCTTTTTTGAATAACAAATTAACTGATTAATAAAAAGATTTATCTAATCCATTTCCAGGCAACTGGATTGTCAACAATTTGACAGGAAACAAATGGCCTAACATATCCATAGTATCATAGAATAAGAGTGAGACAGAAGAACCTCCAGTTATTCATTCCCACTGTTCAGTTTTAAAGATAAGAAAACAGAGGCATGCAGAGGAAAAAAAAAAAAGATTTGCCCAGAAGTCACACAGTAAGCTTCAAAGTAAAAAATTTGATCCCATATACTCTGATTATAAAGCTAGTTCTCTTCCTACTCTACCATGATGTACTCATGTACTACTACCTAGTCCTGTCCTGGGAGTTTTATCGCTCAGAATTCGCATCAGGTTTCATTATGTCCAGTTGTCAGTATCAATTGCCACTGAAGAACTTTGGATTTATGTTGTGCATTACACGTCCCTCAACATCTAGGTCTGGGAATTTTCATTTATGCAGAGAAATTGTAACATGGATGCAATTACAAAGCTGTCAGCATGTATTCATTTGTCTTTCAGTGAGTCAGAGCACTGAGTCTGACTGCATCTACATCTGTGTGATGACAGGGAAAACAGGTGAGACAGCTGATCTTTTCTTATAGATGACAGAAATAAAATGTTGCTCTCTAGTTGGAGGAATCTTTTAGGGGGTAGAATTTTGTTTTTCCCAATAATGTTTTTCTTCTTTTTCTGCAGGAAGAAATCTTTCTGACTTCTGGGAAATGGTGGAAAAATCCCCTGTTATTAATTACACATTTACCAGTAATGTGTCTGGTGTTCTGGGTAAGTGGATTAAAATACAAATAGACATATGGGTAGATATGGGTAGATAGTGCAGATAAACAGGGCAGACGAGCAAGCAGACAGACCACAGGGATGTAGGCAGACAGGCAGGAAGGCAGAGAGATAGGCAGACAGACAGATACACAAATAGAGCACACAAGCAGATAGCAGGCAGACCGGACAGACAGACAGGCAAACCAGCAGACACATAGTCAGGTAGACAGATAAGGCAGAAAACCCAAGAGAAAGCAGATAGGCAGAAAAGCAGAAAAGTCCTTTTAAGAGGCGAACTTTCTGGACAGGAATATCTGCTTATTCTGAGAGAGTTGGACTAATCCAGAGGATGTTTCTGAATTCCAATTTATATTGCCCTCCTCTCTCCTTTCTAAGTAAATCTTGTCCATCCTTCAAATCTCTACTCAGATGTCAGCCTTCTGTTTGTGCCATAGTAAAAAGCCTCTTTGATTTAGCTAAAAGTTCTTGAGTTCCAATTATGGTTTTTCTACTTCATATTTTGGTAGGGTCATCTAACTTCTCTGGACCTTAATATCTTCACTAAAAAATCAAGGGGATACACTAGATGACATCTAAAACCTCTTATACATATCCCCTGCATAATCCTCTGTTTTGATCCTCTGAGATGTATTCTAGATCTAGATCATCAACCTATAGAAGGAATCACCTTAAAGATAATATGCTTTATTCAAAAGTCCTACTGTAATCATCAGATCCTTTGTCTAAGAAAAGTCTTAACCAATTCTCTCTCATGGCATGTTCTGCTTCCTAAGTAATTAAGCATTATGGTCAATTAAATATTTCCTATGTGACAAGCAGATGCAGGAGAGTATCACCCTGGCACAATATAGTGGAAAGATCCCTGATTAGACTGGAGGAGCCAGCATTTGAAATCTGGCTCTCCTACTTCCCACCTTCTTTGGACAGGTCACTTAAAGTCTATAAGGAGGTTGGAAGAGATTACCCTTATGGAATAATTTCCATCTCTAAAATTATTATCTAGGGATTTCTAACTATCCTTCCAAGTCTGAAAATTGCTGATGTATATAGAATGTCCCAATAAATCTTAGTACAGTCTTACACTGCTGAAGTAGTGGTCTTAAGATTTTGGGTCAAGCTATTTAGAGCAGACACAAAAATGCATATAAAATAATAATATACAATCCAGTTTTTTTAAAAAACCAGATTTTTGTTTTACTTAACCTGATGTCACCTAAATTATATCTCCATTTTGCTCTTTCCCACTAAAATACTCCTTTGTCAATTTCCAGCTAATCCAGGGAATTAGTGGAGAGTTTCAGAGGAGCCATTTTCTATAGAGTAGGCAGAGGGGCCATCAAGTGGTGGAAATAATAATAGCAGGGTTTCCTTAATTCTGAGAATTATAGATAGCCAGAGATTTATGTTTAATGAAACAGATGCTGAATAAGGGTAAGCATAGGACCTAAGGGTCACACAACTAGTAAGAATCAGAGTTGGAATTTAAGTGTTAATTTGTGATTTATCTAAAATCACATTTATGGCAAAGCTGGAAACCAGAACAGCTAAATATGGTGTGTTTTTTCAGACCCCAGTCTGTAGGGGATATTTTTGTTTTAGTTGGAGGGATGTCTAACCCAAGTATGTGAAAGCTTCCCTCTATGGAATGGTCAGACAAGAACAGTGTTCCGACAGCCATGAAAGTAAATAAAGTAGACACTGTAGAATAATTGGAGTTCTGGTCGTGTCAAAGATACCAAGGTCATCCACTGAATCCTGGCTCACTTAACCCCAATCGGTGCTCAAGTCATTGGTCCTCTTTAAAATGAAATTAAGAAAAACAAACAAACACATCTAATTACTTCATTTCATAGATGAGGAAACTGAGGTTCAGGGAAGGAAAATTGTCTTGGAAAACTTAGCCAAAAAGTTAATGGCAGAACTGTGACTAGAACCAAGTTCTCTTCCCCTGATAGCCCCTACCCAGGCAAAATCTTTCCATTGCAATGCTACCTGTGTCAGTCTGAGGACTGGTAATGAAAATTTCTTTTTAGTTAAAATGACATTGGTATACGTTAAAGGTATCTTAAAAACTGAAAACCATAGTGATTTGCTCTTTTTTTCTACCTGAAGGGACAGAGACTCTGAAGGGTGAATTGATTCAAGATCAAGTCAAATTTTAATCCAATGCCCTGGCTCTAGAGCTAGCTCTCTTCCTAAAATATTGCCCAGATTTTCTTAGCTAGCTACTTATAGATCCATTTGGCATGTGCTGGAGACAACTTGAATAAACCAATTTAAAAATTTTCAATGTGAGCACTTATGCCATGGAAATCAACAAAGACCAAAAATCCAGACTTGATTTATTGCTTTTTAAATGCCTATATGTAAGAAAGTCATAAAGAAAATATGAATAATGCAGATTAAACATAAAAGAAGGTGATGAGTTAATTTTATTTCTTGTTGTTAAATATTTGCTAACATACCTTGGTATGAACATGGATGCTCAAGAAGCCTGAAATTAAAGGACAGAACACTAGATTCTAGATAATCTTGATTTGGTACTTCCTACTCACAAAGATCACTTGGCTGGGTGGTGATAAAATGTGGCTTCAATCACACCCCTGAGACTTAACTTCTTTTTTGCCCATATATTATCTTGACTGTTTATTGAGTATGTGGAGAGAGAAAGGAACAGAGACAGAGACACACAGATAGAGACACAGAGACAGACAAAATGAAAGAGGAAGGAAAGAAAGAAAGAAAGAAAGAAAGAAAGAAAGAAAGAAAGAAAGAAAGAAAGAAAGAAAGAAAGAAAGAAAAAGGAGGGAAGAAGGGAGGCAGGGAGGAATGAAAATAAGGGGAGAGAAAGAGACAGAGAAATAAGAAGTTTCATTATAATATATGTAAAAAAAAATCTCCTTTTGAAAAGTTAATAGGGCATTGAATTTGAAGTTAGGAAGCCCTAAGTTTAAATGTCACTTCAGATACTTACCTGCTATATTATACTCTGAGTAAGTTACTTAATGTCTCTCAGTCTCAGCTTACTCAGCTATAACATGAATGAATTTGTCAATAGACACTAAGGTCTTTTCAAGCTCTAAATCAGTCAATCTTATGAACTCTTATAAAATTGTTTCTAAAATTCTTTAAATAGGACCATAACTCTAAATATCCTATCCACTTAAATATGGCTTTTAAGGTCTCTTTCAAAAATCTATAATTCTGGGAGTTTGCCTACTTTGATTTTTGGAAGTTTCTGATGAAAATAAGTGAAGTTAATATATGTAAAGCACTTTGGAACAACAAAATACTATATAAAAGTGAGTCATCATTATTTCTCAACAAAAATTATATTTGTTGTTTAACTTTCAGTCTCTTGGCAATACTGATTTCTAAATCAAAACTGTTATGCATTTCAGAGCATATATGTATATATATATATTTTGTCTCTCTACAGCCACTAGAATGACTACTTGGGCTCAGAGTGAGTCTTTGAAAAGACTTGAAGAAAAAGCTACAAAATTCCCATTGTGGACACAAACCATGAGATTAGAAGGAAGTGGAATTTCCTCTATGAAAATTTCTTCCCTTATGCAAACTGGACCTTCACATGAAGAAGGGATCCTATACACAAGAACACCTTATAGATTTTCTCCTCTTACAAGGATTATGATGACACAAGATACTTCCTCCCATACATACCTAACTACAGGTAATAAGGATTTTTCCCCCCTGAGGCAATTGTGGTTAAGTGACTTGTCCAGGGTCACACAGCTAGTTATGTGTCTGAGACCAAATTTGAACTCAAGTCCTCCTGACTTCAGGGCTGGTCCTCTATCCACTGCGCCACCTAGCTGCACCTAATAAGGAATTCTTTAAGGGAATAGAAAGTAGTCCACATACTTGTCAGCCACACACAGCATGTTTAAAAATGCTGGCCATTATTAGGGGGAGAAAACTCAAGAAAATGTTTAAGGCAAAAACATACATCATTTATTGATCATAGTGTAATTAAAATTTTATTCAAAAGGGGGTCTTTGGAGGAAGAATTAGAAATTAATTGGGAGAATAAGTAACTTATCTTGAAGTTGTGAATAAATAAATTCTAAAAAAACTGAAAAATTTTATAAAAGAAAATAATATTAATGAGGCAACATACCAAAACTTATGAAAAACAATGAAAATAGTACTTAGAAGACATTTTATAACTTTGATCAACAATCACAAAAAGATTAAATCAAAGAATGAAAAATGCAACATTTAAAAAAAAAAAACAACAAATCAGAACAACTCCACTCTGGATAGACATCTAGCTAGTCTGATTTTTAAAGAGAGAGGAAGGTTAAATTGTTCATATCAAACTCAGGAAATAAAAGAAACTGTTAGAATTTTGCCCAACTCTTTGCTGAAAATAAACTGACAACTTAGAAAACATAGCTGAATACCTACAAAAATACTAAGTTTAACAAAAGAAGAAATAAATTATTTAAATGAACCAATATTTAAAAAGAAATTGAACACATCATAAATGACCTGCAAAAACTAGGAAAGAAACTCCAAGCTAGATGCATTTACAAATAAATCTAACAAACATTCAAAGAAAAATTGCCATTAATATTACATAATATGTTTGTCAAATTGGGAAAAGAAGGGAGCTTCTAAACTTCTTTCTATAATATAGAAATATTTCTATAATATAATAATTATTTCTATAATATAAATGTGACCATGATACCTAAAACAAGTAGAGTTAAAGCAAAGAAAGAAACTATAAACCCCCATATCTAACTAATGCCAAAGAAAGGAAGCAAAAAATTAAGAAATAGGCAAAACAATGTATTTAAATTATTACATATTTGGAACAAGTTGGATTTATGCCAAGATTGGCTTATGCAAGGTTGGTTAAATATGAAAATATTCTAAACAAAATAAATCACATTACAACATAAAATAATAAAAATACATGATATCAATAGATGATGAAAAGTCTTTTGACAAAATCCAATTCCATTTTCTATTGAAAGCACTAGAAAACACAGGAGAAAATGGAATAAATGGACATTTCTTTAATATAATAAATATTATTTATCTAAGACCAAAATCAAATATTATACTAAGAGATGAAAGCTTAAAGGTCTTTTCATTAGATCAAGAGTAAAAACAAGAATGTCTATTATCACTACTACCTAACATAATTCTAGAAACACTCACTACAGCAACAAAATTAAAGAGAGAGAAATTGAGACGATAAAATAAAGTGAAAATGGTTTATCTAAAGCAGTGTTTCTCAAACTTTTGTTCACAGAATTTTTATACTTTAAAAATTATTGAAGATCTGTCCAAAGAGTTTTTGTTTATGTGGGTTTTATTTATAGATATTTACCATATTAGAAATAAAAACTAATTTGTAGACACTCAAAATGTTTCAGAGACCCCTAATATTTTCTGGAACACATTTTGAGAACCACAAGAGAATCCTCAAGTGGCAATTTAAAAATTAAATAATAAATTCATTAAAGTTACAGGCTGTAAAATAAGTCCATGCAAGTCACTTGGCACAACTACTTCTTATCAACAAAACCCAGCTAAAAGACATAAGATTTCAGGCAAAATAATTACAGAATATATGAAATACTATCTACCAAGACATAATTAGGAACTATATGAAAGAAACTTTTTACCAAAAATGGACTTAAATAATTATAGAAAAGATAATTGCTTATGGATAGGTTTACCAATACAATTAAATATGATTTATGTGGATTTATTTTGAATCCTGCAACTATGCTAAAGTTGTTAATTGTTTCTAATAATCTCTTACTTGATTCTCTAGGATTCTCTAAGTACACTATCATATCATACACAGAAAATGATAATTTTGTTTCTTTATTACCTACTTTAATTCCTTTAAATTCTTTTCCTTCTCTTATTGCTAAAGTTGACATTTCTAGTACAATTTACAATTAAATATGATAATACTACCTAAATTAATTTCCTTATTAACTGTCATCCTAATCAGACTACCAAAGGATTTTTTTTTATGGATTTAGAAGTATAATACAATTTACTTATAGGAACAAAACGTTAAAAAATTCCTTTCATAAGGGAAATAAAAAGAAGGGGAAATATAAGGGAAGAGGGATTAGAAGTACTAGTTCTAAAACTATACTTCAAAGCAGTAATCATCAAAATGATCTGATAATGGATAAAAATAGAAAGGGAGATTAGTAGAATAAATAGGTTTTACAATATATAAAAACAAATGAAAACAGAAGCACAGTTTTCAATAAACCCAAAGATCTCAGCCCCTGGACTGAAAATTAGTCTGCAGAAATTAAGTATAATTAGTTTCTATAATAAAATTATATTTTCTACATATAATATAATATAATTGTACTCTATAATATAATATAATTAATTATAAATCAACATCACCATATGGCAATTAAACAAGTAGAAATATACTTTAATCATAAAAAGTCACATCAAAAAAAAAATGAGAGGAGCAGGAAAAAAATTACCTTTCAAAGCTATGGTCAGATAAGAGATAGAGGATCACTAAAGATAAAATAGCCAGATTTTGATATAAAATTTAAAATTTTTGTTCAAATAAAACCAAGACAACGTAACTGAGAGGAAAATCTTTGTAGCAAATTTTGCTGATAAAAGTCTCATGTCAAAGATAGAAAATTAAAAGACAATCAATGGGGGAGGAAGGGAGGAAATTTTAATTTGAATTGCATAGTTCTTAATGATTTTCTTTTTCCTATTTTTTTATTGGAGGGAGACTGTATAAGTAAGTATAGAGGAGAAGGAATATTTTTATTAAACTTTTTTTATTTTAAAAACATATGCATGGATAATTTTTCAACATTGACCCTTGCAAAACCTTGTGTTCCAAATTTCCCTTCCTTCCATCAATTCCTTCTCCTAGATGGCAAGTAATCCAGTAAATCATGTTAAAAATATATGTGATAATTCCAATATATGTATACATATTTATACAATTATCTTGCTGCACAAGAAAAATCAGATCAAAAAGAAAAAAAATGAGGAAAAAAAGGCAAGCAAAGAATAACAAAAAGTGAGAATGCTATGTTGTGATCCACACTCAGTTCTCACAGTCCTCTGACTAAATTAAGGATACAAGAGGTTAAGTGACTTACTCTTAGTCGATAAGTATTTAACCAGAACCTACTGTGTATCAAACATTGTGCCAAGAGCTGGAGATAAAGGGAAAAGAAAAAAAAAAAAAATACCTGAACTCACAATGTGATGGGGAGAGAAAATGTACAAACAACCATGTACAAGCAAGTTATAGACAGAATAAATAAGAAATGTACAAGAAAGAGGGAGTGCTAGAATTTACAGGGATGAGAAAATGCTTGCTATAGGAAGTGGGATTTTATTTGGGAAAACCACAAGACAAAGATGAAAAAAAGAGCATTTTAGGAATGAGGGACAACTAGTGAAAATGCCTGGAGAATTCTCTGACTCTGGGCTCACCTTTTCCCATAAATGCCCCATAAATGCATAAATCTTCAGGGCCCTGTTATATCAGATTGTAGCACAGCTTTCTATCTGGTTCCTAGCCAGGATGTTTCCCCCCACCCAGGTCAGAGGTCTCTCAGGATTGGGAGTGGCCAAAGGGCTGGGCAGTACAGGGTTTGGCCCAAGTCCAGGCCCCAGGGTGAGGGTGATATATCTCTGAGGAGCCAGCTCTGACCTGCCAGATATTTGCTCATTCATTCCTCTAGACATTCACTTCTTTAGTGTTTCCCCCATATATTTTACATTCATTCTTTATTTCATGCATTCACTCACTCCCTCAGACATTCACATAGCAAAGATTATTCAGAGACCATGTAGAAGCAATAGAAAGAGTTTTGGATTTGACATCTGAAGATCTAGTTTTTATTTCCAGTTCTTTTGGTAATATTGCCATCAATGACTTTAAAGATCACTAGGGCAAAATGGGAACACCTGGATTCTGATCAGAGAAATCTCTACAGAGACATGGAGAATTGCAAGAACCTCATCTCCTTGAAGTTTCCAATTTCCAAACCAAAAGTGATCTCCAAGTTAGAAGGAAGAGGTATACAATGGATGTTTGAGACAAAAGTTCCAAAAAATGTCCTTTCCAGGTCCCCTTAATCAGAAGAGTAGGATTCTATTCCAAAGCAATGTAATTATATTTCATTAAAGAAATTATATGAGTTATAATCATGAATGTGAATATAATTTTGTGAAATATGAATTATATTTAATTAAAGAAAAGTGAATGTGTTGAATCCTTAAGACAGAGCAGATACTTTAGTGGACATCAGGAAATTCATTTTGGCAACAAACTTTATAGATGTAATGAATGTGGAAAAGCCTTCAATTCCAATGCAAGCCTTAACTGTACATCATTCATACCAGCTTAAAACCACATATGTATACTGAACGTGGGAAAGCCAAAAAGGAAATCTTACTAAACATAAAATAATACTGGGAAAAAATTCCATAAAGGTAATGAATGAAGAAAAGTCTTCAGAAACAGGATACCTTATTATTCATCAGAAAATTCATACTAAAGAGAAATCATATAAAAGTAATGTGTGTGGGAAAGCCTTCAGCCAGAAGGAATATTTTATGATATGGATGCATAATGGAGATAAATCCAATAAATATATTAAGAGTGGAAAATCAGAGAGGAAATTTTAATATACATTAGAAAATTCATCCTGGACAGAAACACTTCAAATGTTATGAATGTGGAACAACTTTCAGCCGAAGAAGTTACCTTATAAAAATCAGAAAATTCATACTGGAGAAAAATCCTATAAATGTAATGAATGTGGGAGAACATTCAGGCAGAAAAGATACCTTACTGTATGTCAGAGAATTCCTTAATACCATGAACAATGAGAGAAAAAAAATTTCCTGGAGTCAAGAGAAGAAATTTCCTATTCAAGGAACAACAAGGAGGCCAGTGTCACTTGAATAAAGAATATGTGAAGTGAGGGAGAGGGTAAAAAGACCAAAAGAGTGAGCAGGGTATTAATAAGGATTTGAATGCCAAAGAGATTTTATATTTAATCCTCGAGGTGAAAGGGAATCAATGGAGTTTATTGTCTGTCTTCAAATGTTCTGATACTTGGATTATCTTGTAAAAGTGGGAACCAGACGTGGAAATCCAGTCTCCTGATTGCAAATCCCCTTTTGTGGTCATATTACACTATGGGGCCATATTAAAAAGCTCTTATCTATCCATTGTGATAAAAAGAAATAATTTTGAGAGGCAAAATTTTGCATAAATTATAATCAATTTTTATCGATCACAACAGATAAGAGATTAACAAAAATGGCTCCTTATGTTTTTATGCCTTTGGTCAAGAGGTGGTCCATCAAACAACAATTAAATTTAATTAACAGGATTGGGAGTGGGTTATATTAAAATGAAGGAATAAGAATGTCACCCTTGGATAAGAAAATATACCAGACTGTATACAAGACTGAGCAAAATAAATAGCTTTCACCAGTATGGGTCCTTGAACAAAAAAGGACGTTCAAGCTCATTATCAGCATTGTCCTACAAGAAACTGAACTTAAAATCAGAATTTAAGATAGGGAGTGGAAGCTCTGAACCTTCCCCAAATATTAGTCATTGATAGTCATTTTTCTCATCATCTACCCTTTCTCTGTGTCTGCCTCTATTTCTAACTCTCAGAAAATTCATCTCTAATTTTTGCTTTGTTTTGCTTTTCTTTCTTTTTAGTGTTGAGATCTTCACCATCATCATCAATGACTTTCACCCCTTCCAAGCAGGGAGAAGATACAACCAATGAATTTCTTCATTTAGGTAAAGATTACTAAATTCCCTATAAGTAGGTAATCTGCCAAAATGAACAGTTACATTCAGATCATTATAATAACAGTTGACACTTACTATATGTAAGGTTTGCAAAGACTTTAAATACATTATTTCATTTGATCTTCAAAAAACCCTGTGAAGTATGTTATTATTAGTTTTATTTTACAAAAGAGGAAATTAAAACCCAAGAAATGTAAATAACTCATATATCTGAAAGAAAATTCAAATGCAAATCTTCCTGTCTCTAAATTCAGTTGCCTCTCTTAACAGATGATATTTTAATGATAATTATTGCTATTATTAACATTTACAAAGCACTTTTAGGTGTGCAGATTGTTTTATAAATATCACCTCATTTAATACTCACAATAACTCTGAGAGACAGGTCCTATTATTATCCCCACTTTAGAAATGAGGAAACTTCTAAAGGGGACAGATTATAATGTAAACAGTAAGAGGTTTGGAGTCAGAAGACATTAAATCTTGTATCTGCTACTTATTGTTTTTATGTTTTTAGACAAATAATTTACAAATGAGTTACCTTCTGCAAACTCAGTTCCTTCATCTGCAACATTAGGCACTTGGGCTAGATAATTTCAACTTCTTCCAACTCTAAATTTTATGAACCAAATTGTAGAGTCAGCATTCAAAGCCTCAGATCCCAGAGTACAAATTTCATGTTCTCTCAGGACTTGCTTTGGAGAATAGAAAGGTCAGTAAGTGAAGACTTTCTGAAAGAGCTGGTATAAAATCTAGGTCTTGGAATATGGATAGATTTGAATAGTCAAAGAATGAAAAAGTAGGCTGTCATGAAGACAAAGTGGGTTTCTGAAAGAATGAAAAAACCACTTTGTTAAAAACCGAATTAACAATCTCCTTCCTTTTCCTTTAGCCAAAAGATTCTAAAAGGGCTGAGAAAAAGGCATGAGTAACATATCTGTAAATTCCATTACTACTTATTGTCACTTCTGAGAGAAAATAATTTTTTTAAGCAAGACCATAAGAAAGATTAGTTCTGATAGCAACAAGGTTAGAATCATTCATTCACGAATTTATTCAGTAAAAAAAAAATATTTATAAAGAGACTTACATTTAACACTGATTGAAAACACTTTGGAGATATGAAAGGATGACAGAATCCCTGCCACATTGGGACCTACTTAGTTTCTACTAAGAGAGTATAAAACATATATCCAAAAAAAAAAAAAAAAAGAAGCTTAATCACTAGGTAACCTATGAGATGGATAAAGAAAAAAGCCAAATTTTATGCTATATGAAAAATTAGGAAGAGAGAGAACATGAGTAGTCGTCTGGAAGAACATTGCTACTTTTTAAAGTAGCCCATTCTACTCTTAAATATCTTTATTAGAAGTCTTTCCTGACACTAAGTCTATTTCTACTTCTCTGCATAATGTCCACTTATTGCTCTGATCCTCTGGGGACAAACAGAATTAATCTAATCCCTTTTTGTTTAAATACTTAAAGATAACCAATTGTTCTCTTTTTCAGATTGAGTATTTATACAAATTTGAGCAGATCTTTAGATAGTTATGGTTGAGTTATGGTAGGTAACTCACTTAACCTCTCAGCCTTATTTTCTCTATGTACAAACTGAGATACAAAGATATCAATTTATGTCCCAGGATAGTTTAAGAATCAAATGAGATAATATTTATTAAAGTGCTTGCAACAAATTAGATGCTTAAAAAATACTTATTTCCTTACCCTTCCCTCCAGTCTTCCTAAAGATCTTCCCTATTTCCCACTCCTTTTAAATATTCAAGGTTCACAAACTATTCCTACTTTCTTCCCAGTGTCCACAGAGGGGTATTTTATTAACTGTAGAGAATAGTTAGTGCTTTCAGCCCAATGGTCCATAGCTCTTCTCTGCTCAAAAACCGTTGAGGATTTTGCAATGACTCTTAGATAACATTTTTTGGTGGCAAAGAATTCAGAAAATGATGGATGCCTATCAATTGGGGAATGGCCAAACAAGTCATGGTATATGAATGTTATGAAACACTTTTTTTTTATAAGAAATCATGGACAGGCTGATTTTTAAAAAGCCAGGAAAGATTTACATGAACTGTTGCTAAGTGAAATGAGTAGAATCAGGACAACTTTGTACATAGAAACAGCAACTATGATAGACTAACTACTCGCAGAAATTCAGTGATCCAAGACAATTCCCATAAACTTTGGAAGGAAAATGCCATCTGCATATATCATAACTTATTCAGCCATTCCACAAATGATGGGCATCCACTCAATTTCCAGTTCTTTTCCACTACAAAAAGAGCTGTTACAAAGATTTTCCCCTTCTTTTAATGATCTCTTTGAGATCCATTTGTGAGACTGCTGGGACAGAGTATACACCATTTTATAGCCTTTTGGGCATATGGAATTCAAAATCTTACCAAAAAGAAAGTTGAAAACCATCTTTATATGTAAATGGAAAATAATATGTCATTGAAATAAAAATTTTAAAAGATATTTAAGATAATGCATATAAATTTAGAGTTGAAAGAGACCTTAGAAATATTCGAGTCTAATATTATTATCTTAAAAATGGAAAAGTTGAAAACCATGGAAGTTGTCATTGTCCTAAATTCACACAGGTGGTAAGAGACTGAATAAGAATTGGACCCAAATCTAGTATTCTTTTCATTTACAATACCTGTATACTGTATACTATTATTCCCCTTATTTTCCAGTCAAACAAGTCTTCTAATTGTGCTTTAATTTTATCTCATCCTTATAACTAGATTATGCCCCCTACTCCTTTCTACCTGTTGAAATGTTTCTCTATTTTTTGAGACTGAGATGGGATTTCACCTTTTCCATGAAGCCTTACCCGATTGCCGCTGCTGATCATGTTCTCTCTCTCCCAAGTTTTTCATAGAGCATAAAATTTAGAGTTAATTGTTATCCTCATTTTACAGGAAAGTGAGGTAGACAAAGGTTAGACTTGTGCAAGGTCACACAGCTAGTAAATATGTGAGACAGGAATAGATTTCAGGTCTACCTTTTGTTAACATTCTCTGTAATAACAATAAATTACAGGACTTTCCAATAAGATTAGAAGTAAAACAAGAAGGAATTTTTAACCAATAAATGTAAAACAAAATGAACAAATACAAATAAATTTGCAATTTTACAATAAACAAGAAAAAAATTAGTTTTCTTTATTCATCTAGTAGGTGACCTAGTGATTAAACTTTTTTTTTTGTATGCATGTCTTATACCCGCTTATTAGACTGGAGGCCCCAGTGTGGCAGGGATTGTGTCATTCTTTCATATCTCCAAAGTGTCTTCAGGATTCCGATTTCATGAGTTAGTGAGCTTCCAAATTCAATGTTCTTCCATTGCAGCCTGCAGTCCGCCATTCTACTTCCATTTGGAGGGTGGGAGTGGGCGCGGGGAAAAGTGAATTTTTGTTGTTATTTTTGTTCTTCCTAAAGCTAAAGTTTGACTCCCATTTAAGAGGCTTTTAAGATTAGTAGAAAATTTATTTTAATCATTATGCTGAAATCCACAATATATTTTAAATTCAATCTTTTTTATTACTCAGAAGTTGTCTCTAGTTTTCCAAATAGTGTAAATGCAGGGAACATGCACACTAGCTAAGCAACCTGCATACCAACCCCAGGCAAGCCCTCAGCCAGTCAAAGTGGATGCTGATGACATCATTGTTTTCCATTGGCTGGTAATGTTTTCATTCTATCTTCAGACTATTATTGCTTCAGATTTTGTCTTTAAGAGACTAAGTTTAACTGGGGCCATTCATATCAATCTCTCCTGTCTTTTAAATATTTTACCACTTGTCTCTTTTATTAACTTGTTTTACTCAGCATAACAGCCTATGATTTTTTAGTGGGATTTATGAAACCGTCAAAAGGTTAATTATTATATGTTTGAGTTGTAGACTGGTGGATTTTATGGAGATTAACTTCTCTAAGGCTTATATGATAAAATACACTTGTGCTGAGGGAAAAATGCTTTAGTGGCAGATTGCTCATGTGGTGCTGGCAATCTTGAATAGCAAATAACCTCCCTATTAAATTATCCAAGCCTAGAAACATGTCTTGAATTACTCACAGAGTGGTCCTGTAAATGAATGCCATTTGAATTTTCATTTTAAAGGAATATGCTTCAGTGATTTGGGTATATAATGAAGACTTTGATAATACTGGCTAAAAATACTAAAATATTATTAGATTATTATTATTATATTGGTATTTATAATATTAATAAAATATTATTAAATTTAATAAACTGCCTAACTGAATTTCCTGCTTTTAATATCTTTCTGCATCCATTCATCTACCACACAGCTGCCAAAATAATCTACCTAAAGCATTAAGCTAATAACATTGTCCTTCTCAGAATCCTTACGTGGTTCTTCCTTCCTCTGCCTCCATAGTCTGGCTCAGCCTACACATGAGCAATTAATATTTTCCAAAGTGTTTAAATCTCTGTTTATGTAAAGGTTGTTTTATAATTGTGTTCACATAGTGTCTTGTCTCCCAGGTATTTTGTATTTTCTCTTTTAATTTTAAATGGGTCCCTCTTTCTATCTCTTTTAACTGGATTTTGTTATTAATATACAAAAATGCTCATGGTTTATGAGGGTTTATTTTATATCCTACAGTGTTGTTGAAGTTGTTAATTGTTTTCATTTTTTTAGGTGACTCTTTAGGCTTCCTTAAATAAATCATCAAATCATCATATCATCTACAAAAAAATGATAATTCTGTTTTCTTGTGGTCTATACTTATTCCCTCAATTTCTTTTTCTTGTTTTCTTGTTTATTGTTAAATTGCAAATTTACTATTTGCATTTTTTGTTTTATATTTATTATTTAAAGCATTCATTCTTGCTTTACTTCTGAACTTATTGGAAAGTCCTGTAATTTATTGCCATTACAGAGAATGTTAACAAAAGGTAGACCTGAAATCTATTCCCATCTCAGATATTTACTAGCTATGTGATCTTGCACAAGTCTAACCTCTGTCTACCTCACTTTCCTGTAAAACGGGGATAACAATGGCACCTTTCTCCCAGGTTGTTGGAAAAATCAAATGAGATGATATTTGTAGTGCTTTGTAAAACTTAATGCTAATTGTTATTAAAGAATTATAAATTAATTTATTTCATTCTCACAACCACTTTGGGAAATAGGTGTTATAAGTGTTATCTTCATTTTATAGAGAAGGAAAATGAGGGCCAGAAACATGAAGGAGATTGCCAATGGTCTCAGACCTAAATTTGAAACTTCAAGTCTTTTGACTCCAGAGCCCAGAGTTGAAAGAGCTCATATAATGATGTCTTTCCCATTCAGAAGATGGGCTATGTGAACATTAAACAAGCACAAATGATTCTGCTAGGTTGCCTTGAATAGCCACTGGCTAAAAGTTGCTGTTTCATGAACCTTCTCTCAGAAGAATTGGGGCTGTTTTATTTGGGGGGGAGTTTTTTGTTGTTTTTTTTCTAAAGGACTAACCTCTCCAGCAGAGAACTTGGCAGCTCGGGAGCACATAAATTGTGCTACTAGCTGCAAAAGGAGAATTGTAGTAAATTTAACATGCTGTAGAATTGTTTGGAAAGAGAAAAGTCTCCCATTAGCTCATAACTCTGTTGATGTTTTTCCTACGGTTATGAGGCAGCACATAAATTGTGCTATACTCCAGGACCCCAAGAAACCATTCTAGAGGCAAATGAGGGCTGCTCTGGCTGAACAAGGGGTTGCTCTGTTGATGGATCATGGACCTCATGCTGGGCCTCTATGATGCTTCTCTGCAAGGGCTGTCAAGACATTTTTCCAGTGTTCCCTTGCACCTGGGCCAGGGCATTCAGAGCAGGTAGCAGGGGAGCTCATTATAGCAGAGCTTTCAAAGAGGTACCCGAGGCAGAATTATTTCTCTCAAACTGCCATACACAGACAGTAGCCCCATCTTTCATAAATTAGCACCTCTGTGGCCTATGAGGAGGTTGACTAAGTTAATGCTGTAATGAGCCACATTTCAAGGCCTTTCTGCTCTATTAATATCCTATTTTGATGAGCAAAGGAGCTGGCTTTTTACTAGGCTATCTAGTCTGGGGTCTGACTCAGGGGCTGAGCTCCTAACTCCCAGTCTCCTCTGGCCTCTGAGTTTTCCATGCATCTACAATTCAGCTCAACTGGACCTTTTGCTTTTTCTTATGTATGGTACTCCATCTCCTCTCTCTACCTTTGCATTAATTCTCCCTTATTTTTTTAAGGAATGCACTCCCTTCTTACCTCTGTATTTTTTAATGGTTTAGAATTAGTCATTTAGGACTTTGCTAAATATTACCTTCTGCAGAAAGGCTGTCTTTTGCTTTCTCCCTACATTCTCCCCATTGTGTGTGTGTGTGTGTGTGTGTGTGTGTGTGTGTGTGTGTGTGTGCTGTCTCTCTCCCTTTAAATTGCATGATCCATGAAGGAACGTTCTTTGCTTTTGGTACTCTAAACACCTAGCACAGTGCCTGGGACAAAATATGCACTTATACTGTTTGATGATTCATTGATTGAAGACATTAAATCACACTTTCTCTTGTCTCACTAAAGTAACAGATACTCTAGGAACAGATACTCCAGGACCAACCAAAGCACCTGCTCCAAAACAGCCACACACTGGTAAGTTCATTCCTCTTGTAAATGTTTTCTTATTACTACCCCCATCCCTATATAATGGTCGAATTACTTCTAGATTGTAATCTCATTCATTCATCTTTTCCCATCACAAATACATACATAAACACACATACACACACAAAGAATTTTATTTTAATACTTCATATTCTTCACAAATCATCTCATTCTCAATCACTTTAATTGATTTAACAAAATCATTGCAGAATTGAGAAATAATAGATACATATATAGTGGAATTTTCAAACAGCCTTCCAGGTACAACCTCTCAAACAAAGCTACCCTTACATATTGATAATTGTTATCCATCCCCTGCAATTTCCTGGAGTTCTATAGAATCAATTTGGAAGTTCAATGTCTCATCGCAAATTTCCCATATCTACTCTTGGTTGGTGTGGATACAGATAGATTAACTCACTATAGACTGGAGATTCTATTGGTTGAAAATGTAAGGTAAAATAGAAAAATGGAGTCACTGGCTCTAAAATGTGTGTGTGTGTGTGTGTGTGTGTGTGTGTGTTTGTGTATCACATACATATATATATACACACATACACACAGATATGTATGTGTATATACATATATGTGTGAATATATATATATATATATATATATTTCTTCTATAGAATCCCAGAAAATTCATTATCCGTCAATTTGATTTATATATCCGCGTACTCCCTGCAATAGCAGCCCTAAATTGACAATTATTCAAACATCCTCAAGGTTCACAAGACATCTGATTGCCCCTTGCCCAACATCATTGTGGTGGCTCATTCTACTTTTGAAGAATTCCATTAGAAAATATTTCCATATGTTAAGACAAAACCTGCTTGTCGGAAACTTCCATATACTGCTTCTCAGTTTACTAGGGACCCAAGCAGACTAACGTCTACTCCCTCTTCCAAATATGATAAAAAAAAAACAATATAACACCATGAATTATACTTAGGAGCAAGTCTGAGTATGCAAATGAAGAAGAGAGACCAGGAGGCTGAAATTTAGTGATCTCTCCCCAGAGAATATATCACACACAGGTTTTTACATGTCCCCAATACAAGCAGAGAATGTATTATGTTATCAAACAACAAAGTAAAAGTAATACCAGAAAAGCTATGGTTATCTAAGTTCCTCTATTTGTATTCTATCTCTTATATGTAGAGTTCTCTTATGCAGTTAAAACTAGAGGTCTCTTAAACTAATAATAACATTTTGATTCTTGAAGTCATTTGCTGCCTCCTTGAAAAGTTAAGAATTAAAACTCTCCAAAATGTTATTAAGGACAAGTCTTCAAGCATATATATTATAAGCTCCTTCAGGGCAGAGACTGTTTTTTTTTAATATTTGAATTTCCAATAATTTAGCACAGTGTCTAACACAGTAAGTGCTTAATAAATGTTTAGGAAAGCTATCTGGATAGAGTGCTGGGTCTAAAGTCAGAAAGATCAAATCATGAGATCAAATCTGGCCTCAGACACAGCTGTGTGATCTTGAGCAAGCCACTTAGCCATGTTTGCCTCAGTTTCCTCATCTGTAAAATTAGGTGAAGAAGAAAATGGCAAACCACATCAGCATCATTGGCAAGAAAAAAACTCTAAAAGTGTTGGAGATGAGTAAAAGAACTGAGCAAAACCAAAACAAACTAGCCCAGTTCTCTTTAGTCTTTAACATTTTTATTCAGCATCCATGTGGTGCAATAAAGAAAGTTCCTAGAGGCAGAAACTGACTCCCCTTCCTAAGTTCAAATCTGACCTTAGACACTTAAAAGCTGTGAGAATACCAAAACTATTTGGTATTGGCTAAGGAATAGATTAGTTGATCAGTGGAATAGATTAGGTTCAAGGGATAAAACAGTCAACAAATATAGCAACCTAGTCTTTGACAAACCCAAAGATCCCAGCTTTTGGGATAAGAACTTACTGTTTGATAAAAATTGCTGGGAAAATTGGAAACTAATATGGCAGAAACTAGGCATTGATCCATACTTAACGCCATACACCAAGATAAGGTCAAAATGGGTTCATGACCTAGGCATAAAGAATGAAATTATTAATAAATTAGAGGAACATAGGATAGTTTACCTCTCAGACCTGTGGAAGGGGAAGGTTTTTATGACCAAAGCAGAACTAGAGATCATTACTGATCACAAAATAGAAAATTTCGATTATACCAAACTGAAAAGTTTTTGTACAAACAAAACTAATGCAGACAAGATTAGAAGGGAAGCAATAAACTGGGAAAATATTTTTACAGTCAAAGGTTCTGATAAAGGCCTCATTTCCAAAATATATAGAGAATTAACTCTAATTTATAAAAAATCAAGCCATTCTCCAATTGAAAAATGGTCAAAGGATATGAACAGACAATTCTCAGATGAAGAAATTGAAACTATTTCTAGTCATATGAAAAGATGCTCCAAGTCATTATTAATCAGAGAAATGCAAATTAAGACAACTCTAAGATACCACTACACACCTGTCAGATTGGCTAAGATGACAGGAAAAAATAATGATGATTGTTGGAGGGGATGTGGGAAAACTGGGACATTGATTCATTGTTGGTGGAGTTGTGAACGAATCCAACCATTTTGGAGAGTAGTTTGGAACTATGCTCAAAAAGTTATCAAACTGTGCATACCCTTTGATCCAGCAGTGTTACTACTGGGATTATATCCCAAAGAGATTATAAAGAAGGGAAAGGGACCTGTATGTGCACGAATGTTTGTGGCAGCCCTTTTTGTAGTGGCTAGAAACTGGAAACTGAATGGATGTCCATCAGTTGGAGAATGGCTGAATAAATTGTGGTATATGAAAATTATGGAATATTACTGTTCTGTAAGAAATGACCAACAGGATGATTTCAGAAAGGCCTGGAGAGACTTACACGAACTGATGCTGAGTGAAATGAGCAGGACCAGGAGATCATTATATACTTCAACAACAATACTAGATGATGACCAGTTCTGATGGATCAGGCCATCCTCAGCAACGAGATCAACCAAATCATTTCTAATGGAGCAGTAATGAACTGAACTAGCTATACCCAGAAAAAGAACTCTGGGAGATGACTAAAAACCATTACATTGAATTCCCAGTCCCTATATTTATGCACACCTGCATCTTTGATTTCCTTCACAAGCTAATTGTACAATAATTCAGAGTCTGATTCTTTTTGTACAGCAAAATAATGTTTTGGTCATGTATACTTATTGTGTATCTAAGTTATATTTTAATATATTTAACATCTACTGGTCATCCTGCCATTTAGGGGAGGGGGGGTAAGAGGTGAAAAATTGGAACAAGAGGTTTGGCAATTGTTAATGCTGTAAAGTTACCCATGTATATATCCTGTAAATTAAAGGCTATTAAATAAAAAAAAATAGAAAAAAAATTAAAAAAAAAAAATAAAAGCTGTGAGAACCTGGACAAATCACTTAATTCTGTTTGCCTCAGTAATGAGCTGGAGGAGGAAATGACAAACCAGTCTCTGCCAAGAAAACCCCAAATGAGTTCATGAAGAGTCAGAAACAAATGAACAACAACAAATAAATATTTACTGCATAACTGACTGTTATGACTATGTTCACCTATAATCTTCTCTTGCCCAAGCTAATTTTTCCTCATATGGCACAGTGACTAACCTGACTGCCCTCTTCTGTTATACAGCAGCTTGTCCATTTCTTCATAAAATTTATTCCCCAAATGGGTCACAACATTACATATTTGGCTTGACAAGGGCACAACACAGGACATCTCTCACTTGGCACAATATATTTATGATACAGCCTTTCATAATTTCATCCTTTTAGAAATCTCATCTTTTCTACAAAACATTCAGAGACCTACCAATGGTAGATCTCAAGTCTGTACAATTAAAGACTTATTTGGAGGAACTGGGGATGATCTTGGTAAACTACTCAACTGTGTGTGACCCCATTTGGGGGTCTGCTTGATAAAGATACTGAATTGGTTTGCCATTTTTTCTTCTACAGCTGATTTTACAGAAAATAAAATTGAGGCAAACTATGTTAGGTGACTTGCCCAGGGTCACACAACTAGTAAGAATCTGAGGCTGTATTTGAATTTAGGTCTTCCTGACTTCTTCTCTAATCTTTGCATCACTTAGAAGCCGTAGAGACATTCAATATATAATATATATATATATATATATATATATATATATATATATGTATATAAATCTCTGAAGACAGAGATTTAGAGGCTAAAGGGGCCATAAAGATCCATTTGTCCAAGTCCCTTATTTTTGAGTCAAAGAAACTGAGCTTCTGAGAAGTTAAGTGATGGGTTCCCAATACTGTTTCATCCAATTGCAATCCTATGCATTTATTTATCCAAAGCAAACTTTGTTGTTGTTGCTTTAATGAACTCCTTTTTTCCTCTGCAGTTGATTTTGCTCCAGCTTTGATATCTCCCTCTCAGTCTCAGCCATCACCTTTCCCTAAACTCCACCTTATATCAAGTAAGTGCTCAAATACCTGCCCTGGAGTCCAGCAATAGATCATTAGTCAATTGTTCCTGTAGGATCTCCGATCCAGCTACAGCCAATGTTTGAATGTTCATTTGAGCAGTGGCTGAACCAAGTAAAGGGTCAAAGTATTTTTCTGTACTGATTGACGTCATACTAGAAGGCATCTAACATAAGCAAATTTTGGTGGAATCAGGAGAAGTAGTAGTTAGCATTCCAGCTCCAACTTCTTGTGAGTTGTGCAACCTAGAATATGTTACAGCTCCTCTTGGAGACACATTTTTCACATTTAAAAATGAGAATCATGGGGCAGCTAGATGACATGGTAGATAGAACACTGGCCTTGAGGTCAGAAGGAACAGAGTTCAAATTCAGCCTCAAGACACTTAACATTTATTAGTTGTGTAAACCTAGGCAAGACACAATCCCAATTGCCTTGCCAAAAAAAAAAAAAAAAAAAGAGAGAAAGAAAAAGAAAAACAAGAATGATATTTGCATTATTCCATCTACCTCATAAACTTATTATAGGAAAGTTAAAATACTATATAAATAGGAGCTATTGATATTTTCTGGGTCTTGATAACTTCATCTTCAAAATGGGAATCATAGTAGTCACAATAGTTACCTCATGAAATTGTTATGGTAAAAATTCTTTGCAAAGAAAATGTTCTGTTGTTGCTGCTGCTGTTTTTAAATAACTGTCAGTAATTATTTACTTCAACAGTCTTAATGTGATATACTTTGATAAAAACCATGATTTCCCTAATGTGATAAGACTCCTTCCATCAGTATGGTTTATAACCTATCCGTAGCTCCTCATCCTGAGCATGTATATATAATCTACAATCCTTTAAGTCATCCACAATTTTAATTTTTTAAGATCATAGCATTCAACAATTAGCAACAACATAAAATCATAAGGAGAATACTGCTGTTTAAGAAAATCAAACTTTTGAAGTAAAGAGAACTTGGGATTATTGAAAGAGCTGCATAATTTCCCAAATGAAATCCAGCACTGTCTCCCTATTCTGTTCAGTCCTGGTTCCTGACAACTGTCTTGCGTTAAATAACTTTTTTCAAGGTATATCTATGGAGTGATTTAATTATTCATCCAACTTGAGAAATTTTCGTAAACAACTGGAAAATGTACAATGGAAATGTACAATGTACAATCAGTTCAATGTCATCTGCAAAGAGAACATCTGGAGAACCCAAGTTATATTGGGAATCCAGTTGAAATATATGCAGGGTATTTTCCATGATTATGACAAAGATTTTTGGAAAAGACACATCTTCCTGGTTTATGCCTGGCTTGATATTGTGACTCAGAAAATTATTAAACTATATAATTTCTTTAACTGTACATATTCAATTCATAAAGCCTGCATTGTGCCAGTCATTACAAGATTCCCTTGTCAGTCATTCAATCAACAAATATTTATTAAGCTCCTACTGTGTATCAGAGCCTATGCTAAATGCTGATCATACAAAGAGAGACAAGAGATGATCCCTCCTCTCAAGAAGTTCATATTCTAATGGGTAAAACAATATATACAAGCAACCCTGTCCAAATAAAAATAGGCAGGATAAAATGAAAGTCATCAATACAAGAAATGAGCTAATATTAAAGGTTTGAGATTGTTTAGCTGTTATAGGAAAGAAAAAAAGTTCTGCTGTTTTGCTTCTTTTAATGATTTTTCTATCTTTTCTACCTTATCAGATTGTCAACTGCCTCTCTTTGCTGCCATGTTTGATTGATACTAAAAAATCTTACATCCTTTCTGATTTAGCTCTTCTAATGTAGATTAGGCCTAGAATTTGTTGAATTATGTATAAAATTTGTTCAAATTGCATAAAAAATATGAAAGGCTGAGGACAGCTAGATGATGGAGTAGACAGAGCACCAGCCAAAAAGATCTGAGTTCAAATCTATCCTCAGACACTTAACTAGTGGTGAAACTCTGGAAAAGTCACTTAACCCTGTTTGTCTCAGTTTCTCGATCTGTAAAAATTATCTGGAGAAAGAAATGGCAAGCCTCTCTAATATCTTGGCCAAGAAAACCATAAATGGGATCACAGAAAATTGAACAAGATTGAAATGATTCAGCAACAACATGAAAGGCTGAAAAGCTCTATTTTGCAACAAGTGCTTGGATTTCAAGGGAACAAAATTTGTAATACCTCATGGTATCTCAGATGAGCTTAACTTATGCATTGGAAATATCTTTCCATAAAAAAGCCTCTAGAGTTTTGTTTTGTTCTTTAGTTGAGTGATTTTTTAAAAATAACCAGACAATAAACATATCAAGATGTTTATTCTCAGCATTTCTCCATCATTTGTTTGACCAAGATGGCATCATTTGTGAAAGCCTGTATCATACTTTATGGTTTTATTCTTTTGTTTGTTTTTAGTAACAATGGGATAGGGATTAGATCAGTGATTTCATTGGGATAATGAAATTCCTGGTTAAGAAAACTCGCTAATTGCTTTTTTCTCTGTAAGTTAATGTCTTAGAGTTGCTTAGATCACCAAGGAATTAAGGGATATCCTGGGTCACATAGCCAGTATTTGTCAGACGCAGGAAGACATAAATCCAGCTCTCTTTCTGCCTGTCTTTTCTTAATAATACTATGTACAATTTCCTTTTCTTTGACATTTTGAAGCTTGATTTCTGAGTATCTATGAAATTGTGTCATATATATCATGTATTTCCTTCATGAGTCTTTAGTCAGGTCCAATTAATTTTTCTAATCTAATCTTTTTAGGTATCATTATTCCTTACATAGCACATTGGACACTAAAGTTTGAAGTCCAATTGTATTGGTTTCACTCCTATAATAAATGAAAATATATATTGCTACAAAAATGTCCATTTCACTTCTTTTTATTATCCTGTCTTCATTTTCATTTATCAATACAGCCAGGATAATTTGGCTTACTTAGGTCTTATGTCAAAACAATCTACTGGCTTATTTTTCCCTATCATTATACTAGTTTTGAGGTAATACTGCTTATAATCTACTATCACATCCCATAGTATTTTCATTGCTATTTTTTAGATCACCAAAATGCCTTCTCCTTCCCAGAGATTAACTCTTTATAATAATATTTTAAAGGAAAAAATCATGGAAAGATATATACAATTTACCATACCTTTTGACCTCCCAACTCAGCAAAGAAGGTATAAGTGAGGTGAGGGTGACCTTAACCTTTGTACTGTTTTGCAAATGTTATTTTGCTCTAAATCAGGATTCTTAATAGGCTGACCTCTCTCAGCTTAGGAAGGAACTCAGGCATTTTCTGTCTGCAATTTCTGGGCTCTTTTGGCCTCTACTCCATGTAAAATGCTTTACAGTATTACATTTTTCCAGGAAATTATAACAATCAGATGAGATTTCTTTATATGTTATTCACCCTACTTTTCTGATTAGGTTGAATCTGAGCTATTATCATTACATACATTATCTCCTCATCTTTATCCTTTTGTCTAATTTGCTGTTAATTTCATGAGGTTGGGATCAACAAAAAGCCTGACTACACACAGACTTGAATTAGTGTTGTCCAGTCATTACAGTCGTGTCCAACTCTCTATGACTCTATTTGGTGTTTTCTTAAAAAATATATTGGAGCAATTGTCATTTTCTTCTTCAGCTCATTTTACAGATAAGGAAACTGAAGCAAACAGTATGAAGTGACTTGTTCAGGGTTACACAATTTGTAATTGTCTGATTTGAATTCACAAAGTTTAGTCACCCTAACTCCAGACCTGGTACTCCATCCACTATGTTACTTAGTTGCCCCCTGAATTAATAACATTTATTTAAGGCTGGGAGACACACACACACACTGAATTTGGCATAAAAGAATCTAGATTCTCATCCCCACTCATCTACTTACTACTGATGTGACTTTGTACAACTCACCTAATTTCTCTGGGAATTAGTTTCTTAATCTAAAAAATGAGGGAGTTGGACAAGATGAAGAAGAAAGAGCATTCAGAGAATATATTCAGAGAAATTCAAGATTTTATTTATGGAACAGTGGGGAGGCAAGTGCCACTGGATTGAAGAGTATGTGATGTGTGTGTGTGTGTGTGTGTGTGTGTGTGTGTGTGTGTAAGATTAAATACAACTGAAAAGGGAGAGGCAGGTTAAGTTACAAAGGATTTTGCACACCAAACAGAGGATTTTGTATATGATCCTGGAGGTGAGAGGAAGTCATTGGACTTTACTGAGTTGGGAAGAATGAGGATGATATATCAGATCTGCGGTTTAGGAAAATAATTGGCAGTTGAATATAGGCATGTTTAGGAAGATATTTGCAGCAGGTAGACCTTCAATCAGACTTTTCAATAGTGTCTGTGGATAGATAGAAATGGGGAGGAGACATTGAGGTAGAGCACATATTTTCTTGAGACTTAGCCCAGTCCTTGAGTAGTTGAGTATCTTGATGGTGTCAATTCAAGGCTTTGGTTCTATGATACCTGCAGAGACAGTCAACTTTTTCAATGTCTGTTTTCTGATATATCTCAGTCCTACTTTCTCCTTTATCTTTCACAAGTTGCTTTGAGCTTCCAATTCTTGGCTCAACTTTATATGATTCTTACTCCTTCCTTTCAGCTTCCAAACCCTCAGAATCTCTTTCTGGTTCTGAGATTCTACTCCTTTTTATGCAACATTCCCAGTGTATGACAAAGTCTCTTACACAATGACTTTTATTGATTCAAATAGGTATATAGACACAGTTCACACTCATTTCTGACTCATTGGTTCATTCAAGAAGTGTTCTTATCTAACAAAGGAAATTGCTTTTAAGCGAAGTGAGATGATCAGTGAAACTTAAGTCTCTACTTGTAAAATGAGAGTTCAATCAGGATGAGGTCACTTAAAACTCTAAATCCTAGAACCATAAAGATTATACAAACAAAAGTTTTCTTTTCTCTTCTGTCATGTTAATTTGTCACAAGGAAACAGATATTCCCCCTGTGTGAGCTGTCCATTGCCTATGAGGCTTTCTTCTTAAAAGCAGCATTCACTCTTTCATGACAGTAGGGCATGGTATAGGAGGCTGAAAGAAGAATGTTATAGTTACTACTTCCAATGGTCCGTGTTGCCAAGCTGGCTAAAAGAAGGGAAATGTTCCTCCCAACAACTTTTTGCCAGTAGTTAAATTTTTTACACCCTTAAAATTTGTTGGAATGACAGAACTTTTGGATCACACTTACAAACCTGAAGCTCACAAAATGGCTACACAATTTTGCTTTAACTAACCAAACAAGCATTCACTAAGCTCTTATTATGTGTCAGACCCTATGGTAGGTTATAGAGAAATAAAAAATAAAAGTTAAAAAAATCCCTGCCATTAAGGAACTTACATTCTACTAGGTATACAATATATACCTATAAAATCATATACAAATACATATACATATAAAAAAATCAGATAGTTTGAAGTGAGTGGCACTAATAGCTAAGGGGAATTAGGAAAGGCTTGATGTGAAAAGTAGTGTTTTCCCTGAGTTTGAATGAAACAAGGGAATCTAAGAAATAAATATGAGGGAGACATGGGGGGACAGTGTGCAAAATGATATAGAGAGTTGTAATTTTATGTATGAAAAACCTTAAGAAAGTATATTTGGTTAGCTTATGGAATATGTGAAGGGAAATCATGTATTATAATGGTCAAAGATAGTTTGGGGCTGATTGTGAAGATCTTTAAATGGAAAATGAAAGAGATTATTTTAAATCAATCAATAAACATTTATTAAGTATCTACTGTGTCAGGCACTGAACTAAGTGCTGAGGATACAAAATAAAGGCAAAAGACAATCCCAGTCCTCAAAATTGGAGATAATAGGGAGAGAGAATATCAATGTAATTTATGAAATAGGAGAACAGTATGGTCAGAAATGTTTTAAAGAAAGGGATATTTAAAGAGAATCATCAGAATGTGTCCTATAGGGAAATTCTTCACTCAGAGTTCAATCATGGGAATCCGAATTGATATAAATTAAACTATCTAGCAGATGGCCCACCACCAGCTCATTAGCTCAACAACACACATAATTACTAATAATGGCTCCTTTTTAATTGTGGGTTTCATTAGTGTAAGATTTCTGAGGGAATCTGAAAATTTGCTTTCCAAAGTAGATGAGAATCTTTAACTTTTATAGACTTAGAGTCGCTTAGGGAACTGAAAGATTAAGTGAGTTTTTCAAGTTCAGATGAGGCAAGATTAGAGAGACTGAACCTGTGAATTTATGGGTATGAGAATCTCCCAGATGAAGAAGTACCCTTTATTAATGAAGTACCTTCTCCACAACTTAGCTCACAAAGGAGTTGACTTTCTCCACATTCCCCAGCCAGCTTTGTCAGAGGCAAAATCTGAACCCAGGACTTCTGACTCAAAGCAGCTCTCTATTTATTGTACTAATTTCCCTTAGTACGGCTTTATAGCTCTTAAATAATAATAATAAAGAAAAGCCTTAATATAACCCTAAAAATAGAAGACACATAATCATTCCTATAAGAGCTTGATGACTCTAGGTTCAGGAAATATGTGTGAAGTACATCCACAAAGCTGGACTGACAAATCTCAAAGTTACATGGAAGGGAAAAGACTATATGTGTAGTCCAGTGTTTGCCAGTTATCCACAATAAGGAAAAAGAGGAATTTTCTGATCTTTCTAGAACAAGTAAACAAATAGAGTAGTCCAAAATAAGGTCAAGGTCAATGCTTGAGGAAACCTGCAGGAAAAGTGGATCATCTGCTCAGACAAGGTACTCCTTGGAGGTAAAAACTATTGCCTAGTCACAATAGAAGAACTGTGAGAAAGAAGTTAGTTTGAAAGGAGAAGCTGACTGCCATGAAATGAACAGATGGAGCTCACCCCTCCTCGAGGGATGTTCTGCCAAAAAACAATGATAGGAAGGCACTCTTTCAATGGGGACCCATTTGAGAACTAACTTCATGTGTGAGAAGGAGGGAAAGCTTATTTTACCACCTTCTTCCCCAGACAACCTAATAGCATCCAGTTAACCAAGAGTGGGATGAGCTAAGTACTAAGTTATTGGGTATCCTGTGATATTACCTAGGTAAGTAGAAAACTGGAAAAACTTCATAATCCCCCACTTTGATGGACTGATGAGACTCATCATTGTATCTACCATATACCAAAAACAGAAGGAACAACAAATACCCAACACCCAAATATGTTCATCTCACCTCACTCACAGAACCCAAAAGCACCAATATCAATTTTGATAATAATTATTATATTTTATCTAGCACTACACACTCGAAAAGTACTTACCTTATGACAACTCTTAAGTTGTCATAGTAAAATTAGAGAGGAATAGCATAGTGGAAAATGAATACTTTTGTCAATACTTGTCATAAGTATTTTTATTCCCATAATAAAATTGAGTAATGCTAGGTTTGAGAATGATGAAATGACTGTAACGTGGTTACAGGCTAGTATATTTGGGGAAGGAATAAGGAATGTAGAACATACAGATATCATAAGATCACAGACTAAGAGCCTTCAGAGACCTTCTTAGATCAGAGGTCATCTAGTCCAAATTTCTCATCTAAAGACACCAAGTGATTTGTCAATGATCACATAGCTAGTAAGGAAGAAAGTCAAGATTTGAATACAGGTCCTGTGTCTCTAAACCCAGGACCACCATACTTTTTAAATCCTCTACTTTCTTCTATTATACTGCTTGAGTTGCTTCATTGTACCTGTGTCTCCTGGGACAAATAAACTACATTTTGTTGTCAGAGGTATTCATTTCTCAAAGTCATTTCTAGTAGGGATGTAGGGATGTAAGGTTCAAGGAAAATTTTACTAAATGGTAATATCCTATTCATATCTTTTTATTTACTATCTTTATGCCAATAAAATGTGATTACAAAAAACATTTGAAGCAGATGAAGAAAATGATAATAATAATAATCACAATAACAATAATAATAATGATAAAGTAGGACATATGTGTAACTTTCATTTCTATATAAATGAACCTAAAGTTACTTGGCTTACATGTTGGCTTACATGTTGGTTACATGTTACATCTTCCATCTCCCAATCACACAATCCTCAAGTTGAATGTCAATCCTCAGCCACTTACAAACTGTGTAAGATTACAATTATTATCTCATTTGATTCTCACATTAACCCTCTCCCCATTTTACCATGAGGAAACTAAAGCTGAATGAGATTGTTACTTGTCCAGGATCACCTAGCTAATAAGAGGCTGAGGCCAGATTTGAAGGACCCAATTCAAAAGGATAACATTCAGCTTAAGGAATATGGTGGGGAATGGGAGCAGGGGGATGTAACTTGGTTGCCAAGCAACCATAGCATTATTTACATAGAAGCAAAAAAACCTCACAGGGCAAGTGAGTGATTATTTCATAGGATTATAGATTAAAAAAAAAAACTAGAAGGAATGTTAGAAACCAAACTCCTCTTTTTATAAGTGAGGAAATTGCGGTCCATTCCAGTGACACGACCAGTCTTAGAATAAACAGGTGTTAAATGCTGGCTCTGAAATTTGAACTTGGATCTTCCTTTTCCACTATACTACTCCTCTCCCATTTTGAACATAATTACTAAAGGAACTTCAAGTTACTTTTAGCACCAGATGACAAGGTCAGCTCTCTCACCAGAGACTTGAAGAACTCTAGCTAGCTAGTATCCTAGCAGAAAGATGCCCATTTACAGTCTTTATAGTTCCCTTGGGTCATCTCAGGCTATATTCATCACTAAACTAATTCTGCTTCTAGCTTTTTCTTCTGGTAACTAAACTCTCCAAAGGCCACTTTGCATTTAAAATCCAAGCATCTTCTCCCCAAGCCTGATTCATGGATCTAAGGAATACAGTCCAATTTCACCCTGCTGTTTTTCAAAATCACCTTTAAGTTCTTACATTTCTAATAAAACTATATTTCTGGAATATTTGTCATTTATTACAGATCATAGAAGCCTTCTGTTTCTGCAGAGATGGGAGGGGAGAGGAGGAAGTTACATTCTTCTCTTTGAGCTTACTCTGCTCAGCTGAAGTCTTCAGAGTCAGCTTTAGCTTTGTATTTTAAGAAAGATGAATACAAAATGTTCAGCCCTTGCAAATGTGGCCTCTTTGGTAGTTATGTTATGCATTCTTAAAATTCCAAAATATGCAACCAAGAAAGACTTCAGGTAATCTGTCATTGTCCTCAGGAGGAGACTTTCTGATCAAACATAGTTAGCATATAGCATAGATGAGATAGGTATTCCCAGTTTACAGTTGAAAAAATTGAGGTGCAGGAAGAAGTAATATCCCTTCAATCATGTAACCATCAAGCTTCAAAGGCAAGCATAAATCCCAATGGAAAACAAGTTCTTTAGTAAAGGGATTTTTTTATTTTTGAAATGTGTATACTTTCATTACCAATACAGATCAGAACTTGTAAACACACACATACACACTCATGCACATAATAAGTTCTATATAAATGCTTATTCCCTTCCCCTATTGCCTTGTACTTATCTGACATAAACTTTATAGCTCCTTAAAGGTGTATATATTATATCTTTCCTATTCCCAGTAGACTATAATCTCCTCGAGGGTAAAGATTATTATTTTTGTCTTTGTTTCCCCTATGCCTAGAATATTACTTGACACAAAGTAGATTTTTAATAAATGTGTATTGTTAATTGATTAATAAGGACAATAGTACTTAATGTTCATTAAAACCAGGGGTATTCTAGAACCAGATCAGGAAAGTCAGTTGTAAAATTTGCAGAGTGAGCATATATGCTCCAAAAATCATTAAATAATACAAGTCAGGGCTTTATTTATTGTTTTGTGGATTTTCTAGGCTTCAAAAGGTGACAGAAAAAATCGGTGTGTAGACCAAACTTAAAAGTGTGTTATGCATACTTTTTGGAGAGCCAGTTGATAAACATTTCCCAGCATATCCCTGATTAAATCCTAGGATGATTGGGAAAATAAAATGAAAATAAGTAGGTAAAGTACTATATAAATATAAGCCATCAGAGTAATTAGAGGGAACAATTCAAGGTTTTAATTCTGATAATCACTGGCTAGGATTAACTAGTGCTTGCTTTTATGGGCATCCTACCTTGCTGGTCTCTGAGCTGCTTTCAGAAAGACAAGAATTCTTGCCTTAGTCAAGTTCCCCACTTGACAATACTCCCAGAATCACATTCATAATTTATTACACATTTTCTTGGACATGACCTTGAGTTTTTTGTGAGGGGTGGTGTCCCCTGTACCTATCAGATGAACAATCAGTACTGTCTTTCTTTTCTGTCAAGTCAGTTTCCATAAGAGACACACTGTTATGAAGCTATCTCTTTCAGACTAATTGCTCCCTCCTTTTCTTCCTGCCAGTGAATGCCATTCTATATTAACTTCATGTCAGCATTATGCAATCAGGACATATTTCAACAGAGTGTTATTAATCCGAAGGCAACCTGCATAATCCTTCCTTTCAAGTAACATATGATCACCTCAACATGAAATGAATGGGGCTTTAAGACACAAAAATTCAATTATTCTGCCAGATACTTTCCCCATTTTCCAAGCATTCTAGATGTAAGACCCTTTAAAGTGAAAATTTCAGAATGTATTAACAAGGAAGAGGAAATAGATGTAAAATAAAGCCAGTGTGATTTAAAACAAAGATCAATCAGTCAACAAGTGTTTATTAAACACCTACTATGCAACAAATGAAATGCTAAGTAAGCACTAGACACTAACCTGGAACAAGAAATGAATGTTTTAGTCACAGACCTTCGGTTTACTAATTTAGTGACACAGTTTGTTTCTCCTCTCTTGTCCTTAGTCCTTTTGTTCAATGAAAGTTAGACTAAATCATCCCCTAATATCCTCTCTAGTTTCATATTTTATTATTTGGATACCCAAAACTATTTGGCAAAGTCTAGTGGGAAATTATGTCTACTCACTTAGGAGTTACTGGAAATAAGTTAGAATTATAGGATTTGTAGCAACCCCTAGAATGGTCAATAAATATTTATTAAATGCCCACTAGGAGCTAAGACTAAGCTAACTTCTGGGAATACAAATATAAAAAAGAAATAGATTTCCTGCCCTCAAGTTGCTTATAATCAAATGTAGGATGATAAACACAGAAGCTGAACATGGGGTAAGGGAAGGCATCCAATAAGTGTAGGGTATATTGGGTAATGTTAGAATTATAGGATTTGGAGCAGCCCAGTAAGATTCCTAAGAGATAGGGTTGACTGTGTCACTGCTCTGATAGTTCCCAATTACTTGTAGGAGCAAATACAAACTCCTTTATACAGCATGTAAGCCTCTTTACACCAATTAAACACTGCTAAGCCTTTTTTCAAGGTTACTCATCCAATTTTGGTGTTTACCTGTCACCCAACTCTCACTTTTGGTTCCAAGAGCATGCACAGCAGCCACACTATGGTAAAGCCATCTTAGCAGATAAGCTAAATCAGGTTAAAGTAACCCTTAAACCTCCTCCAACTCATCAGTGAATTGATGTCTACCTCAGTCATTTGAAGACATCCCCTGGTGGAATAGGTGGATAAAAACAATTTGTTCCAACAGCCATGAAGACCAACTCAGGTGTGTCTGCCTCCAGTCACAGTAATCTGTCTACCTGGGGCACGGAATTGGGAAAATGCAGAAAATGTACTTATAGTAATGATGGTTCCCAGTTGGTCCTATTCTGTGAATGATTTTCAACAACAACAAAATGTGTTTTGAATCTCCAAAGTAATAGAACATAGTACTCATAATATTCTTTACAATTATTTACTATATTTGATATCATTAAAAATATATAGCTTAAAGTCTTTGGACTATTGTTAAGAAATACCAGTGGGTTCCCAAATCATCAGGTCATCCCTGTCATAACAACCAAAATCACATAGTCAAGAAGAATGCTCTTTTCACCACATCCTGCTTCTCATTTTTCAGGATGTCCACAGCCACTCCTCCAGGACAAAGACTTGATGACCCTTCCTCTCACCCTTAGCCTCCAAAAGATAAATCCTTGTGTCATGGAGCTCTGCCGATTTTATCAGCAATGCCTCTGTGTTAGTCAAAAGCAATATTCAAGAAAAGATACTATGAGGTAACTACACTCCCCTCTGACCCTTGCTATTTTGTTGGAATATTTTCTTTAAACTGCTTCTCTTTTTTTGTTTACAGGAGAAAAAGTTGTCCTTTGGTTTGTGCAAAATGGTGGTTTTTATCATTTTACTAACTGCACAAATGACTTGATTGAGAATTCAGAAACCAGTTTCTCTATCTGGGATATATCCATCCAACACACATGAACCAACTCCTCTCCAATCCCCCCCCCCCAAAAAAAAAAAACATCTTAAATAATTCAAGCTGTCACAAACAACATTAATTAATCAATTACTATTACATCTAAGGTACTGTTTTGGCTTCAATTGATCCTTAGAAGGCATAGGATATAGGATCTTCATTTTTAAGATGTGTCACAGTGTGTGTACCCCTCCATCTTTTCCTTCCTAGTTTTCTTTTTCCCTTTTTACATATTATCTTCCTCCTTTATACCAGAGTCCCTTAAACTTTTTCCACTAAGGATTCCTTTTAACTGAGAAAATTTTACATCACTCTGGCTATATAGGTATACAAAATAGGTAAACAAATCAAACATTTACTGATAATAAATCATAATTTTGCAAAAAAAAAAAAACCCTAACATTCAATTACATGACCCCATATAAAGTTGCAACCCATGCTTTAAGGAACTTTGCTTTAGACTTTACGCTCCTTGAGATCACAGGCAGTCATGTTTCCTTGGGTGCTTAGTGCAGTGACTGGCACATAGAGAACATTTAATAAATGGATTAGCACTCTTTCATATTTTGTTTTAAAAGATTAGATGAAGAATGTTGCTAAAATTTATACTGCTTAAAGATTAGTGTATTTGGGACCCAGTTATTGACTGGTTATGAATTAGTTGCCTATATAAGAAAATGAGGTTTGAGCCTCTCTTCCTTAGACCTCATCACTAAGATTTTTAGGAAGTAGGAAAGCAAGAATGCACAGGACTGAGAAATGAAGACGTGGGGAAAGGGAGGGAAGTAGGTGATCCTTAATTGCCCTCTCTTAGCATACTACACATGAACAGGTATGGGTTCTAGAGACAGCACAGGGGAATGGCTAGAGAGAAGAAGGTCACACAATAATGAAGAGGACAAAAGCACATGAGAAGAAAGAACTAAAATAATAGCTAAAAATAATAAATAATGAAATAATAACTAAAAACAAACAAAACAATTTTCTTAATTCCTACCAGTAAAATTAGCCTACAATGTTGTCTGCTCCTTCAAGTTTCTGTATAGAAAGTTAGCTAGTTGGTTCAGTGAATAAAATGTGACATTTGGAGTCAGGAAAACCTGAATTCAAATCCTACCTTAACCATTTAATATCTGCGTGACTCTAGGCCATTTAAGTTACCTCTGTTTGTCTCAGTTTCCTCATCTACAAAATGCAGATGATAATAGCATCTACCTGTTAGGGTTGTTGTGTAAAACAAATGAGTTAATGAGGATAAAACTCTTTGGGAACTTTAAAATAAATTCTAGATATTATCATTCATTAATCATTCTTTCATTCATTCATTAATCATATCATTTCATTAATCAATCAGTCTTCATAAGACTTTATCCTAAAGCTGGTTGATTTTTTTTCCCCTAAATATATTTGGAAAGAAACTTGAGTTCTGGCTTTACATTGGGACAGAATGTGAAGTAAGAAGAGTGAGTGTTGTTTTCAAAATCTTGTGTATTACTCCCTAGCCTCCCATTCCTCTCAGACTAATGGAATTTGCTGGGGGCTAGGTCAGAAAGGTCTTTGCCTCCCTCTTTCAAATATGAACAAATCACAGTTCTTCCAAAGGCTAATACCAGTCATTTTCAAAGCCAAATGAATGGGTCAGTAAAGGAAAATTGGAGAATGGGCCCTGTAATGTTTGAGAAAATTTGGTCAGGGATTTTTGCCTTCCCTGAAATGCTGACATGATTTCTCTTCACTGTGATTTTCTTTTAGATGCTGCCATAAGCAGAATAATAGAGGAAAAAAACACAGTCCTCTCTAGTCCTGAGATCCTTTCTACTTCCAAACCTTTAATATCATTTTTAAAGTCTACTAAAAGAGCCACTGGAACTAAAGTTGATTGGTTGATTGGAATCTGTAGTGTAGCAGATTAGGAATCAGGAGATCTGGAACAAGTTACAAATCTGATATCTATTATCTATGAGAATGTGGATAAGTCATTTAACCTTTAGAAACCTTCCTCGATACTACTCATACTCTCTACTTTACAAAGTTGTTATGAAAAAGTGCTTTTTAAATCTTAAAGTGGCAATTCAATCCAATTCAACAGTTATAACTATTATTCACCAATTCTCTTCTTATGAACTACTCTTAGTCCTTCAATAGATGTCCTTAACTGTCTCTCTAGCTCTTATCTTTGGATACCTTATCCAGCATCTCCTGTTTCTTGTAGCTAAATGAATCAGTCAAGGACAGTTTATCAAGGTCTTGAGTATCAGGAATTAGGAGAAAATGAATAAAGAAAAGGGGGACTATCATTCTACCTTATGGGCATTTGTGGCTGCTCTTTAAAAATAGAACTATGATTAAAGAATGAGGCCCATCTATCTACAGCAGATGAACTTTGGATCTGAACTGGGAAAAGAGAAAATATATACTAAAAAGACAGGTCAGGAGCACAATATCTTCAGTCCCAAAATCTAGAGCCAAGAGAACAGAAAGACTGGGTTTTGGAACAGCAATGTGTGTATAGTAAGTCTATCCTACATCAAAAATTTAAAATTCTGGGTGGGCTAGTGAGATGACCATTTGTCTAATTCTACCTGATTCTTTTTACTGGACACATTTGTATTCCCCCATTACTGCCACATTTGGAGTCTCCCAAGTCTCTTTCTAACACAGTTGCTCTATTTGATCAAGGATTCATATTCCAAAGCCCTCACCAGAAATCCTGACAGCTGGCTTAAGTTTAGTTGAACTTAAGTGGAAGTGGCTCAAAGTAAATCAAAGATATAATCTGCCCTAGTATACTTGAGGTAGATTGAAGACAGATTATTGGAGTTGAATAAATTGAGAATCTAGGAGGCTGGACTGAACAAAATTTGGAAGAAAAAACCCTAATTGTATTGGATGCAGAGTTAATAAATGCTAGCCACAAGAATCCAGATTGGTTTATATTTAATAAGAAAAGAAGTGATTGCTAACTGATACTTATGGTGATAAGAGGGACTGAATGTGCTGGTGGGGAACAAGGATTTTGTTAACTCCTTGTTAATTCCTTTAATCTCCTGCTTCAAGGAGTAAAAGGGAATGAGTAGACAGCCTTGTAAAAGAGCGCTAAGAAATGTGGTGTCTTCAGAAAAAAAATCCTAGGCTGCAGCAGACTTTAGAAAATACAAGTAATCTAAAAAGAAGAGATCTAAGACCATAGATTTACAGCTTCCTTAGAAGGGATCTTAAAGACTATCAAGTCCAACTTCTTCATTTAACTATGAGAAAGTTGAGGTCCAGAGAAGAGAAACTGAAGGCCCAAGATCACTCAAATAATATGGCCAATAAACATTTATTAAGCACCTACTACATGCCAAGCACAAAATAAATAAATGGCAGAGCCAGCATTAGAACTTAAGTTCTGACTCTAAATGCATTGATCTTTCCACTGATCTAAAATCAAGGACAGTTGTTAGAGGACGCAGTAGAAATGAAATGAAATATTGAGAGGAAATGTAGTAGAGGAAGGATGTGGCTAAGTTTTCTACAGAGAGAGGCAAGAGGTAAGACTGTGGAGTCTGGCCAGATCAGGACAGAGGAGAAAGTTGGAGAAAAATCCACCCTAATTTATGATGGCACTTGATGAGATGAGCATGATAGGTATTTGGCTACAGACTCAAGAGTGGTAACCTAGATCTGGGAAAAGAAGTAGACAGAGAGGATGAGGGGTAAAAATTTCAATCCAATTTTCCCATTTATCAGTATATGGAGCACAGATTTATTTTTCCTGTTCTAGCTCCAGATCTACATCTTCCTTATTCTATGAATAAGGGCCTTGACCTTATATACCTTAGTACCCCTGTTGTCAGCATTGAATGATATTTCCTGAGAGTTTCACAAGAATGGTTGAAATCAAAGAAAAGCATAATACTGGACTGAACTGAGTTATTCTGTAGATTCCTAGAGCCTCCTGAGCCGTATTCATATATAGTTGCCTATACCATCTGGGTAAAAGATATCCCAAAGACAATAGGGTCTTATGAAGTTTATGTTTCATCCCCAAAAGCAACCCCAAAGCACTGCCAAAATGAAGACTAGTATATTGCAATCATTCTCTGACTATTAATAAGTCAAGTCCTACCTTACATATTTTAAATTAAACTCCCCAAGCTGCTCTAAATGTAAACTGCTAACAATTGCAAGTTTGTCTCTTCTCTGACTTATATTAACTCTCTAGGTTCTGCACTGAGTACTATTCCTGGTTCTTGAGAAATGCAACCTACATCTGTCAGAGAGTGACAAGGATGGCTCATTCCCATAGTAAGTACACTACCTTCAACACTTAGTGTATTTACTTTAGTTAAAGTTACTTTTGCTACAACCAATATCATTACCAAGAAAGGCTTTGTATAACACAACTCCCATAAAATCAGACTTGATCTGATTATGAATAATGCTTAGTAATTAAGATAGCATGCAAGTCTTAGAGTCAGGAGGACATAAGTTGAAATCATACCTTAGATATATATTGCCTGAGTGATTCTGGGCATATCATTCAACTTTTTCTTGTACTCTGTTTCTCCTCTACAAAATGGGAAGATAATTCACAAGATTGTTCTGAAGGGAATATAAGATAACAGGGAAAGAAAACTATAGATTAATTTTCCTAATGAATATTGATGCAAAAAATTTAAATAAAATATTAGCAAGGAGATTCCAATAATGTATCACAAAGATCATTCTCTAGGACCAGGTGGAATTTATATCCATATTAAGAGATATTCCATATTAAGAGATCAAAGAAAAAGGAAAAAAAAGGTTTATATGTGCAAAAATATTTAAAGCAATTGCTTTGTGGTGGAAAACAATTAGAAATTAAGAGAAAGAATATCCATTAGTTGGGGAATATCTGAACAAGTTGTGACAAGTTGTGATATATGATTGTGATGGAATACTATGTCTAATAAAGATTGATCAACAGGAATATCTCAGAAAAACCTGGGGAAGACTTATATGAACTGATGCAAAATGAAGTAAACAGAACTAGAACATCGTTGTACATCTGTGTGATGATCAATTCTGAATGGCTTAGCTATTCTGATCAATTGAATGATCTTAGACAATTTTGAAAAATTTATACTCTTTTAAACTTTATTTATCTTTTTGATTTTTTCTTTTGGTTTGTGTTTTATTTTCAATATGTCTAAAATGAAAACATTTTTGCATGATTCCACATATATGATCTGTATCAAGTCAGTTGCCTTCTCAGGGAAGGAGGGATAGAATTTGGAACTTAATTTTTTAAAAATAATGTTTAAAATTTACATATAATTGAAAAACATTTAATGAAATAAATAAAAAGTATTGAGGGATGAGGGAAAGGAATATTCTAACAAAAAAGAAAAAGGAGATAATCAGAAAAGTTGCCTACTCCTACTTTTATGAAAATTATGAATTATTGCAGAGATCTGCTCATATTATTACATCATTATCATCATCATCATCATATAGAAATTGAACCTGTGATTTCATTAGCATAGGGAATAAATGGGCAGCTTCCCTCTGACTTGGTGTTTTAGAGAGTTTCTTAGAGCACTGAGAAGATAAGGGATTTGCTATTACATAGATTACATAGCTAATAAATGTGAAAAACTCAATTTGAATCCAAGTATTCTTGGGACCAAGGACAGCTCTATTCATTATACCACAGTGTCTCTCATAATGATAATAAGAAGAGTTACCTTTTGTGTAGCATTTTAAGGTTTGCAAAGCACTTTACCTAGATTATCTCATACATACAATATATCACTTAAATGAGATCATATTAAATGTGTAACTGAATTGAATAACCTGGGAGCAAAAGATTCTTTACAGAAGAAAAAGAAGAGACTGAATAATTATACAAGGAATCATGTATTGGGTAGGGAGTTCCACTAAAGAACCTCTTCCAATTCTAAGAGTCTTGATTCCAAGATTCTTCAAACTCCACTTAATTTGGGGCATCAATTTAATCCTTCAAGAAACATCTGAAATACATTCATTTGAAAGCAAGAAATTAAAAAGTCTGGATAGATAAAGGGTCTTGCCCAAGATCATATAGCACATTAGTTGCAGAGACATAGGAGCAGGAAGTAGTTCTTGTGTGACTCTCAGGCCAAATTTTTTTCCTGTTCTGCATATTATCAGTACTTGATAATGTGCTTTGCATGTAGTAGGTGCTTAATAAATTCTTGTTGATTTGTCTTGAGCATTTCCCAATTAAAGTAGGAGTCAATAGTCATCAAACCGAAAACATATCCAGTACAGTAGATACCTTGATGTTATAAGGGAAGCAGTATAATCAAGGAGTAGCAAAATCCTATTTCAGTTGGAAAGCTGATACCTCTGGGATGATGATCCTCTGTCTGAATGGTCACTGACTATCCGGCTCTGGGACCAAGTCAGAGACATGCTCTCCCTCCATAATTCTCCACAAATTCCAGAAAGCCTTGGGATGTGTCCCCAAAGAGAAGACGACTAAGAAACAAGCAGAAACAACGTGACTCAGACAACAGGAACAGAGCAGGATCTCAGTTCCAGCTTGTAGCCTGATCTGAAAACCACAGCGAAATAACCAGGGCAGAAATCCAGACCAAAGGAGAGTCTGCAGTTTTGTGGCCCTGATCCTATAAAGCTTCCCCAGTGACTGAGAGTGTGTCTTCAGACAGGAGCAAGGAATGGTCTATATAGTATTTGATGTCCAACAATTCCAGGGAAAATGCCAGGAGCAGCATAGAGTCTGTATACAATATTTGTAGATCTAAGAAAGTCCTTTCTCAAATTAAACTGCCAAGAACTCCAACTCTACTACAGAGAGCACAACTCCATTGGTCTGGCCAAATTATTCAAATACCAAATGTACGCTTGCCAAAAAAATTATTTTATGGAGAGCTCACACAGGGCAAGAGCTCACAAAATGGTCAGGAAAAAAATGATATAAAACTCTCTCAAGATCTCTCTTAAGAACTTTAGAATTGATTGTATGATTTGGGAGACTCTGGCACAGGTCTGCCCAGCATGGCGTACCCTTATCAGAGAAGAGGCTGAGCTCTATGAGCAAAGGAGAATTGAAGTAGGTCAGAGGAAATGCAAGACTCACAAAGTTAGAGAATCTACCCCAAATATTCATAAAGACTATCAGTGTTTGGCCAGTATTGGTCTGGTAAGTCATAGTCAGACACATTATAACTCAACTCTAACCTAGTGATGTCACTTTGGTTCTCATCAAGAACAGGTAAGCTTGGAGCTTCCCAGGACTACTAGATCTCTTGGCTTAGCTCTATATATGACCCAATGGAGTATGCTTTATCCAAAGGGAGTGCTGATCATCCCCATGATATTAGAACCTTAAGTGCAGATTCATAACTAAAATTAAGGATTTGGATCTGGAAGAATTCCATCCTTTAAGCCATCTATTCTGACACCTTTATTTTATAAATGAGAAATTAAAGATCAGAGGGAGAACAATTGGCCAAGTAATTTTAATTGAGAAGTAAATAGTTGATGTAAGTAGATCGTGTGCTGGATCTGGGGTTAGCTAGCACTTAGTTTAAATCTTGCTTCTGACATTTAATATCTATGTGACTTATGACTTAATTTCTCAAGATTTCAGTTTCCTCACCTGTAGATAAGAGGAGGCAACAATAGTACCCATCTCCTGGGCTGAGATAGAGATCAAATAAGGAGATACACACACACAGTTTGCATTTTTGTATATTATTCTTCAAACTTACATAAATGGAAGTTATCATTGTTAGTGGCAGGACCTGAGCTAGTTTAGTTACCTTCAATTTAATATATAGATCCTCTTCCACAATCCCACTGCCTCAGTATATGATGGATGGAGCACACTAAGTCTGGCATTGTTCCCAGAATCACCTCACTCAGACACACTGCATTTCCCTCTACTTGTTCCATACTGGTGATTTTTTCCCCTCCTCTTCTCTTTCAGCCTTAAAGCAAAAATGTCTTTCAAATATCTGCACATCTGTCTGAGGCCCCAAGGGAACCACTGAAGCAGAGCTATGATTCCACCTCCTTGGCTGCTTTCCTTACTCCACAGTTCCAGCAAGATCACCAAGAACTGATTTTTTGTTGCTGTTGTTTTTTAATCAGCCCTTTGTTCTCTCTTGCAGGTGTGTTTGATGTTAGGCCATTGTAGACAGGGAGCTCAGAAATTATAAAGGAAAAAACAGCACACACAAAAAAAAGTTGTCCAACCTATTTCATGTTCATAAACCCATCAGTTTTAGTCTTGTGGTCATCTCAGGCCCAGGCAGATCATTTGGGCACAGAAGGCAAATATCCAAATGCCTAAGAAGGTGACCCCACTTCTATATTAGAAACTGGTGTCTCACAATACCTCAAGACATCAAGATTTGCTGATGGGACAGAAATGCATTCCCAGGTTCTCTAAAATTGTCTGTTAGAAATTTCTCCTTTGTTTTCATGTTATTGTTAAGGAGGTAAATCCCAAAGAAAATGGCACTGATCCTGGTCTGATGCTCTAGTTAAGATAAAATGTGTTTGAGAAATATGGATCCCCTCACTTTGACAGAGAGGGATTACCAGGGACAGAATGCTACATGTATTATCAGATGGAGTGATCATCGAAGTTGTTGCTTTTAATTTGTTTAATTGGTAATTCCAATTTGTTCTCTCCCTCCTTTCCTCCCTTTTCCCCTTCCTCCATCCCCCCCCATTTTCTCTCTGTGTCTGTCTTTCTCTTTTTCTCTCTTACACACACACACACACACACACACACACACACACACACACACACACAGAATTACTAGCATCCTCTCTCAAAAAAGTACCTTTTTTTAGTTTTATATCTTCATCCATCCCATATATCTCTTTCTCCCCATCTTTCTAGTTCATCTTTCTATGTTGTCTTCTTCCATTAAAATGATAGGAAGGGCTTTTTCTTTCTATGGGGGAAGACTATCTTGTTCACTTGTATTTGTCTCCAACACTTAACATTTAAATGGCACATCATAAATGTTCTATCTAGCAATCTATCTAAATAACAGAGAGAGATACAGAGACAAACAGACATATGCATAGGTGAATAGATAGAAAAAAGAAAGGAAGATAGGTAGATAGATAGATAGATAGATAGATGGATATATAGTAAATATATAGATTTTATTCAGTTGTTTCAGTCATAGATAGGGAGATAAACAGATAGATGACAGGTAGATGGTAGATACAGAGATATTATTCATGTGTCTTAGTCATAGATAGACAGACACAGACAGATGACAGATAGATATTCTATATATACTGAGCAGCAGTGTGATCCAGTGGAGACAGAAGTGGCCTCCAAAGCAAGTCTGTATTCAAACCCGGTCCCTGATATACAAACACCTGTCTGACTCTGGGCAAATCACTTAAGTTTCCATTGCCCTAGGCAGCTGTCTACAACTATAGAAGCTGCCTGCCTGCATTGAGAGAAAGAACTTTATTATCCAGGAGTTATATATATCCATAAAAGTACAGGACCTCTATCTCTGTATATATAAACATATATGAGCATATTGTTCCCTCTGTTGGAATATGAGCTGCTTGAAGGCTGTTTCATCTTTATCTTTGTATCCCCAGTAATTAGTATAATGTCTGGCATATGGTAAATATAAATAAATGCTTGTTGACTGACTGTTTAATTCTGGCATGAATTAAAGTATATCTGGAAATGACTGATATAAAAGCAAAAGTCATTAATGAAACTTTTTTTTAAACTGAAGGGGGGAATAAAAGAAAAAATAAAAAGAAGGATAAAATCTGCCTCTCCTAGCCCAATGTCTGATACATTTTTAGTTGTCTTTTCAGTCATGTCTGATTCTCTGTGACGCTATTTAGAGTTTCCTTAGCAAAGAAAATGGAATGCTTTTCTGCTTCCTTCTCCAGATTCGTGCATAGTAGGAACTTAATAAATGCTTATTGTCTTGATGCTATATTGCCTTAAACCTGGAATCAAACTTTAATCAACATATTTCTGAACATTTTGCTTTTCCATGACAAAACCATTTCAAGCATGGGAAGGGATCGCAAAGCCAGCTTTAATAAAAAAAAATTTTAAGTAGCCAAGAGAAACCCAGGAATTTTGTGTTTATTTGTATGTGTGAGCATGAGTGTGTACTCATGCATAAGCATGTGTGTCTGTGAAGATAACAGGTGCCATCCCAGGAATCAAAAATTTCAGGAATGGAAGGGATATTAAAAAAAAACTATTCCTTTGTCCAACCCCATACCCAATGGATGTATCCTCTCTACTATATCCCTGGTCAATAGATGGTCACCTGACTCTTTGGGACAGAGGGGACACCCCTCTAGAAATAGGAAGCCCAGATTCACCTCACGGTTCTTTTCCTGCTGGGTAACATGAACTGTCAAAACTTCTGCCTTCAAAGGAATTGAATTTTAATTCTCTATAACTTCTAGGAAATGTCACTTTACCTTCACCAGGATGGTCAAGTACATTTCATAGATCTTTTGATCTATAAGGGAACCCATTTTTTATCATATTAAATTTTTTTTTGACAAAAATCTTCAAGTTAGGGACAAAAATCCCCCTTCTAGAAGAGCATTGCTGAAGAGACATTGCTACTAAACATTAGAGCAGGAAAAAGAACCCATGTCTCCAATTCTCTGACAAGTTAGGGAAACCTGGCACATACAGTCACACAAGTCATACAAGTCACTGATTCTGACTTCTTTTTTACATATAAGGAAGTCAAGATTCAGAGAAATGAAAGGACTTGCCCAAATTATACTACTTTTGAGTGGAAGAGAGGAATTCAAACCCAAGTTTTTTTTTTTTTGTTTGTTTGTTTGTTTTTTTTTATTTAATAGCCTTTTATTTACAGGATATATGCATGGGTAACTTTACAGCATTAACAATTGCCAAACCTCTTGTTCCAATTTTTCACCTCTTACCCCCCCCAACCCCTCCCCTAGATGGCAGGATGACCAGTAGATGTTAAATATATTAAAATATAAATTAGATACACAATAAGTATACATGACCAAAACGTTATTTTGCTGTACAAAAAGAATCAGACTCTGAAATATTGTACAATTAGCTTGTGAAGGAAATCAAAAATGCAGGTGTGCATAACAAACCCAAGTTTTTTGACTCAAAAGTCAGTGGCCTTTTATTTCATCTTTGATGCTCTCATCAATATGTTCCCAGAGCCTCAACCACTTTTTTCTGTGAGAGACAAAGCTAAATTTTCTACCAACAGAACAACCTAAGGTAAAGGCAAAGTTTTTTTTCATCCTGTTATTGCTCCTAAACAAAATTCCCAGGTTCATGTAAAAATACTGACCCACAGAGAGACCTAGCAACAATATGGTATAGCAGAAATAGCAATAGATTTGAAATCAGAAGCAATAGGTGCAATTCCTAACTACTTATCCATTAGCAAGTAAGGTACATTACCTCTTCTGGATGTCTGTTTCTTCAGGTATAAAATGATCAAGATTGAACCAAATAATCTCATTGTCTTTAGCACTTATTGATTTGAGAATGGGTTAATAATGGTACATTGAAGTATAATGCTGTGCCATGAAAAACAACAATTATAATGCACTTTGAGAAACATGGGAAGACTTACATGAACAAATGCAGAATGAAGTAAATAGTCGAGAAAGATTCACACAATAACTTCAATTATGTAAACAGAAAGACAAAATAAAATACAACAAGAATTTTGTATATTGACCAAATCTGACCTAGGAAAGGAAATGAGAACATAGAATTGAGAATGTGAATTTTCTTTCTTCATTGCAGATATAGGAGGCCATGGATATGAATGACTGCATTTATTATTAGGTGATGTCAATGTATTACTTGGTTTTGCTGAACTGATTCCTACTCTCTCTTTTCATATCTTTTTTTAGAAAGGCTCATTGCAGAGAGGAGGAGGAAGAGGGCTATATTTAGAAATTAAGATGATAAAACAATAAAAAGCATCCATCTATATTGTTGGCATATCAACATTTCCAAATAGATAGATAATTTATATATATATATAACATATGTAAATATATGTGTATTTATCTATCTGTATGTATATAAATCTCTAACCAAATCTCTATTCCTCATCTGTAAAGTGGATATAACAATATTCTTACCTCACAAAGCTACTTCAAGAACCAAATGAGATCATTTCCCTAAAGCTCTTTGTAAAGATAAAAACCTTTACATAAAGATTATTTTAATTATTTATTTTAAAAGCTATTCTTTCTACTTTAGTATTATAGATAAGAGAGTTGCATTTTTCCAGTTATATTTTTTCTGACAACTCATCTCTCACTTTGTGTAATTTTTTGTTTTATTAAAAATGGATCATAAGCTAGACATTGTGTTCTACATTGGTAATTATTCCTACTAAAAAGGCTAAGATTGGTCTATCACTTTGAAGAGTTCTAAACTACAGGAGGACTAAATCTATTGAGTGTTATACTTCATCTGCCATCAATATGGTGTCAATATTTTTTTCCAGAATAAGGCATTCCACCAAACTATCTAAGGAGAAGCAAATGAAATAGGTCAAAGTTCCCAGACATATGTTGTGGTGGGTTGGTCCTATGAATAGCTATTTTATTTCTAGCTTTTACTCTACTGGACGAAATAGGAAGACCTAGCCTCAAAAAAAAAGTGAAGGATGGGAGATTGTAAAAGGTGGTGAAATTTGTTAATCTACCTACAATTAGGTATATATAACAAAAACATTTTGTATTCTTTGTTCATTCATTTGTCCTTTAAATAAAAATAGAGAATTTGGAAAGGATTTGTGTGCTTTTAAATTTTTTTTCTATTTGATTTCCTATTTTTTTGTCTATAATTATAAATTGATTTATACATTTTGTAATGGAAGTTGCACTACATAGAATATTCATGGAAAAGGGTCTAGAGGAACCATCTTGTCAGGTGTGAGTTGAAGCTCCTGGAGACTTCCAAAGACTGCAGGGATGAATGTGACTTTATCCTAAAACCCATTTAATTATTACTAAGCAGGAAAAGTGATGACTCAATAGATCTTTTCACTCGATCCCACTACTCCTTAGACTATCTGGGGCTTCAGTGGGGAGAAAGAAGTAGTCTTCTCTACATTAGCATCATAGTGACTGCTCTTAATTAAAAGTTAGAGAGGAGCTCAGCAAGTGAGCTGGCTGCAGTGCGGAAGGAATCCTCTACCTTCCCTACAGTGATGATTTTTTTTTTTTGCACTTAATAGTATTTTATTATTTTCTAATTACATGTAAAGATAGTTTTTAACATTCACTTCTGTAAGATATTGAGTTCCAAACTTTTTTTCCTCACTCCCTTCTCTTCTTCCCTCCCAAGACAGCTAGCAATCTGATATAAGCTATACATGTATAATCATGTTAGACATATTTCCATATTAATGGAAATAGAGCCAGAATGAAAACGACAAGAAAGAAAAAACAAAAAAGAATTTTTTAAAAATGAAAATACTTTGCTTCAAGCAAGGACATCTGTTCTCTTAGCTGTCATTGTATTTATACCCTGTTTTTGTACTTTAAATAAATGAACCATTTCCATCTTTATTGTGCGCAATATGCAATTGATTATAAAAATAATAATACATGCTATTTATAGAAAAGCCTGGAAAGATTTACACGAATTAATGCTGAGTGAAACAAACAGAATCAGGAAGACATTGTATATAGTAACAGCAAGATTATGTGATAAGCACTATGAAAGATTTGGAACTTCTCTACAGTTCAGTGATCCAAGGAAATCTCAATAAACTCTGAATAGAAAATGTCATCTACATTCAGAGAGAGAATTATGGAGACTGAATGTAAATCAACACATACTATATTCACTTTTTTTTGGCCTGATTTTTCTCATTAATGTGTATTTTTAAAAACAATGTACATTTATAACCAGAAAAATATAAAAAGAAAAAAACTTTTACACATAGCTGAAAAACAATAAAAATATATTAAATAAAAGATGTGTTGTTCCTACTTTACCTGCTTGAGTTGAATAGAATTACATTATATAGTACTTTAAGATTTTTAAAGTATTTTACACATATTACTTAATAATAAGCATAGCTTAATCTTTTAAGAAAAAAATCCAAATTGTTTGGGTGTTCATTAAAACTATTATGAATAAATATGAACCCTCAACTAAATTTAAAAGCTTGTGAATTGCTAGGAGGATACTTCATGATGATGTTTTATCTCTAGAATTTTGTTTTTTTTCCACCTTTTTATTATATTTTCTGGTTATACATGTACGTTAACTTTTTAAGTACACATTTCTTTATGAATCATATTGGGAGAGAAAAATTAGAACAAAAGGGAAAAACCATGAGAGAAAAAGAAAACAGAAAAAAAAAAAGAAATGAACATAGCATGTGTTGATTCACATTAAGTCTCCTTAGTTCTTTTTCTGGATGCAGATGGCATTTTCTGTCCAAAGTCCATTGAATTGCTTTTGATCATTGAACCACTAAGAAAAACCAAGTCTGTTATCACTGATCATTGAACATTCTTGCTGTTGTTGTATACAATATATTCCTACTTCTTCTTTCTTTCAGCATCTGTTCATTTAAATCATGTAAAGTCTTTTTTAAAATCAGCATCATTTTTATAAAACAGCAATATTCCATTACCTTAATGTACCACAACTTGTTCAGTCATTCTCCAACTAATGGGCATCTTTTCATTTTCCAGTTCTTTGCTACCACAAAAAGAGCTGCTACAAACATTTTTCCACATATGTGTCCTTTTCCCTCCTTTATGATCTCCTTGGGATACAGACCCAATAGTGTCACTTTGACCCACTAGGAGCAAAAGGTATGCACAGTTCTATAGCCATATAGTCATAGTTCCAAATTGCTCTTCAGAATGGTTGGATCATTTCAGAACTCCAATAACAAGGCATTAATATCCCGGTTTTCTCACATTCACTCCGATATTTATTGTTATCTTATCCTATTATCTTAGCCAATCTAAGAGGTATGAGGTGGTACCTCAGAGTTGTTTTAGTTTGCATTTCTCTAACCAATAGTGATTTAGAGCATTTTTCATATGATTATAAATAACTTTAATTTCATCATCTGAAAACTGTCTATTTATACCCTTTGACCATTTAGCAATTGAGGAATGACTTGTATTATAAATTTGACATAGTTCTTTATATATTTTAAAAGTGAGAGCTTTCTCAGAAACAATTGCTATCAATTTCCCCCAGCTTTGTACTTCCTTTTAAATCTTGTTTCTGTTGCTTTTGTGTAAAACCTTTTTAATTTAATATAATCAAAGCTGTTGATTTTGCATTTCATAATATTCTCTTGGCTTATGGGCCTATATTATGAATGGATCTCTTAGAGATCCCTTAGTTAACCTCAACCTAGTTTAACCCATCTGCTAAAATGGTTTACCAGGGTGTGAGTTCTATGCATGCTCTTACCCCAAAGGTACCAGTCTTCCCTGAGCACACCCTATACCCAAAGTTATGGTATATGAATATAATGGAATACGATTATTCTATATAAAATAACAAGTAGGTGGCTTTCAGAAAAACCTGGAAAGATTTATATGAACTAATGCTGCTTTAAGTGAGCAAAACCAGGAGATCACTGTGGTACACAGTTACAGCAACATCTGTGATGATCAATATGATAAACTTAGTTTTTCTCAGCCATACAGTGATTCAAGACAATTTCAAAAGACTTGAGATGGAAAATGCTAACTGAACCTAGAGAGAGAACTATGGAGACTGAACATAGATGGAAGCATTTTGTCTTCATTTTGGGGAGGTTTTTATCTTGTGATTTTCCTTTTTTGTTCTGATTTTTCTCTAGCAGCATAACTAATATATAAATATATTTAAAATGGTTGTGGATATATAACCTAGATCAGATTGCTTGTTTTCTTGGAGAGAAAATAGAGAAAGGAGAAAATTTGGGAACTCAAAATGGAAGTAAATGTTAAAAGCAATCTTTAGATGTAATGGGAAAAAATAAAATACTATTTACAAGACAGAATAGGGCAACTAGGTAGCACAGTGAATAGAGCACCAGCCCTGAACTCAGGAGGACCTGAGTTCAAATCTGGTCTCAAACACAACACTTCCCAGCTGTGTGACCATGGGCAAGTCACTTAACCCCACTTGCTTCAGAAAAAAATTAAAATAAATAAAAACTGCCCCCCAAAAGTTATTATCAGTAATATTGGACAGTAGAATTAATTTTGTAGTGATTTTCATTGACTATGAGATATTATTTATTTCATTGACTGTGAGAAATAAAAGTGACTGTTACTACTTCTCATAGTAAAAATTAGATGAAGAGATTCAGAGAATGCCTTTTTGCACTTCAGGCTTTCAGAGAGAATATTAAAAAAAAGAAAAAGGCCTATAGTCTGAAAATCAAGGAGAAAAATATATAGAATAGCAGGCAAGAATTCTAAACCAGGTCAGGAGTTTGGAAAATAGAAGAATATGAAATGGAAGAAGAAGGGGGCAAAATAACCACTGAATACCTGGAGCTAAGAAACAGTAATTTTCTTTCATAAAAGAAGAGAGATGAATATTTTCAGAAGATTTCAACTGCTTGTCCTTTAAGGAATGATGCAGCTCCATAGAATATGACCATTTCCCACCTGTACATCTAGTAATGGTCAGAGGAAGAAGAAAAGATTACTGGAAGTCTCTGACTCCCTGTCATAAGGGAACTGAAACAATTCTGTTATTCTGATAGCAACATGGGTCTTTTGTCTCCCGGTATCCAAAAGCTAACAGAGAAAATCCCTAAACTTAAAAAAAAATTAGAGACTGGCTCATTCTATATTGCCCAAGCTAGAAGGGCAGCTCACAGAACCAATTTAATTACTAAGTGTGGACCTTTGACTCGCTCCATTTCTACTATGGGCCATTTCTACTATTTCTATTTTGCCCATCCTTAGATTGCTTGATTGCAACAACTCCTGAGGACTTCCATATTGTTGCCAAATTGAGTATGAACACTCAATTAGCCATAGCCATGATACAGACCAGAAATTTTGAATTGAAAAGATCTACCAACATTAGCCTCTCCCGTAGCAGAGATAAAAGCATGTTTCATCATGTTCTGCTAGACTTTTCAAAACAAATGGCATCTACCCACTTTTGATGATGCATATGGACACAAATGATCCTCCCAAAAGAAAACCAGAAAAATACTACCGATGATTATAAAGTTCTAGACAAGTAATTAAAGGACATAGGGACAATTGAAGATGAGAAACAATTAAAAAGAAACACTTTAGAGGCAAATGGGAGGTTAAGATGATGTCTGAGAATGGGATTTGGATTTCTGAAATGACTTAAAATATAAAAATTGTAGTTTCCTGGCCAGGGACAGATTATACCTAACAAAAACCATTAAGAACCTATTTGCTTAGTGTCTTACAAATCTATAAAAACTTTTAACTAAATATGATTTAGTATAGATTGGCGAATGAATAAAAAAGATTATGGCATGTGTGTTACCATGCCATAAGAAATCATGCATATAAAGAATTCAGAGAAGAATAAAGAAAATGTATATGGACTGATGTTTAGCAAAGCAAGTAGATACAGGAAAATAACATAAATAAAAAAACCTCATATAAAAAGCAACAAAAATCCAGGATATTATGCAATTATAATAATAGACTTGATCCCAGAAAAGAAATGAAAAATGTATTTTCTTCTTTCAAAAGGATATAGGAAATGAGTGTAGAAATTATCTGGACTCTGAGACACAATTAATATATTGCTTAGTTTTGCTAAACTGATTTTTTTTTATTTTTTATTTTTTAGCAAAAAAGAAGACAAAAGGGAGAATGGAGCCAAAATTTTGGAGTAAGGCAGGAACTTGCCAAGCTTTCTCCCAAACTGCTTAAATTCCTTTAAATAATGAATCTAAACAAATTTTAAAGCGTCAGAACACACAAAAAGATGGAGTGGAACATTTTCCAGCCAAAGACAACTTAGATCATCAGAAAAGGTCTTTGGCATTAGGATGGGAATCAGCACACAATTCTGGTCTGGTGCAGCTCACACCCGTGTAGCCCTGGTTCCAGTGCCAGAAAAAAAAAGAGAAGGAAAAAGGGAAGTATTAAGAAATAAAGGTGGTAAAAGTGAAAGATCATTTTTTAAAAAGGAAGATAGAGAAAGTAGGAAGAAAACTACACATTTAAATATATATGCGTGTGTGTGTGTGTGTGTGTGTGTGTACAAATGTGTATTAAACTAAGTACTATGGAAGTCATAACACAGGAAGGAAAATAGTTGTGGAGACATTAGGAAGCTAATAGACAAAATCTAAGAAAGGAATCAGAAGTAAAACTCGGGTTTCAAATGACACAAATTTCTATTGTTTTAAGCAGCAAGTACAATGAAGTAGGGGTCATAACACAAAAGAGGTAAATTGATATTTCTTGAGTAGCATTGAGACTATATTAGATGAGACTTGGAATATGACTCTGTGTTAATATGCCCAATTCAAAACACACCAAGATAGGAAAATTGAAATGATATAGCATTGGTTATTAAGAAGTTATACTTATGCAAAAATATCTAGGAACCAAGGTGAGTTTTTTTTTCTCCCTTCCCTGTCTTCTTTTTTTTATTTTAATTGATCTCTCATTTTTACCACCTTTATTTCTGAATATTTCCCTTTTGCCTTCTCTTTTGACAAAATTTTTAAAATGCAGCTGGAAAGTAGTTGGTAAAAACGAATATAAAATCAAGTATTTTATTATGAGGGTTTACAAATAAAGGCGGAGGAAGAGAAAGGGAAATCGAATATATTACTGAAGCAGATCGGCTTTGCTTACAGAGTAGATAGGTGTACATTAAAACTGAAGTCAGGAACTCCCTGTTTGCTTTAGTTTCCTTAACTATAAATGAAGTAAACAAAATACACACACACACACACACACACACACACACACACACACACCTGCCAGGAACAATGCCACGGGGCTTGACTATGCCATTTGGTATTTGTGAAAGAGTCATAAGATCAGCTGAAAAAACTTAATCCAGTTGTGGCATTAGCTCAAGAAAGCTCTGACATAAAGAGATGATGAACAGGCTGGCTTCAGAAAAGACGAGAAAGACTTAGATGAACTGATGCTGAGGAAAAGCAGGAAAACATTGTACTACCATGGTAACAGTGAGATTATGTGATGATCAAATATGATAGATTTAGTTTTTCTCAGCAATTCCAATAAAATTTGCATGGAAAATGTCATCTGCATCCAGAGAAAGAACTATGGAGACTGTATGCAGATTGGAGCATACAGTTTTCACCTTTTTTCTGCTTTTTTTTTCCTTTTTCATGATTTTTCCTTTTTGTTATTTTTCTCTATCAACATGGCTCATGGAAATATCATAAAAAATTAATGTTCATGTATAACCTAAAAAATTAAAAACATTAAATTTTTTTAAAAAAATAATTTTTTTAAAAAAAGAAAGCTCTCACAAAAACAAGCAATGCCCCCATAAAGCCAGGAAATATTCTTTCATAAAGAGAAACATATGAATGGGAAGAGTAGATTTGCAGAGGGATCCCATCTAATGGGCAAACTTGTGGGGAACAAATCACTGTTAAAATCTTCACCCCATGACAGAGTTCTGTTAAGAAATCTTGGTGTGATGGGACCACAAACAATAACAGACCAAAGGGAAGTCATCAAATTCCAAGGAATTGAAAGATTAGGTAACTTGAAAGTCTGCTAGATTATCCTGGATCACAAGCAGGTTCCCACAAAATCAATAAATACATACTGCTGTTGAGAACATAGCCAGACTTCCTTGTGAACAGAATCAAGGCAGGGAGGAGGAATGGACCAAGAGGGGTCTGAAGAGAAGAGACCCTTCATCAATTGTAAGGAGACTACTGGGGTAGGTGATGGACCAGAAGATAAAGTCTCAGATGAAGATAAAACTAGGTATTTCTGTCTGCTACCCAGAGTAGAATGGACAATATTAACTGAAAACAGAGAAAAAACAGAGCTGTCCAGTTATTAACTTATACCTGTTTTCTCTACTTGAGAATAAAATTTAAAGAAAGAAAAAAAATGAAAATGACTAATAAAGTTGATATTCAAGCTAGAAAAACAGAGCAATTAAATATTTTTGATTAAATCAAACCATGGAGTCCAAGAAAATTACATACAGGTACTGATAAAATTTTTAGATAAAATTGCTCAACCAATGCTGGTGATATTTGTAAGACTTTAGTATAGGGGAGATACTGGAAGCCTAGAGAAGGACAAATATTGTCATTTTTTAAAAGAAAAGAGAATGGAAAAATATTGAATATTATTCTAAATCTAATAAGATTAATTTCAATATATTAAGATTTACTCTTAGGTTCAAGAAATAAACTTCTTTTCAATATATTCTTATTTTTTAAATGCATGTAAAGATAGTTTTCAACATTCGTTTCTGTAAGATTTTGTGTGAGCAATGTTACCCGGAAATTTTGTCTCCCTCTCTCCCCCATTTCCTCCTTCTCAAGATCACAAGCAATCCAATAAAGAAATAAACTTTTGAGATACTACATAGGGATAATAAAATTAATAGTTTGTCTGGAGAAAGATCTAAGATTTAGTGAACTTGTAATAGAAAAAATTCAGTTTCTAGAATAAGGAGGTGAATAGTCTCCTGGTAAAAGTCCAAGTATACTCTAATATTCATTTCAGAATCCTACATTTTCAGAATTACATTAGTGGGCAGGACAGTATCCAAATAAATGTAATCTGGATAATAAATAGCTTGGAGCACATGCCACCTAAGAACTGATTGAACCAACTGAAGTCATTTATCCTAAAAGTAACATAATAATTATCCTTAAATGGTTGAAAGGCCCAACAAATGGAAAAGGAATTACATTTGTTCTGTTTAACTCTCAAGGGCAGACCTGGGAGCAATGTGTAGGTTAAACACAAATTTAAGTTTGATCTAAAGAAAAAATGCTCTAGCATTTAAAGTTATTCAAATATTGAATGGCACAGTGAGCCATAGCGAGTGGTAGAAGGTCTTATTCGAGGCCTTCAAGCAAAAGTTGAGGGTTAAGTTGCAATGGTCATTCTTTTTGGTAGATCTTATTGGAGGCCTTTAAGCAAAGGTTGACAATTAAGTTGCCATGGTCATTCTTTTTCAATTATATAGTTTGGATTAAATGGGTTTGCTTTCAACTCTGAAATTCTGTGATTCTGCCTTGACAATAACTAACTACTCATCACAGTGAGACAGTCAACCACAATATTATGAAAAGTTCCTTAAAAGAAAATGTGATCATTTTCAGGGTCCCTTCACCACTTCTCCATCTGAGACATGTGTGATCATTCAGGACAAAAAGAGGTGTTGCTATAAAGTCTCAAGCCAGGATCAACAGGAAAAAAGGAATCTCCTGGAACTGAACAATTATACTAGTTCAGGGGTATTTTCCTGGTCAAAGGAGGGCAGGAAAACTCTTAAACGTCACAATTAATATCTGGGGATATATGAAAACCAGGAGCTTTTTGGAAATGAAGGCATGGCAGCCAGGTAATCCAGTGAATAAGGATGCTGGGTCCAATCAGGAAGACTTGACTTCAAATTCTACCTCAGACATTTACTAGCTAGATTATATGGGCAAGTCACTTAACTTCAGTTTCCTCATATGTAAAGTAGGAATAATAATTGCACCTACCTCACAGAGTTTTTATGAGCATCAAATGAACTAGCATTCAGCTCTGCAAGCCTTTAAGTCCTACATAAATGCTATTATTATTTTCTTCATATAAAATTAATTTTGATAAATAAAATTCTCTTGTCTTATGTTTGGCTTATTAATGTTACTTCTTCTGAAAAATATGTCCTTGCTTCCAGTTTATAAAGAATTTAAAATTATTATCTTTGTGAATAAACACTTGAATGTCCTAGGAGAGCTACCTGTTTAAAGAATTCCTGCATTAGTTCCTTTATAAAGGAGGAAATTTTCACTAAATGGATGGAAGTTTAAGGGGGAATCTTTAAGGGATCTTTGATAGAAAAATGGTGATTACATTGAGTCAGACTGCTCTCCAGTCCTTTGCTGTTGTCAACAGAGATTGGTGCCTTGAAGGCCATCCCTACTAAATAACAACTGATACCAGATGTATCCATTTGTGGATAAAGCAGCTGAAAGAAGAATGGGGCCATGTTGTGTGGCCTTTCATCCACCTTTAATCACTAAGCAGTTCCATTCCTAAACCTGAGTCTTATCTCTAGGGTTCAAAGCCTTGAAGGAAGGTAGAGAACAGAGAATCAATTGTTATCTAATTAGTGGCAGGGTATCTGAGCAGGGGTCCCTCTGGCCAATGTCCTGTGCAGGTGAACTTCTTAATATAGAGCCCCCAGTGTTTCAGTCGGGATTATTCTGTCCCCTCCCTCCAATTATGGTTTGACATTTTATGAGTAGTTTCATTCACAAATGAGTAGAGGTTGTTGGCTAGAGAGTAATCACCTGTACTGGGGGTAAGGGTATAAATCACTTAGTCCTGACTTTGTTCATAGACATTATCATCCATCCGACTGTACTGGAATAAGCCAATTCAGGTAAGCATTTTTGATTCATGTGTTACTGTTGATTGTGGATATAATGAATGGGGTAGGAGGAAGGGAGGGTTGAGTGTCATTGAGAGGGAATGGGGACATCTCAATATAGTGATGGATAAAACACTTACTAAATTCTAATACTCCGTGCCAGACTCTGTGTAATAATATGAGTTAGGTTCCAAAAAATTGTAGGCATCTCATGCTACAGTGCCCTGAGCCAAAAGAAGCTAACAAATTCCCCTTTTCAAATCTACCCACTCTGTGTCTGCATTTATTCCAGTCTGTGCATATCTGGGCATGAAATAAATATCCTAATTCAGACATCAATATTTCCAGTCCTTTAGATATATGGAAACAATTCTAATTTTTATAGTCTTTAAAGTTTTGAAGGCACTTTCCTCTCAACAAACCTTTTTGTAAGTTTATTGACCCCTTTCTAGTAGATGATCAAACAAGATTTGAGAAGTCAAGTCACTTGTTTAAAGTGGTACAGTCAAGGTGTGGTAAAGGCAGGATCCGAAATTAGCCATCACTGGCTCCAAATTCAACATTCTTTTTGTTATGTTGCCCTACCTCAGTAGATAATGGTGAAAAAGCAAGGAATGACAGTTTCTTACATCTATGTAGCATTCACAACAACCCTGAAAGGTAAGTCGAGCAAAAATTATCATCTCCATTTTATGGATAGGAACAATGAGACTTTAAGAGCTTTAAAAATTTTACCTAAAGTCACTCAGTAATCATCTGAGATAGAAATCAGACTGAGGTCTGTGGACTCCCAATCCAGTGCTCTTTGTACTACTCCATGTTGCCTGTGAAGGAAGGCTAATTTATATCTTATTTTACAAAAAGAGGCATTCAAAATAATTGCATTGGGACTTTCATAGAACAATTGCTTTAAGTATTTGAAGGCTATTCATTATGATTTGAAGATTTGAACTGTTTAGATCTACTGTTCTTGTTTTTCTTTTCTTTGATTTCCCCCTCATATGACATCCCCCTACCCCAAAAAATAATGTTGACAGGAAAATAAGAAGGTGTGTGTATGTAGCAGTGCCTTGGCGATGGTGGGATGCTATAGCATTTTCATGGGCTGGCTCAATATTATGACCTTCAAAGGCCTTTCAAAAAATTGTATTGGAATCAAAAATATCTTCATCCTCCTTGCATCCCCCTGGGCTAACGTAAGTCATTAGCACAGCCTGACACTGAAAACAAAATGGTAAGTGAAGGTAGGAGAAAAGAGAGCACAGGTTAATCAGACAGAAATGAATAAGCAGAAATACAGAAATTTGGGCTATCCGGGATTGCCACAACCAATTAAACACTGAAATGAGAAAAGAATTTAAGGGAAGGAGATGTAGGGAGGTAGCGAAGAGATGAATTATTTTTTTTAATCCAGTAAGTCAATAACCATTAAGAATATGGCAGGCACTGTGATAAGTGCTAGCAATACAAATAAAAGCCAAAAAAAAAAGATCTTTTCTTTCCTGGTGGTCACATTTTGATGGGGAAGGATAAAGAGTGGGCAAATTGTGTATATGAGATAGCATACAGAGGAGATGGTAGGCAATTTCAGAAGATATGAAAAACGGAGGGTGGGGAGGCAAGTGAAACAAAGACTTAAGAAGATGGGATTCTAGCCAAATCTTGAATCCATTAGGTAGAGATGAAGAGGGAAAGCATTGGAGGCATGAATGGCAGCCAGTGAAAAGGCATGGGATTCAAAGATTGTCTTGTCTAAAGAACAGCAAATAATCCAGTGTAGCTGGATTTTAGACTGTGAAGGGGAATAAAATTTAAGAAAGAAATATAGGAAGAGGCTAAACTAAGAAGGCCTTTAAGTCCCAGACAGAAGATTTTTATTTGATCCTTGAGGTAACAGGGAGTTTAAATATGGGCGTTGACTTGGTCAGACCTTCTATATTCTATAGAAATTACCTCGGCAATTAACTGGAAAATGAATTGAGGCAGAGAGCAATTAGAGGCAGAGAGAAATTAAAAGGCTATTGAGATAGTCCAAGCAAAGAGTGAATAGAAGGTAAAAATAAAAAGATTTGACTATGTATTTGTGAAGTGAGTGAAAGCCACGGATCAAGAATAACACTAAAGGGTTATTGTGTCCTTTCTCAGAAGGAAGTTCAGAAGCAAGAGTTTGGAAGGAAAGACAATGAATTGTTTTAGAGTTTAATATGTCTGAGGAACAAAAAAATAAAGTGAAAAATGCCCAGCAGAGAACAAAAGAAAACCTATCAGGAAGCAAAGAAAAGATGGACAGTTATGAATAGAGTGTCTTCTGTTGTTGTATGTGCTTTCTTGAAATGGAAATTCATTGTTGCATATTTTGAAATCTCCCTGATCTTCCTTTAGGCACATGACAATTTTTTTCCTGTCTTTCCTATTGTGTTATTCCCTATTTTTCTTTTAAGTTTTAAATAAATAAATACATTAAAAAGATTCTATGGGCCATCTCATACAAGAGATAGAGATGTGAACTTGGAAATTATGAGAAAAATTTGGCTAAATGTATAAATCTGGGAATTGTCTGCTTTGAGATGATGGTTGAACCCATGAGAGCTGATAAAATCACCAATTGAGGGAGTAAAGAAGAGAAGAGAACCTAAGTTAAAGTGTTAGAAAGTGCCTAATGTTAGTGACCTGAACAAAAATCCATTCAATGAGGCTGGTAAAGTAAAAGGAGAAAGAGGAGAGAATGGTGTCATGAAAACCAAGGGAGGAAAGAGTAATTAGTGATTAACATTGTCAAAAGCTGAACAGAGATCAAGGTGGATGAAGAGGTCTAAAAAGGGCCATTAGATTTGCCCATTAAGAAATAGATGGGAACTTTGAGGTGAACTATTTTATTAATTATACACTGTGTTATTAAGCATTTAAATGGAGTAGGAGATAGAGGGAAGATTCAGTGGTCTCATTACCTTAGTCTTAACTAGAAGGATAGAGGTATAGGAGGCAGCTAGGTGGTATAATGGATAGAATACTAGTCTGGAGTAGGAAGATGACTTTCCTGAGTTCGAATCTGTTCTCAGACATTTCCTGGGTGTGACCCTGGGCAAATCATGTAGCCCTATTTGCCTCAGTTTCTCAAATGTAAAACAAATTGAAGAAGGACATAGCCAAGAAAATGCCAAATGGTATCACAAAGAGTTGGATGCTATTGAAAAAATGACTGTACAACAATAGCTCAGTCGACAGAGATCTGGGTTGGAATCAGGAAAACCTGAGTTCAAATTTGGTCTCAGACACATTACTAGCTATGTCACTCTGAGCAAATTAATCTTTCTGAGCCTTAATTCTCTATCCAAAATTGAGGACTGAATAAAAAAAGATCACATTTCACAATTCTGAAATTTCTTACAATTCTAACATTCTGCAATTAAAAACTTTGACTCAGTAGAATTTATGTAACTAAACAAATATTCCAAATCTGATATTGCCAATACTCTTGGCATAAAGTAGGCCCAACAATGGTAGGTGTCTTGTTTTCTCCTCGGTGGAGTATGTCCCACAGCACCACTATCTGCAGATTTCCTTAAAATTACTCAAGCTCTCTAGCAGAGGAGGACATTCTCAGGATATTATGAATCCTGTGCTTTCTTTCATCTGCTGAACTTACAATATTTTGTCCTTAATGATAATATAGATTCCATATCTTAGAGAATTCTTTGCTAGTCAACCCCTCCCCCAAAGTCCAGGGGACATGCCATTATCAGATCTGAATCTCTGATCTCAGAGACATGAAAATCTTGTCTCTGAAAATTTATCCACATTTTATGGCTGTCAAAGTATTATCAGCACTTTTTGCCAAAGTGAAATATATCCAGGTCCCTGAAACATTTGATCATAAAAACAAAAATTGCTAAGAGCTAGAAGAGAACGTGGTAACAGAATATATTACATTTGGAAGAAATTTTACCCTGCAATGGTAGAGCTGGAGTGGATCTTATTTTAAAGTTGAAGAAATTTTCTCTGAAAAGCCCTAAATTTCAATAGCAAATTAAGGTTTTCAAAGTACTCTCATCCCAACAACTGTGTGAGCTGCACGTGTTGTTGTCCCCATGTTACAGATGAGGAATTGAGGCTTGATAATTGAGCCCAAATCTAAGTCCTACTTTCTAGCTCCTAGGACAGGATGTCTCTGAGCCCCAAAGTGGAGAATTTTATCTTTCTGAAAGTCTCAAAGTACTACACATAATAGCAAGGAGCCAGGGTTGGAGCACAGGCTTCAGATAAGCAATCAAGTGCTTCCTCCACTGATCTACACAGCCTTCCACTGACAAAGGTTTCCTATCTGCATTTGGCTTGCATAATTAATATTTGTGGAATTGAATTGAACTGAGTTGAGCAAATATTCTTCATCACATTTCACTTCATTCAACAGGACACTGATTCATTTCTATTCTTTGGATGAAAACCATGCTTACATTTATCGTGATGAGTATGTTGATGTTGCCAATTGTTGGTAAGTGAATATCCTTTTTCAAATTCAACATAGAGTAAGATATCTGACTAGTTTAAAAGATGTTCTTTTGAATAAGATCTTAGTTTTGCTGGGAAAATGGGGGGATAGGGACTGAGGAGAAAAAGGTGATACTTTTCTGTAAATGTAAATGCAGAAAATATATATATATTGGAAATTCAAAATGGGCATAAATGACTTGGCCCACACTCTCAGGTCAGTAGAGAATTATACTGGGACCTCCGTCTATTGGTACATTATAAGAGCTCATGATTATATTCTTTATTTTTGAATTACATTCAAATTATATTCAGAATTATATGAGTATCTAAACTTATTGGTATGGGCTCTCTATCTTTCATGCCCTAGCAGATGATTTCATGTGACAGTTTTCTGTGAAAAAATGAAAAAGAAAAAAAAGTTATTTTGGTGGCTGACCAACTTTCTTGTGATGAGCCTTCCCAAACATAATTAAGCTGGTCCTCATGCAACAGAAAAATGTCATATTCAGAACTCAAGATTTTCTATTTTCAAAAAATGATCACAGTCTGTGGAAGCTCAGTTTCCTTCTCTGTAACAGAGAGACAATAATGCTTATCCTGATCACCACGAAAGTCAGAAGGCTCAAATTCTGCCTTTGACATTGACTGTGTGATTGACTTTAAGCAAATGACTTAATTTTCCTGGGCTTCAGTTTCTGCATCTGTATAAAGAGATGGTGGGAGAGTGGAGAGATTTACTAGATGAATTCTTGGGCTACTGATAGTTCTATCCCTATAAAAAATAATAAATAGCACTTGGAAAATAAGAAAAAAATCTACAAATATTAGGGTTGTTATATAAAGTACCACTAACTTATCTAGTTTTAAAATTAATTGTAGCTGTATAAATCTTCTTATCTACTCATTTATCAGTCTAGTTATACTATCTTATTTTTCTCATCTCTATCTTGTCACCCAAACTGAATTTTTTAAAACTTCTTTCCAGATGAACCTTCCTTGATTAATAAATAAATTAAAGCTAAATCCCTATAGTGTTCAATGACATACTCAGCATGCATATAGTATATTTCCTCAAATCTTTCTGCTTATTTTCTCTGCATAGAAATCCCTCTCTTTCTCTGTCTATCTCAGTTCAACATGGATTTAGTTCCTTCAAGTCTCACCATCTCGAAAATTCAGTTTGATTCAACAAATACTTTATTTGCATAAGTGCCTACTGTTGAAATATTTGAACTAGGGAAGAGTCAGGAAGAACTGGTTTCAATTTCCCTTTCTGAAATATACTGACTGTATAGTCAATTTGTTTAAGTTTTCAGTAACAAGCAGCTCTCTATATCTGCTATAGAGAATTCCCATCTTTGTATTACAGGAGATATCTTCTTACTTGGATGCCCCTATGTTGCAGGTAAAATGACAGGTCCAGACTTTCCAAATATAATCAAGACATTGTTCTTGGTGCTGAGTATGCAAAGACAAAATAAATAAATAGTACTTTCCCTCAAGTAACTTGGGCAGAGATAATGCATACAAATAGAAAACCTTCTCCAAATACGTAAGACTGTATTGTTCTCTCCTTCTCTGAACTAGAATCAGAGAAATTTCAGTAGTAGAACAGTTCTTTGAGGTTAAAGTTAAATCATTTAACCCTTACTAGAGAGCTGAATACCTTTTTGCTACAAACTCTCCAAACCAGAACATCAAAAGAAAGGAATTATATGCCAGATAATAGAGCCATCACAGCTGAATCCATAAGATAAGAAGGTAGAACATCTCTGCATAAGGTTAAAAATTCCACACATTTTAACTCTGGAGAACTGAGGTTCTTACTCAGTACTCTTTCTTACCCCACCTCCCCAATCAACTCCACATACTAACTGAAGTGAGAATTGGACCTCACAAGTTTATAACTCAGGCCATTCTAAAAAGGATACCATATAGCAGGCACATGATCCAAATCCCTCCCTGACCCAATAAGAAACAGAAGACAGTGAATTTTCACTGTCACAAAGGAAAGAAAAAGGATTGACAAATGAAAATTTCTCCCAAACTAGTCTAATGCCATTGATTGGTTGGTTGATGATTAATAGAGATATCTAGATCCATACAGGGAGTGTTCTCAATTAACAAGGGCAGTTATTTTAAGGGAATGGGAGTGATGATTGGTTGACTGGATGGATAGATCTACATTTTAATTCCAGGTCTATTGTTCTACTCCTACCATGTTGTGCCAACCGATAAATCCAACACCATTTTGAATCCCATGATTTTTTTTTTACCCTTATATCTTTTCTTTTTTTGTTTCCTATCTTTCTCTATCTCGATTCTTTTACATGAACTAGCCCATTCATAGAACCCAAGGATAGACTCTCAGATAGTGTTGGAAGGTACCCCAGAGATGACCTAATACAATACCTTCATTTTACAGATGATAAGATGGAGATCCATGGCAGCTAAGAGACTTTCCTAAGTTCATGTGGTCAATAAGGATCAAAGGATGAATCTAAATCTAGATTTTACCACTCCAAAGTCACTAGTGCTCTCTCTCCTATACTCTTAGATTGTCTTCTAAGTCCTAATGGGATGGAAGCATTTATAATGTATGGTTAGAGTATATGAGAATTGATCTACTAAAAATAAGTAGAAATGAAATAAAAAAGATATTTCTCATTAACACAAATTGGTAATAATATCAGCTAGAATTCTGGAATAGAATTTAATTATCAGTCACATGAAGAAAATAAAAATGTAGTAATTATCAAGTAGGAGATAATATTCTGCAATTATTTCTTCAGTGGAGAGCAGCCATTCTTACACCAGTACCTTTTATACTAATTAAACAGATTTGAGAAATTACACTGCATTTGAAAGAAGCCAAAGTTATTACTGGGCCTTTGTGCTACTGACTAGCACTTAACAATGTTCTTTCAAAATCACAATAAAGAACTGTTTTTCACTGGAAAGGTTTATATTTTTTTTCAAAACATGATGAAAGAGCACTCCATGACATTTTTGGCATAAAGATGTAATTTTCCAAATTGTAAAAGATTTCTTTTCTCACCAATCACTGTAGTAGCCTCCTATTCAGTTTTCCCTATTTCTGAGACATCTTACCCCCAAACCATCCTTCACATAGTAGCCAGATTCATATTTTAATACACAACTCTAATTACATCACTCCCACTACTCACAACTTTTTCTTACTAATCTTCACATGCAACACTGCTGACCACCCTCTTTTCTTGAATAGGCTCTCCTCTCTGGGTATTCCATCACTCAATTCTTCTATTGTAATTTTCCTCCTGCAATTCTGATTGCTTCTTTATTGGATCTTAGGTTTAGGTATATCCCAAAACCCAAGTCCTCTTCTCTTTACACTCAATGAACTTATCCATTCCTGTGGGTTTAAACAGCGCCTCTATGCAGATAACTTTTCCACTTTATATCTAGCCCCAAAGTATGTCCTGATTTGTAGCCCCACATCAATAACTGCCTATTTATTATTTCAAACTGAATATCTCAGGGACATCTCAAATTTAATATGTCCAAGAGCTGTCATTTTTCCCTTCTTTATCCTCACTCTTCAAGTCTTGTCATGTTTGTGCTCACAAAAATCTCTTTCATCTGTCTTCTCTCTATTCACAGTGTAACTATTCTAGTTCAGGCCCTCATTACTATTGGACTACTATAATGAATTCATAACTACTTTGCCCAATTCCATCCCCTCTAATCCATCTTTCACACACTTTAAAAAATAAGTATCTAATGCACAGGTATTTATAGCAGTCACTCACCTGGTAGATCCATCTGAGCTATAGTATTTGTCTGATCAGCCACCACTTTACCCAGTGTACTATCATCCCAACACAGAGTTCAATCCTTTTCAAAAATGATGGATAACAACCAACCAATAACTAACAACAATCTCAACTGGCACTATTCCTTATGCCCTGGCACTTTCATTTGGGGGAAATGCCTTTTTGAATGAGTTACAGAATTATTCAATCAATTTTGCCTCCTGTTTATAATATCATATCTAAAGTATGGTGCCTATAAGATGATCAGCCTTCAAATGGTATAAAAAAACTTGTATTCACTTGTAATTAACCTAAAATTCTTATTCCTAAAACCCATTTTCCCATCAAGAAGGCAAAAGTGATCAATCCTCTTGTAACTGTAATTGAAGAGGCTACTTTTGGGAAATTGAATGTCTCAATTCTTTGGTACTAGGGAGTTTTATTCATACTTACATTTATTTACCTAACCCAGAAAGAAACTACTTATTCTGGAACGAAGAAGTTTTATTTTGTTTTGATTTTGGGGGGATAGTTTCAAGGAGAGAAGGTAGTTAAAAGTCTCATAGGCCAGGGTAAAGGGAGATAAACATTTAGGAAAGGTTCAGTTGAATTGGAAATTCTATTTTGGCCATAAATTTAATGCTAACTTTGCCTCTCAAAAGGAAGAATGCAGGGAAGGATATGTGATATTCTCTCAACATTTCTCTTTACTCTCTCCAGTTGATTGATCATCAGGCCAGACAATATGATATAGGAGCCATATTGAAATACTGCTGACTGGCCCAGTTGTCTTGGGCCATTGACTGTCCCCATGTCTGCTCCACTATCTGGTAATGATCAGCCAGATGGGGACATTAATAGAGAAAAAAAAGAAGAGGTATTTAAAATGTTCATTTTTTAAAATTGTTTCATAATTATTTCCCCAATCTATTGCCTCACAACTTGAGGATGAATAATTCCTATTTAACTACATAGTCATAGGATTGTTTGATGGGCAATGCAATGGACATGATGCTGGCCATGACATTAAGGAGGCCGAAATTTAAATCCTGCCTCAGATATTTGCTAGCAGTGTAATCTTGGGCAAATCATTTACCTTCTCTCTATTTTAATCATCTATAAAATGAGGATGTTAGATTCCATCTTAGGGGAAATGGCTAGTTTTTCATCTACTTATGAAAAAACTGAAGCCCAAGGAAAATAGCACAAGTTGTCATCCTTATAAAAGGCTTTAGAAGTAGAAGAATCTTAGAAAATATTTAGTCTAATGCACAGTTGAGGAAACTGAATCTGGAAAGGAAAAGTGGCCTGAGATCATACAAGCAATAAAGAGCAAAATTGGTATTTGAATTGAATGTGTCAGACTATACATTCAAGATTCTGTCCACTATTCCAGTAATTCTTAACCTTAACCAGGTATTGGACTGGATGCCTTCTGAAGTCACTTCCAGCTCTAGGTTTCTAAACTATGAACTCTAAAGGCAGTGACATACTTTTTCAATGTTTTGACTAGTTTGGCTGATTTCTTTCTTTCTTCTTCCCTTCCTCCATATCCTTGAATAGATATCTATCTAAGGAAAAAGGAAAGGAAAGATAGAGGAAAGGAAAAAAAGGAAGAAAAGATAGGAAGGAAAGGAAGGATAAAAGGAAAAAAAGGAAAAAAGGAAAAAAAGATAGAGAAATAAATGTGTACATATTTAGATAAATGTACGGATATCTACAAATATACACATCTCTATATGTTTATTTGTATAGATATATTAAATGTCTACTTACATGTATGTGCATATGTATACACATAGAGATATAAGCACATATGTGTATATTTCATTTCTAACATTTACTAAATCATCTAGAATAGATCAACAGGATCTTCCAGGGAATAGGAGGTGGTTCAGTGGGGCAAGATAATATATGTGGCTACTGCTTTACATCTTGGTATTAGTATAGCCTCCCCATCCTTGATATACAAACAGATGTGCTTCCATTCTATTTGATCTCTTATCCCTTACTTAACTTCTATTATAACTGGCTTAGCAGACAGAATGGCGAAAATTGCTTCCCTGTTCAAGCAAGGAAAAAGAAAGGTTGTTAGATACCCCCTGACTCACCAACACATATCTGCAGGAATAGTCAAACACTGGTCTGGGGAATCCTGTAACTTCAGAGCTGTGGGCACTTCATTATCCTTACAAAGTAGGAAAATTTTCATTATCATTTAAGACTTTTCTTTGTCATAAATAGGTGGACAAGCTGGGGATACACCTGACCTTCCATCAGAAACAACTCAAGGATTTCCAAGAAATATAAGTAAGAATCTTTTGAATTTTTCTTACTAAGTTAGGTTCAGGAAGGAATTGGAGAGATTTAATGGGGAGGAGGGGAAAAGGGAGGGGAAATGAATCTTCCTATATGACAGCTAAAGAAGTTTATTTTTCTTAATGGTACAGTCAATCATTGTGTTTCATAAAGATTTAGAGTTTTTTCTTTTTCTTGCAATCCTGCCTCTTAGTAAATAGTATGCCATGATTTCCCCTATAAGCACCTCTCAAATTTGGTAGGAATACTCTCCCAACTTATTCTACTGGTAGGATTTCTATCAAACTGCCCACAGCTCTGAAGTTACAGGATTCCCCAGTCCAGTGTTTGATTATTCCTGCAGATATGTGTTGGTGAGTCAGGGGGTATCTAACCACCTTGTTTGAAAAGGGAAGCAATTTTCGCCATTCTGTCTGCTAAGCCAATTATAATAGAAGGATAAAGAAAACACCTTAAGCCAAAGTTATGAGGATTATAAATAACTGATTTGACATAGAGAGTACAAAAGTTTCATTTAGCTTTTAAGGATACATTTTACAGGGCAAGGATACATAGTGGTCTCGGTTCTGGTTCTGGTTCTGGTAAATATCTGAACCCCCTTGTTTCCTTTATCATTCTGAAGATTATGCCCATAATGGTAGTTGATTCAGTTTTTTTCAGGAAAGAGCAAACTTCCTGAAATGTCTGAGAAGATCCACAATGTCTGGGCTGGGTGTTTTCTTTCACTGTGAAAATCCAGGGTACTTTATAACCAGTATAAAACCTTCAGTCAATGGGTCAACAACAATCCGTAGCTACCCATGTGACTTGAAATTCTGTTTCATATTCTAGAGACGAGTGTTAGGCAGATGTCCATCCTAAGAACATTAAGACTTCCCCCAGTGTTATGGGCAGATGAGAACACTTTGTTCCAATAGCCATGGAGATAGTGAAAGCAGGTGTTATGGAGCACTTAGAGCTTTGTCAGACATCAAAGACACCAAGGTCCTCCACTGCATCCCAAGCCATAGCCAATCATCTTGACTTTTGTCCTCCCATTGGATTGTGATGACTCTGGAAGACATAGTGAGGCTGAAGACTTTGTACCATTCTGCCTCACTTAAATCCATTCAAGCAAGAGCCATTGGTCCTCTGAAAATGAAGGAAAAACAACAATAATATTGTATGGCTGACCTTTTCAATGATCTTTTTTTTTTTTTTTTTTACCCTAAACCAATTTCCTTTTTCTATTTCCCAGGCACTTATTTAGTTGCATGGTTATTGACCACTCCCCCTAAACTGTCTTTCAAATCAATTATCTTACCTTCCTGAGGGTGGAAACAGAAGATAATTTTACTACCCTATCCTAAGCCTTTTCTAGGTTCTAGCAAAATAGAAGTTTATCTTTATACAAACATTATTCTTTTCATGATGACATTTTTTAAACTTTACATCTTTCCTCTCTTTTTAGATAACATCACATTCTTCAATGGAGCATTTAAAGATGTAGAAAGTGTAACATTATTTTTTGGTAAGTTGAATCCCCGATTTGTCAGAATAATATCAAGGCAATTGTTTTTAACTGTTGGGAATAGCTGCAGTTCCTTTCATTAAAAACCCACTTACAAAGGATAGTTTATGTAGGTAGGATCATAAAATCAGTGATTTAGAACTAGGAGGGACTTTATAGGTCATTTAACCCATCCGCATCACACATTTTATAAATGAGGAAACTAAATCCAAGAGATACTAAGCTTTGTATCAAGGTGCATGAAAACTAAGTAGAATAACTGGGAATAACTTGAGACTACCTGAGTCCTCTATGACTCCAAATTCCACATCTTTTCTACTGTATCATATTTTTTCATCAGTTCTGTCATAGTAGGTATTGAGTAAGCAATAGGGTAATCTTGATGAGAAGAATCATTGCTCTTAGGACTTAGAATTCAACAGAGGAGGTAGAACACTTATGAAAACAGATGATGACTATATTAGAATTATAAAAGAACTGCCACTTCTAGAATAGAGTATTGGGCATAAGAAAAATACATCTTCCTATTGTAGAGGGCTATTTTACTACGAGCTAGAGAGGAAAAGTAATTTAACCAAATGTCACAGCTCCATAGATCCAACTGCAGGAGCCCTAATTATAGTCCATTTCCCCTGTTGCCACTCTGTAATAGTAATATTGTTATTCAGTCTTGACCCTATTTAGAATTTTCTCTCTTTTTTTTCGCTAAGGCAATTAGGATTAAGTGACTTGCCCAGGGTCACACAGCTAGGAAGTGTTACAAGTCTGAGGTCACATTTGAACTCAGGTCCTCCTGACTTCAGGGCTGGTGCTCTATTCACTGCATCACCTAGCTGTCTCTATTTAGAATTTTCTTAACAAAGATACTGGATTGGTTTTCCATTTTCTTCTCCAGCTCATTTTACAGATGAAGAAACTGAGATAAGCAGAGCTAAATAATTTGCTCTGCATTACACAGCTAATAAGTGTCTGAGGCCAGATTTGAACTCAGGAAGGCTCAGAACTCTCTCCACTGCACTACTTGGTAGTAGTTAACATTTCAAAAGGACTTTATAGTTACAAAGAATTTTATATTCTTTTCTATGGTCTGAACAATAAGTTTCTCAGATTGATGATGGACTCTCCCCTTTTCATAGATTATATAATCCATAATATTATATTCATTTGACAGATGAGGAAACTGAGGATCATTAAGTAACCTTTCATGAGGTAATGCAAGTACTACATGATAGAACTGAGACTACAACTCAGACCTACTCATCTCCATTCCAAGGCTCTTTGGTTTATGCCATACAAATGTCTTCTGTGTCTCTAGCTGTATTTTTCATAGTGCTGGTCACATACCAAGTAATCTATGCATCCTTGTTGATAAAGAGTACCATGGCAACATCAAGGCAACTGGACAAAGACTGCTCATGGCAGTCAGATGAAGTCCTGGTTTCTATATCCCAAAGAATTTCTTTTTCCCCTCTACTTTCTGCAGACTGCTTGGGCTCCCATTTTACCTGGCTGCAGGCCATCTTCACGAACTTCCCCGCCTTGTTCCATTTTGTGAACAAGTTGAAGTGTGTGGCTGGCCTCTGTCCCAAGGACTTTGAAGACTATGGCTGTGCCTGCCGGTTTGAAATGGAGGGGGAACCCATAGATGAGACTGACAGGTAAGTCTATAGAACTTGGGAGGGAGAGTTTACTGGCTGCTAGAAGTTAAAGGAATCATGAGGAACTTCATCAGCTAGACAAGGGTTAGAGCAACTCAGCTGTCCATTAACTTCCCATGGTATACTACTCCACTTTGGGAAAGGTCAAACTATTAAGTTCTTTGGGATGTGAGTAAATCAATACAAGAAATATAAGGGATAGAGAGAAAGGGAAAGACAGAAACAGAGAAAAAGAGAGAAAGAAAGAGAGAAAGAGAAACAGAGAGACAGAGAAAAAGAGGGGGAGAGAGAGAGAGAGAGAGAGAGAGAGAGAGAGAGAGAGAGAGAGAGAAAGAGAGAGAGAAAGAGAACAGAGAGACAGAAACATGTACATACATGTATATCTCAGTAGATAGATAAGAGCCAGACAGACAGATAAATGACAAATAGACAATAGACAGACAGACAGATAAAGACAGAGATAGGTAGATAGGTAGACAGATGATAAATATTCAGCATACAGATAGACAGACAGACAGAGAAATAGATGATATACAGCAGACAGACAGATATGTCAGCTAGATGGCACAATGAGTTAGACCTGGAGTCAGGAAGACTCATCTTTTGAGTTTAAATCTGGCTTCAGACTCTTACTTAACCTCATTTGCCTCAGTTAGCTCACCTATAAAGAGAGCCAACGAGGAATATAGCAAACCACGCCCAGTGTGTTTGCCAAAAATACCCCAAATGTGGTCATGAAGAACTGGACATGACTGATTAAACAACAAATAACTGTGTCTATATATCTGAATCTATATATCTATATCTGTGTGCACACACAAATATATGCACATACAGAATATAAAAATGTATGTATACATATATATCTTGTTATATTAACTCATATATATAAACATATAGATCTGTGTGTGTGTAGATCTAGAATGAAAGAGCTATATAGTCTCCCAAAGTCTTAGTGAAATATTGTCTGAATAAATCAAAACTGCACCAAGACATTTTAGAAACTCTGTATATATTCTATTGTTGGACAAATCAAATTAATTTTATATTTATGTGAATGGCAAGGGATATATGGATATATACACATATTTATATCTAGATGTGTGTTCCAATATATGTCTCTGTCCCATATATACACGTATCTTTACATTCTTTGCATGCATGTGTATGCACACATACACAGGGATATTATATAGGTGCATAAGGACACATACCAGGAATACAAGGTATACACACATACATTCAAATATATGTACATACATAATACACACATATGTAAGGAATATAAGGAAATGCAAAAACACAAATATATACATAGGAATATAAGACTATATATATGCATATGTAGACATGTATATATTTCTATATATAACATAAGTTCACATGTGTATATGTATTGTGGGCATACGAACATGCCCACATGCCGAACATACACATACGAAAAGACAATATTAATATAAGGACATATATCTATATGTATGTACACATATGCAAGAAATATAAAGACAATAGCAATATAAGGACACACATGGAATATAAGATAAACACACATGTTATATTCCACATATATACACACACATGTGGGTGTCATATTCCTTGTGTATGTCCTTATATTGCTATATGGTCCTTGTATAAGTTTGTCCTACCAAGCTAGAAAGAATCTAGAAAGAGAGATCTAGGGAGGGACCACATACTTGTTATCCAAGGCCTTGATTAGTCACGTTTTGAGATACTTATCATCAGACTGGCTACAGTAGAGAGATTTTTGTTTGTTTTTTGCGATAGCAACTAGAAAGACCAGTTCAGAGCCATCCAGAGACACTTAAGTGGCTGTAGGGTTCTGAGCAAATTATTTAAACTTTGTCTACCTCAGCCTCCTCATCTGGAAAAGATATAATAATAGCCCCTACCTCTTAAAGTTGTGAGGATTAAATGAGAAAATGTTTATAAAGTACATCACAAACCTTGAAGCACTATAAAAATGTTAGTTATTATCATTATTTTCAAATCATAGAGGGGCTGCAATCTTTCAATGGAAGGAACACCCACACTGTTGAAACTATAGATTATTAAAGTATTGAAGCAGCAAACTTTACTTAATCATGATTTTTTCCCCACTTCACTCAGGATAAATTATATGGGAGGCATGGGAATGTAGTGCAATGAGCACTATTTTTGAAGCTAGAAAACCTAAATTAAAATCTTAACTCCACAATGTATCTATAGTGTAGCCTTAGGAAATGACTTACTATCACTGAACCTCAGTTTCCTCATCTGTAAAATGAAAATGATAATTTTTGCACAGTTGACCTCACAGCATTTTGAATTTCCAATGAAATGTTTGTTAAAAATCTTTGTAGAAAGCTAAATAAATCTAAGCTATTATTATGCTTCTTGAGGACTTTTGGATGTAAAATCGTTCAATCTGCAATAAGACACTAAAACAGAGCTCCAAACCTCTATATCTGACCCCTTTAATAAACAGGAACTCAGATTTTCCTCACTATATAAGATTCCCCCTGTTCCCAGGGCCTTACTTTTATAGTTTTTAATGCCCAGATGCACATAAAAGGCAAAGTAAAATATAGTGTCTCATTGGTTGATAGACCTTAGAAAGATCTGTTATATCAGATATTAATTATACCTTAAAATAATAAAACATTTAAATGTCAATCATGTGCAGAGTTTAACTGAAAATGAAATATCCCTTATATAGTACTTATTAAGTAAAAAATGAAAATAAGCTGAAATATAAGCAGTAGGAAAAATTCTCCAAGACAATCCAGAAATGGTGCATCAGCACAGGTGGTCACAGAATAGTCAAGGCTCAAGAGTCATTTTTACTAAGTGACTATATACAATTGTGAGTCTCCACCCCTCATGTTGGACAAGGAAGGATGGTCCAGAGGTATAAAAATAATTTGGGAAACTTTCAATAGAACATACCACCCACATTGGATTTATTCACAGTGAAATAAGCAAAAGAAATCAGAATCTGAAGTCCTTTCACTCACCTTAGCCTTGATCCTGTACTCATCAGACTAAAAGGATGGAGATCCTCTAGTAAGCATTCTTCTGATTAAATAAGTAAACTTTATAATAGTGCACTTAGGGCTTATCATTTAATGTTTGGATATTAAAAGAAAGACTCTATCTTATCTAATTAATCCTAAATATATGTAAAATATCTATTAATATATGTGAGTTCTATATTAATATTAGTTGACCTGGCTAACTAAATGTATATTAATAAATAAATATAACATGAATAATCACTATTCTTATGGAATCACACTGATTAGAATAAAGTAGGGTCTAAATAATCATCTGTCACAGGGCAAATTATTCATTTTTATATCCCACAATGCCTAGCAAAGGCCTATGAATGAAATAGTTTGATTTAATCATGGTAAGTTTTTGACATTGTTCATTAGAGGTATCTGGCCCTCATTACATACTTTATTGATCAGGTTATGAAAAGTAAAATTTCCATGTTTTAAGAGGGATTAGTGACTTCTGTATTATTAAAAAAATAAATAAACCAACCAACACACAAACCTTCTTCTGCTTTTAAACCTCCCAATGTTGGCCTGTTTTTAAAGATATCCAGGCAAAAGTTTGTCTCTGTTTCAGAAACTCTCAGCAAGAAGAATTCCTTGAATATGCATGTTTTCATTCTGAAATGGGAGATAGATTCAGCTCAATGAGTTGGTAGAAGGAGGAAATCCTTCCCTTGCTCCCTTTATTCTATTGCAGGGATTGGGGTGGGAGTCTCCCAAATGTGTAAGCATCAGAGACTACAAAGCAAAGCAGCAATCCATCAAAGTCATGGACAGATCAGAATTATTAAATCATGCACATTGAAAACTGATGGATGGGTGAACACCGAATTTCATTTTCTTCACACCATCTGAGACGATACCAGGAGCCCAGAGGGAACTCTGAAGGAGAGGTAGTTTCCTTGGGGATTTGCAGATCAAATCTGAATAAATCTTAGCAGATTTATTTAGGGATTCCTTATTTTTCTATCTCAAATGTCACAGACTTCCTGATCAAAGGCAGCTTTTCCTCTGGATGAAGTTTTGATTACTCAGTCTATCAATCAAAAAGCATATATTGAGCTCTTACTTACATAGTACCACTATTCTAATGAATATCCTATTTTGGACAGTTACTAGATTAGAGGGGTGCCATATACGTAGTGTGCTTGATTTCAGCAAGGCATTTGGGAGAGCCAGAACTATGTCATCATAAAGGTGATAGACCTGAAGTTGGAATTTTAACTCTACAGCTGTGACCTCTGGCAGTTCACTTCACTTATGGATCTTCTTTTCTCTTAAATTAAGTATTTGTATTAGATGAAAAGACCTCTGTGTTCCTTTCTGCTTTTATATCTATGAGTTGGTAATTCCAAATCATTCTTTGGAACTGTAAATTAGGGACAAAATGTTTATGGAACCTGGTTCACAGGACTTTGGTGAAGGTCAAATAAGATTCAGTATATAAAGAACTTTGTCAGCTATGTAAATATTAGCTATTATGAAATCCTTATGGTTAAGAGATAAGGATAGAAATTAGACAACTCCAGTTGTATAGGACTATAAGGTACACAAGGAATAGAATATACACACATATATACATATAACACATACATCTATGGAATATAATGACATACATATACATATTTGTGCTTGATTTAAAAACTAGATACAAAACATTTTGATTTTTGAGTTGATAGCTACCTAAGCAAAAGTTCCTATTGAAGTGTTCTGGGGATATGTCTAAAAATGATCTGTACCCATGAAGTATTTAAAATATAGTTAGGGTGATAAAATATAGATACTTGAAAGATGGAGCTCATCCAGAGGAATCCAACCAGTATAATGAAGAGTCTCACAACCATACTGTATAAAAATTAATTGAAAGAACTAGGAACATTAAGCCTGGAAAAGATAGTTATCTTTGAATGTTTTAAAGATTGTCTTATAGAAGAGATAAGAGATTTGATCCCTAGGGCAAAACCAAATGGACAAGATGGATTCCTGAAATCACTGATCCTGAATCAGTGGAAGAACAATAACAGAGCTAGCCAAAAGTCAAATATATTGTCCTTGGAGAGAATGTTTTCTTCACTAGTGGACATCCAGCTTTTGCTTGATTCAGTAAGTTATTGAGGAGACTTGGTATTGCTTTTAACATTTTGTGTGATCTCGGACAGATCAGTTTCTTCATCTGTTAAACAAAAGACCTCAATGACCTCTAAGATTCCTTCAAGTTGTAACATTCTATGTTCTAGTATTCTTTATTCCAAGGTTCCTTCTATATTCTAACTAGAATTAATGCTGTATTCTAATATGCTCTTCCTTCAAACTTTGATTCCAAATATAATTTGTTTAGAGGAAGACATCTATATGTGATTCTCCTACTGGGGAAAAATTATAGTATTATTAATCCAGAGCTAGAAGTTCCCTTAGATATAATCTACTCCAATCCCTTTGTTTTACCAAGGAGGAAACAGATCCATAAGGTCAAGCAGGATCATAGAGTCAGTTAGCACCAGAAGAGGGATTTGAATTCAAATTTGAATCTTGGACTCTTTCCACTCTAACAAGATGCTTCTTTATTCTAGTATACTTAAATAAACAAAGAGTTCTTTCTTCTCACTCCCCAAATTTTATTTTTCTCCCCACAACCATATGTCCAGTTGTTGTTTCCAGCACCGAAAATGTTATGAAGATGCTGCTGAATTGGAGTGCACCCAAGACTTAATCAGAGTTTCCACTGATGTTACTTGTAGCAATCAAAACATGACTTGTGGTGAGTGAAATTCATTTCCCTAAGTCCAAGATATCCTAGATAACTACCCTGTGATACTAATTTAACGTACGTTTGGGATACAAAGAACTTCCCTTCCTTCCCAAGATATCCTCTGTCCAGGGGAGCACAGAAATTGATCCAAAGGATTTCCCCTTCTAAGAATCTATCACCCTTTGGGGGAATAGCACCAGCTGGAAAAACAACTGTGATAAATTTGATGGATATGTCTGATATTCTCTTTACAACACTCACTCTTCCCTTATAGGACCCAAAGGATCTAGAGCTGAGATGAATCTTAGAGATCATCTAAAGCAAAGCTAAATTGTGGGTTGTGACCCCATATGGAGTCATATAATTGAATGTGAGGGTTGCAAAATTATGACTTATTTTCAGTAAATGTTTGATTTAAAGACCTTTTTCATATACCTGGGGTCACATAAACATTTCTTGGGTAAAATAGGGTCATGAGTAGAAAAAAGGTTAAGAAGCCCCAGTCTTAGGGGAAATGAAATGAGTTGGGGAGTTTTCTCAATCTTCTCCATTTATTTGGTCCATCTCTCTAGAGTCCAAGGATCTTTGTGAAAATCTTCTATGCAATTGTGATAAAACTGCCATTGAGTGTTTTCTTCATTCACATATCAACTCTTCCCTCAATGGGCTTGACATTGCCCTCTGCATCCCCACAGTCACAGGTAAGAAAAAACAGAATGGATTTCTCAGTCTCCTCCATAACACTTGCTATCAGTCACTGGCTTTACCTTCTCTTCCTTGTTAGTTATCCTTTGTCCAGTATGATTCAATGACAGCTATTCATAAAGGACCTGATACTTTATAAGTCCTGTGCTCAGCCTTAGGGGAAATCTTGATTCTTACCTCTAAGAAGCTTAAACTCTAATGGGAACAAGAACACAAATAATTGAGATGCCAAATAAGGTAAGATAAGTAGAAAAGAGATAAATTAGAAATAGCTGTAGGCAAAATGTAATGGGAAATATGGAGAGAGAGAACATTTTCTTTTAGGTAAATAGATAGAAAATTTATTAAACACTTGCCATATGCCCTGCATTATGTTAAGGACAAGAAATACAAATAAAAGAATATATATACACACACATGTATATGTATATTTTATAGCTATATACATGCATGAATATATTTATAGATATGTACATATATGCATTAGCACACATATACATGCACATATGGTGTATATATACATACATGGATATATAGCTTTACATATATGCATGCCTGTATTAATATGTGTATATATACATGTATGCATATATTTGTGTATATATTTGTGTTCACATGTGTGTTTATATACGTATGCATGTATATTTATAGGTATATTCACATATATATGTATAAGATATATTCACATTTGTGTATATATTTATAAATATGTGTATATGTGTGATAGATGTATTTATATGTTTATATAGATATATACATATATGTGTATGCATATCTTTATGTATAGATAGATGTATATACATATATAGATACATACACATTTATGTATGTATATATGTACTTATAGATATATACATACATAGTAATATACATATGTATATTACTATCCTTATATAGACATATACAGGTATAAATGTATATATTTATAGATAGATATATACACATATATGTATGTATGTATATTTTAAATAGAGATATATATGTGTATATATGCATTTTATGTATATATATATGTATAGATAATGTATATATTTATATATATATGTACATACATATAAATATACATATATACATTTCAAGCATGTAGAACAGCCAGTGAAAATATGTAGCATTCAAAGAAGTCTTGTATGAGGAGTCTGTGATTTTGAAGAGTAGTTTATATGATCACCTAGTGATTAGTATACAAAAGAATATTAGAATAAGAATTAGAATATGAATTCCAGTCCTGTAACCTCTACAAAGTTACTGAGTAATTTTCAACTTCTTCAAATCTTAGTTTGCTTATCTGCAAAATGGTGACAGCTTTAACTGTCCTATCTATCTCCCTCAGGGTTCTAAGAATGAAATGAGAAGATATATCATTGCAGGAAAAAGAAAATGCCATTTTACTATGTCATTATTATCAAGACATGATTTTTAAATAGCCCCTTGCCACTGGCTCAGAATGAGGAGACATTTATAGTCAAAGAATAATAAATAAGAATGCTCATTTCATCTATTTTATTCCTAATAGGAACTATGAGAGAACAAAATATACATATTTAGAGCTATAGTCTCAGTAATTCTTTTAATAAATGGGATACCTAAAATCATTTTGTATACTCTATTCTCAAAGAATGATTTCTTCCTCTCTAGTTGGGCTGCTGCATTCAAGTGACTTTTCCAGATAGTTTAGATAAGGCAATACTAGGGTAGAAGAAGGAGGGTTCATATGGGGTCTTGAGAATATGGGTCTGAATCCAAGTGAGACCCTGAGTAAATCATCCCTGTGGTAGTGGTGTCCATTCATTGCAGTAGGATACTACACTTCATGATCCCATTTGGGGTTTTCTTGGCAAAAATACTGAAGCCGTTTGCCATTTCCTTCTGAGATAAAGAGGGTTAATTGACTTGCCCAGGATCACACAGCTAGTAAGAGTCTGAGGTCAGATCTGAACTTTGGTCATCCTGACTTTAGGTCCTGACTCACCTTTTTGAGTCTCCTTTATGACAGTATAAACTACTGCCTCTCACACTATCTATTTCTCAGGGATATTATCAGGAAAGACCTTGAACTCTCAAATTCTATAGCAACGTGAGATATTCTCGCCAACTCCTGCATCTCATGAACTCCTGCCATCTTTATCCTTCCCTGGATTCTTCTGGAGATGTGAATGTCTAACCCAAAGGTGTTTCAATATGCACTGAACGGAATTCTTGAGGCCTTTTCATCTCCTTTCTCTCAAAGTTTCTCCTGTCTCCCAAGTTTTTGTCCCTTGATTCTGAGACTGAGTTTAAAAGATTGAAAACTTAATTCTCTAAAGTTCTCTACCAATATGTTATCTTTTCAGATATGAACAGCAAGGAAGAGACCATGGCCCTCCCAACTGACCGTAAGTCTTTCTAGTTATATTTGTTTGTATGCTAAGGGAGTAAAATGACGAGGTGTTGATGGGTGGGTACAGATAATATTCCCACACTTTAAGGGTTTGCAGAATACTTTCTTGACAGCAGTCTCATGAAGTACTTGCTAATTGTGAGACTTTGAAGGAGTTACTCTGAACCTCAACTTAGTTATCTGATCAAGTCAACAAGCATTTATTAAGAGCTAGCTATGTGCTTGAGCTAAGCATTAGGGATACAAAGAAATGTAAAAATAATCCATGTGCTTAAGAAATTAACAGAATAATAAGGGAGGTGCATGTAGGCAACTATGCATAAACAAGACATAAGCAAGATTAATTGGAGATAGCCCATGAGAAAAGGCACCAGCGCTAAAGGAAACCAGGAGAGCCCTCTTGAAAAAAGGTAGGATGCTACCTGAGAAATGAAGGAAACCAAGAAGCTTCTTACAACAACCTACTTCCATGACTGTTTTATCAGAAAATGTCATTTAAAAAAAATCCACTGTTATCATGAGGCTTGTAAATGGTCCCACATCTACTGGCCCAAGATGAGGAGACATTTGAGAACAATGAATAAGAAATAAAAATACTAGTGTCATTTATTTTACTACCAGTAGGAAATGTGGATGAAATTAGAAAATATGTGAATATGGGAAATCATAAAATTCCATCCAAATATAAACCATGATTATTAAGAGGTTTGAAAATGTCTCCCCACCTACTGACTCAATCTGAAGAACCATTTGAGCCAAGTGAATAGAAAAAAAAAAAAAAGGTCTCACCTTTTGATAATATTGTTTTTGTTTTTATACAATCATTTCAAATTATGTATGATTCTTCATAACCCAATTTAGGGTTTTCTTGGCAAAGGTACTGAAATAATTTGCCATTTCCTTCTCTGATTCATTTTACAGATGAGGAAACTGAGGTAAAAACTGGGGGGTAAAATGACTTGCTTAGGGTCAAACACCTAATATGTTTTTGAGGTCAAATCTGGATTCAGGTCTTACTGACCTGACTTTAGACCTAATGGTCTATTCATTGTACCATCCAGCTATATGATTCATCTTATAATACTTGCATATTATTAAATCTTTTTATAGATAAGAAAAGATTCTGAACATTTAAAATGCCTTGCCTGGTACTACACAGCTTGGACCAGAGCCAGGATTCATAGGGTAATAGATTAAAAGCTACAAAGATTCTTTAAGGCTATCTACTGTATGGATTTAATATATATAACATGTATTGCTTGCCATCTAGGGGGTGGGATGGGGGGAAAGGGGAAAATCTGAAAAACAAGGCTATGCAAGGGTCAATGTTGAAAAATTATCCATGCATATGTTTTGAAAATAAAAAGCTTTAAATAATTTTTAAATAAATTTTAAAAGATCATTCAATGTAGTCCTTTCATTATACAGTTGAGATCCAGAACAGTCAAATGACTTACCAAAATCCACCTGGGTTATAAATGTCTGGGGCAAGATTTGATCCTCCCAACTCTAAAGCTGATACTCTGTCCATTGCACCATCTAGTTGCCCTCCATTGTAAAATGAGCCCCAGAAAAGTTAAATGAGTTTCCCAGCTTCACATAGGTTATAAATGACAGAGCCAAGATTTGAATGCAGCTCCTCTGACTCCAAGTCCAGCACTCTATACATAACAAGAGGCTTCCTCTTTGATCAAAGCATCTTCCAGTGGGCATTGCTGGGTTAAGCCAGAAGTATCTATGACAGCAGATGTGCTAAAATTCCCAAACTCAGCTATTCCTCTGCTTCCAGCAACAGGAAACATTAATTACCTTCCATAATGAGACTAATTCAAACATCCAAGTGCAAAACAGGTCCCCGTGCTGTACTTAACAGATGTGAATTTGCATATGTTAGGATGTAGACCATTAAGTACCCTTTTTCTCCTGCCCTCACTGTTGCCTCCCTTGGATAATTAAGCTGGTCTGTGAGCTGCCTCATGATGTTATTGAGGTAGAGGACTCAGCAGTGCTCAGAAAATGCACACAGACCAGGCAGAAAACTGCGTACAGCATCTGTTCCCAATCATTCCTCTCCAAGGTCATGCTGGGCTCTTCTCCCCATGACTGAGTGAGGAAGTTCATCACCAGCTGGGCCCTCAAAGGGATTCCACCTCTTTTCTCCTCCGTGGTTCAAGGCACAGTGGTCCAGGGCCGTGAGGCTATATTCAGCCTCCTTCCTCTCTGGAAGCTGTCAGGGCAAGTCGAATGGTGAGTTCCCCACTTATTCAAAGAGAAGTTAGAGGGAAGACTTTTGATCTGGTAGGAATTGAAGTCTCTTCTGACTCAAAGATTTTAGGATTCAAAGAGATCCAATAATGAATTCATCATCTAGTGTACTTAGAAGCTGAGTAGCTTCTAAGAAGTATCAAGACCTCCCTGATTCTGGCTATCACAGACTTGGCCAAGGGATGATGGGCATGGCAAATAGTGGAAAGAGCATTGACTTGATAATTAGGAGGTCCTGGCTCTGCTAATTCCTAGCCATGTGACCTTAAGTAAATCACTTAAAACCTCACAGAGCATCAGGTTTCCTATCAAATTGAAAGCTCCTTGAGGGCAAGGTCTGGTTTTTTTTGTTTTTTTTTTTTTACCTGTTTCTATCTTCACTGTTTACAAAGTGTCTTATACATAGTAGGTACTTAGAAAATATTTATTGATTGACTGGAGAGTAAGAGGACAGGTTGAATTGGATAATCTCTAAATTGTCTTCCAATGGATTAAGACATTTGGGGTAACAAATTAATGATGAGAAAGCACTGTGACTCTTAAGTGAGAGATCCTAGAGACAATGGAGTCTGTCTAATTTTAGATGCTGACCATGATTCCTTATATATGTTGTTTACTTCAACTAGAATATAGTTTTGTGGAGGACAGAGACTCGAATTTTTATATTTTTTATCCTCAGTGTACCCAGCATATATTAAGCACTTTGAAAATTATTTTTATCCAAGATGATAATGAATGGTGGAAAGTGGGGAGCCCACTAATGATACTTGGGCTCATTCTTGACTATACAACTTCTTTCTTATGAACAGAAAACACTACATAGTGTCCTTTAGAAGTCAAAGGAGGTGGAGCAAAGCAACATGTAATCATATGAATGATGTGGGTGTGGAAATTCTAATCAGAATCAGTATTCTGCATTATACTCCAACTTTAGGATATGAGACAAGAAAAAGACTGGGAATTTATAGATCTTTTGGGTCAACTTCCTATTGGAACAATGAGAAATTAAGACCATTGATCAAAAGCCTTCATTGAGTCAATAGTAGTTCTAGTATCCAAACCCAGTTTCTCTTAGTCTACTATAAGTTTCAGAAAGTTCTTTTGTGGTGTGTAAGTACAGGGCCACAACAGAAAAAAAAGGTTATACATAATATAAACTCTGGGGCACATCTAAGCCAACTATGGTTTACAGAAAAATGCAAACCTTCACCAACCCAGTATTCTTTGCCATCATCTTGGCAAAGTCCTTCTATCAGGATCTTAGTTATCTCATTTCTATCATCTTATTTTAGAGACATAGACCTTAATCATAAAAATCTCAGTAAGGCTGGGAGAACCTACAATGCAGAGTGATGGTCCTTTCTTGATAACTGTTAATTATGATGGTTTGTATGTAAACAGGTTTGATAATGAGAGATTTTTTGTTTGTTTACTTGTTTGTTTTTAAAAGATCTCTTCTTTCTTTCACAGAGCTTCTTGGCCACAAAAGTTCTTTGACACCATGGATATCCACTGCACTAACAGAAGGTATGATACGAGGAAAATACAAAAGAAACACCACAAAAATAATATTTGTTGCTTATACACTTACTGTGATTTATGGCATCCCAGAATTATAGAACCTCAGAGATGCAAGGGACACCTAGTCCAATCTCCCTGTCTTACAAATGAAGCCCCAGGAAAAGCATGATTTGTTTAAAATCACACAGTAATTGTCAGAGCTGATATTTGAGCCAATTTCTTTGGATTCCAAGTCCAGTTCTCTTTTTGCTATAACATCTTTTTTGGGTTTTAGCTTCATCAGCTGTAAAATAGGAGTAATAATTTCTGCTTTAACTTCACATAGTAGTTATGAATAAATCACTTTTGTAAGATGTAGAAAGATAAGTAATATATCATGTGAATTTTGCTTTTTTGTTTTTAATATTCGTACCCTGTAAGAATACAGTCCCTCTATTTTTTCCTCTTTCCCTATGCTCATCTACTATCTCCTGCCTCCCAAATAACTGACTGAGGACTTATTTGAATTTTCTGTTTGGAGTAATTGGTGCACAAATAGGCTTAATAATAGTCATGAAGATGGCTCAAGAGGGAATTGCTAGCAGAGGACTTTGGTGATATCAAACTGAGACTTTGGGAAGATAAACATTTCCAAGTGTCTCAGAGAAAATAAATCCCATTTTCTATAGGACTCTTCCTTAATGTCTGCCTTTAATTCTATTGTCTTCCTTCTGTTAGTTATCTTCTAGTTATAATCTATACAACTTTCTTTATTGCATGTTGCCTTCACCATTAGATTATAAGCTCCTTGTAGGAAGGTACTATTTTTTTGCCTCTTTTTTATATTTGTAGCACTTAGCACACTGTCTGACACACAGTTAAGTGCTTCATAAATGTCTATTGATTGATTAATTGAAGGAAACTGGGGCTCTGAGACAACTAGAAAGCTCCAGGCAAAACATTACTGTCACCATAGAAATATTGCTGACTTTGTCAATGGTGACGACCCATGGCACTCTGGGCCTGTGATAGAAGTCCCTTTTGTGATGAATTAAGCCTTAAACTAAGACTGAAAATGTCCTGAAGATGAGGAGGGCATTGTTTGAAGGCACCTGGAAGAATTGAGAAGTGGAATAGGCCACTGGAATATGAGAGCTAGAAAGGTCTATTGAGATAATCTGGTCCAACTCTCATTTGAAAGTTACATAAACTAAGGCCCTGACTCTCAGCCATCTTCAAGAATTTTCCCTCTTCCCTAGAGTAAATAGGGTTTGTGGTAAGAGCCTTAGATTTGAGTCTGCCATCGTGTGAACTATGGGACTACTCTAGGAGAGATATTTCACTTCTGTAGCTTTCTTGGTTTTATCCTTTATGAAAATGAGGGGATTGAATTAAATAGATTTATAAGTTATTTGCCCAATATCATACATCTAAGCCAAGTTATTATAATTCTAAGATCAAAGATGTAAATGTGGAAGAGATCTCAGAGGCTATCTAGTCCAATTCCCTCATTTTACAATTCTCTGGGTCTCAGGGAAATTAGGTGGCTTGCCTATCTCAAAGAAAATAGCTTTAATAGGTAGGATTTTGTCCTGACTCAATAGCCTTTCCACTGTACCACACTACTTCCCTGTTTTAAGTTCAAATTTCTCCTTTTGTTGAGTCTGTTGCCTCTTCTGAAAAAATCTAATATAGTTCCAAGACTGGCCTTGGTTACCATCCATCCTTGGACCTAAGAAACATGGCTGCTTCTGAGTTTTCTTGAACACTTTAATTCCATCATGGAAACAGAAAATCTCAGAGCTGGAAGAAATCTTAGAGATCAGCCTATTCAAACCCTACATAGCTAATTTAGAATCTCTCCTATGATACCCTCAACAAACTGTCATTCAATTTTTGATTAAATATTCCCAATGAGGAAGAACTTACATTCTGCCATGATAGTTCCTTTTACTTTGAATAGTTCAAATTAATGTTATTCCAGACACTGTCTAAATCTGCCTTTTCTCCTAGTTCTGTCTTCTAGAGTTCTAGAGTCTATAGCTTAATTCCTTTTCTTGAGAAGGTAGATGGTGCAGTGGATAGAGCCTGGATCTGGAATCAGGAAAATTCATCTTTTGAGTTCCAATCTGGCCTCAGACACTATCTGTGTAACCCTAGCCAAGTTACTTCACCATATTTGCTTCAGTTTCCTCATCTGTTAAAAGAGTTTGAAAAGAAAATGGCAAATTACTCCAGTATCATTACCAAAAAAAAAAAAAAAAAACAGATGAAGTGATAAAGAGTTGGACACAACCACAATAAACCACAATCTTCAACTATAAAAAGTCAGCTAGGATGCTCGCATCTAAGTCTTCTTTAGTCTAAACTTCCCCAGTTCTTTTACTGGTCTCCATATGGCATAATTTTAAAGCCTTTCATCTGTCTCATTGCCCTCCTCTGGATACATTCATCCAGTGCATGGAAGAGGAGGGAGAGGAGGAGGAGAAGAAGGAAGAAGAGGAGAAAAAGGAAGAGGAGGAGGAGGCAGGGAGAAAGAAGGAAAAAGGAAGAAGAGAAGGAAGAAAAGGAGGAGAAGGAAAAGGAGGAGGAAGAAGAAGAGGACTAGGAAGAGGGGGAAAAAGAAAAAAGCAGAAAAAGGAAGAAGACAAGGAGAAGGAGGAAGAAAAGGAGGAGGAGGAAAAGGAAAAAGAGAAGAAAAAGGAAGAAGACAATGAAAAGGAGGAGGAAGAAGAGGAGGAGAAGGAGGATGAAGAGAAAGAGAAGGAAGAGAGGAGGAGGAAAGGGAAAAGAAGAAGGAAAAGGAGGAAGAAGAGAAGGAAGAAGAGGAAGAAAGTAGGGGAAAGATGAGGAGGAGGATAAAGAGGATCAAAGGATGGAAATGAAGGAAGAAGAGAAGGATGAAAAGAAGAAGGGGAGGAGGAAAAAGAGGAGGAAGAAAAGGAGAAGGAGGAGGAGAAAAAGAAAGAACAAGGAGGAGAAGGAAAAGGAGGAAGAAGAGAAGATGGAGGAGAAGAAGAGAAAGAGAGGAGAAGGAGAAAAAGGATGGGAGTAGGAAAAAGAAATGAAAAAATGAGGAGTGATTCTGGTGGTGGTGTGTTGTGGTAATAATCCCTACCATTTATTTACACTTTAAATCTTACAAAGCAATTTACATATGTTATCTTATTTGATACTCTTAACAACTTCATAAGTAAATTCTATCATTCTTACCATTTTACAGATGGAAGAAATTGAATCTAAGAGAGGTTATTTTAAATTTTTTAAAGGTGTCTCATAGCTAATAAGTTTCTGAGATGGGATTCAAACTTAGGTTTTCCTTATTCCAAGCAAAGTCCGCTAACCCCTTCACCAGATTTTATAACTAAATACTGGTGATACAAAGGCAAAACCAAGAGGCTTTATATACTGGGGGAAAATACATCATGAATACAGATAAGTGAATCCAACGACATAAAAAGTCAACATAAGGTAATTTCCTGCAACAAGAAAGGGTACTAACATCTGAGAAGATCAGAAAAGATTTCACATAATAGGTGAAACTTTAGTTGAATCTTGAAGAAAATTAGGGATTCTATGAGGCAGCAGTAAAGAGGGAGAACATCTCAGGTGTGGGGCAGAGTCTGGTTAAAGGCATGGAATGTTCTGTCCTGGGAAAAATTAGGAGTGCTGTTGTTTAAAAGATAGAAAATGTAGAAGAGAAGAAAATACTGGGACCAGATTATAGCAGACTTTCAAAACCAACCAGGAGTTCATTAAAACACTTCTGTCCTAGTTGTCTGTTTTCAGAATTCTACTCTCTTCTCTGTCAGTCTAAGAACCTGTCAGTGCGAGGAGATTAATGAGTATTAAAGTGGTATGACAACTCAAGAAATAAATTTTCATTTAAGGATCATTCCTCCATGTCAGAAAGAACACCAAACTAGTTGTCAGGAGACCTATGTTGTTTCCCTGATTCAACTACTAACAAGGGGAAATGATCTTAGAAAAGTCATTTAATTTTCTCGGCTAGTTTCTTTAGCCATAAAATTATGGGATTGGACTATAAAAGGAGTTTTAAAAATTGTGTGTGGGGGTGGGGGGGTGTCCTAGATTTGAACATCTATGGTTTTCTTAGGGAGTGGTGTAAATCATAAGGACATTTAGAAAATAATGTTTTGAAATGGTATCAAATATTGCAAAGGAAATTTGATTACATTGAAATAGTTACCAAATATATATATATATATATATATATATATATATATGTGTGTGTGTGTGTGTGTGTTTATATATATAGATATTTTTTTTAAATAAAATATGTTAAGATACATATTATTATGGGTAACCTAAATGGCACAGTGGAGAGAGTGCCAGGTGTAGAAGTAAAGAAACTCATCTTCATGTATTTAAATCTGGTTCCAGATTCTTACTAGCTCTGTGATTCTGGACCAGTCATTTATTCCTGTTTGCCTTAGTTTCTTTATCTGGAAAATGAGCCAGAGAAGGAAATGGCAAACTCTTTCAGTGTCTCTGCCAAGAAAACCCCAAATGGGTTCATGAAGAGTTGGGTACAAGTCTTGGTATTAATTCAAGTTGTGGGATCTCTTTTCATAGTCACACCTAAAGTTCCTACAGACAGCAGCTTGAAGGATTCCTCTGTGGAAGGTATGTAGAAGGGATTTTCTTCAGCATTATTTACACCTGTAAGGAGATATCCCCATTAAAATTCTTCTCTGCTGCCTAGTAAGAGGGGGACCAATATCATAGAAGGTAGAAGTGGGTTGTAAAATGCCAAGCAGATCCTACAAAACTGGAAAGGCCCAGTGATGATTGTATCATTCTTCCCAGTAACTGAATAAGTTTTGAAGGTCTTAGTGGACTCACAAGCTCAAGGTAAATCAAGAATGTGATTATTGAATAAACTAAGGGTGAATTAAAGGAGGCATTTGGAAGACAGCAGTCTCAATATACTCAGTCCTAGTCAGACCCAAAATAAAAGTGTTGTGTTTATTTCTGGATGTTGTGTTTTAGGAAAGACATTGGGAAGCATTCAATGATAAGAAGTGAGATTATTAAAAAGGAAATCATGCAGTTTAAAGATTAACTAAATAAATGACAATAAGTCTTTCAGGGAAGTTTTCTGGTTGATGTGATTTTTGTGCAGGTCTTTAAAAGATGGGAAAGAACTCAACAAATGAGGAAGGGAAGGAAGAAAATCTGGTAATAGGGAGGAATCTGTGCAAAGACAAAAATGTGTTTAAGAGGCAGTGAGTCATCCAAATTAGCTGGAACATACATGGACAGGCAGGGCTCTACCATATTTTAGAGGACCTCGAATGTTGAAAGAATCTGAACTTTTATCCATATGCCCCCATTTAATATTTGCTACATCAGAAAACTTGAGGGGCAAACAAGAGCAGATGTCATCATTATTTTGGTAGAAAGGACCAGATTGTGATCTTGATTATTTTGGTGAATTTCCAATTCACCAATTAACAGTGACATTCAGCACATTTGGGGGAATATCAGGTAGTAAAAGTTTAAGTTATCTACCTAGAATCACCCAATCAGTATGTGTCAGAGACCACATAATAGTCTTTAATCAGAAAGGGTTAATGTTAGAGTCTGAATTTGGGTTTTTCTGACCCAAGACTAGTTGTCTACCATACCATGTTACATATAATTCTTATTTTGTAGAAAGAGAAATTGAATCCCAGCAAAGTTAGCTTGATTTCTTTACATCATATAATCAGCGATGGTCCCTTCTCCCCACCACATTGTATTTTTCAGGATGTGCTTTTCCACTTGGTTCAAGGATCTTTACACATTTGGGGAGGGAAGTAACTGCTCCCTCATTTTAAATTAGATGAATTTTACCCAAGCTTTTCGCTTCAGTTAGTTTAAAGATCAGCTAACTCTTGCTGCTCTTAATCGATAAACACTTGTTTGGATTATAATCATATGTTTTCAACTGTTCCTACTGTCCCCAGTTCATAGGAACACACAAGTGATTGGAGCCCAGGAAAAGGTTACAAGGTCTCTAATTGGCTTCCTCTTCTATCATAATAGATTCTACCTTCTGAGAACAGAGGTGAAGTTGAAAGGAAAAATCAACCTTCAAGTGATTTTTTTTCTCTCTTTTGTTCAGCTATTGTCAGAGGCCATGAAGGCACAATACATCCAGATACTGTAGCAGTGAAAGGTAAGTAGCCCATGGATTTTTTTGACTTGGATTTTATTTCCTGGCTATGGAATAAATTAATGAAGCCAAGTGCATTGGAGTGTGAAGATTGGGGAAGAAATAATACAACACAGACAATACCACAGAGAGAGCAATTGAAATAATCAAGATGGTCAGGAGAACTGATGTCAATTTAGGAAATATTAATTGAATTATTACTGTGAGCAGAACACACAATAATTACTATCCTTAGCACCTGGAGTGGGAGTGGGGGATATAAAGCAAAAACAAGAACTGAGAACCACATAGAGAAAAATCTAGAGTTATTAAGATAGTCAGTTATTGTGAATCCTATCAGTTCACTGAAAGTTAAACATAGATTTTAGATTTTCAGCAATATTTCATCTCATTCCTTAAATTCATTCGTCCAGCTATTGGGAAAACGATTCATTCTGTCTACCACCAACTGTTATTGGTTTTTCCAGTGGCAGAAACAATTTAGGGGATTATAATAGTTAATAATTATAATAGCAATTTTATAGTATTTATAGGTTTGTAAAGCACTTTACAATTCTTTCACTATAATTAGTTATCATTATCATCTTATTTTATCCTCACAGTCACCTTGAGAGGTAGATGTTCACCCTATTTTATAGGAGGGGAAACTGAGGCAGCCAAGGTTTCTTTGTTTTTTTGTTTTTTGGTGTTTTTTAGTACTTTGTAAAGAGTCATAGAGCCAATAAATTCCTAAGGCAGAATTTGAACATTTTATATATTCCTATACTTAAGAGACTAGAGTCTTTAGGAGCAACACTGAGCTAATGAGTGAAGTAGAACAGAAACCTGGTGAATACTTCTGTTACTGTATTCCTTCTGTAGATAATCAATATAGTGATACAATCCCTACCACAATAGCATATCTAGTATTTGGCACAATGTTTATTGGTTGATTGACATGTTGTCTTTTACAAGATTAAGCAAGATGCACAAAGCAAGCTATATAGCCAAAGTGTCTAACAACCAGTTTATAAGGAAAAAATGTGTCCAGGATATGTTTTTAAGTTTAATCTGCTTCTTAACATTTTCTCCATTAGTTTCTTGAGTCTTGACAATAGACAACACCATAAATTAAGTCCTGATTTGTATTATTTGCTGATTTCCAAGAAATAAATGCTTACACTGAAAATTTAACAACCAGTTCTCAAGAGCCAGTTTGAGCTAGCTCTGACATAATCTTGTCCCTAAGTAAGGGAAAAGGAGAAAAATAGGTGGGTCACACAGACAGTCCTGATTTTTGCTTTAGATCATGTACTGTCTGATGCTGGTTGGGAAGAACTGAGGTAGACTGGAGGAGAGTCTATATTATCATCCTATGTTTTCTATCCAAATGTGAAAAATACTAATCTTCCAAAACTCTACTCTGGCTCCTCATCATGGTATGAGGGTGACCTTCAATTTTCAATGGCTAATTCAACATCTGGCAAAACTAAAAAATAGATTTTAATAGGGTCACATTGACACAGACAATGAAGTAGACCAATAGATTAGCCCCTTGATAATAGAAATACATGAAGAAAAAATATAGTTATCCTCAGTCTTATGTGGCCCCCTTCTGGTTCTGCAGTAATAATAGAAGTTTAAAAAAGAAAAAATGGTGCTAAGAATCATACAAATTTTAGACTTTTTATTAATTTTAACTTGTTTATCAATAAAGGTGAGATCCTTGCCTAGTGACCAATACACTTACTAGAACTGAATCATTTCAGTTTTAATATAGTTGCTATAAATGATACTAGAAGGAAAAAGAAAAGTTATAGCTAAATGGAAGGATGATACATATATTTCTCCTTGAAAAAAGCAAATAAAATAATTGATATAATTAGTTGCCTTAGGATTGGAGTCAGGAAGCCCCAAGTTCAAATTCAGTTTCAGACACTAATTGTAATCATGTCACTTAACTTGTGTTTGCCTCAATTTCTTCACTTATAAAGTGGAGAAAATAACAGCACCTATTTCCTAGGATTGTTGTGAGAAACAAATGATGTAATATTTATAAAACTATTAGCACAGTGTTTGGCGTGTAGCAGGAACCATATAAATGCTTATTCTCTTCCTTTCCTAGTCCCTTCCCTACTCATCAGAAGATAAGAAGGAAACATCATTTCATGGATCATTTCTTATTGTATTATTTATGATGAGCATTTACAAAAAAACAGCCATGAAGATAATTACATTTTTTTGCCATCTGTTACAAATAATAATGAGATAAAGAAGTCCTAGCAAGAACTCAGGAAGACCCATGAAATTAAGTTAATATACCCTCTAATGGAAACCAGTTAGGTAGTACTATGTATGGATAGTGCTAGACCCAGAATCAAAAAAACTTGATTTCAAATTCTGATTTACTAGCTGTGTGATCTTATGCAAGTCACTTACTCCATGTCTGTAACCTATGCATGCTTGTCTGCTTCAATAACTCTAATTTCTCAGGGCTGTTGTGAGGATAAATTAGATAATATTTGTAAAGCACTTTGTAAAGCTTAAAGTGATATATAAATTCTAGCTATTATTGCTAGATCTCCCCCATTCGATACAAAGGGGAAAATGGCCAAAAAAAAAAAAAGGAAAATATGGAGAAAAGGAGAAAAGCTAAAGCCTAGGAGACTATGCAAAAGTCTCATTTCCATTTATCATGAATACTCTGAGAAAAGTAGGGAAACTTTGGACATGATGAGTACTTTTTTAAATGAAATATATTATATTTTAATAATAGGAAAATACAGTACAGGGAAAAGTGAGTTTATAGGAAATGTGGTTAGACCCAATTAAGCCAGACCATACTAAGAGAATTTAAAGACAAAAAGTAAGAGAAAAGGAGATCCAAAAAAATGGGTAAGACACGTAATGATTTTTATCACCAACTTTTTCCCTCCATCAATGACAGAAAAGCCTCTACTTTGGGATTTTAATATCACAATTTCCAATGGGTAACATGTAGAAGCAGAAATATCAGAAGGGAAAACAAAATTGGGAATAGAGTTTAGAGATCAAGAAAGACTCTACACAAAAAAAGATATATGCTAGAGTTAACACAAAGATAGAGTAGAGGGATTCTCCAAAATGTCTGAAGAGAAGATGAAAAATCAAGAGCTCCTTCCATGTCACAAATTCCCAAAAGGCAACTGAGAAAGTAGCAACAACTATCCACTCCCCAAACCTATTTTCCCATGTCAACAAAAATTGTATGTAAATAACATGAGCACATATCAGAGATGAGAAATAGCCTGAGCAAAAGTATGAGCATTTTAGAGGGAAGGCAAAGAGTAGTCTAGTTTGAGTGGAGCCAAAAGTGCATAGAAGGGGAGAAGAATATGAGATAAGGTAAGAAAGGTAAGATGGTCCTTGAATACCAAGTAGAAGACTTTGAATTTGACAGAATAGACTGAGGCACTGGAGGTTTTTGATCAGTAAAGTAACGTAGCCAGATATATACATAAGATTATTAGATTAGACTAGACTGGGTTGTATCATAAAAGATAGTATAAGAATGCAATAGATAGATTTTGGTAAATTATTCTACAACTGACCACATCTTTCAATTGGAAAATGCAGACACTACAAAAAAACTGTACTCATTAAAAAAAAAAAAAAAAGAACTATTAATTATTTGATTCAAAAGAGCTATCTGCCCCTTTTGTTTGCTTTTTTCCAGTAAGATCTCTCTTATACATGTTCTAAAACTCACAAAAGCCTTTGAAAGATATAACAACAGGAATGACTTTGTAAGAAAATTTCTAGTTATCAGATCAAATGAAAACAGAGCAATTCATGGTAACCAAAGATCTTTTCTCTTGTCATAAAGGATTCCCAACTCTCAATCCCAATGAAAGATGGATTTACTATAAATAATGCCTCCTTCCAGGTGTTCTTATTTACATATCACATTGTTCTGATAACATAAAGCTCTAGCTCTTCCTCAGTGAGATCCATAGTCATTCAAAAGAGTTCAGACAAATGCAGGAGGAAGAGTGTGATCTAAGTTGAGACGTAGTAATTTAGATCATAAAATCTTATATTTTGGCTAAAAGGGGACCTGAGAGGCTTTCAGGGCTGACCTCATTTCATAGGTAAAGCTACTGAACTCCAGAGAGAACCTAGTTAGGATCACACAGTAGTTACAGGTCTGAAGTAGAATTGGAACCAAAATCTTACTAATTTCATATGCATCTAATGTTTATCTGTGATATGCACATATACACATATTTATCTATATATGTGTATTGCTCTATGTACATCCTAGTACATACATAAAGTTAAGTGGCAGAATGGTTTGAACACTGTTCTTGGAGTCAGGAAGACTTGAATTTAAATTCAGCCTTAGATACTTATTAAATGTATGACCTTGGACAAATCACATAGGTACCTTTGTGTAAATATATGTGTGCACACTGTGCATGTATGTATATTCAATGCATACTCAAATTCAATATATAATAAACAATATATAAACATATGCTATATGTGCATAAATGTGCATGTTAATGCACAATCATTTTGGCATCAATATTCTTCCAGTGATGATATATAGCTCTGAATTATAGAATACTGTGGTCTCCAAAAGAATTAAATTAGAGGGTCAACCAAAGCAATTGAGAGCTACCTGATAATCAGAAGCAAGTTGTATTATACAATATGAAGAATTATGCATAGTGGAGTAGATCATCACCAAAGAGTTATATAATCTAGAAAGTAGATGGCCATAGAAAAAAATGTTAGACAACCAGTGTTCCATTTACATACAATGTAAGAAGAAATAGGGAAAGATTCCTAACAAGTTGGGTAGAGATGAAATCATACAAGTATCAAAATAAGAACAATAAACCACATTTATATAATCTCTGTTGTTTCAAAGCTGTTTACAGGTATTCAGGCAAGCAAGTACTTATTAAGCACCAAATATGTTCTGGCACTGCATTTCTGCTAGAGATACAAAGACAAAAATGAAATAGTATCTTCTCTATGAAAGTTTATATTCCATAGGGGAAAGAGGGTACCACATGTAGATCTATAAGTATACATAAACTAAGTGTAAGGTAATTTGGAAGACTTCACTAGCAGACAAGAAAATCAGAAGATGCCTCATGCGGAAAATGGCTTTTAAGCTGGACTTTGGAGGAAAGAAAAGATTGGGAGGTCAGGAGGAAATATGTTCCTGGTATGGAGGATGGACTTTGCAAAGGCACAAAGATGGTTAATAGAATGGTCGGTGTGATGAAAAAAGCTAAAATAGGTGTTTGACTAGACTGGTTGAATGAGTTAAAAGGAGTAATAAATATTTTCTTGTGAAGTTCAGATGTAATGTTATCATTCCACTTTATAGATGAGGAAACAAGGACTTAACCAAGTGCTATGACTTGGCCAAGAGAATACATCTAATAAGAGGTTAGAACTCAAATACAGTGTACCTGACTCCCAGCAGGCTGCTCTTCCTGCCTGGATCATTTTAATTATCGCATCATTCCATTCACAACTATTATCGAATGAAGGGCACTAGAATATAAATGAATAATCCACAAATAAGTACAAGAAACAAAAAAATAAAACCCATTAGAGGCCCAGAAGAGACATTCACCCTTCGAGAACTAGATTCCAGTGAATTCTCATGGTGACAATGTTAGATTTGTCCACTCTCTCAGAAGTCAGAAGAAAAGATCTTGGTCTTTTGGATGGACACTACTACTATCTCTATTAAGACAGCACCCACTGACTAATTTGCCTAATGAACAGTTTCTACACACGAGCTATCATTTATGTGTTTTAGGACCCATACAGCCTGTTTCCATAATGAAAGGAGTAACAATTGCTCTGTCTGGTCTTAAACCTGTGGAGTCAGATGTACAAGCTTCCCAACTGATCCCTAAGGAGACAACAGGAAAAGGTAAGTAGGAATGCCAGCACTGTCCTTGGATCCAATTAGAGAGAATCCCTCCTGTCCATATAGATATGAGACCTATTAAGTCACTGGAAGGAGGGTTTTGATTCTGAACTCCAAAGTGGTAGTATTGTAATATTGAATCCAAGCTTATTTGTTTTGCTTGACTATATATGTGTGTATATAATACATGGTGTGCATATATACACAACCATTTTATATATATATATGTGTGTGTATATATATATATATATGTATATATGTGTGTGTGTATATATATATATACATATATATATATAATATGAAAGGGAGGGATGTGTAGAGAGACAGAAACGTTTCTTACATTTCAATAATATTCCATCACATTCATATTCCAAAATTTGTTTAAGCATTCCCTAATTGATGAACACCTCCTTATTAAGCAACTTTACCTAAGCAACAAACTTTGTGAAAATTAGAATGGACCAAATAGAATTTAATGATTCCATGAAACAATAAGAAGCATTAAAATAAAGTGCCCCAAAAGTGAGTAGTGAGTGACAGAGCTTCCGTTTAGTAACTGCTCCTAAATCCTGAACAAGGTCTGACCCCTCAGTGCTAGACTCGTCATCTCTTTTTTCCTTAAGATATCCAGCCTCTCTCTTTTCTGAAATAGATTTTGTCCCCATTGTCTGCAGACCTCTCTCTCTTTGATGACCTAAGCTTAAAAAAAAAACAAAAAAAAAAACCTCACTGTGATATTTTTTTTAGATTTTCCCAAACAGAACTTGATATAGTAAGTTTCTAGATCTGTTTTGTTGTTACAGGAGAAAACAGATTTGCATTTCTTCCTTTTATTCTGGATTTGTACATATTACATATATTTAGAAAACAATCAAGCAAGCTATGTGAAGAGATTCGTATTTACACATGTAATTATATTTTTCTGTTCTGCTTTGCAAGTGTAAATTTTTTTAGTGTTTATTAAATTCAGAATTAAAAAAAATAATATTGGACTCAAATCAGGGCTAGGCCATGCAGATGGTTTAAGTAATCAAATCAGCCCTTTTCTAAGCAACTTCCCTCTAAGACAATAATTTGAAGACAGTTGCCAACCTGCTTTGGTAAAGTAAGCTCCCTTAGCCAGGATCTCCTTATATCAATGGAATCATAGGTCTAGGTCCCTAATGGTCATCCCTGCTCCCTATACTTACATTGATATCCCATTTTGGGTTAAAAGTAATCTATCATCCCCATCACCACCTGATTCAATTACCTCTATCTGACAATGAATGTATATAATTTTAGTTTTGTGCCATCTGAATATCTGCCCAATATGCCATTTGTGCTTTTTCTAAGTCACTAATAAAATTTTTTCAAAAGTCAAGCAAAGATCCAAGGGCACCCCATTGGAGATCTTCAAAACTGATACTGAACTGCTCTCTCAGTTAGTCTATTCAATCACTTCTCAATTCATCCAATTGTATTTATTTTCTTGTCAATAAGAATAGTAGGGGAGACCTTACCAAACACTTTGCTTCTCTAGACATTCATAGCCATTCCTTTTATAATACTTTCTTTCCAGGTAGCTAAGTCAAACAAATGATGGCTTATAATTATAATTTTGAAGATAACATATTCTTCTGTAGTCCTTTTATAACATTTCTCCCTCCATGGAATCCCAGAAGTCACTGACAATGTCTTGGAAATTTTCTTTTTTATTTATTTCAGTATTGACAGATACTAAAAGATTCATCTGAGACAGTTGACCTGAGCTCATCAAGGGCTTTTATGTCCTTATTCATCTTGTTTTTGTTTTGTTCTTACTTTTGAAAGAGCATTTGTCTTGGAAAGAGAAGACAGGCAAAGAATAAGCATTGAGTAACTCCGATTTTTCTTTATTATTAATTATCATTATTCCATCCACTCTAATCAGGGATCCTATCTTTTTGTGACTTTCCTCTTTTCTTCAACAAAGCCATAAAATTTTTCTTTTATTATCCTTAGCTTTCCTCACCAGCCTCTGTTCATATTACTTCAGAATTTCTAACATTCCTCTTTAAAATTTCTTTTCTTATTCTTTTGAAAATGTAATGTTATTTTTGAGTCTACATTCTCTCTTTTCCAAACCCATATCCCCAGTGATAAACTAAGAAAAACAAAAGCAACTACTAAAAAGAATTCATCTTCCTGAGTTCAAATCTGGCCTCAGATACTTACCAGCTCTGTGACCTTTGGTAACTTACTTAGCCCTGTTTGTCTCCTCATCTATAAAATGGGCTAGAGAAAGAAATGACAAACTACTCCAATGCTTTGCCAAGAAAACCTCAAATGAGCTCAGGAAGAGTCAGACACAATAAGCAACTAAACAAGTACATATGTGTGCATGTGTATAGATATAAATAGATGCATGTGCACTTATAAACATTTACATACATGTGAGTACACGTGTATGTACTTGTATGTATGACAAGATATGTACACACATTTATATTTCATCATGAATTCTCTGAATTGTTCTTAGTTATTATCTTGACATTCTTCTTACAAAATTTTGCCCTGGTTTTGTATTCTTCCTCTATTACCTGCCTTTGCTTTCATCTTCTGTATATAATCTTTCTTTTTTCAACTCTGTGAGTCGCCAGAGCATCTACCTTGGTATCTTTAAACAAACCCCCCTTTTCTTCTTATTGAAGTTCTTCTTTGGGTCTTGAAAATATCATTCTTGACAGTTTCTCATCCCTCCTGGGCTAACTTCTCCTACAGAGTTCCAGCTTTCATTTGAAGTCTATGAAATTCATTCAACCCAAATCTAGAGTGAATGTCAGATTATTTCTTTCCTTCCTTTCCTCTGTGGTAAGTTCAGTGACTGATTGTTTTCCCTTCAAGGTTTCCATCATTACTACCTCAGGAACTAGTTCCTCCTTAGGGAAGATTTAGATAAATTGATGCATTACATACTTGCTATAAAGGACTAGTAAGGGAGGTTAGATTCCAGGTTAACCTTTGACTGCCTTCTGCTAAAAACAAAACCACAGATTGGGTATGTGAGCAATTTATCCAGTGTGGTGTTGATAGGAAATTTTTGTTTGTTTGTTTGTAAGTTCATTTATTTTTGATACACATTATTTTATGAATCATATTGGGAGAGAAAAATCAGAGCAAAAGGGCAAACCATGGGAGAGATTAAAAAACAGCAAAAAGAAGTGACTATAGCAAGTGTTGATTTACATGCTGATTAGAATTTCAAAGAAGGAAGTAGGCCTAAGGATTGTGTATTCTGACTTACCTTGTTTTATAGATAGGGAAACTGCAGCATGGAGAGGTTAGATGCTGGAAGAATCTGAAAGTCTGATTTCCCTGACTTGCCTATACTATTGAAATGTTAATTCAAATCATTGGATATCTCTATAGTTTCACATAGTGAAAATGTGAAACCTACAATTCCAGGGTTTACTGATATCCCTAGTAAAGCACTAAGCATGTAAGTACACATAGGCCTCCTCTATCTAGCCATCCATTCTTAGACTCTAGTTTTAAAACTATGTGCATTCCATCAGCATAGCAGAGAAAAGTCATCAGCAATGATCTCAGCTGAACACCAAGGCTAAATGTCTCATTTGGATGACTGAAGGTAGTTTTTTTGACCCTTTGAAAGCTAACATAGCTTTACATAACGTAGCTTTGTTTAGGTGATGGAAACAGGTTTCCTTCAAATACTCCTTGCTGAAAGGCTGTTAGCTGGGCTTTCTACCTTCAGCTCTTCCAATTTTTCATGAGAAATTCTCTGGAGAAAAGTTGAACTTGATGTCCAGCATTGCTTACTGGTTCATTGTATACTTGGAGGCTTATCTGTATCTCTCTATGGCAGACTAAATGGTAATATTCCCTGAAGTCTTAAGGAAAAAAATTTTGTGTTGCTAGGAGCCAAATTAGTCATAAGTCCTAAGCTAGTGAAGCCATTCCACACACATGCTTCAGAGACAAAGATATGTCCATGTCCCTCCATACCCCTCACACACACACCGGGTAATGAGGTGTAATGGAAAAAACACCCTATTAAGAGCCAAGAGATTCATATCCCATTTCTGCCATTTTTTGGTTCTGTGCCTTTAGGCAGGTCACTTTACCTAAGATTCCCTTTTCTCATCCACAAAATGGAAAAATACTTCATAGCATTTTTATGGGGATCAAATGAGATATAAAGTGCTTTGTTATTATAGAGTGCTGCTTAAAGATTGTCTAGCCTTAACAGCAGCAATAAAAACAAAAACAACATTGATAAGTCCCCTACAGTTATCAGGAAATCAGAGCTGCTTTGTAGTTTGGGAAATGAGTCTTCAGCTAGATACTGAGGAAGTAGGAGTGAGCTTAAGATACAGGACAAAGCCTCAGCAAATCAGAAATTCAAGAGCAGAAGGCTTTGTCATGCCTTGAAAGGACCCTTCAGATTAGTAGTCACAAGCAGAAACAGAATTGAAGAAGTGATTCATAAGTTCTTAGGCATTTACAATTAGAACTTTAGATGTTATCTTGTGCAAACACCTCATTTTTTACAGAGGAATAAGATGAAACTCAGAGTTGAATCAAAAGGTCTTTGTTATGTTCTTTTAAAGGAAAGTACCACAAAATATTGGGACCATATATGAGGGGAAAATAAAATAGAATGAGAAGATAAAAGTCATCTTGAACCTTGTGATTCTCAATGTCTATTATCAAGAGAGCCATTGTTGTCAGTCCATGGTTAGGAAATATATAAAGTCTAAAAAAGATGAAATTTGTGGAATTCTAAAAATATCTGGTCTTCCTTTATTACCTTTGGCCAAAAGGCATTCAGCCTGTAAATATTGCCTATTAGGCCCAATCGTGTTCTGCAAGGGCCTTTTCTTTCTAGGCAGAGGTTGGTGCTCCAGAATTTACCATCTTCCTTTTCCTGTGCCTCTTTCCTTAGTTCTCTGGTAGCTAATGGAATAAAGTTATCACCACTAAGGTGTTAATGACTCATAATGGTGTAACATGTAACCTATGTGACATTAGCCTTTAAGTGGCCACCTTCAGTTCCTTGCCCTTAATATTAGGGTTAGGGTTAGTTATGGATAATTTCAAACATCCTAGATCCACGTGAAAGATATTTTTGTAGAGACAAGGCTTATCTAGTACCATTCAAAGCAGTCACCCATTGTGCCCACATGTAGGGCTATCCCTGTATGAGAGATCATCATCCTATTCAGACTGTGTGAAGAAAACCTTCCAATCTTGGTCTGTAGATTCCCATTCTTACCCCCAAACCTGTACTTCATTATGTCAGAACTCTCCATCTCTGAATTAGAATTGTATTTTCAAGGTTTGTCCTTTTGAGATGAATAAATTCCTCTATTTTTGCATCTGAGAGAATGATCATTTTATCAGTTCTCTGGAGTCATGGTTGGTCATTGCATTGATCAGAATTCTTTAGTATTTCAATTATTTTTTCATTTGCAATGTTGTTGCTATGGTATAAATTGTTCTCCATTTTACTTTAAATTAATTTCTAGAAGTCTTGTCAAATTTCTCTGAAAACCTCCTTTTTGTCATTTTTAGACAGTGCAGTAATATTCCATTACATTCATACACCATAATTTATTCAACCATTCCCCATTTAATGAAGACCCTCTTTGTTGCTATTTTTTTTTCTTTTGCTTTAGTGAAAAGAGCTGCTATAAATATTTTGTATATGGGGTCCTTTTCCTTTTTCCTTGATCTCTTTTGGAGTATGTACCTAGGAACAGCATTGTTAAGTGTATATATGCTTCAGTGATCTACAGCATTTTAAAAGTCCAATTAGACTAATTAGACCTTTTGCCTTTCCATTTATTTTTGAAATAGTTTTTAATTTATACATTTGGTGAGCCTATGAGCTCTTTGATAGCAGGGATAGAGTTTTTGTCTTTCTTTTTGTACATAGTACATTTATACAATATACTTATTGATAGGATTGATTTTTTTATATTAGATTTTTCCTAAATCCCCTTTCCTTCCCTAGGCCATAACCTTGTGAGGAAAGAGAGCTAAATGAAAAATAGCTATTTTTCATTTTCCCTAAGACTGGAAACCCTTTCCCAAAAAGTAAAGTAAGGTGATCTGACCTTGGAATGATGATGAATGGAGGTGGGGGGAGGGAAAGGTATGGTAGTGGTAACTGATTTGGAAACCTTCTCTGATCCTTGTCAGTAATAATGTTTAGACAAGACATTATCCCTGGTCTCATGGTAGATGAAAGGAAGATTTATAACTACTAAGCATATAATCAGTATTTCTATACAACTATTTCCTGAAAAATATTAATTAATGTCATATGGCTTTTTTTCCAGGCTGTTCTTCAAAAAACTCAATTTTAACTCAATTTGACAGATAAAAATGTTGGTGGGAAAAGACACAAAGACATAGTGTGATTTAGTACTCGTTTAAATTCATCGATAATCTTAGATGTCAAAATTGCCATCCCTACAATCCTTATCAAACAATTTAATATGTGGAGGAGAGAAGATGGTTAGGTAACAAGTTCAGATCATGAGATTTTAAAAGAGAGATAAAGGTACAAACACCAGATATTGGTGATATTCTATCCACACTGATGGTAGATGCATTAAATAAACAATCAGTAAACAATATTAGTGAAACGATGGTCATGCAAAGATGAAAAAAATACCTAATTGTTGATCACAAAGAGCTTCTCAATTGAGTAGTGGAATGAAACATGTTCATAAGTAATCATAGTACAAGCTAGGATGTGGCAAGTGAATTGGAGAAATCTGAGATATTCATAAATAATGATTTATCATCCCCAGAAATTCTGATGGGCAGTAAAGAATGCTAATGATAGTATCTTTTATTTATTAGAGATTTTGCATGTCTCTTCAAAGTACTTTCACATGAATTATTTAATTTGATCCCTACAAGAGTCTTGAAATAGATAAGGTGGATGTTATGTATGTTAGAATGTTAAATTCCTCAAACACTACACACAGTAATAGCAATATGATCAACTGTGAAAGATTTAGCTATTCTGTGATCAATACAATAATCCAAGCAAATTCCAAGGAACTTATGATAAAAGTGCTATTTATCCACAGAGATTTGATGAAGTCTTGACTGCAGATTGAAGCAAATTTGTTCACTTTTACATTTCCTTCTTTTTTTATTTTTGGAAACATAGCTAATATGTAAATATGTTTTATATGATTTTTACATATATAACTGATATCATATTACTTGTCTTTTCACTGGGTGGGGGACAGAAAGGAAGAAGAGACTGTGGAATTCAAACTTTTTTTTGGAAGACCATCAAAATTACTTATCCAAGGTTACACAGCTAATGTGTCAAATGTTTGAGGCTGAATTTGAACTCAGGTCCTCCTGACTCTAGGGCCAATATTCTATCCACCACGCAATTTAGCTGCCCCTTACATTTTTTAATGAATGCTAAAAATAAAGTTTTTAAATAAAAAAAATCATAATCTAATTGATTAGATTTAGATAGGCTGTCTTTCTGCCTCTCTTCATATCTTTAGCACTTAGCAGTGCTAAGCACTTTGCCTGCTTAATAAATGTTTGTTGATTGATCATTGCTATATAGGAGAGAGCAGAATAGTGTAATGGATAAAACACTGAACTTGGAATTAAGAAGACCAGAGTTTAAATCCTAGCAGAGACATTTATTAGCAATGTTGAACTTGAGTAATTTATTTAACCTCTCTGGGCCCCAGTTTTCTCATATGTAAAATGAGAGCATTAGATTAGATGACTTCTAAGATAACATCCACCTCTAAAACTTGTTTTTCATCTACAGATAGGACAAAGAAGCAATTCTATTTTCCATGGGTCTCACAGGTTTTTGGACTCCCAAATTTTATGGTCTTTCAAAGTCCCTCCCTCCTAAAAGGCTTATAAACTGCCAAGGATTTCACTGTCTTTAAGCTCAGTTTCCTCGATGGCCTGAATAGCTGAATATTTGATTTTCTTTTTCTTTTTTAAATTAGATTGTGACAGATTCACCTTGGTGCAACTGGGAGAAAGTGGAGAAGTCAAGCACGAGATGCCCCAGATTGGAGAAATGCTCTATTGTCTGACAGCTCGGTGCCCAGAGGACTTTGAATCTTATGGTTGTTATTGTGGTCAAGAAGGAAGGGGAGACCCTGTTGATCCCTTAGATAGGTATGGGGGATTGATTATTGCTCTGTGATATAGATGCAGGGCCCACTGTCAGGACACAGTCCAGATACAAGGTCAGCTGTCATTGGTTCATTACAACTGAACTTCGACTCATTAAGACATGAAGGAACAGGAATACTCTTAGATCAGAGCTCTATAATTTGTGTGTGTGTGTGTGTGTGTGTGTGAGAGAGAGAGAGAGAGAGAGAGAGAGAGAGAGAGAGAGGCAGAGACAGAGAGAGAGAAAGAGAGAAAGAAGGAGAAGGAGAGGGAGAGGGAGAAGGAGAGGGAGAGGAAGAGAGAAAAGGGGAGAATGAGAGGGAGAGGGGGAGGAGAGAGATAGAGAGACAGAGAGAGACAGAGATAGAAACAGAGACAGAAAGGAGAAAGAGAGAGAGAGAGAAAGAGAGAGAGAGAGAGAGAGAGAGAGAGAGAGAGAGAGAGAGAGAGAGAGAGAGAGATGGTCTCTGTGGCAGTCTGGTGAAGCCTATGAACCCATTCTTAGAAAAATATTTAGAATGCCTAAAGCAAAATACAAAGCATTACAAAAGATATTATTTATATTGAAGTAATGATGTGATTTTTTCCCCATCAAGTTCACAGTTTCCTGAAATGTATCCAAGAATCTCTTAGGGATCTATAGATTTCATGTTGAGATTCTTTGTTATGAATTATCCTAAACTAGTTTTATCAGCAAAGACCATCGGGAAGGGCAAGGATATCTGTCAGACTTATTTCCAAATGGAGGAGGGGAAAGGAATGCTAATGTGCTGAACAACCTACATATATAGAGAACTATAAAGTTGTAAAGTATGTGAAGTAGATAATATAAGGAGTGATCAAATTCAAGAGGCCTAGGCCCCTCCCCATGGTTCTTTGTTTTTAAGTTTATCTTCCATCTATACTGTGTGACACTTTGGTATATACTTATTTACTGGTTCTTTTCCCCATTAGAATGTGAGCACCTAGAAGACAATTGTGTTTTTGCCTTTCTTTTTATCCCAAGTTCTTGATGTTTTTATATTGCTTGGGTGTCAGATTTTTGGTCTCTTCTAGAGAAAAAAAAAGGCTAAACAAAACAGCAAAAAAATTTATTGAGTAGACAAGGTTGTTCATTTTTAGTCATATCTGATCTCAAGTTTATTTTGAGTTTTCTTTGAAACACTTTGTCATTTTCCTCTCTAGCTCATTTTACAGATGAAGAAATTGTGGTAAAAAGGTTTAAATGATTTCATGGGTAACTGAACAAATCAGTTCAGGGTCACACAGCTAGTAAAATCTGAGGTCATATTTGAATTCAGGTCCTTGTGACTCCAGGGTTGGTACTCTATCTACAGAAGTATAAACTCTTAGAGCTGGGAGAATCTTCATTTGAATGGAGTTCATTTCACATTTATTGTCTATAAGTACCAGGCCCTGGACTAGGTGAGTATTAAAACTAATATGGGCCTTAGAGGTGATCTAGTCCAAAGACTGTCCATTCCAACCTCTACATTTTATTGATGAAGAAACTAAGATTCAAAAACACAAAGGTGATTGCATCTATAGTGAGATTTCAAGAATGTAGCAGGGTCACTAACTCCCCCTACGATTTCAGTTTCACATATGATTCATGAATTAGGTGCATGAATTGCCTGCTGCAGCATCAGAACTGGGGTTATTGATGCTTTTGCTTTTTAAAAAAAAAATCTTTTATCATGTTCATTTTGTTTAATTGTAATGATTATTAGCTTAATATCATTCATAAATGTAATGTCTTTATGGCTGGCATAGCTCAGTGTTTTCTTCCCTTTTTAATCTACTTATTCTGGTGATTCATCAGTTCCATGAGTTTAACCATCATCTCTGTTTAGAAATCTCTCTTGATTTCAGCTGCCCATCAACCGCTGTCTACTGGAGATTTTAAATGTGGTGCTTCATGAGCATCTCAAACTGAAACCTCTTTGCAACCTGGTCCCAACCTACCTTCCCAACCTTTTTACATTATACTTCCTTCTACATACTCTATAACCCAGACACACAGATCTACTTACTGCTTCTCTCACATAGCATTCCATCTACCTTTGCCCTTAATACCCTCCAGCTTTTAACTTCCATGGCTTCTTTCAGGTCTCATATTTATTAATCCCTTCTGTAAGAGTCCTTTCTTTAGTATTCTTGAGGGTAATGCTTTTTCCATTAAGGTTATCTTCTATTTGTTCTATGCATAATTTGTACACACCTGTGTTTTGACATTGCTCCCTTTGGAAAGCAAGTTTCTTGATTGCAGAGATGTTGGTCTTTTGTTTGTTTCTTTGGTTGGCTTGTCTGTTTTTATCTTACTTTGCATCCCCAGCACTTAGCATAATGCTTGACAATACTCAGCTTCAGAAATGTTGAATCAATAACAAAAATCCTTTGAGTATAAATGAACACTGATTTTTCTATTTGAATACTACTGAGACAAACCAATAATCAGTTTGCTGTTTGAATCATATTCTGATTGATGGATTCAACAATTCATTTCTTAGTGGATAGTCCAATAATTTTTCAATCAATATCTGCATTAGCTTATTACATATATTTTGTACTTGCAGAGAAGAGAATATATGAACATGATAAGTAAGATCACATTCGCCACCATTACAACTTTGTTTCCTCAAAGAATCCCTTGGCTAGTTTCACCTAACCCCAGAGATTCATAGAATACAGTTTTAGGAATGTTGATGTGATGTTCCTAGTTTACAAGAGAGCATTGTTAATATATTGCTTTCTTTTTTCTTAAAGGAAAGGGCATAGGTTCTTGTTTTTAAAGAGAAAAACAAAATTGTTCTTGGACTGTTGGTGGACTATACATGTTTTGTTTTGTTGTAGATGTTGCTTTTCACATCATTGTTGCTTAGAACAAGTGAAGAAATTTGGCTGTGATTTAGACAGAAGTTCAGGATCCAAAGTGACATGTGAGGATCGCAAAGCAAAATGTAAGTGACTGAATGGAGAATTGGTGGTCAAATCAAACCAGAAGGAAATCACTGAGTGTCTACTAAATATACACATAGCCCTTCACTCCAAATAGTTTAATAATTATAGAGGAAATGGATACAATTTATCTATTTTTGATATTATGTGTATGTATATTTATATATATAAAAGCAGCAGTATAAATTTTAAAGTATTTTTATAAAAGTAATTTTACAACAAGAAAAAGTCACAAAAATTATGAAGATTAAAAAATATAAGAACCATAACAAAACTATAAATAATTCAAATTTATCTATATTGAATTTCTAAAAGTATTAGTAGTGTCTTTGGTTTTTACACCATTGTTATTACCCACTTACCTCAGCAATTTTCTATATAAAAAGTTAATATTTATCGATAAAACAATTGTCTAATATATGTATATTCTGCTCCTATAAGTCACTTACCTTTGTATCAGATATATTTCATTATGTAATCTCCAAAGATTGATTACTGTGAATAATGGGAGTCTGCTTTATTTATGTTGTAATCATTGTACATATTGTTCTCCTCTTTCTCCTTATTTTACCTTCAATTTTGGTCTTCAAGTGTATGCTGGATGGTCAGCATCATCTTGTGGTGATGGGATTTATGTTTCACTTTGGAACTAAACTAGATGAACTCTGAAGTTCCCTAATTCCATGAAATTGTTATTTTAAATTTAAAATTGTTATATTTAAATTTTAGTTCCAACTAAAACATTATTTCTCAATGCTTTAAGCAAGAATGTTAGACATTGTGAGGCCTATGAAGAAGTATACAAAGAAAGGGTTAGGATACCCAGAAACCAGATTAGATGAAGACAGTTGAAGGAAGTGGGACTGTTTAACCAGAAGCAGAGGAATCTTACTTAGGTAGATTATGAGAGCTGTTATTAAATATATGAAAAAGTATAATGTGGAAGGGTTATACTTGTTTACTTAGGCTAAGAAAGAAATTGAAAACAGGCAGATTTAGGCTAAATATGAGGAAAATTTTGCTAAAAATATAAGCTGCCTAAAGGTAGAATGTATGGGTTTTGTAACTTTTTAAAGAGAGGATAGACAGACAGACATTAGAGACAGCATTTAATAAGCACTTAATATTTGAACGTCTCTGTGCTAAATGCTACAGATAGAGATAAAATTGACGACATAGGAAAGAGTGATAGGTACTAGAGGGGGAGAGTACTTGGATGGGTGGAAGGAGACTTTATAAGACCAAATTAGAAGAAGGTGTATGTATCTTCAAATTTGTAAAATGCTGTCACATTCAAGAGATCAAATGTTTGTTTTACTCAACCCTAAAAGGCAAGACTAGAACTAATAGGTAGAATTTAATTAAAGGAAAAACAATTGGATAAACATAAAGAAAATATTTCCTAAATATAAGAGTCTTGCAGAAATGGACTGGGCTGCTTTGAAAGTTTGCACAAAGTCTTTTAGCACTGGAACAATCCAAGCAGAGATTGTGCTGTCACCTATTAAGGTTGCTATAGGTGATAGCCAAACTTTATATGGGGGTAAATACAGTATCTCCAAAGTCCCTTCCAACTCCTCAAGGAATTTACTATCCAGCAAGGGATTTCATTCCCATAGCGTACAATAAAACAAAATTGTGCTTGATAGGAGCATTATAGCTAACACATTTCTATGTAAGAAGTGATAAAGGAGAAAGAGAGCTCAACTTAAAATTTAAGATCTGAGTTTGTATCCAGATACTTCCATATATTTTGTAATAATGGGCAAATCATGTAATCCTCTGAGTCTTTAAAGGGATGATAATATCACACTATCTGTGTCACATGACTATTGTAAGGAAAGTCTTGGCAAAATATAAAGTTTTACTAGATATGCATGAATAATTATTGATGACAAGGATGGAACCTTCTCATTTGTCCACTGTTTTTACCTCTGCTTCTTTAGGTAAAGGGCAGAGTCTGTGTGAGAAGCTTCTGTGCTCCTGTGATCAGACGGCTGCGGAGTGTATGGCTGCTGCTGCATTCAATGAAAGTCTCAGATTCTGGAGCAGATCCAAATGCCAGGACAATGGAACACTATGTGAAAACAGTAACCATGAATGGCCTTTGGCTCCTACTGGTTTAGGGACGAGGAGCTCAAGCTCTGATGAGAACAGCAGTGAAGAGTCTATTGCCTCCCATGTGAGGGGTTTCAGAAGAAAGGAAAGATTTTTGGGAAAGCTATTTGGCAATGCTGATTCCAGAGCAGCCCAAGGACAATAATGTCAGATGCCTTTTTAGTGAGAGATACCAAAAGCAGGAGTTCTAGATCTATATTGTTCCAAATTTTAGCTTTCTGAAGCCTTGGGTGCTTCATCATCCTAATCATCATAATGATGATCTTCTACCTTTCTCTCCACAGGTGTGATGGGAAGATTGAATAAATAAAGAAGGCACTTTGCAAGTTAGGAGTCTTACACACAGAAAAGGCATTATTATTGTCATACTTGTTAGAATGCAAAATCAGAGGGGTCTGGATACAGTTTTCTGATTTGTACTGCATGCATTGTATTATGGAAATTAAATAAACATTCAAATTAACTGTGTTTTTAGAACTCTACCATTTTAGATGGCAATGCACAAATACTACCAGTGGAATATATAGGAGAAGAGATGAGAGGATTGTCACCTGGACATTTAAGTCTTTAAATGCCATTTCTAGCAAAATTGACCTAATGGTAAAAATCAAAATTAGCACTTTAGGTAAAGGATATTTTAATCAAGTAATGCGCCACTTAACTAGCAGGCAACCAAGTGGACAGAGGACTGGCTCTGAAGTCAGGTAGATCCATCTTCTTAAATTCAAATCTAGCCTCAGGCACTTAATTATGTGACCCTGGGAAAATCAGCTAACCCTGCTTGCTTCAGTTTCATCATCTGTAAAACTAGTTGGAGAAGGAAATGGCAAACTACTCCAGTATCTTTGTCAATAAAATCCTAAATGTGGTCATGAAGAGTCAGACACAACTGAAAAAGAACTGAACAACAAAAAACACTTATTTATATAGCAGTATGCATGTGACTATAATTAGTTGTTTTTCAATCCCAGAGATAAAAATGTAGTTTGTTATCTATGAGTCTTCAAGTACACCTGAGATTACAATTCTGCTCAATTCACTTTAGATTTACCACCTGCTTCAAGAGACTCCTATCATGGAGTTGTATACAAGGAGTACAATTTAGTCAGTGCAACAAAAAAAGATATTTCTTAAACAATAAAGTACATTCCGAATGACACTTTGAAAAGATAAGCAATCTGACACTACATATGATCAAGATTTTTTATATGAGAGGGTGTAGGCTTTGTATAATTGTAAACTGTATGCTTTCATTCCACAATGTAAAACCTACAAACTTTCATCTCTGTAGCAAGGGGGAAAAAATTGACTTCTTGTATTTTTTACTTAGATATTTTGGAATGGCAAAAAATATGGAATCAAAAAATACAACAATTAGCCTTAAAAGGAATTTCAATAATCATGTAATCTCACTATTCTATTCAGGAATCCTTATGTCTTTGATTGGTGGTCATCCAACTTCTGCTCCAATATTCATGATGGAGACCTTGTTGCCTCTTAAGACAACCTTATTGAACCACCTTGTTGAACCACCTTGTTGGACTTTCTATTAGGAAAGTCAAATATCTTGAGTAAAACTTTTCCCCCTTCGTTGATGCCATTGATTCTGTGTTCTCTGCTTAGGCATGCCATCAAATGTATCTTTAAGTAACTTCCAGGACAGAGAAGAGAGACTGCTCTGAGCTTGGCTTTCCTAGCAAATACCTGACCTTCAGCATATAAGATATAAAAGTGATTAATATAGAAAAGGCGTTCCAAGGCAACCAACTTTTTTTCCATTCTAAATATTATCATTTCACTCTGCTGTCATTTGAAGGTAGTGAAATATCTCCCCCACATCAGCAAGTACAGGACTCAGATTCTACCCAGAATTCTGTTATTTTTGGCTAAAAGATTTTAAAGTGTATTAAACTGGAAAAAAAACTCTCATTCCCTTTCTCTCCTAAAAGAGGAAGTTTTTTAATGAAAGATATTTAATGGAAACATTCTTTCTTGAGATCAGGTTTTGAAAGATGTGAAGTTAGAGAGGGACGAATGCTGGGAAGAATGGGGGAAGCTTGAAGTGCTGAATATCCATGAACTGATAATTTATGAAATAATGAAACAGCAGACATGCCCAGTTTTATTAGGTACTTGAGGAAAGATCATATTTGGCAGTGGGAAAAGGGGTGGCAGTCACACTTTAATTAAACAGGAGGTTTGGAGGCAAAAAAGAAAGCCTGTAAAGACCAAAAAGTCTAGAGACAGATCTCATGGGAATAGGATGGGGTAATGAAGGGAGGTAGGAAGGGTACGAAAAAGGGTGGAGAAGGAGAGAGGCAAGAATCTCACCCATGTAACTGTAGATTAAAGTCTGGCAGCATGGACCTTATGGAGAGGTGAGAAAAGCACTGGGGGGAAGGAGAGAAAAGAGTTTGAGGAATCATTTTATTGTTTTGTTTTTTGGTGGAAATAGGCCAAGATCCTATCTATGATACTTTGGGGTTAGTTCATTGACATATCCAAATTATCACAAAATCATGAGCATTCTTTTGATATTCTGATCTAGAGCTTTGGAAGTCCTGATTTCATAAGGAATTCAAATTTCTTTCTTTTTTTTTAAATTTAATAGCCTTTTATTTACAGGATATATGCATAGGTAACTTTACAGCATTAGCAATTGCCAAACCTCTTGTTCCAATTTTTCACCTCTTACCCTCCACCCCCTCCCCCAGATGGCAGGATGACCAGTAGATGTTAAATATATTAAAATATAAATTAGATATACAATAAGTATACATGACCAAAACGTTATTTTGCTGTACAAAAAGAATCAGACTCTGAAATATTGTACAATTAGCTTGTGAAGGAAATAAAAAATGCAGGTGGGCATAAATATAGGGATTGGGCATTCAATGTAATGGTTTTTAGTCATCATCCAGAGTTCTTCTCATGGGCGTAGCTGGTTCAGTTCATTACTGCTCCATTTGGAAATGATTTGGTTGATCTCGTTGCTGAGGATGGCCAGGTCCATCAGAACTGGTCATCATATAGTATTGTTGTTGAAGTATATAATGATCTCCTGGTCCTGCTCATTTCACTCAGCATCAGTTCGTGTAAGTCTCTCCAGGCCTTTCTGAAATCATCCTGTTGGTCATTTCTTACAGAACAGTAATATTCCATAATATTCATATACCACAATTTATTCAGCCATTCTCCAACTGATGGACATCCATTCAGTTGGAATTCAAATTTCAAAGGATCAGAACCTTAATACCTTCATAGATTGTTCATTCCTGATCTACCACTATATTACCAGCATATGAATTTTAATTAATATATGAAACAACTTATAAATCATGCTCCTTTGATCTTTGAGACAATTGATATATATATTGTGATTTAGGAATTGTATAATATGTTAATCATCCTGAATGGGTCAGGCTGGTGGATCAGCAACTAGCTGTGACTCCTCCAACACAACCACAGATGCTAAATTATGAGCTCCCAAACTCCAGCATAATAGGTAGGACTTGGTCAGGCTCACCCAGCTCAGTGGGAAACTCTGCAGCATCACTGGCCCAGTGAGAGAGAGAAGAAGAAGAAGAAGAAAGAAGAAGGAGGAGGAGGAAGAAGAGGAGGAGGAGGAGGAGGAGGAGGAGGAGGAGGAGGAAGAAGAAGAAGAAGAAGAAGAAGAAGAAGAAGAAGAAGAAGAAGAAGAAGAAGAAGAAGAAGAAGAAGAAGAAGAAGAAGGAAGAAGGAAGAAGAAGAAAGAAGAAGAAAGAAGAGGAAATAATAAGACCTATGCAGGAGAAATATGAAAATTTGGGGGAAAATATCAGCAGCTTTGAAAAGGAAGCACAGAAATTGACTTGAGAAAACTCCTTAAAAATAAATTTGGTGAAATAGAAAAAAAGCTTTATTTTATATATGTGTGTATGTGTGTGTGTGTGTATGTGTGTGTACTGAAAAAAAAACAATATCTTTAAAAATAAATTTGTCAAAATAGAAAAAGAAAAAACCCTTAAAAATAGAATTGGTGAAACAGAAAAAGAAAACATCTTGGTGGAAAAATCTATTGAACAAAATAAGTCCTTTAAAAGTAAAATTGATCAAATGTAAAAGGAGGTTTAAAAAAAAAGCTAAGTGAAGAAAATAATTCATTAAAAATTAGAATTGGACAAATAGAAGTGGATGACTTAATGAGATATCGGGAATCAGTCAAACAACCCCACCCCTTCCTCCCAAAAAGAAAGAGAAAAAGATAGAAGAAAATGTAAAATATCTCACTGGAAAAATAACTGACCTGGAAAATAGATCTAGGAAAGACAATCTAAGAATTATTGAATTACTGAAAACTATGATGAAAAAAAAATCTGAATAACATCTTTCTAGAAATCATCAAGAAAAATTGTCCTGATATTTTGGAATCAAAGAGTAAAATAACCATGGAAAGAATCCATTGATTACCTCCAGATAGAAACTCCAAATGAAAACTCCTAGAACTATTGTGGCTAAATTCCTGAATTATCAAATCAAGGAGAAAATACTGCAAGCAACCAGAAAGAAATAAATCAAATTTTGAGCAGTCACAATTAGGATTACCCAGGACCTAGCAGCTTTCACATTAGAGGATCAGAAGACCTGGAATATGATATTCTGGAACTACAACTAAGAATGAACCACCCAGCAAAATTAAGCATAATCTTTCAGGGGAAAAAATGGATATTCAATGAAAGTAGAGTATTTCAATAATTTCTTATGAAAAGAACAGAACTGACTAGAAAATTTGACCTCCAAAAAGTTTCAAAAAATATAAAAAACTAAACATGGAAGGAAAACCCCCAACTATTTTTAAAGGTTAAAATGTTTACATCCTACATGGGAAGATGCTACTTATAATTCTTGAGATGTGTATATTTGTCAGGGCAGTTAAAAGGGGTGTACTTAGAGAGTCACATAAGCTTACTTTAATGCAATGATATTAAAAAGAAATTAGGGTGAGAAAGGAATTGTACTGTGAGAAAAGGAAAAGTTACATGACATGAATAGGTACAAAAGACATTACAATTGAGGGAAAAAAGGGAGGAGAATGAGCATTGTTTGAACTTTAATCTCAATGGACATGGCTCAAAGAGGGAATATCATACCTAGTTAGTTTGATTTAGAAATTTTTCTCACCATATAGGGAAATTGGAGGAAAGGGGAGAAAAGAAGGGGAGACACTAATAGAAGGGAATGGAAAAGTAGAAGGGGAAAGAGATAAAAAGAAGGGGCTGAAAAAAGAGAGAGCAGATTGAGGGAGGTGGTCAGAAGCAAAACAATTGTGAGGAGGGAAAGGAGAGAGAAAAGTATAACTTGGGAAAAATAGCATGACAGGACATACAGAGTTAGTAATCTTAATTCTGTATATGTATGTGAATGTATGAACTTTCCCATAAAATGAAAGTGGATAGTAGAGTGGATTAAAAGCCAGAATCCTAAAATATGTTGTTTATAAGAAACACATTTGAAACAGATAGATACATACAGAGATAAAGGTTAAATGCAGGAACAGAATATTTTTTGCTTCAGCTGAAGTAAAAAAACAAATAAACAAACAAACAAAAACAGGAGTAACAATCCTGATCCCAAACCAAGGAAAAGCAAAAATAGATCTAATTAAAAGAAATAAGGAAGTAAACTACATCTTGCTAAATGATATCATAGATAATGAAGTAATATCAATACTAAACACATATGTACTAAGTAGTAGCTCACCCAAATTCTTAGAGGAGAAATTAATTGAATTACAAGAGGAAATTGACAGTGAAAATATGCTAGTGGGGGATCTTAACCTCCTTTTATCATAATTAGATAAATCTAACCAAAAGATAAACTAGAAAGAAGTTAAAGAGGTTATTGAAATTTTTGAAAAGGAAGGTATAATATAGAAAATGTAGAAAATTGAAGTGAAAATAGAAAGGAATATATCTTTTTCTCAGTGGTACATGGAACCTACACAAAAATTGACCATGTGTTAGAACATAAGAAACATCACAATCAAAGGAAGAAAGTCAGAAATAGTAAGTACATCCTTTTCAGATCATGATGCCACAAAAATTACATGTAATAGAGGCCCATAGAAAAATAGACTAAAAGTTAATTGGAAATTAAATAATTTAATCCTAAAGAATGAATGAGTCAAACAATAAATCATAGAGACAATAGATAATGAGATAGCATACCACATTTATGGGATATAGTCAAAACAGTTCTTTAGAAAAGTTATATTTCTATATGTTTACATGAATAAAATAGAAATAGAGATCAATGAATTGCATATGCAATTAAAAAAGCTATAAAAAGAACAAATTTTTAAAATCCAATTAAGTACCAAATTAAAAATTCTGAAAATCAAAGGAAAGATTAATAAAATTGAAAATAAAACTATTGAACTGATAATAAAATTAAGAGTAGGTTTTATTTTAAAAAACAACAAAATAAATAAACCTTTGATTAATTTGATAATAATTTGATAAGAAAAAGGAAAGAAGTTTTCAATTCAAGAAATTACCAATATCAAAATGAAACACCATTAATGAAGAGGATATTAAAGCAACAATTAAGAACTATTTTGCCCAATTACATGCCAATAAATTTTACAATTTAAGTGAAATGGATGAATACTTTAAAAACCATCAATTGGCCCCATTAACAGATTAGAAAATAAAATATTCAAATAGCCCCATTTTAGAAAAAGAAATTAAACTAGACATTAATGAACTCTCTAAGAAAAAAATCCCAATCATTTCAAATAAAAAGACCATAGCTGAACAGAAAATTTGATCAAAAAAAGCCTAAAAAGATAAACATAGAAGAAAAAAAGCTATGTTTTTTATGGATTAAAGAAAGGATCTAAAAAAATAATCTCTAGGGCCAGATAGATCTACAAGTGAATTCTACCAAACATTTAAAGAACAATTAATTCAAATACTATATAAACTATTTGGGGAAATAGTGGAAAAAGGAGTCCTTCCAAATTCCTTTCATGACTCAGATATGGGGCTGATACCTAAACTAGGCAAGTCCAAAACAGAAAAAGAAAATTATAGACCAATTTCCCAAACGAATATTGATGCAAAAATCTTAAATAAAATATTAGGAAAAAGATTACAGCAACTTATAACCAAGATAATACACTATTGACCAAGTGGTATTTATCCCAGGAATGCAGGGCTGATTCAATATCAGGAAAACTACCATAATAATCAAGTTAACAGAACTCCTATGATTATTTCAATAGATGCAGTAAAAAGCATTTGACAAAATACAATGTCCATTCCTATTAAAAACACTAGAGAGCATAGGAATAAATGAAGTTTTCCTTAAAATGATAAGTAGCATCGATCTAAAACCATCAGCAAGCTCGACCTATCCATAACCACTTGATATTCTTTTAATTGTTTATATCTTATTTTATTTGTGTGAAAAGTGTTTTATAATTGTATAGTTCCTGGCTTTGTTGTGACAGGTAGACTCCCAAATATTTTATAGCATCTATAAGGAGAAATTTATAGGCATGAAGGACAGTCAGTGAAAATGACAGGAATCAAAAATGCACTAATATGTGCAAAGAACAGCAAGGAAAGTAGTGTCATATTGTTTTTAAAACTACCATCACTGGTAGTTTTCATTCCATGCCTATTGCTTTACTTAATCATAAATTTGGACATTACAGAAAAAATGAAAAAGCCTAAAAACAGTTTTGGCTGTAGAATTTTAATCACAGAATGTAGAGTTGAAAAGGAATACGGTTACAATCTAGTCAAATTCATTTCTGAAAGAATTACCACTACAATACAGTTTATAGGAATTCTTGTGGCCTCTAGAAAAACCAGTATTTTATAGAAGGAAGATCACTTCACTTTTGAAGAGTTTTAATTATTAGGTCAGTTGGGTTTTTCTCTGACTTTAAGTCCAAATTTACCTCTGAATCAACTACCCACTTCTTTTAAATGTGCCATCTGGAGTTGAATAGAACAAATTTTTGAAAAAAAAATATCATGTTTCAGGAGTTTTCTCTTTTACAATTTAAACATCTCCAGTTCAAATGGCATTCATTAGATGGAATTAGTATCATTTACTTACAATCTTGCCTTTCTTCAAGTGTTGCCTAGGTTATTACTTTCAAAAAAGTAGAACTCAGAATGGAACCCAATACTCCAGATGTCATCTGACTAGTGCAGAGTACATTGAGATTACTTTATCTCCTTATAACTAAAAACTGTGCTTCCCTTAATGCAGCAAAAGCACATTAGCTTTTTGGATTTCCATATTACAGTGTTGACTCTGTTTGGCCTTAAACACTGTTTAAAAACCCTTATTTTTTTCTAAATAACTACTACCCATAGCTACTCAACTTGTACTTGTAAAACTGATTTTTTGAAGCAAAGTGTAAATTGTTAAATTAAATTATTTTAAATGTAAATTAAATTTTCATCAAATTTCATTTTTTAAAGAAAATTTAATCCTCATTTTATTCTATTCTATTAAGATCTGTTTTGGATGAAGGTTTTGTCATACAGTATGTTAATTAAACTTCACAATTTGGAAAATGAAAAATGAACTGTGTGTTATCTATATCTATCTTTATTTAAGTCATTGATAAAAAATATTAAACCGATCAAGCAGAGATCCATGGGGTGCACTAACAAAAACTTCTTTTAAAGTTCACATCGGCTCATTAATTTTTTGAGCATTACTCAAAAAATGCTATTTAGCCAATTTCAAATTCATCTAATGTCAGTTCTAAATTGATCTATGTCATCTAATTATATTATGACTCTTAAACATCTCCATAAGAGTGGCATGAGGTTGTTTAACAAACTCCACCAAAATCTAGAATAAGAGACTATGGGTTCTTTTTTGTTGGCTCATGTAGGTTATGAATGCCTACATGCATTTGTCTAGCTGTGGCTTTTAAGAAGGCAAAACTAGATTTTTTTTCTCCCTCATTTCAACCCTTCGTCATCCATTGAGAGGACAATATTATATGTGAACTCATGCAAAACATATTTCCATAATAGCCATGTGAAAAAACTAAAAATAAAATATGTTTCAATCTCCATTCATTTAATCAATTCTCTCTCTGGAGTTGGATAGCATTTTTTCATCATGGGTCTTTGATATTATTTTGGATTGCTATATTCTAAGTCTTCCACTTTTGATCATTATTTCAATGTTGCCATTACTGTATATAATATTCTCCCGATTCTTATCACTTCACTATTCATTTGTCCACATAAATCTTCACAGGTTTTTCTGAAATCATCTTGCTCAACATTTCTAATAAAACAGTAATATTCCATCACACACTATAACTTGTTCAGCCATTACCCAACTGATAAGCATCTTCTCAATTTCCAATTCTTTCTCACCATAAAAGAGTAATTACAAGTATTTTGTCCATACAAATCATTTCCCCTTTCATTTAATCTCTTTAGGATATGTAATGAATAGTGGTATTTCTGAGTCAAAAGAATATGTATAGTGTTATAGCTTTCTGGACATAATTCCAAATTGCTCTCCAGAATGGGTGGATCTTTTCACAACTCCACCAATAATGCATTATTGTGTCAATTTTTTCCACATTTTCTTCAACATCTATCATTTTTATTTTCTTTAATGTTAGTCACAGTAAGCATGAGGTAGTACCTTAGAGTTCTTTTAATTTTCATTTCTCAGATTAAACAACTTAGAGCATTTTTCAGACTAGTGATAGTATTGATTTATTCTTCTGAAAACTGCCTGTTCATATTATTTGATTTGGATTTATTTACTGATTGGAGGATGGCTCTTATTTTTACAAATTTGGATCAGTTTCCATATATTTGAGAAATGAGACCATTATCAGAGAATCTTTGTGTAAAACGTTTTTCCCCAGTTTCCTGCTTTAATTCTAATTTGGGTTATATTAGTTTTGTTTGTTTAAAAACTTATTTCATATAATCAAAATTAACTATTTTACTTCACATCCTGTTTGTTTCTTTTTTGGTCATAAAATTTTCCCTAGTCTGGCAGGTAACTTCCCCCGTTTTTCTTTAATTTGCTTATCATGCTTTACTTACTTATCTTTGTATTTTTGTACACAGTATGAGGTGTTGATATATGCTTAGTTTTTGCCAAACTGTTTTCCTTGAATTTTTTGTCAAATAATAGTGAATTTTTGATCCAAAAGTTTGAATCTTTGGTTTTATTAAATACCAGATTACTATGGTCATTTACTTGCCTATATTGTGTACATAATCTTTTACGCTATTCTGCCACTCTATTTCTTATCCAGTACCAGATTGTTTGGGGTAATTTAGCACTTTGAAATATAATTAGAATCCGGCATGAGTAAGCTGTCACATATTTTCCCTTGATTTTTTTGATATTCTCCACCTTTTGTTCTTCCAAATGAATTGCCACAAAGAATGATAATTTTGTTCCTCCACTGCCTATTGTTTTTCTTGTCTTATTACTATATAACTAGCATTTCTAGTACAATAATGAATAATGATGGTGATAATGGGCATTCTTAATATAAACAGGCACCTCTGACCTCTGAAAAGGCTTCTAGTTTATCTCCATTACAGATAATACTTGATCTTAGTTTTAGACAGATATTACTTACCATTTTAAGAAAGGCTCCATTTATTTCTATGTTTTCTGGAGTATTTAATAGTTTTGGATATATTTTATTAAAAGTTTTTTCTGTATCGATATAATCATAAGGTTTTTGTTGTTATTGCTATTGATATATTCAATTATTCTGATAGTCCTCCTAATATAGAATAGTCTTGAATTGCTGGTATAAACACCACCTGGTCACAGTGTTAGTATTTTTGTGATACATTGTTATAGCTTCCTTGCTGTTTTTAAATTTTTGCATCAATATTCATTAGAGAAATTGGTCTAGAGTTTTCTTTCCCTGTTTTTACTTTCCCTGGATTAAGTATTAAGACCATGTTTATATCATAGAAAAAGTTTGGTAGGAACCCTTCTTGACTATATTTTATCTATCTAGTTTTAGAATAGTGCTTTATATATTTGGTAGAATTCACTTGAAAATCCATCTATCCTGGCTTCTTCAAGTTCTTTTTTTTGAGATATGCTTATTTAAGTAATTTATTTCCTCTTCTAATGGCAAAGATAATTTATATTTTTGTAAATATTCATACATTTCAGTTAGATTGTCAATTTTGTTGACATATGATTGAAGAAATAACTCTTAATTTTTTAATTAATTTAATTTTAATTAAATCTGCTTTAATTTCATCTACATTTTTGGTGCATTTACCCTTTCATTTTTGATATTGGTAACGTCTTTCTTCTTTTTAAAAATAAAATTCACTGATGATTGATATCATTTTTAAAAAAATTAAAAACAGTTTCATTCACTTCACTTTTGATTTTCAGGATTTCTATTCTGATGTTTAGTTGGGGAATTACAACTTGTTCTTTTTTAAAAGTTGCTTGCATACTTCATTGATCTGCTCTTTCTTTTATTGATACATGATTACAAATAGAAAATTTCCCCTAAGCAGTGCTTTGACTACACACAACAAATTTTTGTGTATTTTCTCATTGTTGTGATTATCTTAATGAAATAATCAATTGATTCTATGGTATATTTTTGATTTATTCATTCTTTAAGATTAGATTAGTTTAGTGCATATCAATCTATTCTCCTAGAACCTTTATTGAATATAATGTTTGTTGTATTGTGTTCCCAAGAGGGCATTTAACATTTCTGCTTTTCTGAATTTGTTTGTGAGGTTAATTTTTGTGAAGGTGCAATGTACACCTGAGCAGGGGGGAAGAAAGGAAAAGATATACTCTTTTCTACTCCAATTTAACTTTCTCCAGAGGTCTCAATCAAATCTAACTTTTCTAAAATTCTATTCCTCTCAACTTTAAAAAAAATTTTTTATAGTTAGATGTATCTAACTCTGAGAGGAGAAAATCAAATTCCCCCACTAGCATAGTTTTACTTTTTTATTTCCTCCTGTCACTCATTTAACTTTTCCTTTCAGATTTTGGATGTTATGTTTAATATTTATATTACTTCATTATCAGTTTTATCTTTGAAAAATACAGTTTTCCTGATTTAACTCTTTTAATTAGGTCTGGTTTTGCTTTTACTTTGTCTGAGATTATAATTATTATCTTTGCCATTTTAATTTCAGCCAAACCATAATAGATTCTCCAGCCCCTTATTTCAATTTTTAACTTTGTGTATGTCTTTCTTTTGAAATGTGTTTCTTGCAAAAACTATATTGTTGAATTCTGGTTTCTATTCCATTCTGATATGGATTTCTGTTTTATGGGTGAGTTCATCTCATTCATATTCATAGTTATGATAACAATCAATTTCTCTCCATCTTTTTTAAAATCCTTTTTTGTTTACCTCATCTCACCTCAAAAATCTATTTTGCTTTTGACTACTGCTTTTCTCAGTTCACTTTTGTTGCACTCTTACAGATTTATTAACTAGCACTATCCTTACTTAGCTCTATCTCACATATCCAATTATGCAATATATCTAATATTTGACCTCATCTCTAGTCACCTAGCCACCAGAGGCTTTCATCACCTGGTGTATACTATTTCAATGACCTTCCCTACTTCTCTTCCCATTCAACTGTCAATTGATTTTCCTAAAGTGCAGATTTGACCATATCACCCTCTATTCAATAAGCTTCGGTGCTAGTCAATAAATTCCAGTGATTCCTCATTACCTCCAGAATAAATTTAAAATTTGTTTGGCATTCAAATATCTTCATAATCTCCCTCCCTATTCTCTTTCCATTCTTTTTAACCTTGCTTCCCAGCCTATATTCTATGAGGTAATGACATTGAATTCCTTTGTGCTCCTTATATGATACTCCATCTTTAAACTGGAGACATTTTCACTGGCTATCTCCCATTCATGGAATTACTCTCTTTTCATGTCTCTTAGCCTCCCTTAAATCCCTGCTAACATCCCATTCACTGTAAGGATACTTTCCAGATCTCCCTTAATGGGAATACTTTCCATCAATTAGCTTCAATTTATCTTGTATTTTGTTTGTGAATTGTGTTGTGATATGTCCTTTGTTACACTGTGAACTAGAGAGTTGGGATTACTATTTTGTTTTCCTTTTGATTTTCCGTACTTCATATACTGCCAAGTAGATTATGACTACATAATATACACTTAACAAATTCTTGTTGACTGCTCTACCACAATCATCCTCCATAGAACTGCCCAAGTGACTTTTCTTACATATAGATGTATTTGTATCATTCCACTACTCAATAAAGCCCAGTGGCTCCCTCTTTCCTCTAGGATATAATATAATTTGTTTGGCTTTAAAGTCCTTTACAACCTGACTTCTTCAGTAATGATTTGGCCAAGTCCTTATATAGCATTCCATCTCCAGTTACCATGACTTTAACATTAGCTATTATTACCCTCTCTTTACTTTTATCTCACAAAATTCCTCTTTAAAGATGCAAGTCAAATACTACCTTCTAAACAAAGCATTTCCTGATTACAACTGTTAATCTTTCCTCCCTGCCTTGTATTTGTTTTGAAATTTTTTTGTATATACTTCTAGATATAAATGTCTCCTCCAGTAAAAAGTAAACTTGAGTGAGATTTTGAGAGCAGGGAGTATTTTGTACCTTCAGAACCTAGGATTTTGCCTGGCATATAGTAGAAACATGAAAAATGTTGATGAAGCCATGCTAATTCTTTGTGATCACCTCCATTTTTTAGGGGTTCACAACTATTCTTTAAATAATGTTTTATAAGTTTTCTAGTATTTGGGGTCAAGCTCATTGAATGAGATTTCATTCTCTTTCTTTTAAAACAACTGGATGTTTTGGTTTTTTTTATTCTGCACTCTTGAGGTGGTTCCTCTCTTCATTATTTTTCAAAGATTTTCAGTTGATCATGCAATCTTTTTTTTTTTTTTTTTTCCAATATCTGAGGATGGATGTGAATCAATACTTGGATTAATCAAGAACAACAAAATGATCTTATTATTTTAGGCCACATCTCCATAGTAACCATTTTTGTTCTTTTTTAATTCAAGTCACTATCCTTGGCAGAGAAAACAGAAGCAAAATAAAAGTTTTAAAATTCAGAAGCTACTCTTTGTTTTCTCTCTTGCCAGATATCAACTCATCCATCAGGAAGAGCAGTGTTAAACCTACCGCCATTGATCCTCTTTTCTCTTATAGATGATTAAAAACAAAAACAAAAAACTCATTGTCCCTAGCTTTCCTTGCCCACTGAAGCTGCTTCTGGTTGAATATTCCTAGCATTCTTCTTACAGGATCATGTTTAGATTTTTGTATTTTTTATTTTATATATCTTTTGAAAAATAACCTAAGTTGCCTGAATTATGTGTGCATTCACACAAGCCTCAGTTTCCACATTTGTAAAATAAGGTAATTGAGCAAAATACTAAAATTTTATCTATCTTTAAATGCTATAATTTGTAATTTACGTAAATACCATAATTTCTCAGGGAGAAAATAGCTACATGTGTGGAGTAGCTATTTTTATTGACTGTATTCAAGATTATAAGGATTATTTGATATTTATGAGTCACTTCCCAGCAACTTAGGTGATACAGTGGATTAAGAAAGAAGCTCAAGCCCTGTCTCAGACACTTTCAAGCTGTGTGACTCTAGGTAAGTCACTTAAAACTTGGTTGTCTCAATGTCTTTATCTGTAAAATTAGGATAACACACTTACCCCCAGGGAGGTTGATTGGATAAAATGAGATAACTGTAAGGTATTTAGCACAATCCTGGTACATAGGGGACACTATAGAAGATATTACCTATTAAATAACAATGTTTCCTTAATTGTAAAATGGGGAAAGTAGCATCTACTTCAGAGAATTGTTTTAAGGATCAACAAAGATAATGGACAAAGTGCCTTGAAAATTTTTTAAAATTTTATTTAATATTTTATTTTTCCCAATTACATGTAAAAACAATTTTAGCCTTTTTTTTTTTCAAATTTTGAGTTTCACATTTTCTCATTCCCCTTCCCCCTGCATTGAAAAAGCAATTTGACATAGGTTAGACATGTACAGTCATGCAAAACCACATTTCCATATAAGTTATTCTGTGAAAGAAAACAGACAAAAAAAAAAAAAAAAAAAAAAAAAAAAAAAGGAAAAAATGTCTTTGAGATGCATTCAGGCTCTACTATTTTTTTTCTGACCTGGACTGTTCATTTCACTTTGCATCAGCTCAAGTGAGTCTTTTCATGTTTTTCTGAGAGCATTCTGCTTATTATTTCTTAAAGCACAATAGTATTCCATTAGATGTAATATACAATTTGTTCAGTCATTTCCTAATTGAAGGACATCCTCTCAATTTCCAATTCTTTGCCACCACTAAAAGGATTGTTATTTTTTTGTACATTCCATTCATTCCAATAGAAACCACTGACTTGGCCTTTTGGGTGTAGTTCCAAATCGCTGTCTAGAATCACTGAATCAGTATATTTTACCAATAGTATTTTTTCCCACATTCCCCACATGTCATTTCCCTTTTTTGTTATATTAATTTGACAGGTCTGAGATACTAGGTTAAAGTTGTTTTAATTTGCATTTCTCTCAATAGTAATTTAGAACACTCTTTCCAATCTGACTAGTTTTAATTTACCTGAAAATTACTTGTTCGTATCTTTTGACCATTTATCAATTGTAGAAAGGCTCTCATTTCTATAAATGTGACTTGGTTTTCTTTATTTGAAAAATTAATTATCAGACTTACTTTAATTTTTTTTTCACAGTTAACGATTACCATTTCCTTCCATTCTATTATCCACCTCTTTTACCCTGTTCATTCTCAAAAGTGTTTTGCTTCTGATTTTGACCTCCTCCAAACTGTCTTCCTTTCTATCAGCTTCCCCTCCCCAGCTTTTCTTATCCCCTTCCCTTCCTACTTTCATGTATGGTAAGATAATTTCTACACCCAAATGTGTACATTATTCCCTCTCTGAGACAATGCCAATGAGTAAAGTTTATGTGCTTCCCTCCCTGCCACCCCTATTTCTCCTTCCACTGTAAAATATTTTTCAGCCTTTTACAGCAGATATTTTATCCCATTCTACCTCCATTTTTACTCTTCTCTTAGTGCATTCTTCTCATTCCTAATTTAAAAAAAAAAATACCACCACATTCAATTCATCTGTTTTCTATGTATACATCTTCTAACTTCACTAATAATGTTTCTTTGGAGTTACAAATATCATTTTCCCACACAGGAATATAAACAGCTTATCAAATCCTTTATGATTTCCCTTTCCTATTTATCTTTTATGCTTCTTTTGCATATTGTATTTGAAAGTCAATTTTTCTTATTCAATGCTAGTGTTTTCATCAGAAATGCTTGAAAGTCCTGTATTTCATTGAATATTCATCTTTTCCCCTGAAATAATATTGTTTTGCTGGGTAGGTGCTTCTTGATTGTAACCCTAGCTCTTTTGCCTTCAAGATTATATTCCAAGCCCTCTTTCATGTAGAAGCTGGTAAATCTTGACTGTGGCTCCATGATATTTAATTATTTCTTTCTGGCTGCTTGCAGTGTTTTCTTCTTAACCTTGGAACTCTGGAATTTGGCTATCATATTCCTGGAAGTTTTCATTATGGGATCTCTTTCAGGAAGTGATGGTGAATTCTTTCAATTTTTATCTTACCTCATGTTCTGGAATATCAGGAGTTTTCCTTGATAATTTCTTTAAAGATGATACCTAAGCTTTTTTCTTTTTTTATCATGACTTTTAGGTAATCTGATAATTCTCAAATTCTCTTAGATCTATTTTCTAGGTCAATTGTTTTTCCAATGAAATATTTCACATTTTTCTCAATTTTTTATTCCTTGATTTTATTTGAATGTTTCTTGATGTCTCACAGTCATTAGCTTCTACTTGTCCAATTCTAACTTTTAAGGAATTTTCTTCAGTGAACTTTTGTGTCTCCTTTTTCCATTTGGTCAAGCCAACTTTTTAGAGTGTACTGCAATGAATTTTTATCTTTTTCCATTTGGCCCAATTCTACTTTTAAAATTTTCATTTTTTTTTAACCTTTATTTGGCCTATTGTTTTTTAAGGTTCTTGTGTGTGTGTGTGTGTGTGTGTGCGCGTGCACCTCCTTCATCAAGCTTTTGACTTTTTTCATGATTTTCTTATAATTTTAATTTCTCTTCCCAATTTTTCCTCTCTATCTCTTATTTGATCTTTTTAGGCTCTGCTATGACCTAAGACCAATTCATATTTTCTTTGAGGTATTTTGACTTTTTCTTCTTCTGTACACTTCGATGTCACCAAAATAACATTTTAGTCTTGAGTTTTGTTTTTTTCTCCCAATTTGATCATTTTTGCAGCCTATTTCTTTTAACTCTATATTACAGAGGGGAAAACACTATCCCAAGCTTCAAGGTTTTTTGTGCAGTTGTGTTGTGTTTTTTCTTCTAAAATATAAGAGTGCTCTCTGGGGGAGAGGGTTTCTCGGGGAGGTTTTCTGGAGGCAGCCTTAGTTTCAGTTAAAATCAATAATTACTTCAAAATGGCAACCAGCTGATAAAAGTTCAGATCTTTTATTGTGTCCTTCAATATCGCCCGGTTAGCTCAGAGGCCTATCTCTCTGCCTGGTTCTAAGAGCTCTTGCAGCTTTGTTCTTTGCTCCTGCCTCTGCTATCTTCAGCCTCCAGCCAGCACCAAGGTGAAAGTTGTAATGAATCTTTCTTGCCTCGGACAGAGGGCTTGTGAGCTTCCTCGAAGAGTGCTCCTCTTCGACCCCTGGGAACGTTCCCAAGAAATTCCTTTAAGCTCTAAGAGCTTCCTGTATATATATGATCTCCCAAAGGTTAACTCCTCCTTCTGGAAGGAGGAATTATGAGTTATCTCCCAGAGTGCTCTCTGGCCCTAAGGGAGGTGTGAATTCAAATATCTCTTTCTAAACCCTTAAATCTCCCAAACATGTGAACTCCGAGTACTTAAATATTTCTTGCTTCTATGAGCTCTCTAAAGGTGTGAACACAAGCATTGTTTCTATCAGTTGTACTTAGTACCTTGTTTCAAGTTCTGGCCCATAACATCTCCTGGTAGGATCAGATCAATCATACTGAACCATGCTAAATTAGATAATTATTGTCCCTATCAACTAATGACTTAACACTTTGTAAAGATTCCAACAATAGTAGAAGCTTAATGCTTACTAAATGATCGATTGACAGATAATGTAAACAATAGGACTTTATAAGCATAAAATATAATTATTGTCTCCATCAACTCTAATGGCTTAACAGTTTGTAAAGATTCCAACACAATTGTTTTCAGGGGTAATTCTGGGAATCTCTTAATTTTTTGGCTCTTCCAAGGTGGTATGAAGCAGGAGGAGGTATATTTACTACTCTCATGTACTATGCACTGGTTTGTGAACATTCTTTTTAACCCTGGAATTATGACCAGGAACCCTGCTCCCCTACAGGGTCAAGCTCTGCTGTGCTAGTGATCCTCCTTGAAGTGGGGTTATGACCCCTGTCTGGCTCACATCCAAGTAGAAGATGCAATAGTCCTGCCCCTGGTGCCAGCAAATAGAAAGAAGCCTATAAATCTCCTCCTAACCCACTGTCTTGTCCCCTTAATGTCTGTGGGTGAGATCTGAAAACTACTAGTGCTGTCACTGATTCAGTTGATCCTAAGGTCTCCTCTTGGTTTGCTGGGGCCCAGTTTTGTGGCCCCACCAGACTGGGGTCCTCTCTCACCCTGGTACAATAGAACTTTTCTGCTCTCTGAGTTGTCATTGGCTGGAAAATTGTTTCACTATTTTTTGAGTCTTTTTGTCTTTTTGAGGGTTCTGTTGCTCTAGAATTTGTTTAGGATCATTATTTAAGGGTATTTGTAGAGATTTGGCAGAGTGAGTCCCTATCTTAACTCTACCACTTTGGTTCCTATGCCTTGCAAAACAAAGTCAAGATCACCCTGGCAAGAAAAGGTGCTACAGTGTACTTCAAGATACCAGAACAGATACTTCACAACCCTCCCCGAACACTGACCACAGGATGAGTTTCACAGCCTTTGGTTTCTTTAGACATTTTCCCATCGATTCTGTTGGGATACAATGGCTCCCAAGTTCTACAGCATCCTTCTTGATGAAAAACTGTGCTAGGCTTGCCTATAAAGTTCTAAGTATTGATATATTCTTTGCCTCAGATGGTTTCAAATCACTCATCAAAATTCCATTTCTCTTCAAATAAGAGACTAAGTGGGGAAAATGGCGATGTATTAGTGACCACTTGTTTCTTGGCAAACCAGTCTATTGGAAGGTGTTATACAGAAACTGTATTAATTGTCATACATGGACTTCAATTTCAAAGAATGGTTGGCAGCCTGGTGAAGTGGAAAAACAGTGGGATTTGAAAGACTTCATCATCATCAAGGAAGGAATAAAAGCTCCATAAAACTGCTGACAAAACATGTTTTCCACCTTTTGGCAGAGATGTTGGGCCAGAATGCAGAAAAACATTTATAATTATGGACAAAATGTTGATGTTATGTTTGGGTATAGTACTTTCTGGGAGGGGTGTGTGTGTGTGTGTGTGTGTGTGTGTGTGTACTTTCTGGGAGGGATGTGTATGTGTGTGTGTGTGTGTGTGTGAATCTATCATGGAAAGGTTTCTAAATCTTCCTAATCCACTCTCAGAAAAGCCTATTTAGGCATTTGGCTACCAATGGAGAGGAGAGATCATAAAATCTGAATTGAAAGGGACCTTAGGAGCTATCTGGTCCAAATCATGCTATAATAAGAATCTCCCTTCACAACACACTCAACATCATCCAGTTCTTGTCTGAAGCCCTAGAGAACTCACCATCTTTTGAATTTTAGCTCTAGCTCTGCTACAAACTACATAATTCAGGATATCAACAATTTATATTTGCAAAGCATTTTGTATACATTATCTCCTTTGAGCTTTATAACAAACATACAAAGGAAGACTAACTCTCTGAGAAGTTTAAGTGATTTGTCGCTGTTCACACAATTATGAAGTTTTAGAAGGAGGATTTGAATCCTAATTTATTCCTTATTCTAACTCCAACATCATTTCCACATTAGCACACTAATTTTAATCATTTGTTTTCCCTCATTTGTAAAATGAGGTTCATTCTGGGTTTATGCATTTTATGCCTTTTTTTTTAATGACTTGTCATAAAAGTCATCCTTTACCTGAAATTCATAAAAGAATCACAGTTAGGGATAGCATTATGGGGGAGGAGGGTCAGGACTGTCAAAGAGGAGACTACAATAATCTAAAAGCCACAAGCTTAGGATGTGACAGTAAACAAAATTAATATCAAAATCATATATACCTAGATTTAGGCTTGTGCTCTGATGACAAGACTATATGTAACTCTGCGGTCCAACTTGAAGATTTAAGTGAAGGACTTCCTAATGCAGAAACATATTTCTGCAATATGGCTAGATGATACTCCATCTTAGTTCAGATTGTTCTTTCAAGCTTAGTTAACACATAAGGTCTCTCAAACAGAGTTATAAAAAAAGGAATACCAGTAAAAATCATATTAAAGTCAAAAATACAATTCAACATGTATAATTTAAAAACAAAATAGTAGATTATACATCAGTGTAACTTTTAACAAAAGATAGGCTAAGACATGTAATAATACTTTAACCTACAATTTTGAATATTCTTAAGCATATAAAAACAGATTCTGATATTGGAAAAATCATTTGGTTCTCACTTTAAAAGACATCATTTTCCAAATACACAGTTATAAAACTGCACACGACATGACTCCTTGATATTTTTTTTGGTGTGTTTTATTGCTTACATGTCAATCACACAGTGTATCCTTATAGTTCATGAAATTGGATTCATTACATTTACTACAGAATATATCTTCATGGATAAAACAAGATTAAAAAAAAAAGTCTCATTTCCATATTGACAATCCGAGAGATGAATACTACTTCTGGAAATGGGTCTTATTTTATCTTGAACTAACAAGTACAAATATACTATTACAAAATACAGTAAATTAGGAAAAATTCAAAGCAAAGATCATATACATATAAAATTTGTTGGAATCCAAGAGAAAGTTAAACTTTAATGAAATAGCCATGGATACTAGAGGTCCAGTATACACACTATATATTCTAAGTACTAAAACTGTTCAAGAAGAATAAAATGATACAAAACAACTGTGTACATTAAAATAGAATACTTAACAGTTTATTTGACTTAATACCTACAGAAAAAAAAAATCAACACAATCAGATGGTAGGCAAATTCCATACTCTAAGACTTCAAAATGCCTAAAAGACACATATACATGTACCTGCAATGTTCCTGTGACACAAGAAATAAATCAAAGAAAATAGCCATTCTCAGAACTTATAGCCAACAGTCAGTGTGGTTATCAAGAATGTATAGGAGTTTACTGTAGTGAAACTGAGGAAAACTTAAACCAACAATATATAAATAGACTAAGTGAAAAGTGCAATAAAAGCCAATTACATTTTCCAGGGTACATGCGATCAAGACATGCAGTAAATGTAAATTTTCCAAAACAAGAAAATATGTACAGCAGTTTGTATATTGCATGAGTGCAAATGAAAATACATTCTTAATTTCTTATTTTCATAGATTATTAAATTATATATTTTTTTCATACAAAAGCACACAGTGTTAATTTATAAAATGGCATCCGAGTGGATGATGATTGTTCTGCATTCTGTCCCATTTAGATTCTTTAAAAAAGGAATGTAGGTCAAAAAATATCTTACCTTAAAAAGAAAATCAAAGTGGGAAAACAGGACAAAAGTAAGCATAATGATGCAAAAATTTTTGTTCTATTAGGGTGTCAAGCTGTAGCAGCTAAACCCCCAAAAGTATACTGGATATGCTCTTTTGTTGTCTACAACTGTGAGCACACTGTTAATTGGAAAACGGCTAGTTTTGAGAACATTCCATCTTGTTTCAATGTGTCATTTCATAGGTTTAATTGATTACAACATGGAGCATGCACTATTATACTTCCAAAAAGCATCAAGGGAAACCATTATTTTGGTTTACATATTGAAAAGATTTACAGTGACTTTGTTTATATCTCTTCATTTTTTCCTGTTTCAAGCAGAGCCTAAAATAATACACACAAATCCACACAAACACTTTATTACAATTTTCTAAATGAAAATATTAAGTTCCTTTTAGCTTTTGAGATGCTTATGCTGCTTCATGTAAATGGCAATGTAGGTTGAAAAATCTTCCACTCAAGGTACTGGACTGTGGAACAGATGATTTTTAATCTTCTGAAGAGAATTTCAAAACGGACCATGAAGAAAAAAAGTGTTTATTAACACCTAGTGCCAAGGAATTCACCAAAATACATACCATTTTAAGAAAATACTATCAAAAGCATGTCAGTACACACAAACTGTAGCACTGATATTAGCAGACATATAAACCTATGAAATTCAGCACACTTGTTCTCTAAAACCACAGGGAAGTCTAAGGTAATTCTAAAAAAAAACCCAGATAAACATGGGTACATTTGGTTCAAATCTTACAAAATAAACTTAGTTAACACTCAGAAATGTTGAAACTAAAGAATTCATTAAAAAATAATCAACATATAAAACAGTACTGAAAATTTAAATTAATATGCTATGAAGAGAAACGTATAGACTTCTCATTTTTTTGTATTTATCAATTCACAAATGAACAAATAACTTCTTAAAAATGTCTTTCTATACTAAATATATCTCTCTTAACTAATGGAGCCATAGCAAAATACGACTGCAATTTCAAAGCATGGCCTATAAACTATATATACATCTATGATGTGAAAAATATTGCACAGTTTGGTGCTCTAAGAGGAAGCTTCACACTTCTCAAGAAGAACAGTTAAACTTTTAGCAGAAAATATAGTATAGCTGTACCAGATTTGTAAAAGTACGTTATTTTTTAGATCACAGTCTTTGAACACTATCACACAAATTTGTTACTGTGAATAAGCAATGGTGGTTTTCAACAACTTATTCTAAAGCAAAGAAGAAAAAGCCACCAATTATGAGCCTCCAGCACTGCAAGAAAATATATGTCTTTGCTATTCTATGTGACAAGTAGTCAAAGCCATTTTTGCTAAAAAACAGTTCTGTATAAGTTTATGAAATACATCATCTATACTCAGTATGTTTGTAAATTCCCATTAAGGATTTGAAAAAAAAAAAAACTTGCTTTTGAAATAAACATTTATGAAAAGTTTTAAAATGTACTATAGAACAACATGAATAAAATCTCAGTTGCTCAACTTTTAAAACCAATAGGGAATTCAAATGGAAAAACAAATTGACATGACAGATCTGTATGCTCCATTATATTTAAGAGAATACAGTCTAAAAATATCTAATTTACCCTGGCAATCAATCACTTGGTTCAACTTTTGTTCCCTAATTATTTTGAATAAATATGTTAACTGGAATGAAGCAAATTAATCCTAAAACTGATTTTAGCCTTGATTTTCAACTTTAAACTAAATATGATTCAGCAGACTCCATAAGACTCAATACACACAGAGATCTGGAAACTTCATCTCATAAACTGGGACAGACTGGTACTGGGCATGTCCAGATGTGATGGTCAGTGTTCCTGATGGACTCGGAGGTGGACTGCAAAAGATAAAAAAAAGGCATCAGCACAGTTATATTTAAAAAAAAATTTTTTTCCTTCAGAGAATTCTATTTTCAAATATCTATCACTGATATGGTCTCCCCAATTAAGTTACAGGAAATGTGATCTCTGTCCAGAAAAACAGATGGTATTACTTGCCAACTTAACTTCAGTTCTAATATTCAAGTCTACACTTGGTAATTCAAACTATTGTATTCTGATTGCTCCAGGTCAGAATTCAATAATGACATGCTTTAAAAACAAAAATAGCACTTTGGCTTGCCGAGTTTCATCAATACTGGAGCAGGGCATTATTTACTAGGCTATGAAATTTAAAAAGTCAACTAAGGCCTGAAGCCTAAGCTGTTCCTTCAACAATTAAGAGAATGTCTTCCACAGAAAAGCATTAAAAGGGAAATGGAAAATGTAGGAATATTTCATGTTATTATGCAAAGTAGGAACATACAGGAAATGTGAAGAAAGGATAGATGAGCAAGAAAGGAACACTGTTGAACTTTTATTATATGTTAGCATTTAATTTGTAATTTCAAAGAATTATGGAATGCTATAGGACCTAAAAAAAACCGCACAAGGTATGAAGGAGTTATGTTACAGTGCCTAGAAGAATAAGATAATAGCACCAACCAAGAAGGTCATACTTTTGACTCATACTGAATATTAACTAAGGGAAATTAAACTTAAATTGATTTTCACGAGTTATATTTCCTCTATTCTATCCTTTGGGATCTGATTTTCTGGAATCCTACTGTGTGGGGAAATGACATAATACAAATAAAGCGCTCTGAAAAATTAAAGAATCTGGGTTGTTAGCTAATCCTTTTAGCTTTATGATATCTATAAATTTGATAAGCATTTATATTAGAGAAACAGAAAAACTATCAAAAGTAGGTTTAAAAGTTAGATAAGCAGTTTTACAAATCCTAACAGGTCAGAAAGTAACATGGTATGAATCATAAATCTTATGATTTTATTTCACCCTTATCTATCTAAAAATACATAAATTAATCTGAAACGTCTACTTAGAACTAATTTATTTCCCTTCCACTTTTTTTCCCCAAATGATTGGATTCACTGTTGTAGGTATCTATAAATGAATAACTGCTGTAAAAGGTCTACATTTACATTAAGATTTTTGCGTGTATTCAAGAGATCAAATTAATGCTTCTATTTAAGTTTAAGGTCAATAAACAGTTAGCTAAACTGAGCATAACATTATTTTGGCACAAGAATACAAAGTACTATTTCAAAATGGTACATTTCAGAATTAAAAAAACAAAGGAAGTTTAAAATAATATGTTCTGACTAGCACACCAACTGAGACAATGTTAGATAAGGTACTGTCCCTCAAAAATTAGTTATCTGTATCAATATTTATTCTGTAAACTAAAGTCCTACAGTGGGTAATGTGCCACCATGGTCCTTGGGAATAATCACCTCTACAATCTGACAGTTCTATAAGCCTTTTCAATAAACTAGAAAAAAACCAAACCAAAACAAACAAAAACAGGCAATCTCTAGAACTAAGCTAGTCTATTATTCCTTCAGGACAACAATTTTATACATAAGAGAGTGGGATAGTGGAATGGAGAAAAGAAATATTTACTCTAAAAGAAAATGCTGATGTTTAGTTCCTTAAATGTTGTTAGCCATAACTATTTTTTTTTTAATGGCTTTAAAATATTTTCTCTCTCAAAGAAGAATTAGTTAATCCCATCAAGGGTTCACATTCATAAATCCTTACCGTATGGTAAGCTCCAGTATTTGTGCAAGTCTGTCATGAAGAAAATTTGCCTACAAGGAGAAAGAGAATAATGGAGAAAGGAATATTAAAAATGCTACACAGAGTTGAACATTCTTCCAATGATTTGCATCATTACATATAAGCCTAATACAAAACAGTAAGATTCAACACTAAACACACTGGTCAAAATAAAATTTGCAAATGACAAATGGTTGAGGTTGCCAAAGTCTTTTCTAGTTTCTCTACATATATCAGTGCTGCAACATTCAGCTCCACTATAACCCAATGTAACTTGTGTATAATTCAACCCAACCAAAATAAAGAAATAACCAAGTCCATACTTTACAATGGTCACTGACAAACTGATGGATATCCAAAAAAGAGCAATCAGGAAGGTACAGAGCTCTGTGATCATGTAATGGGAGGACTAGCTGAAGAAACAAATTATTTAGCTCAGAAAGGGAAGATTTAATGTAAACAGTATAGTTGTTATCTAGAATTTGAAAAGCTATCATAGGGAATAATGTTGCACTGCAGATGCTGAACTTCCAGATAAGAAGACCTGGATTTGAATCTTACCTCCAACACTGTGTGGCCATGGCTGCCAAGTAATTTAACCTCTCTGTCTCAGTTTTCTCATCTGTAAAATAGTACCTATGGTACCTACACCTCAAGGTTATTAGGAAATACAGTATCATATAAATGTCTTGATATCTGGCCCCACAGGACATATTTAGGAGCAATGGTTATGATTTCCAAAAAGAAAAATTCAGGCTCACTGTAGACTCTGTAGAAAAATTCAGACTTACTTCATTAAAAGTAGGTATTTATAAAAGAGGAATTGGCTATCTTAGAATGTTCAAAGTTTTCTCCAAAATAATGGCAAATGAGCAAAAGCTAGACAACTACTTATCAGGGATACTGTACAAAGAATTCTTGTTCAGGATGGATCTGACAATGTAGCCGTTGAATTCCATTTCAATTTGAATTCTGTGAATTAAACTGTAGAATCAGTCAAATAAAATCTATATAATTGATGTGTATATATCCTAACTTAGCAAGTGGATTACTACATGAAAAAATTACTACTACTCTCAATAAATAGATTTAAAATAAAAAATATAATTAGGAAATTTTCTTTCTTTCCCCTCTTTAATTTGCAATAATAGCAAAAACTACAAGAAAGTTTAATTAAAATACATTAGAAAGAACACTTACTTGGGAGTCAGGTAACAAGTTCTAATTAAGTAAAATATTCTAGTTGTAGTCTATATAAAAAATTAGCTATATTACTTTAAGAAAGTTATTTGATCTCCTTGGGATTCAATTACCTTATTTTATCTAGTGCTAGAAAGGACTTTTAGAGATCATGTTGTGTAAGCCTTATTTTTCAATTAAGAAACTTGGACTCAAATAGATCAGTAAATTGGCCATATACAATAAAGAACAAGTCATCTGAATGCTATCATTCTAATTATATATTTTTTTCCTGTTCTCCCTATCACATATAATACCTTGCACATAACAGGCATTTCATGTTTGCTGCATTAAATATACCATGTTGAGACTAATATACCTGTAAAATCAAGGGTTTAAACTATATAATGTAGAATATTCATATGATCAAAAAAAAAAAAAAGAATATTCATATGATTTATAAATGTTTAAAATCTGAGGGCCTTTTACCCAACAAAATGCTAAATACAGAATCCTATTCTAATAGGAATGTTATTTCGTGACTAAAAGTGAAAATATACACTTCATAAAATAAAAATGAAATTCATACATTCAAATCTGCTTTATCTATTCAACCAAAAACTTAAAAATAAAGTCTTTTCCAATGAGTTCCTTATTATGTGGTTAATGCATTTAAGTCTCAATATTTGTCCTTCTAAAGAATGATCTGAATTCATTTCTTTAACTATTGGCTGATTTGATCTCCTTGCTGTCAAACAACTCTCAAGTCTTCAGCAGCACTCAGAAGTTAATAGTTAAAACTCTCACAGTCATACCCCACTATTGAAAAAAACACAGCTTTGACTAAAAGGGCATTTGTTGGCAAGGTGATATCTGTATATGGTTCAGATTTGCTATTGCTTCCCTTCCAAGAGGTTAGCATTTTCTAATTCCATGACTGCAGTTGCTATGTGCAGCAATCTTCTGTCAAGAATAGAAAATCCGACAGTTTCCATTTCTCCTTCTATTTACGATCTTAGATTTTTTGAAGTTAAGCTTCAAGCTAATTTTTACACTCCTCTTTCACCCTCAAAAAGACATTACTTATTACTCATATGGACCTGTAATCTCATCAGTTGAGATAAGTCTCTTCAGTGAGTCAGATTGCAGATCAACCATATGGAAATGTTGTCTATATTCTCACAACAAGGGAATACATCCATGTCCTTGATTTTTTCCTGGCATTCTAAAGGTACCAATGGTGCACTTTTACTGTCATCCTTTAATCTCTTAGTAGTACCATTTATCCTCCTTCTCTTTCCTTCCTATCATAAAACCCTTTTGTGACTTCTTCAATTCTAGTCTTTTTCAGTTTAACATTGTTTATTTATTGTATATACATGTGCACACAAACATACACATACATACACACGCACACCTTCTTAGATTGAAGAAAATGTTAATCATCTAAAGCTTTGTGTTTTTATACAAATCTTTGGTCTTTCTTGTTCCTTTTTCAGTTTTTCTCCATCCTCACCTTTCTCATCTTTGTATTCAAGTCATCAAGTATCAGAGAACATATTAATTTGGAGGATCTTGTCAAGGATTTCGTAGAATTTGCTACCACTTCATCTTTGGCAATTAAAGTATAAGCAATATCAACAAATATGTTTCTTTCCACTTAGCTGCAATTCTTTTTCTTCTGATTATATTAATAAGAAGAATATCGTCTAATAATACATCCAGTAATTAGTCACTCACAAGAATATCACGTTTAGTGTTCCAATAATAAAATTCAAATTTATTTATAGTCCACAGATTATGAAATTCTTAGCATCCTCTTCTATCATCACAGCATAAGTCAAGTGGGTTCTACAGAGGATCATTTTAAAGATTTATTTTCATGGGTTATCAAAATCCCAAGAAAAAAATATTCATGAAATCTTATTCTAATAGCCAACATTACCTCGTGATATGGAACAATGGGTATGTTTTTTAAAATCCTCTCTATTTCAAGTGAAAAATATTAAAAAATAATTCTCTCCATGTTAAATTTTTTTTCAGACTTTTCCCTGTTTGAAAATATTTATATTTTTCTTTAAATTTAACACTTATCTAAAAAAAACTATATATTTGGCACATATCCTTCCCCACTTAAGGGACTGGTACCATGATTACCTAAGGGCAGTGTTCTTTTTTGCATTTAAGGATTAAAATTCTGATCAAAGGGAGGAAAGACTTCAGCTTTTGAAGTCAAGAAAGAAAGTCAAGAATAGGTACTATTTTCAAATGCTAATAATTCAAACAATATTTTAACTTATTACAACTTTGTTACTTGTTTAAAATTCCCACAAATATTAACTCTCAGTCTTAGGGCTTGGGATAGAAAATCACATCTAAAAACAGGGCAGGGAGAAGGGGTTCAGATAAATTGTGCCAGTTAGGATAATTCTCTCTCTTTAGGACAGACATATAGAAGTTAGATTAAATAAAAACACTGGTGGAAGACATATGTCTAAAACACAGAATATATGTTATTATTTTTTTTTTTCAACAGAGGTGACGTGACGTTGGGTCTCTGAACAGTAGGACAGCAGAGGCCCAAATTAGCTGAGCATGGAAAGGCCTATCACCAGAAAGGTGACTGATTGGTGATGCTTTTTTGAGGTGCTATGGCAATCTAGGACGATGAAAATATATTAATTTCTTTTATATACACTAGTTTCCCTAATTAGTAATTTTGATACAAAAAGAATTTCATCTTAACAAACACAGAAACAATTCATTTTCAATAATAAAGCAATTTCCATGTCCCCTGAGTAGTGGAGTCTGAAGAAATGAAGTATGTCTTTTCCTGGAAAAGGAAGACTATTAGTCATGTAGTACACATTTTCGAAACAAGGGCAAAATACTAATTGTTACTTCAATTATTGGTATTCTGGAACTTTTTTGCTATGAATTTTCCAGTGAAGTAAAGTCTGTATGAGGAACTTCTACTGACTCAGATCAATAGCTTCTCTAACTAACACAGCTATTTGGGGGCTACAGAGAATTTACTTGATTTGCCCAGAGTCACAGAACCAAATTTGTCAAGAGGTGAAAGCTGAATCCTGATTATTACTACCACTAAAAATTCACATTTTTATAGAACTTTAGGGTTTATAGAATTATGTCTTTACAATAATCTCTGAACTGCCAGATTACTAGATTAGCTTGCATCATTACATGACTATTTACTGAAAAAGTTTTCAGAGTCTGGAGGATATTTCCTGGTGGTTTGTTAGCCTAGCTATAGTTTAAAAATTCAATTGAGAAACAATTTTTTTCACAAGAGAAAATAAGTTCACAATTCATCAAATATAACAATTTAATAGGTAATGTCTTTTATCTCCAAATAAATCAATATTGAAAAACAAGTTCACATTATATTCTTTGAGCATCTTTAACTTTCACTAGGTTTTGCGCCTTCCCTTATGAAGTTTTTACCTTTAAAAGGTGTTAATTAGTTCCACAGCAAAACTAAAAGCAGACTTCAGTTTCTTTGCAGTTTCATTTGGAATTTCTCACTTATATTTTTATGGAATATTACTTTTAAAAAAATAAGAACTACTTGGATCCTATTTAATAAAAACAAGATTCTGCCATAATGCCAAATTACATGGGTGCTCACTTTGGATTCACACTGTGCTGCAATTTCTTCAAAAGGTGCTTTCTGAAACTTCTCTATCACAAGACGCCTCTTCTCTTTTTCTTGTTCTTCCATTCCATTGGTATCTTTAAAAATATGAAAAAGGATTAAATTAACAAGCCATTTAATAGCAATAAATTTCCCATAAGAAATCCAAAGGATTTACATGACTGGTATTAGAAACTACATTGATTTAAAAGTGAGAAATGAAATAAAAATATGACATACATAACATTCTTGAAATTTCTATGTGTTTGCAACAGAAACAAAGAAACATTTAGAGAGGTCATTAGATGAAATGGAAAACTAAAAATAAGGAGACTTGGAAGATAAGGCCTCATTCGTTCCAGGCTTATATTCTTTGGCCTCTCTGTACAAAATGCATAGGCATTTACATACCATTACTATCCAAAAGACCTGCAATTTCAGAGATGTGTAGGTTCCCTCCACCAGAGTAGACTGCAATTCATCCCCACTTCTTATGTTGTGGGCACTTTGTATATGGACTCCCTTAAGTCCTCCAAGGGGATCAAATGATCCTACTGTGGGTCTTTACTTTAGACTTCTTGACATTACAAAGATAACAGCAGATTAACCAAATTATTGATGAATTTTTTGAGCTCTTTATGTTATTTCGGTTTCAAAAGTAATAATAACAATAACTAATAAAAATGATTTTTTTTCAAGTCCTTTTCAGTCCTGTCTAACTCTTCATGATTTGATTTGAGGTTTTCTTATCAGAGACACGCAAGTGGTTTGCCATTTTCTTTTCCAATTTATTTTACAGATGAGGATACAGACACATCATCCCATGTAGAGAAAATAATTTACGAGCCGCGAATAATGCAGTTTCAAATCACCCCTATGTCTAACAAGAAACTAAAAGAGTATTTTATGCTTCTTTTTTTCTGATATCTAAGGGCATCTAGGTCAGACATCTAAGAGCAGAGAGTTAGACAAGACTGAAGTGACTCAACAAAGAAATTCTGACATCTTAAACAAGGATCAACAAAAAGCTGTATTGCAAAAAATTAGTAGAAAAAATAAAAGTCCCCCAAATCTCACCAATTGCTTTTTTCAATGCTTCAAAGGTTATTTCTTCAGTGGCAGTGACCTAGGAAAAAAAATGATTTAAACAGAAATTAGTTGTGGAAGAGACTATTATAAATATCAGTGTAATCTAGTCATTAGCTATCTCATAATATTCAAATTTTTTTTCTTCTTTTCCTTTTCTTAAATCAAGTAATGCAATATAGAGCAAAAGAGAAACTAGAAAATTTATTTAAAGATTGCTAGTAGCAATAGCTCTTTGTTTAATTAGGAAATTTCACTGTAAATGGAAAGGTGACATGATTATTTAAAAAAAAAAAAAAGGTAATAGAGTGCATAAGATGCTACAATATAAGATGTCCCCAAAGATAATCAGAAAACTCAAGGTACAGTTCTAAATGTTTTTGTTAATGTGATGCTCCCTAAAGGTAGAGCAACCTATTTATTAAAGTCAAAGGATGCCAATGCATAAAGATGAAGCCATGGCTTCTCCTGCCATTCTTGCTTTCTGCTATAACTCTCAAACTTATAGCTTCCCTACTTCTTTCAGATATCTCTTTTGGATTCACAATCTCATTTCACTTGTCCCAACTCTCCAGTTTAGCCCTGTTAACACCATTCATTATAATACTTTTAATTCTCTCTAACCCATCTTATTCCAAAAAATCCTCATGTCTTCTAAAAACTTTTAGCTTACTAGACAAATCATTTAAGGCCTATATTTACTCCCAGTTATTCTTCAATAAGGGGGAAAGACTTGGTGAGTATTTCAAACTGATGTCTCCTTTCCAGAGATCTCTTTGACAAAACTATGGTCTTAAGGCCAAGTGACAAGGCCAATACTTATTAAAAAGGTGTTATAGTTCAGCCTATGAAATCTATTTTATTTACTATCCCCTCCTCATACAGACTCCTAAGTGACTGTAACATATACAAATGAAATATCCAACCCCTAAATTATAAACAACTGATAATAAAGAACATTTCTAATAAGTATTTCTTAAGTTTGGTTAAGCAAAAATCTCTAATTTCATGCATAATCTTTAATACGACTGAAGGACACAAAAGAGACCCATGATTTATCTTATCTTTAATATTACAGGCAAAGACTTGACATTTCATCAGTATAGGAAGCTGATTCAAAATAAAACTTCCTCTACCAATGAAGACTAATAACTGTTCTGTAATTTACAGTCAGAGTTTACAAACAGATTTTGAAAAAGCACTGAAAAACTAAGTGACTGCCAAAGGTGATGCAGTCAGTTGTGTGTAGAGACAGGACTTGAATCTAGGATATCCTGATTTGAGGCCAGTTGAGTATCCACTGTGCCATAATGCCATTCTGAATTTAAAAAAAGAAAGCAAATGATCAAATTTATGTCATTTCTATATTTACTGTTGTATTCAACAAAATTAAAGCAGACCTTCATATATTTTTAGGAGAAACACAATATCCTGCAATTGCTGGGACTTTGGACAGGTTTAAAACAACAACAACAACAACAACAACAACAACAACAACAACAACAACAACAACAACAACAACAACAGGAAATATGCCTGTAAGTCTATCTAAATCCAAGATTTCTTACACTTTTGCTTATCTGACTTATAGGAAAGCATGAAAAGGCAAACTTAGTATCTCTACTAATAGTTTCTGACACATATTACTCACATGGAAGGTGGAAAGTATTTCAGTGCTTATCTAAACGAATTTCTATCTAAAAATAGGAATCCTTATTACAACATACCTAAGAATGATTATCCAGGCTTTGCCTGAAGACCTCCAATGAGGTCTTCCTTGAGGTCCAATGCTGAAGAAGTCCAACTTACTTACAGATCTCGGTGTTAGGAAGTTTTTATCTATATATACCTTTTGCAACTTCCATACACAGCCTATAGGGGCTTCTCTTCTTCAAGCTAAATGATCCTAATTCCTTCAACAGACTGCATGACATAGCACGAAGTAGGGGTGCTTTGCTATTCGGGTTTCTTGCCTCTCAACATTTCTCCCAGCTCATGATGTCCTTTCTAAAAAATGATGTGTAGAATTCAACATAGTCCTCCAGAGATTGTCTTACTAGGACAAAAGTACAGAAAAAGCATAATGCCCTACTCTTGAAAGATATGACTGTTTAATATATGCTAAGACTACACTAACTTTTTTGGCTTCCATATCATAATGTTGTAGGGTGGCTAGGTGGCACAGTACATAGAGTACCAAGCCTGAAGTCAGGAAGATTTATCTTTCTCAGACATTTACTAGATGGGTGACACTGGGCAAGTCAATCAACCCTGTTTGCCTCAGTTTCCTCATCTGTAAAATAAGCTAGAGAAGGAAACAGCCAGCCATTCCAGCACCTTTGTCAAAAATAGAAGCAAAAGGGGTTATAAAAAGTTAGACACAACTGAAATGAGTGATTAACACAATCATAACATTGATTCATTCTGAATGTGCAACATTAAATGCCCCACATCATTTTCATGGCTTATTAATTAATCATTGGCTTCTTCATAATGTACTATGAAGTCAATTTCTTGAACTCAAGTGTAAATCTTACATTTATCAACTAAATTTTAGCTTTTTAGTTTCAGTTCCAAATTTTAGCTTTTTAAGTTCAATTCTATCTACCCTATCTATCAAGATTTGGGGATGGGGTAGGGAAAAGGGGAAAGGAATTTATGACTCTCCTCTGCCTTGTTAGCTATCCCTCCTCTTTGTGCTACCTGTAAATTTGATAAGGATCTTATCAATATCTTTAACCAAATCACATATTTTTAAAAAGTTAAATAACATAAGGCCAACAAAAGATCACAGGAATGCTCCCCTGGAAATATCCTTCCAAAGTGACACAAATATCCTGAGTCTAAACAATTAACCATCATGAGATTTATCAAAAGTCTTACTAAAAATGGACATAAACTACACACACACACACACACACACACACACACACACACACATCACTTCTCAAATTCAGTGTGCCTGTTGGAAAAAAATTAGTCTAGAAATACTGGTTCTATATTGGTTCTTTAAGATTGAAGCTTCTTTCTTCCTTTACTTTTAATAAGCTCACTCTTAATCATTATAGAATTTTGCCAAAAACCATTAGCCTATAGTTGGTGGTTGTGGTCTTCTTGCTTATCCTAAATATCAACTCCCAATTTGGCTATTTTCAATGTGATCCTTCCACGGTAAAGGTAACTCTTATTTGCAGAAGAAAGAGAAGCAAAATGTGAATTAATTTTTAATTTTCTTTATCTGCTCTAGTTCATTCTATTTGTACTCCTCATCCCATTCGTATATGGTCAGTGAGTGCTATTATAGCTATTCACATTATCTTTCACTGCTTTTATCACACAGAGACAGGCAAATAGGCACACACATGCTTATCACTGGAAGATGATAAATTCCTTAATCTTTCACATTGGTTTCTTTTGACAATTCACCTCCCTTCTCTCAATGGACTACAATTTTCCTATTTTGTACCTTCAAAACATCATTCTTGCCAGCTTTCTACTTCTTCTGTGCTGACTTCACTATAGAATTTTATTCCTCAAGACCCTATTTAGTCATCTTGTGAACCCTTTGAAATCTGATCTATAAAATCTAGGATGTCAAATTATGACCAGACTTTCTCTCTATCACAAACTCTATACTAGTAAGGACAGAAGAGTCAGTCACTCCCTCACTCCATGTGCTCATGTAATACTCTAAAACTATTTTTTCTGCTGGTAGGAATCGGATGAAAAGAGAATTCCACAATAGAATTTAAATTCCTTGAGGGACTGGCAGAGTGATTAATTCACAGTAGAGATGCAAATAAAGGTTCATTTGATTTGAAGATCTTTGAAATAATTTTTTCATATAATTCTAACTCATATGAATAGATCAATTTTCCAAAAGGAATGTTCAAGGGTTTTTATTCTTAAAATAAATGTTGAGCCAAATAGCATAATACACAGCATTGAAAAATGTACTATTTACTCAAAAGCAAAATAATTTATATTTCATATAAAGTCTCTCTTAATCAAGAACTGATTACAAGTCTCATTTTTTTTTTTAAATAGGGGATAGGAAATTAGACAATAACAAATAGAAGTTTCTGAAAACAGAAAAACTGGAAAGGGGATCAAGCAATGGTTTCTTTTTTCTAAGCCAGGTTCTGACCATATAAGGCAAAAGAAAATCATAATTACAGTTGTTTCATTCATTCATCAGCAAATATTAGCTGATCTAATTTCATTGATATAGGGAACTCTTGTTGAAGAAATCAATGAGCACTGATAAATTTATCAGGAAACTAACAAATGTGTAAAGATCATTACTTCCTCCGAAATTTAGAGTTTTGGGAAGTTGCTAAGGCACTGCAAGGTTAAGTATTTTGTCTAGGGTCACAAAGAAATGCAGTATATTTTAGCAGTGAAGAATAAACTCAGAATGAAATTGAGACCAACCATATCCACTGTCATGGCTGCTGTACACATATACCACATCCTCACACACCCACATATATATACACATACAAAAGTTATTTATAATAATGTCAATATTTTTTTTCTTTTTTAAAAAATAGATACAATATGTTAGAATATTTAACTATAGTCTACTGGGAGAGAAAAATATGTATAAATGAGTCAATTTTAAGATAGGGATAGAGGACTGGTCCTATGATTTCATTATTGTACAAATGACTTATCGGATAAGGAAATCCTTTTTGATTAATGCAGATTTGGCAGCTTCTCTGTAACTTCTTTTCTTAGAAAATTGACTAAAGATCTGACACATTAAATAAATGACCCAGAGCCACAGCCCTAATGTGTAGTTATTAAGTTATACTTACTTTCAATACAAAACATATACAAAATTAATTTTTTTGTGAGGGGCAAAAGGAAAACGCCAGAAAGGATCATGAAAATATTAGTTGGCCTTTGAAAAACGATTGAAATTCTGGTGAGACAGAGGCAAAGAGGGAGAACATTCTGACCTCAGGAGTGTGTGCAAAGAGCTGGCAACGGGAGAGGGAATTTCATGTACACAGAATAGCAAATAGGCCAGTTAGGCCAGAATGTATAAGGAAAACTATTTTATCTACAAGGATACAAAAAAGTATCTTATTAAATGTTCTATAAAAATCAAGATACACTAGTATAAGAAAATGATGTCAGTTTGGAAGACTTTAGTCTTACTAAGACCATACTGACTCTTAATGATCAGCTCTATTTCTTCTAAATGCTCACAAATCCATTCTAGATATGCTCACAAATCCATTCTAGAATTTTGCAAGACATAAAGAACAAGCTTACCAGTCTAGTTTCCAGAATCCATCTATTTCCCCTTTTCTATGATTTTAAAATTTTGATATTTATTGCCTAGCTGGAAACTCTGTACTGTTACCTTGTATTAGAGCAAACATTTCCAATATGTGTTATGTTGAATGCTGTCCTGGTGAATAAGTTTGAAGCTGGAGTTTGGCTCAGCTGAATCTAATATTGTAGTATATTCGACTATTCAGATGCCCTGGATGAGACTTGTTTGACTTTACTGTAGCAATATAGAACCAAGTTTGCAGTACAGGAGCTTCAAATGGGAACACAGGGTAATAAATGCCTTTTAATGTAAAATTCATCTTCTGTTTAAAAACTATGAAGTACTTTCCCCCCATGTGAATATTTTACACAAAATCTCTATGAAATGAACTTCTCAGATCAATTTATAGATTAATTCAGTAATATCAGTTAAAAATGCTGTATAAAAAAGGTAGTATAAAAATAAAAAATTGCAATTAAAAATGAATAATGGTTCATAAGACAGCATTGTAAAAGCAAGTAACCCAAAAATAGAGAGTGGCAACAACCAGACATCAACACCAAAGAAAGAATATTACTTGCCACAACTGTTAAAGGGAGATTAAATTACCATTAGGCTTTATAACAGAAAAATCTGTAAAGTGCAGTAGAGAGAGATTTCTGACTAAATCCAATTGGTAATATAATAACTTGCCTTTGATATCCCCAAGTCTCATTTTAATATTTGGAAATGCATCAATGATACAGATCACAATCTCTCTATGATATGGCAGAGCACTTTTAAAAGTTGGTAGTTTCGTCAAAAAATAAAAAAGTTAAATCACTGTGTAGCCAGCCTGGTGAGGTGCCACTGGGCTGGTCTTTGAAAAACAGTCCTAACAGTCTATTAGAGGAATTATCTATATTTCTCTCTATATATATATTCTATATCTACATCTATCTATCTATACCTATACATACATACATATATGTATGTAAGTATGTATGTATGTATATGTATATGGAGCATTTCCCTGTTGGTAAGACCTAGCAGACCTTGCTTTTAATTGGCCTGGTTTTCAAAAACTTAGTCATATAGGTGCCTGACAGAGACATCAGAATGAGATTTAAGCCAAATATTTCTTAGTGAAAATAGTATGAATAATACAAACCAGCCACTGCTGTCCCTACCTATCACAATAGTGTGGGAGATGTTATCAACACAATTAGGAAACCTGAAGATCTGGGAGTTGCCACATAGTAACATGAGAAGTGATTTTAGATGATGTTCTTCCCTGTTTTGATATTATTTTCATGATTTATTTTGTATAAACAAGAAACAAGGTTTTTTTTTATGTAAACAATTTTTTAAAGAGGTAATATTTTCATAAAAACAGAGAAAAGACTGTGACTTTCTTGTCACAGCCTAATGACTTGTCCAGTTTTGGATGACTAAGCATAAGTGAGTGGGGAAAAAATCCAGTAGCAGCACAGTGGTGCTATTGAATGCTCCAAAATAGGGAACAAACACTGAGAAGAAATGTCAGTTTCTAAATAATCTATACTAGGAGCTTCTGAGGGTTGTCTGATAACATTAAAATCAAAGTTATAATTTTCCATCAATGGGAAAATTCTGCAAAAGCAATATGCTACCTAGAGGAATAATTCTATCTGTGACAAATACATGTTTAATAAAATGATCTGATACATTAATTATAATGATACCTTGTACATATCTTGCTGTACATGTTATACAATACTTTATTTTTAGTAGTCTTCATAATGGCTATGATACTATGAACCTAACCTACAAGATTACAAGATTTCTGTACGATGCCGTAACACAACTATCAAATTTAAATTGCTTTAGTATGGAAGTATAAGTTAAATAGCATATAACTAAATTGATATGCTAAATAAAATAAAATGAACTTTAATAATCATGTTTTATTTAAGCTTGCTCCCAAAGAAGAGGTATCTACATATATTACCCTTCTACCTTTTTCACAAAGGCAGAAACCATAAAAGTAGAATGCTAATTTTAACCACTGTTGGACATAACTGATATGCTGATTAGTATTGCTGAATTGCTTTTTTTCTCTCTATTTTATTTCTTTATCATAAGGTAAGGCTTTATGACTAGAAAAGTGAAAGTTATTGGGAAATTATGATATTGTTTAAAACAAAAAATATTTTAAAAGAACTTTAAAACTATGCATTAAACTACTTTTCAACATTAAAAGATTCAAAGCCTAAGTAATATGAATGACTACTAGAACTTTTAAAATGCTTCTATCTAAAAGCTAAGCTGAGTTGACATACTATATATATATTTCATTTTAAAATAAGACATTGGTAATTTTCTATCAAACACATTGGGAGGGAAAACTGACAAAAATTATGACAGCCTCAAAACAAAGCTCACAGATTAACTTTTAATAACTTACCACATCTTCAACAGGGTTGCTGCCTGGTAAAATATCCACCTGGATGGATACAGTGTCCACAATACTCTTCCTTCTGGAGAGTCGATCTTCATCTAGATTTAAAAAAAAAAAAAAAAAATTGTAGATTTTTCTTTCCATTAGAAACAAAATTCAATTTTTATTTTTAATCGTCTTTGATGCAAAAAGAGAAAATATGAAAAAGGTAGTTCAAGAAAATATTTAAAGGCAGTGAGTTACAAGCTTTGTCTTCCATTATTCTCTCTTCTCTAGTTTTTAATATTTTTCCTTCACATTGGCTTATTACCCAATCTACAGACAGATATCTTACCTACCTCCAAAACCGATTTAATTATTTCTCTCCCTTAAGCCCATCACTTTTCTTTATTTTCTTACTGCTACTGGGGACATCACCATCCTTCTAGTAATTCAGTTCTGTCTCTTAGTGTGATCACTCCTCACTCTGTTATATCTTTTTCTACAACAGATCTTATATTAAAAATCTTGTCTATTCAAAAAACCACCAACTCAGAGGAGGGCTTCAATAACTCTTAGCTTGCTTACTTCAAGGACCTTGCTCCTAATTATTTTTCACTATTACAAGACTATGAGTTGTTCTTTCTGCCTTAACTTTCCCTCTAATCCAATCTGTCCTCAATGCAAACCCTACAGTAATTTTCAGAAATGGGGGGAGGGGGGAACTTGACCACATCAAGCTCCTTCTTAAAAAACTCTAATAATTCCCTATTATCTCTAAAATCAAAAATAAACTCCTTTAAATAGCACATAAAATTCTTTATAACATAATCCCTTGCTGCATTGTTTTTTTTTAATCTTGTTTTACAAGCCTACTTGTTATTCTTCATACACAGAACTGCATCTCTCATCTCTCTGCCTTTGTATTAGCTCTTCCTCATGCTTGGAATGTTTTCTTTCCTTTACTTACTTTCCTGTTTACTTTCTCCACTGCTTAAAATTGTTCTTCAGGAAGATACTTGAAGTATCTTATTTTCCCCAGTCACTAGAATCTTTCCTTCTAGGAGGCACTGTTTTTAAAAATTTACCTTCATTCCTATCATCATATCTTTGACATTTATTAGCATTAGCCAGTAATCAATATTAACTATTCTCTTAATGTTAAATTTACATATTTCTTAATTATATGAAATTAACTGAAGAAGGGAATCACTGCATTAAGATTTTTAAATATTATTCAAATTTAAATGCAAAAATTTTTTTTTTCCTTTTGCATGAAATCAAGAGTTATTTAAGTTTCTCAGGACTGAGTGGAAATTTTAGGCCTCATTTTCATCTTTGATTGTTTCAATTAACTTTTCTAAGTACATCAGTCTTTTTCAAATAGTCTAGTCTTCATTAATCCTATATTCTGGTTACTACAGAGAAATTTAATCATTGGTATAACTGGCACAAAGAAAGAAAAAAGTCAATTATTCAGTATCTCTAAGGTTATTTTCTACTTTCCCTGAAAGTATATATATGTGTGTGTGTATGTATATATACACACATATATGTATATGTACCCATATGTTGCCTTTCTGGTTAAATACAATTAGTCCCTTGAGGTCAGAGACTATTTCATTTTTTTTTGGGGGGGGGTACTTCCAGTGGTTAAGTGAATGAAAAGAACATTTTAAGTGCTTAACAAATACCAATTGATTAATGTTGAATTAAAACTTCCATTGGCTCTCATGTTGCTCTCTATCTACTATCCTAGTTTCTTATTTTTTTCATCAGTGAAACTTCTTGATGGAATAACCTAATAATGTTGAATTACATCTCCCTCCTTACTACTCATTTTCCCAACATCTTGCAATTATCTATATTTAATTTTCCCAATTATATGTTGATTTTCACTTCTACCACTGTTCTATGTTTTTTGAAAGTCCTAAATGACCTATAATCCTTTTCATACTGGAAGCATGAAGAGTTATGACCACCATTCTCTCTTTTTGGTTTAAATACCAGACAAAGAATTATCCTGCTTCTTCATACCTCAGAAAATCAGAGTTGGAAGAGATTTCAAAGGTCCAGCTCACACTAGGAAAAACTGTTCTTCCAAACTTGGCAAAGATTTTTAGTTTCAGGATACTCCTATGTCTCCTATGCTAATTAATTCATGTTGACTAACTGACTGAAATCGGTAAGGAGGAAAAGGATATAATTATAGACAAAAATAAAAATAAAAAAAAAAAACCTTATAAAATACTTTAGTCCTCTCTTCTAAGGTCATATTCTATCTAACCTATGAGTGCTATTAACACACATAGCTGTTTCATTTTATAATGTAAGCTCCTTGAGATCAGGGGATCATAGTTTCTTCCCTTCCTTCTTTGATTCTTTAACTGGTACCTATTACTATCTAGCGGGTACCCAGATTTTAACCAGAGACCTCTTAATCTGTAGTCAAATGCTTTACCACTAAACTGTATTCCAAAGGAAAGTGTAGGAAAGGAGAAGTATTAGACTAACTACTAAATTGAAGGTCTACAGAGCTGTTGTGTTGAACTCATTGTTGTGTGCCTGTGAAATCTGGAATGATGCCATGCCAGGAAACTGAGTTGCTTTCATTGTTTCACAAAGATTCTAAAGATCACCTGGAAGGATAAGATACCAGACACTGAGTCCTTTTTCAAACTAAACTGCCAAGCATTCCAACTCTAATGCAGAGAGCACAACTCCTCTTACCTGACTACAATTTGAATGTCTAATGTATACTTGTCAAAAAGATTATTTTATGGAGAACTCACACATGATAAGCACTCACATGGTGGTCAGAAAAAGTGATACAAGGACAGTATCAAGGCCTCTCTTAAAACTTTTAGAATAGATTGTAGTATGGCATGGGAGACACTGGTACAGGACTACCCAGCAAGGAGTGTCCTCATCAAAGATGATGCTATGCTTTTTGAGCAAAACAGAATTGAATTACCTCAGAAAAAACACAAGATGCTCAAAGTTAGAGAAGCTATCCCAAATCTTCATAGGGACTATTTGTATCCAACTTGTAACAGAGTTCTGAGCTCATATTGGTCTGAGCAGCCACAGATGGACACATAATCAACTCTAACATAGTGATATCATTTTGGTCCTCTGAGAACAAGGGACAATAACCAGCTAGCATATGGTAAGCACTTAATAAATTTGTGTCCATGGAATGGTTAACTGACTGACAAGTATGTAAGATGCAAATCTCTCATTTGAGAGATATAGTAATCTTAATTTCACTAGAACAAAAATAGGGGAAAAGATAAGGTTGGAAAAGCAGAAAGCACCAGATTCCATAGGCTTTGAATGTCTGGCAAAAGGAATCAACAGAACCCAACAAATGAGAGGAAGTAACCTGACTAGATTATTCATGACTAGACTACCAGCCTTTGAAATGATACTTTAGAAAATGAAGATATCAAAGGTGGGAAAATTTATAGGTAAGTGTGACTGTTCAAGCAGATAGGGTAACTGAAGAGGCCTTTTTTAGGATGGGAACAGTGGGAACTGATAGAAGGTTACAGATTTGTAGGATTCTCTTCCTTTCCAGTTCCATGGTGACTATTCTAATTCATACTCTTAATATTTCATGCTAGGACTATTTCAATAGTATTTTAACTAGTCATTCCATTTCCAACTTCTTTTCTCAAATCTGTCAAGTACATTTTCATCACATAAATCTATCTAAAATACTACTTTGATCACATAACTTCCTTACTCAAAATAAAGGTTTACTTTCCCATAATTTTATAAATAAAGTCTAATCTCTTAAGATTTTCTAAAGCTTGGTCTTATTTATCTTTCCACCTTACCTCCTAACACTCCATGTGAATTATATTCTGCACCCAAATTAGTTTCCTGTCTATTCCTCAAGTACCTTTTATCCTTTCAAGGCTAGCACAAATATCACCTTCTTTATAAAGTCTTAATTGATTATCCCAGAGAAAAGTTATCTTCTCTTCTTGAGAATTTTAAAAGCATATTGTTTTCATTTATATGCCACTTTCTGGAGGGCTCTCCCCCCCCCCCCCCCCAGTGTTCTAATGTTCTCTTCTAAATTGCAAGTTCCTTATATGTGCACATACTGTTTCCCCCCTTAGAATATAAATTACTTGAGGGCAGAAACTATTTCATTTTGTTTATATCTATCTTTATATCACTAAGTACACAGTTTAATAAATACTGGTCTATTGAAGGACATCTTTGTATTATCATAGCTTTTTAATCAGTCTGTAATTTGTTTATAATCTCTATTTATGACCTAAATGTAATAATAAGGCTCATAAGCTTCAAGACTTGTTAGTAAGTAATGAAGTATTATTCACAACACCTCCTACCAAAAGGGATTTCCAAATCAATTAGAAAAAAAATTGATGGACCTCACCCTCACAACTTCTCCCTCAATCAAAAAACAAAAACAAATAACCCCAATGAAAACCCTAATTTTAGATCAGAAGTGAAAACTTGAAAAACAGGAAAAAAAATTAAGTGTAAAAAATTTTTTTCAGCAAACATCAATATAGGTATCAATAGGTTAAAAAAAAAAGCCTAAGAAACTCAGGAAAAGAATATACACATATATAAAATATAAACACATATATTCATACATATTATACTATATATCATATATATATGTATATATACATTTTAAAACCTCATTCTTTTCATATTGGAAAAGAAAATACTGTCTTAAAGATACATTTTATGACTAATTATTCTTATGACTATGGCTAATAACTATTATATAATTATTTATTGACAGGACTTAAAATTGAGAAAGGCCTAAGTATAAAAAGAAGCAGAATACAATTCAAATACTACTATAAAAGTAAAAAGGCTCCTCAAGGTACATACATGCCCAATGATAGTATCCAACAGAGACAAAACTCCCCACCTTAGACAACTTGATCCTGCTCCTATTTTTCAAAGACTATTAAAATACCAGTCTAATATATTCTCTAGTATTTCTTGCTAAATTGAAAAGAATTCAGATGTAAATAAACAAGAGTCACCTGGACACTTAGTATTTTTTTTTAAAAGCTATTTCCTTAAGATCCTTTGTATCACTACTTCCAAGTTCAACAAGACCATCTTCTATTCTATAAATGCCCTTTTCATCTTTTCATTCCTCACTGTAGTGTTTAAGACACTTACTAAGTACAAAGGTATTCCTTTATGTTTACCTTTTTCTTTTTAAAAAATATATTACTGTAGCCTAACTTTCAGAAATGGTACTTAAGAACCCAACTGCCATAAACAATGCTTTACTGCCATCTTGTGTACCTGTGTATTATACAGAGGTTGGCTTAAAAAATATATGTGTATGTATGCTATACATATACACATAACTAATTTTAAAGTCTATAGATCAACATATGTAGCTATAAAAGTTACTTTAGCTAACAACTACATATGCAAATGAACTATGAAGAAAATTAGCTTAACAGTGAATAAAACTGTACAAAATTTTTGGTAATGACTACATAATGCCAACCTAATTTAAAAATTAAATATTGTATACAGTATCCTTTCTGTGCAATTTCATAAAATAATTATTTAACTGCATACAAAAATCCCAAGATTTATAATTTGTCCAAAGGTTACTGATTCAAACACTAGATTTTACTTGTACAGAAGAAAATAAAGCATACCCAAAATATATATTTTACCTTCTTTTTGACTAAGGATTGTGTGCGAACACAGTAGGCACTATATAGATATTAGCTATTAAATCTGTTGTTAATGTTAAAGAGTGAGGCCTCAAAAAATGTTAACGAAAGAACATTTAAATGTTACAGACATGTCTTTAAAACAGGCATTCAAGAACATAAAAATAAAGCAATGAACACAGGAATTCAAGAATTAGTTCTGTATTTTTCTTCACTCAGGTGAAAAGTGAAAAAAATTATTACTTTCATTTATGGTTTAATGCTATAACTAGTTTTTATATGCCACTAAATGGTTTAACTTGTCTGTTTTAACTGTTCTATTAGTATTAATGGGTGCCTTGCTATGTTGTGGTTGTTTAGTCATTTTTAGAGATGTCCAACTCTTCATGACTCCATTTTGGGATTTACTTGGCAGAATTACTGAAGTAGTTTGTCATTTCCTTCTCCAGCTGAAGTCAAAAAAGATACTTAATAAGTATCTGAGGCCAGTAAACTTAGGAAAATGTCTTCCTGATTGCAGGCCCAGGGGTCTATCCATTTCACCACTGAACTGCCTTTGATACTCCTTGACATGATTAAATCTAAAAAATAAACCAAGATCTTAAAAAAGTAATCCTTGTGTTCCACTATGCATTTTAAACTACTGTATACCATCCTTTATTTATAAAGGCAATTAAACACATGAATGGGTACTGCCACCTTTTTTGCATTGCAACAAGGGACTTTTTTTGCACTATTGCCAAAGGCAATTATATCTAAATTACCTTCACTGCCAAGCTTTTTTTTTTTTTTTGAAAATTTGCTATATATACAGTTTCCTTGTCCTTATCATTACTAACCCTTCAATATCTTGCAGCTATACACTATCAAAGCTTTATCCTTGAAAGTTTTATAGTTCTCATCCTCCTTGAACTCATGGCATTTAAGATTAGTGATTTACCTTTTTTCTTGGTAATTCTCTAGTACAAAATAATTCTGCATATTTTACTTCAGGGAAGCTGACCGTACTTTCCACAACTTTTTCTTAAGATTGGTACCTATCCTATTGAAAAATGGTCAAAGGATATGAACAGACAATTCTCAGATAAGAAATTGAAACTATTTCTAGTCATATGAAAAGATGCTCCAAGTCATTATTAATCAGAGAAATGCAAATTAAGACAACTCTAAGATACTACTACACACCTGTCAGATTGGCTAAGATGACAGGAAAAAATAATGATGATTGTTGGAGGGGATGCGGGAAAACTGGGACATTGATGCATTGTTGGTGGAGTTGTGAATGAATCCAACCATTTTGGAGAGTAGTTTGGAACTATGCTCAAAAAGTTATCAAATTGTGCATACCCTTTGATCCAGCAGTGTTACTACTGGGATTATATCCCAAAGAGATTATAAAGAAGGAAAGGGACCTGTATATGCACGAGATGTTTGTGGCAGCCCTTTTGTAGTGGCTAAAACTGGAAACTGAATGGATGTCCATCAGTTGGAGAATAGCTGAATAAATTGTGGTATATGAATATTATGGAATATTACTGTTCTGTAAGAAATGACCAACAGGATGATTTCAGAAAGGCCTGGAGAGACTTACACGAACTGATGCTGAGTGAAATGAGCAGGACCAGGAGATCATTATATACTTCAACAACAATACTATATGATGACCAGTTCTGATGGACCAGGCCATCCTCAGCAACGAGATCAACCAAATCATTTCCAATGGAGCAGCAATGAACTGAACCAGCTATGCCCAGAAAAAGAACTCTGGGAGATGACTAAAAACCATTACATTGAATTCCCAATCCCTATATTTATGCACACATGCATTTTTGATTTCCTTCACAAGCTAATTGTACAATATTTCAGAGTCTGATTCTTTTTGTACAGCAAAATAACGTTTTGGTCATGTATACTTATTATGTATCTAATTTATATTTTAATATATTTAACATCTACTGGTCATCCTGCCATCTAGGGGAGGGGGTGGGGGGGTAAGGTGAAAAATTGGAACAAGAGGTTTGGCAATTGTTAATGCTGTAAAGTTACCCATGCATATATCCTGTAAATAAAAAGCTATTAAATTATTAAATTTAAAAAAAAAAAAAAATTGGTACCTATCCACTACTTGTTTATTTCAGTGGAATCTATTTATTCTGATTGCTACGTGTGAGCTCCAGATTCAATTATCCCAAACTCAAAATATTGAAATTGTCCTTAATTTATCCCTTTGTTCTATTCAAATGAACTTGATTTTTAAGCTATTTCTTCCCCTTAAAAAGGCAACAGACTTAGACCTCAAGGCATTTGAGACAGCAATGATGCACTTCAAAGAAGATTCAAATTAAAACAAATTCTGGGCTCCAGAGAATAAAAAGGTATTACTGAACCAAAGCTACCAGGAGTATAGAGCTTTGGAACTGAGCTCCACATGTAAGGTATTCCTTTAAATGATCAACACTGGCCACCACAGTAGGATAATGCTATAGAGCTACCATCAAAGAGAATTTTACTGCAGTAAACCACCAACGATTTACTGATAAAAATGCCTAGCAGAACTCCCTGATATCTCTACCTCTACTCTAACTCCCTATTTTTCCAAATTAATTGGCCTCAATGTCTCATGGAAACTGATTTCATTGCCACAGGGTGGCAGTGTTATCAGAGGACCTTGGTAGGGGAGGAGGAACATGATCATCTGGTTCTACTAATAATATAGTGGGTAAGCCATCTGACTGATTCTTGCTCTGATTATGTGCTGGATGAAAAACTCTCTCTAACCCTTATACCTAAATTTTACACAAACAGTCCATATCTTCTTTCTGCCTTCCTATTGCTTTTTATGCTTTCATCCCAGATGTCCGCATAAAAACTGTTAGAAAAACTTCCAGATTCATACGGAAACTACTTCACTTTCCATTTTCTTGGCAAATAGATCTTGGGTTTCCCCAAGGTTTGTCTTATCACTGATCATACTCTGCAATACTGGAGGTTATTTTTCATGTTCCCTATATATTTTAATAGTCAAATTCAGGGAAAGAGACAGTCTTTTCCTTCATTTCCTCACTCTTCCCTATTTCTCAATCACTAGCATGCATAATTCAACTGAAACTACTCTCCTAGAGATTATCAATGGTCTTTGAATTGTTAGATGCAGTAGCCTTTTTTTCAGTCTTCAATTTATTTAACCTTCCTGAAACTGAACACTTTTGATCACATCTTCTTCCGGGTTATTAGTTTCTTCTTTTGGCTTCAGTGACACTGCTTTCTCAACTCTCCTATTTGCTCAAATGTTCTTTCTCAATATTCTTTGCTATATAAATCATCCTGTTCTCAAACATCCAGCCTGAGCCATTTTCTTTTCTCTCTACAATTTCTTTGGGTGGTTTCATAAACCCATACATAGGTTCAAGTATCATTTCTATGACGATAAAACTTCCAAATCCATTTATTTAACCAAAACTTTTTTTTTGACATTTACTTTCATACTGCAAACTACAAACTGGATATGTCCCATCAAGTGGCTATCCTCTATCAGAATCTTGAATTTAACATGTCCAAAATCGAACTCATCATATTTTCCTTCAATCATATTCCTTCTCCAACCTGCCATTTTCCTTATCTAAAATTTCAACTTCGGAATCATTCTTTGATATTCGCCTTCCTTAATCCATGTTATATCCAACCAATTACTAATCCTTGGTAATTCTACTTCCTTTACATCTATGGCGTCCATCCCCTGCTTTCCATTTGCCAAACTACTACCCTAATTTAAGTTTTTATCATTTCTGGACCAGAGTACTACTATAGCTTCCAGATTATCCTTCTGCTTCCAAATTTTCCTTTCTTTACTCCATCTTCTATACAGTTAAGAAATTAATATTCCTTAAGCACATGTATAATCGCATCACTCCTGTGCTCAAAATTTTCATTGGTTTGCTACTGTCTAGGTCATGGCCTTTTTTCTAGCATTTAAGTCCTCTACAATTTGGCTCCCATTTACTCTTCATCCTATTTCAAAATGATCACCTTTATATCCTTTATCTTTCAGTGAATCTGGTCTACATTTAGCAATTCTTGAAACTTAATCCCTTCTTTCATCTTTCAGTCTTTGCACAGGTTGTCTTCTATGACTAAAATTTTGTTTTCAATGGTTTCTAATGATTTACCAAAGTTCAAATAGCTAAAACACTATAAAAAGATACATGAAAATTTTACTGAAGATAATAAAGAACAATGTTTTATATTAAAAGGAGCAATATAGTAGCAATCAGTGAAAATGCATTCTTATCTCCTACCTTATTACTTACTACTCATATGACCTTGAACAAGTAATTTCACTTCCAGAGACCTCAGTTTCAACAACTAGAAAAGTATTTTGGCCTGAATGATTTATATATTAGGCCCCCTATAGCTCTGAAATTCTATGATTATTTATGCATTATTTATTATTTATTCAAAAGTAAAGATTTTGCAATCTTTAATAATTAATCATTAAGAAAATCAATTATTGGTGTCCAGAATTTGGTAAGGCTAGTGATTTTTATCCAGTTGTTTAAATCTTGAGACAAATGACAGTTCACTACAAAAGCTACCAATATATTTTATTTTCACTTCTCAAAAACAATAATTTAACAGGTTTTTTCTGAATATATTTGGCAACATTAAAAAGCACCTGTAAAATACAAAAATCATATTCAAAGTGATATGAAAGCCATAAGAGAAAGGACTAGGTAGATATCTAATTGCCTTGAAGGGGATCACTATATCTTCTCTTTAATTTACTGTTAAATACTTGTGTGAACAGTAACAACAAGATTATGTGAGAACTAGGGAGACTGAAAATAGATCAAAGCAGAGTATTTTCATCTCTTTTTGTCATTGTTTGCTTTTTTTTCCCTTTCACATGGTTTTTTCCCTTTTAGTCCAAATTTTTTTTTTTTTTTTTTTTGCACAACATGGCAAATATGGAAATATTTTTAAAAGAATTACACATATTTAATCTATATCAGATTGCTTGCTTGTTGGGGGAGGGAGAAAAATGTGGAACACAAAGTCTTACAGGAATGGATGTTGAAAACTATCTTTACATGTGTTTGGAAAAATAAATACTACTGTGAAAAAAAGTATTTGTGTATGTGACACACACACACACACACACACACCACTTTCATAACAGCAAAGCTTAATAGGAAAATTTCTACATATTCATATCTAAGATTATCAGAAGCTATTTGACAAGCTATTAAAGAAAACACTAATCATTTTTTAAAAAGAGAAATGCTAAATTGAAATTAAACATATCTAAGATTTTACAAAAGAAACAGGGAGGAATGAAGGATAAATAAACTATGACAACAGGAAAGGTTAAGAATAACACTAAGATCACAACTACATATAACAGTCTTCTGGTTCAGTTCTAAAAGTCTTCTAAAAGCATTCTTATTTTAAGCTAGGTATGCGCTTTCCTACAGGACAACAAGGGTAAGGAGAGGCAAAACTGACACTTGGATTTACCTTTGTGCTTATGTCTGTGTTTGTGAGGTTTTTTGCCTGAAGGAAACAAAGCTACATCCAAAAATTTTATAAGAATGTAAAAAAATTAAGTCTTATCCTTATATAAGTTCTACTACTGTGTTTTATTCTAAACATTTTCATTTCCCCAGAAATTCCTGAGGAATAGAAACTGGGAATATAAAATATTAAAAATTTACAGCCATAGAAATAACACCACAAAATATTACTTAGCATAACTATTACAACAATAGTATACATTCTATGTAAATAAGCAATAGTGATATTGAGAAAAATTACTATTTGAATAATAGTCTTATTAAATCACTAGTTATGATGAAAATAGCATCTCTTAAGGAATACATCTATGCATCATTTGCAATACATAAAATTTCACTTAACTATTATATTTGAAAATTCAAAATCAGACTAAGAAATAAACAAAAGAAAACACAAGGCTAAGACATGATAAATATATAAATAAAAGCAAAGAGGAAACTGGGTAATCTATAAACATAAGAACATCTTATTATGATTAAGAAAATGACATTTACTACATATACATCAAGTTTGAGGAAACTATAAAGAAAAATTACTAACTCCTTTATATCAGGAACAAAACAAACTGAATATTCTCCGAGTTTGCATGAGTTTCACTTTTTGTTACTTCAATAGGGATGTACAACTTCTGAAAGCAGAACAATACTACCTTATTTTAACCTATAGAATATCTTTGTTTAGAGAATGTGCAAACAAGATTGATTTAAGTATACCTTCCCATTCTTTATAGGAAGAAATATTACTATGCTGGTATTCCTAAAGAGAACATAATACTTGCTTCTGTTAGTTACCTGTGTTAAGAACTTGGGATTTAGTCAGTGGGGCCTTTGGAAATTGCTAGAAATGAATCAAGTCATCTTCCCATTGACCAGCTTCTTGGTGATAAGCCTCTTTGATTTAGCTAAGCTAGAGCTAAGACAGCAGATATATAGTCTGCCGTAAGGGTTCTAGTCCTTGTAGCTTGACAAAATATTATCCTTTGCTACAAAAGGCTTTTTGCAAATCAGGATCATCTCCAAACTATTATGAGACATTAAAGTAACTTTTGAGAGTCCCCCTCTAAAAAATTCCTGTCAAAAACATATTTTCTGTCATTAAGTTTGGCTAAAGAAACACTGATATATTTTCCCTAAACAATTTTGTCCAACTTTCCCTAATGAATTAAAAAATAAGTTTCCAAGAGAAAAAAGTCTTTAATCTCACAAAACTGAAGGGCCAGGGAGTGGACCCAAAATGGCAGAGTAAAGCCATGAAACTATTTGAGCTCTCCTAGTTTCCCTCAAAAACCACATGAAATCAAATCTCTGAACAGAGTCTGAGAGAATAAAACCTCTCTTCAGCTCAATATGGACTGGAAAAACTTCAAGAAAGACTACTCTCACTGGAATGAAAAGGGTGTTCAAGCAGCTCAGACAGACTCTGGGAAAGCCGGTGAAAGGGTCTTAGTCACAGCAAATCAGAACTAAGACTCTCAGTCCTGGCTCAGTAGAGTAGCAAATCAGGAAAGGCAACCTCCAGTCCCAGCTCAGAAGGCAAACTCTGGGAAACCAGAATGTTTCTTGAACAGAGCAGGCAAGAAGCAACCACTGCAAACACAAGGGCTCAGATATGCACAGGAAGCTTCGGACAGAGCCCCATTTACCCCAAGAGCTCCACCATAAAAGTATAAAAAAAAAAAAAAAAAAAAGAGAGAGAGAGAGAGAGAGAGAGAGAGAGAGAGAGAGAGAGAAACTATCAAAAGAAAAGGAAAGAAAATGAGCAAGAAACAGAAAAAGAACCTTGACCATAGGAAGCTACTATGGTGACAGGGCAGACTAAATTTCACAGATCTTTCCAGCAAGAGATGCTATAGTAAAATATACCACAGGTAAGATACCATAATATTATTATCTTAGATTACTTTAAAAGTAAACTCGAAAAGCTATCCCAATAATCTTCTGAAGACAGCTAATACAATGAATACACACACCTACATAATAAATTTTAATATTGAATATTTGAACACCAATATAAAAGAATAAGATGAGTTCAAACACTACTATAAAATAACATCTAGTTACACTTATCTTACCTGTTACTTGTGGCACATATGGCACTGTTAATCTTTCCACACTATATCCACTGCCCCCTAATGATTCTGCAATCTTGTTAGTTAAGAAATACAAATTTTTTTCATGTTTCTCTAGAGATTTTGGAAGCCTGTGAAAGTAAACAGTTTATTCTTACTTGTTGTATTTTACATTTAAATACAGCTAGACAAAAATACAGAAGCCAAGAAACTAATACTTTCAGGATTAAGTCTGATAGATGTATGATATAGTGTGTGGGTGGGTGTGTTTTCCACACTCAGTGAAAAAAAGCTGAGATAGTTATAGGCAATAATGGAGCCTATGTAAAAAAAAAACTTGCAGCATTTCAAAAAATTATTCAAAGCATTCATCAAAAACATACTAGTTCATTTTGTTGTACTGACTACTATTATGAAAAGAACTGACCTTACAAATATGGAATTTTTACTCTTTGAGTGAGTCCATTCTATCAACACTTTAAGTTGATAGTGATCAATGAATTTCATTTTAACTTTTTGAGCATCTAAGAGGGAAATAGTCCTATCTAAGTAAATTCATAGGTCTTAAAATTAGAAATACTTAAAGCAACTTAGACTTCTAGTTCAATTGCCCCATTTTACAAAAGAGTAACTGAATCCCACAGGGAAGAAATGACTCTTCAAAGTCACAAAGTTTTAAGTAGCAGAATCAGGACTCAAAGCCAGGTTCACTGTTTCATGAAATTTGACAACAGAGAATGGCTTTGGTTACTAATGGAATTCAGTTTGGATCTGGCCAAATCTCTCTAAAATAAAAACAGTTCAAATGTTCTCAATTGTAAGATATTATTTCTATAAGACATGCAAGTTAATTGAAAGTTTTTAAACACAAGTTAAAAATCAATTAATCAACAAATGTTAGCTCCAATGATGGGGTAGGCATTGAACAAGACAGTGGGAAAATAAAAACAAAGAGTGGAAAAAATCCCTCCCTGCAAGTTTACAAAACAATTTTCCACAGAACAAATATTTCTTTGCTTTAAAACTGCCTCCAGTTAAATGTGGACCCATTTACATTTGCAAATTCAAGACTGAAAATAACCCTCAGTTTAGTGAAAGAACTGAGTTATAGGAATTATATGAAGACAAAGAAAATGATAAATATTTAATATGGAAATCCTATAGGGACTAATAATTCCTTAAAAATCTGGTACTTCTTATACTATCAAAACAATGTTTAACATACATGCACTTATCTCTGAAAATATGTTCTGGCAGAAAATAGGGTGCTTCCATTGTTCTTGTTTCAATAACCTGAAAAATATTTTTGAAAAGTAACACTTAGGATGTAACAATTATTAAAAATGTATAAGTAAATAATTTACTTAGAAATCAACATATGTTATATCTTATGTACAGAATTTTGTCCACTTCTATCAATTATTTTAAACTCACAATTCTATTTATTATAATTATAGTTAAATCAAGATATTCATGAAAAACAATTGTAATTTCAAAAGCACTGATTAAATTTTTATGATACATTAAAATACAATAGCAGCAAGCAAAAATAGAGTATTTATTCTCTCAGACATTACTGATTTGTTATACTTTGCCAACAACCTACATAGGCTTGAACTGAAACACATATACATAAAATTAAATGAAAATTATAAGTATTGGCATTAAAAATCATAGGTTAAAGGAATATATTTTGAAGAATAAGCAATTATTAGAAAATGCTGACAATGTACAACATTGATGATTACACTACCTGTTATATAGAATTATTACAAATAATGACATTTCATAAAACTAAAAGACAACATATTGAAAAAAAGTAATATGAACTTTTTTGGTCACATTACCTTGCTCACATGTTGGTAAAAAGCAGGAACTGCTATCATCTGACTTAAAAAGTTGAGGTACGCTCCAACTAATGCCATGACAGCACAGCGATGGAACATGGGTAAATTATCTTCATTAAGGATGGCATTATCCTTTAATAAGGAAAAAAAAAAATGAAATAGTCCAAACAATAATGTTGCTATAGAATTTTTCTGAAAAAATAATCAGTAAAATACAGCAACAAATATTGGCAGAAAAATAACATTTTGGTCATGTATACTTATTGTGTATCTAATTTATATTTTAATATACTTAACATCTACTGGTTATCCTGCCATCTGGGGGAGGGGGTGGGGGGGGGTAAGAGGTGAAAAATTGGAACAAGAGGTTTGGCAATTGTTAATGCTGTAAAGTTACCCATGCATATATCCTGTGAATAAAAGGCTATTAAATAAAAAAATAAAAATAAAAAAAAAATAATATTAGCAGGGTAATATCTGTTTACAAAGAGATAATAAAATGAAAAATCTAAAGAATAAATTAATGATTAACGGTGTTACTAAGTCTTTTTAATTAAAATGCTTACCTATTTCTGTTCTAATAAACCATGATCAGCATCATTAACAATATAACTTTAAGGAAATAGTATCTCAAAGACTATGTTTTCTTTGAAAAATTTCACTGAGATAAATTACCTGTAAAGCGATAGCTACTCGTATAAGATCAATAACCACTTCTTCGTTGGCCAATTCAATAGTTATAAGAGCAAGAGATGTATAGAGTAATTCAAAATTTTTCTGAACATTGTCTTCTTCCTTACAGCCCAAATAAATATGGCGGTATAACAGCTGACCATTCTGAAAAGACATCAGAAATAAAAACATTCTTTACTTTAAACCAATTCATTAAAAAATAGGTTATTAGTAGATACATGACCATCCATTAAGGAGAAACTTAAATAAAAATGCTGACACAATGATAGAGAAAGTAGGAGTGAAGAAACAGGTTGATTCAGTTCAATATCTCCTAACAAAAATCTGGAGTTGAAGTATTTGGGTTCAAATTCCAAATTGCTAACTGCTACTGTGTTTATTAACTAAATTATTTAATCTTTCTAGATTTGTTTCCTGATATATAAAAATGAAAATAGTTTAGACTAGAGCAGGGATTCCAAACCTTTTTATGTCATATACTCTTATTTCTTGAAGGAAATCTGTTAAAAAGTTTCAGGGACCATTTTTCAGGACAAAGATTTAAAGGCCTAATATAAAATACAAAAAAAAAAAAATTAAATTATATAGAAAAATATCAAAATAACAATTTTTTAAAAAAAAGTTAATGCACTTAACAAGAAGATTATATAATGATCAATTCTGATGGACATGATTCTTTTCAACAATGAGATGAGTTGGACTAGTTCCAATGATCTTGTAATGAAGAGAACCATCTACACCCAGAGAGAGTTGGGAACTAAGTGTGGTTCACAACATAGCATGTTCACTCTTTTAGTTATTGTTTGCTTGCCTCTTATTTCCTTTCTCATTTTTTTTTTTCTGGTTTGATTTGATTTTTCTTGTGTAGCAAGACAGTTGTATAAATATGTATGCATATATTGGATTTAACATATATTTGATTACTTGCCATCTGGGGAAGGGGTGGGAGAATGGGGGGAAAATTGCAACACAAGTTTTTTCAAGGGTTAATGTCGAAGGATTATCCAAATATATGTTTTGAAAAATAAAAAGCTTTAATAAAGAAAAAAAAAAGTTAATACACTTGAGAACAAGAACCACTGAGCCCTTCCAGCTATAAATCCTGTTCACAAAAAGAAAATGATGCAACAACAACAAAAAGAAAACATTTGTGGAAGTTGTCTTTTGTAATTCAATATAGAAGGTTTAGAGATATACAACCATGCCGAAAGAGAATTTATAATCTAATAGGGAAGTTAAAATATACACCTAAAGGAAGATCATGCAAACTAAGATATCAAAGAAACTGGTTTAGATATAAGGAGGAGGCAGAGTAGATTAGAGAACCAAGTCTGTAATCTGGAAGAAAATGTGTTCAAATGTGGCCTCAGACACTCATTATTTGAATGATCCTGTCACTTAACCTTTGCTGAATCCAGTTTTTTTTTTTTTTTCCATCTATAAAATTGGGATAATAAACAACATCCTTACATAGTTGTTATGAGAATCAAATGAAATAGTAACTGCAAACTGCTAAACAGTGACTGGCACATAGTAAGTGATATATAAATGCCAGCTGTTATTAACAGTTTTAGTTCTCAGAAAAGAAAGATAATCTGATGACAACAATCTATTTTATATTTTAAAACTAATCAAAACACTACTACACAACTCCTCTTAATGTCTAAGAATATGTGAAAAGAAATTATGACTAAAAATGAAAGTTGCTGGGGCAGTGGATAGAGCACCAACCCCTAAGTCAGGAGGACTTGAGTTCAAATCTGAGCTCAAATACTTAACACCTCCTAGCTGTGTGACCCTGGGCAAGTCAATCAGAGAGAGAGAGAGAGAGAGAGAGAGAGAGAGAATGTTGCTGTTACCTGGTAAATATGAATTAAATGGATGTTTTCTTTTAAAAAGGACATTAACCCTTTTGGTCATAAAACCACTATTTAGAACACTGATAAATAACTAACTGAATTCATGGTTTTAACTTTCATCCTCATTGAAGGTGTCTGACAACACTGTTTAATACATCCAGGCTAAAAAGCATAAAAGCAAGCACAAAGGTCTGCTTCATTCTAATGGGATAGGAAAAATGAGAGAATATTGTCCATTATTCACAACCCATGTGAGCATGCCACCAAAAAACTGGTGTACTAGAGTTATGAACTTCTCTAGGCATGATTTTGCCATGATCATTCACTAACCCTTGTGATTGACAGTATTAAAACCCTCAGATTGACAAACATGATATACAGACCTCTGTTCTGCTCCCAGCATTTCTCCTGGATTTGTTGTCCAGCAAACAAAATATTGACCATTTCCCCAGAAGGTTTCACATGAATCAAAAGCATTGACATTTCTGAATAACTCCTGGGTTTTTCCTTTGCCATTAACTGACTACCAGATCTGGTGCTAAAAACTGACTTCCAGTAGTAGCAATAGTTGTGGGATGATCAGTTGTGAATGACTTCACTACTTTCAGCAATACAAATGATCCAAAAATACTGTGAAGTATTTATGATGAAAAATACTACCCATACCCAGAGAATGAATTGATTATGTTTGAATACAGACTGAAGCATTGTCTTTTTTTTTTAAACTTTATTTTTCTAGAGGGTTTGTTGTTGTTTTTTGGGGGGGAGATTTTTGCTTTCTTCAGCAACATGACTTTTGTAGAAATGTTTTACATAAATTTGCATATGGCTTTTAATGGCCTGAAGAGAGGAGGGAAAAGAAGAGACTCTGGAACTCAAAGTTTTAAAAACAAATGTAAAAAAAAAAGTTGTTTTACATGTAAATGGGAAATAAAAATGATAAAGCACACACCAAAAAAAAAAAAAAAAAAAAAAAAAAAAGAAAACTGATCTCCACTTATTTATTACCTTGAAGAGTATTACAAAAAAACAAGAAGCATTCCTGTTTAAAACTTAACTGGTATTTTTTTTACCAGTTTAACTGGTAAATTAACCGAAAAATTTAATCATAGCAGAAAAAAAGTTGATTGTTGACTAGCAGTATCTGCTAGCCAATCAACATTGTAAAAATCATGTGGTGTATTTGGCCACTGAAACAACTAGAGTATTGATAGCTGTGAAGCAAACTAACTGATCCTCTAACTAAATTCGGAGTACTCATTCTCTTACATACCCTGTTCTTCTTTCCCACTTTTCTGTCCCTTAATACTTCTTTGTAGACTTTCCACCATGACTTAACCCCTTCCTCTCCAGCTCCCTTGTCCCCTTTCTGTTCCTTTGCTGTTACCTTTCTCACTATCTAATCTTGCTGGTTTCCTTCCATTTTTATATCCTCCTTTGACACAATGCCAACTTCTTTCAGCTACTTCTCCTTTTGTTTCCAAGATTTCTCTACCAGCTGATGCTACTTTTTTTACCTCTTCTCTCTTCCCTATATTTCCCTCCTACTTGCCCTTTCTCTCCAGAAAGCTTAGGTTCTCCCAAAGGAGGAAAGCCTGCAGGCATCTTTCCGCTTCAAAAAACAGAAAGTCATTCTCCCAGAGGCAATGTAGTTCTTTCAACTAAGTGTTTCAGATCCTCTGACCTCTAAATTTGGAGAAGGGATACCCTAAATATTGGTGAATTCCAAGCAGTCATGTTCACCCAACTTCAGGTTATCTTTAAGGGATATAATCCTTCAAGGGGAGAAGTTGTAGATGTAACAGAAACTTACATTCCTCATGCAATCTTTCAATCAAAGATATCTTTATCTTCAAAATGGAATTAACACGCAAAAAAAAAAAAAAAATCTGAAAAATAACAGTTACTTTTCTAGAATCCCGATAATCACTATTTTTAACGTGGACTTTCTTTCTTTCATTCTCTGACTGAATTAACTTTCCACAGAAGGAATATGTTGAATCACTCAAGTATCTCTGCCAAAAAAACCTCAAATGAGGTCATGAAGAATCACAATTGAAACCACTGAATAACAACAAAACCTCTAGACACAAACAGGTTAGTACAGTAGTTTATCAAATCTGTCAAGATGCAGTCTACTGGATTTATTATTTCTTTTTTTTTCTTCCACAAATTAATTGTGGTGTTAAGGGATAGAAGGAAGACTATATCAATACTAGTTTTATTTGTTGTTTAAAAAGTCAAATATAGAGGCAGCTAGGTAGCGCAGTGGACAGAGCACGAGCCCCAAGTTCAAATCTGATCTCAGACACTTAACACTTTCTAGCTGTGTGACTCTGGGCAAGTCACTTAACTCCTAACTGCCTCAGCAAAAAAAAAAAAAAAAAAAAAGCCAAATACACCACATGATTTTTACAATGTTGATTGGCTAGCAAATACTGCTAGTCAACAATCAATAAGTATTTTCTAAGCACCTATTCTATACCAAGAACTGGGGACACAAAAAAATGAAACAGTCTCAGCCTTCAAAGATCTTATATGTTAAAAGTCATCTCTAGAAACATCAATATTAAGGCCCTGAATTATCAGGCATTGAACTTTTAAAGAGTGAAAAAAGTGCTAAACTGGGGATCAAGCAAAACCTGGCTTCAAATGTTGACTCCAACATTTGCTGAATGACCATAGATAAAAACCTTAACTTCTCTCAGTTTTCTTCTCAATTGTAAAATGGGAAGAATAATAACTGTAGTCCTTACCAAAAACATTTGTTTTAGGCTCATAAGCCCTCATAGGCTCATAAGCCCTCATAGGCTCATAAGATGAGGAGTGCAAAGAACACTGTAAATCTGAAAGCCACAAAGAAGCATAAACTAATGTTATCATCAAAGGCAGGCTAAATTCTGTTTTAAGGGCATTTTATTCTTTTCAAATTTTAAAAAAAAATTTGGCCCTATGAACAGTACTTCAACATTTCTAGGAACTGTGATTCTACTGATTTAAATAGCAATTCCTCCTCAAGTAGTCTTTGTTCAACAAAGCTAACCTCAAATGTCACAATCTATATTGTTATTATTACCAATATATTACTGCTCTATCCCCCCCCCGGTGCTAGTGTTTTAATTAAATCAACTTTAATTTATTTATTTATTAAAGTAACTGATTTGTTTTGTATATACCTAAATATATGCATATATTGATTACACAAATAAATTATAAGCTCTTTGAGAACAGGGACTGTTTCACATCTGTCTTGGGCTTCTCAAAGTGCAGTACAGTATTAGGCACGCAACAGGTGCTTAACAAGTGCTTATTGATAACATTGATTCATATCCCTCAAAGAAATCAGCCACGGAGGCTAGCCTTTCTCAGACAAGCAGATTCCTGGAAAACAGAAACACAATGTGTTACCAGCCTCATATTCAAATTTTCTTTAGCCTAGCAGGACCTGCCAAAACTAGTACTAGTCTAGACTTTTTAAAATCAAAGAATACCTCCCTGCCTGAGTGAAAAATGTCTTGAAAATTGTCATGTCAACAGAAATTACTTCCCTAATTTAAACGCTGAATTGTACATTTTGTATTACAAGGCAATTATGTAAGGCAACTCTAATAAGACCCTAAAAAAAAAATCATTAAAAAAGATCAGAAATTCATCCCCTGCCTTTGACTTTTCTTGCTCAAACCAGCCATTAGCTTAGGATCAAAAATTTCAAGAAATCTTTTTAAAATCCCAACAATCCATAGGGACAGTATTGACTTGGCTGAGAATAACATGCCTCTTATCACTGTAATTAGACTCAGTCCTAATACACAACCTGATCCTTGCTTATCAGTCATATACCTTATCAATACATAGGTACCTGTATATCCCTCTTATTCTTTATCTCACCTAGCTGGTGGAACTGAAAATCAAATCAGCATTATTATGTTTCTGAAAGGATCAGTATACTACCATTGTACTGTACCTATTACCCTATGACTCTACTCAGAAGTCTTCCAAATAGGGACACTATCTAGGTTGAAGTCCTTTTCCTTGCCATTATTCCCCACTGGTCATGTTGACCCATGAAGACTATCTTTTACAGTGTCCTTCAGAAATGGTTTGTTAACAAAGTGTCATTCATATCAATCCCCTGGCCTTCCCTTGGAAATTATATATTTAACTTTTTGAAAAATATTTAATTTTCTAGATACATGCTGTTTCCCCTAATAGAATGCAATTTCATTGAAAACTAGAATTTTTTTTTCCTTTTTATCTCCCCCTATGCAAAGATCAGCTCAGATGCCATCTTCAGTCAAACCACCATTCTTCTCTTAAATTTATTTAAAACTTAAATACAAACAAGAAAAAAACAAAATAGAGAAAAAAGAAAAACAAAACACTGCCATGTGTCCAGTGGAACAACAGGGAGGATTCAAGATATATAATAAATCCCCACTTCAAGATAGCATATATAATAATAGAAGACATTATATTCACATCTGTCTACCTTTTCTTTGCTTCCTTAAAGGTTTTCTTTTGTTCTCTGCTGTGCATTTTTTACTATACACACACACACATTTATATACACATACATAGACATGCATCTAAAACAATATGAATATGGCTGAGATATAATATACATTTCTCTTCACTGAATCTTGACTTTGAAATCAATGATTACTAACCCTACTTTTTTTTCTAATTCCTGATCCTTGTTATTGTGTTTGTGCATCTTTTATTTCTTATCCCTCTTCAGCTTTTCAACTTTATTTCTATTCCTTAACTTGCCTTGCTATTAACATTCCCTCCCATATATGCCTTCCGTATCTTCTTCCCCTACCCTTTCCTCTTTTATCTCTTTCTCACTAACCTACATACCTTGTCCCACTGCCATAAATCCACACAACCTTCTATATCCCACTTTATCCTCTTCCCTGCCCCCCTTATTTCCTTGTAGAATTTGGAGGATGCAATACCCTTCTTGGTGGATGGGTGCTCATATTGTTCCCAATTTAACCCATTCCCAACACCAATAGGTTTTCAGAACTACCAGCTCTCCCTTCTCTGTCATCTAATTCCTCTGTATTAGTTCTTTCTCTGCACTTCATTCACATGGCATAAGTACTATTTTTTTCAACTTTTTCTTAGACAGTTTCCTAGAGTCAGATCATACTCAGCTCTGCCCCTTTCTTCTGGGCTACCCAATTACTAATGTCAATCTAGACATATGGTTTACATTTCCACAGATAAAATAAAAACAGTTTTTCCTTATTGAGTCCTTTGAAATTAGTCTTTGATATTAGCACTTATAGTAAATTTTCTACTGAGTTCAGTTAAGACAAAATCCAGAAAATCTGAGTGTTCATTAAATGTCAATTTTTTATTGGACATAATATTTTCAGCCACAGGCCTATTTTTTTATTGTTGATATATGATATTCCAGAACCTGTGACATTTTTATTGTAGATGCTGAAAGCACAAATTTATGGACCTATGCATATATAGTCATGTGTATATATACTTATCCAGATACAAACACACATAATCATACATCCAGATTGGTAGATACAATTCATCTTATAAATAGACTATAGGTCTCAATTTTAAAGAATCAATTCAGTTTAAGATATACTTTATTGATATCTGAACAACCTTGGGATGTTTTGATTAAACACTTCCAAATGGTTCTAGAAAATCGTGTTTTTTTTAAAAAGGTAATGAGAAACATTTTTCTGGAGAATGTCATATATATTAATTGGAATATAAACTATACAAAAATCTGTGAAAGAAATAATATATGTACTACTATAATAAAGGATTGTTTTTCTTATCAAATTACTCTCCTCTCCAAAGTAGGATACACTGAATTAGATGCTATAATGGGTTACTGTGAAAAAAAATGTATTAGACTCATTTTCATGTATTTTCATATAAAAAGGAAGAAATTAAATATTGCTAAGATTTAATAGGAAGACTGACATTGGAAGTTTCTCTCAAACCAGCTGCCAGTCTATACATCATGCATTGTATGCATGGTGTTTCGATGGGAAAACCAGTGTTCCACATTCGGGATAAACAGTAGAGCTTTCATTCATTCATCTTCAGTGTACTGCAACATATTACAGTTTATATGCATCTAGTTGAGTGGATTTATGGGTTATATTATCTAGTTTTAATTAAATTACCTGTCATAAAATTGACAAAAAGCTTAAAAAAACTTTTGCAAAGACACTTTAGACTAAAGATAGTACTACTAATAAAGATGATGATACTAATAAAGGACAAATGGTAATGCTGACACTTTCCCAAACAAACTCACCAGCTCCATTAGAAAGAAAAAAAACAACAAAAATCCAATCAGATCTTAAAAGAAATCAATCTTAAAAATTAAAAATTATCAAGGCTATATGAAACACAAAGTTATATCCACTATCATTAACAATGAACTTCAACCTTAATAAATTGTGTTTTGAGAAACTAGCTGATAATATGAAAACATTATGATTAACATGATTAAAAAGTAAGGTTTTCCTGTCAAAAATAACATGATTCTTTCCTCCATTAAAAAAAAAAAAGGCAGCTGGTGGTTCAGTGGATAAAGCACTGGGCCTGGGGGTCAGGAAGATTCAAGTTCAAATCCAGGAAAAGACACAAGACATTTCCTGGGCAAGTCCCTAACCTTTTGTTCCCTGACAAAATGGATCTACTGTAACCAATGAAAAAGTAAATGATAATCCATTGTAGTATAGTGAAGTCATAAATCAGTTGGACACGACTGAATAAAATTATGGAATTCCAAGATTCCATAAAATCTTGGAAAAAGAATTTGCTAACCTATTTAAAAATCTTTCACAGAAAAGTTTCAGTGGATTTTGAAACTTTTGAAACCAAAAACCTTTGAAAGAGTTTGCAATAAGAAATAACTCACATGACAGAAGATGAAATTTAGTTAGCTGAATTTTAACAAAACCTTTGTAAAAATTGGTAAGCTGATTTGAAAAAGACTATCATTTATTAAATGCAGAAAATGATACATTTCTTTGACTTAGATCTACATTTCTTTCTGAGACTTGTTTTTGTTGTTAGGATAGGCTTTAAATTAAGTGTCAAAACAAAAAATGAATTTAAACCAGATCTTTAACTACAAAGAATTAAACCAAGATTCAAACAAACAAAGAAACAAAAACAACAAAAACAAATGAAGCTCATTTGGAGAATTGCATTATGCTGTGGTGAGATCAGATCTTAAAATTATGGATAGTATTTTTCAGCATAAATCCGTTGGCATTGTCCTGGATCACTGGTCTGCTAATAATACCTAAATCATTCACAATTTTTCATCATACAATATTGCTGTTACTGTGTATAATGTGCTCCTAATTTTGCTTACTTCACTTTATATCAATTTATAACAAATCTTTCCAAGTTTTTTGAAATTATTCAACAGCCAATGGGAAACTATCTCTAGGATACACACCTAGCAGTGAGTGTTATTGCAGGACCAAAGGATATACAGTTTTATAGCCTTTTGGGAATAGTTTCAAATAGCTCTCCAGAATGAATGATCAATTCATAACCCCAAGACAGGTGTATTAGTGTTTCAGTTTTCTCACAACTCCTTCAATATTTGTCATTTTTCTTTTGTGTTATATTAACCAATATGATGTGACATGTAGCATTTTTTTTCATATGACTATGGATAGCTTTGATTACTTAATTGTATTCATATAGTTCTTGGGCTTGTCTTGCCTGGTAGATTCCCAAATATCTTATATTGTCTATAGTTATTTTAAGTAACATTTCTGTATTTATATATTACCAACAAAGTTTGCTGGTAATAAAATGCTGACAATTTTATATGGATTTATTTTATATCCTGCAACTTTGCACATTTCTCCATCATGAGTCATCTTTGGACTGAGAAATGGTGAAATGACCATACCTTTTATTAATAATGTTACAATTATTTAAAAAATGATTAATTACTTAAAAGCCACATGTACTGAACTTTTTATATGTCACACTTGGTCACTGTGTATGATTTTTGTGATATATACTATTGCAATCTCCTTAATAGTACTACATTTAACATTTTTGCTTCAATATTCATTAGGGAAATTCTGAATTCTTTCCATACTTTTTCTTTCTCTGTTTTTGGTATGGCTAGTTTAGATATCAATATCATATTTGCATCATAAAAGATATTTGGTAGGCCTCTTTGTTCACTTATTTCCCCAATTATTTTAAAGAATTAATTATTCTTTAAACATTTGGTAGAATTTGCTTGGGAATCCATCTGACTCTGGGAATTTTTTCTTAAGGAATTCATTGGGTTCCCCCTCCCCCAATTTCTTTGTCTATGGATTATTTAAATATCCTATTTGCTCTATCAATCTGGGCAATTAATATTTTTGTAATCCATTTCATTTAGATTTTCAGATTTATCTGGAATATATTTGGGCAAAACAGCTCTTAATAATTGTTTTAAGTCGTTACTCATTGGTAGTGAGATTCTGCTCCAGTAAGTTACCTTTACTTTTTCTGTGACTGCTTCAGATCTGTTTCTTGTAAACAGCATATTGTCAGATTCTGTTTTTTAATCCATTCTACTATTTCTTGTGTTTTATGAGTGGGTTCAGCCCATTCATATTTACAGTTATGATTAACTGTGTATTTCTCTCCATCCTATTTTTCTTTGTTTATCCTTCTCTCTCATCTTTCACCCAGTCCTTCTTCACAAATATTTTATTTCTGATTACCACCTCTCCCAATCTGCCTTAACTTCTATTAGTTTTCTCCCTCCCCCTCCTATTTTGCCCTTGTCCCTATTTATTTTCCTATAGTATAAGACAGATTTCTATATCCTACTGTATGTGTGTGTATATACATATATGTATATGTGTATATATATATATATATATATATATATGTATGTTAATCCCTTTTTGAGTGGAAAAAAACAATCATGAGCTTTGACAAGACTATAAGAGATAGAGGAGGACAGAAGGGTTTGGTGTACTATGTTCCATAGGGTCACAGAGCGTCAGAATGACTGACAATAACAAAAACAAATGTTTACGGACTGACCACAATCCATCTATCCCAATTTAATGTGAAATTAAATTTTAATAAGACTGTAAGACTTTATATTTATCTCTACAAACTTAATCTTCTTAGATTTCTATAGTCAACTGGAGAATTCAAGAAATACAGAGGATCACAGGAAATACATAGGTAATTTTGATTACATGAAATTAAAAAGATTTTGCACAAACAAAACCAATCCATCCAAAATTAAAAGGAAAGCAGAAACCAGGAAAACATTTGAAGCAAAGGTCTCCTTTATCAAAAATATAGGAAACCAAATTTAGAAAAATAAGTGATTCCCCAACTGAGAGATGGTCAAAAGCATGCAGTTTTTAGAAGAAATCAAAGGTATCAAGTCATAAGAAAAAAATGTTCTAAATCACTAATAATTAGAGAATGCAAATTAAAACAATTAGAGTTGTTTTATGCAACCCCATGCATTTTCAGATAGGCTATCATGATAGAATGGGAAAATGTGAAATGCTCAAAGAGATTTGGAAAAATAGGTGCCTGTTTAGTGGAGTTCTGAGGTGATCTAATAATTAATTATGAATAAAAATTTGGAACTATGTCCAAAAGGTTATAAAACTGTATACTCTTGAATCTATAGTACCTCTACTAAGTTGGTATCCCAAAGAGGTCAAATAAAAAGAGGACCTATTTGTACAAAAATATTTATAGTAGCTTTTTTTGTGATGGCAAAAATTGGAATTGAAGAAATGTCCATGAACTAGGAATGATTGAACAACTTGCGGTATGTGATTAGGGTGGAACACTGTAAGTAATCCTAGGATGGTTTCAGAAAAAGACTTACATAACACTTGGCTACTCTAATTAATGTAATGACAATTCCCAAGTACTTACGATGAAAAACGCCATCCACCTCCAGAGAGAGAATTAATGAATTCTATATGGAGACTAAAACGTATTTTTCTTGCTTTTCCCCCCTATGATGTAGCTAATGTGGAAATGTTTTGCATGTCTTATGTATAATGGAGGTAATTTATTTAAAAAGAAAAGAAAAAGAAACAAAACCAAAGTGACAACTACTATTAATGTGGATAGACTTATCAAGTCCAGCTACCCAACCAATTTCAACTCAACTTTATTGTACTACTGTGTAGCATACCTCCATATTATCCATAAAAAGCAAGATTGCATAACTATATGGATATGTATAAATATATTGTATTTAATATGTATTGATCTACCTGCCGTCTGGGGAAGGAGTTGAGGAGAAGGAGGGGAAAAATTGGAACAAAAGGTTTGGCAATTGTCAATGCTGAAAAAATTACCCATGCATATATCTTGTAAATAAAAAGCTATATTAAAAAGGAAAAAAAAAAAAGATTTTATTAGATATTTTGCTAAAATCTTGGCAAGCAATTTACAACTTATCCTTGAATCTTTGGGTTTCATAACTTAGTCAAAAATACTTAAAAAATTTACTTTATTCTACTTGGGAAAAGTAGAATGGATGATTCAATGTCTGATAGATAAGAAGTCCTAAATAAATGCTTGACCAACTGATCAGCAGATACAAAGAGTAAATTTATGCTTCGAGTATATAGACACAACAATTTGGACTATTCCACAGAAGAATAAATTCCCTTGAGAACCAATAGATTCCCCTCTTTAGTCAGCGTCTTAAAACAAAGGATGCATGACTGACTACCTGTTGAAAACCAGACCTTCTGATTCCTAGTACATCATATTCTTCACTATATCATGCTCCTTAATTTTATTGGTTTTACCTAAGTAACTGGCTAATAGGAGCAACTACACAAAGAGATTCATGAATGAATGAAGGGATGGGCATTCTGTCCAAAACAGCTTTAGCAAAGCAAAGCAACTTTAGCAAAGAAATCTTGTAGACTCAGAAATATCCAAGAATGTCTTGGAAGTAAAGAAGTTTGTTGAAATTCTTACAAACTGACTTATCACTTTGTAAAGATTCCAACAGAAGTTCTCAGCAGTATCAAAGGCATTAAAGAAAATTCACTGGCAAGGAGAGCTTTTATACATCTGGATACTCTAAACTTCAGTATCTACCTATCTATCTGACCAATTGTCCTTTGCGATCATACATTCTTTTACTTGCTAAATGCTTGCTGAATTGAGTTTATTTTTTAGTGTTCTAGAAGTGTTCTAGAGTTCTACCTTAAAAGAGAAAGGTAAATTTCACTTGGTTCAAGAAAGGCTGATACCTATTGTTATGAGTAACCAAAAATGGGTACTGATCAAATGATACATAGTTCACAAAAAAAAAAAAAAATCAATAGAAGAGCCCTTTGCCACATTTATTTTTTTCATACTAATTTTTGTTAAAAAAAAAAAAAAATTCAACCCAAGACAAATAAAATTGTAAAGAAAAAAAACAAAACAAGCCATCAATTACATGTTAACTTCTGACAAAAAGCTTGGCAAGAATTTTCTCTAAAAATAAATGAATAGTTGAACTCAAAATGCTTAAGTCAACAGTGAAAAATAACTTAAAACAATTTGAATAGCTCTAGTGGGCAAAAGAGGAACAAAAGGGAGGCAGGTCATTATTAAATACACAGAAGACATTTATAAACTGTTACAGTCATCTAAAAATGGAATGGATCACTTTGTGAGGTAGCAAATTCCAGTTATTAAATGCTCAAGTAGAGGAGAGATGATCAACAATCAATAATACTACAGATGAAATTCATAGATTGGACAAAAAGGCTGGACTAAATTACCTCTATGGTACCTGACAATTTAAGATTTTATAGTAACGTGAAACTGTATAGTAATGTGAAACTGCTTAAAATAGATACTCATAATTTATGTACCATTCTATAATAAAGGTTCTCACCTTTTTCATAAAACTTGCATCTTGCCTGGAAATTTTCTCTCTTTTTATCTTGAGGTCACCTACATCTGGTATGATTCTATGGAAACAAAGAATACATTATTTTAAAGAAACATTATCACATATTTAATTATATCAAGATGTCACATATGAAAAAACAGTTATGAAAATGTCTGAACTATTTTCAACTTTCTTACAGCAATTTCCATTTTTCAATTATATATCTGTGTGTAATAACTGTATTCTATAGTCGTTTCAGGAATCACAAAAGCATTATTAACTTAATCATAAAACCATTATAATTTTCAAAGTAAAATCAGACTTTGTTAAAATAAAAAAACAGATTTTGTATTTAAGCTAGTAACTATTCAAAGACATGATTGTGAAATATGAAATGTTTCTATCTTTATGGCATACAGCCATCTTAAAAACGCATTCACAACTAGTGAAGAAGCCTAATGAAAGTGTATAATATGCTGGAGTCAAGAAGACTCTAGGTTTAAATCTCAATTTTGACATATACTAGTAGTGATAGATGTCATTAACTTTTCTAAATCTCAGATTTTCCATCTATAAAATGACAATAATATTGATAGTACCGTAACACCTCAGGATGTGATAAAATTCTAATAAGAGAATGTTTGTAAAAACCAATGTATGTAAAGACTTCTGCCTAATTTAAAACCATACACCTTTAAGTTATAATTACTATGAAGTAAATCCAATATTTCTTAATTAAATGAAAGACAGGTATTGTTTTTGAAATCTCAAGGATCTACTGAGAGGGGATCTTCATAATTTTTTGTGCCCTTTGGCAATTTGATAAAAATCTATGGATTCCTCAGACTGTTTTTAAGATGCACAAAATAAAATAAACATAATAACAATGGAAAGCAAAGATTAATGAAAATAAAGATGTAACTGTTTTCCTGTTCAAGTTCATTCCAAAAGGGTGAATATTGATTCCCTCTAGAGGAATCTCCATGGATTCTAGGTTGAAAATCCAAAATTTTAGAATAATCTCTCCCACTTAATTATTTAATTTAAAATCATCTTTAAAAATATTAATTAAATCAATTTTAAAGTAAAATTGCCTGATTCCTCGAAGTTTTGCCCGATTGTCATGTCGATCAAGTAGGTTATGCAATATTTCAAGGACCAGCTGTCTCAGTTCATAGTCTTCCATTAGAGATGGAGATAATAAAGGATCAAGAAATGGGGCAGGTAGTGCAGTAACAATGGTCTTAGCTTTGTATCCAGATGTTACCTAAGAATAATTAATATAAATACACATCAATATTACAAAATCTTTTGTCTTTTCCAAAACCCTTTTTAAAGTTTCAAATTATCCTTTCAAAGACATATAAATATACAGAACATCTTCTGAGGGAAACAGAAATAAAAGCATAAAATCAGAATGTACCCAATGAGAAAACATGGTTACTTAAAACTTTTTAAATGACTTTACCATAATCAATAAATATAATGAACATTAATTTGCAAAAGATAAAAAGAGATGAGATTAAAGAAAAATAAGTGAAAATTGAGTTATGTGTAATTTATCTCACTTATTTTAAAGCAAAAAGTTAAAGATAACGACATCTTTCTCATTTTGAACACTGGTTTTCAAAACTATTATACTATATACAAGCTGACTGATTAATATTTCCATGCATCTATCTACTCTGAATTAAAAGGTTTTAAATATCAAAATTCTTAAAATGCAGTCATTAAAGTAGGTGTGTTATTAACAGAAAAAGAGAAAATGACTATTAGAAGCAATTCTTTATAATGGCATGGACATAACACACAAATGTAAATGATCAACAAATTTTTCTTCTGGTTGAGAGATTATATAGAATAAACTTTAAATTCCATGTACTTCTAACAATTTAGATAAAGAGTACTTTGTTAAAAATGCAAAAATATATAGACCAGGGCTTATTAGTTCATTTTTTTTCTGATTCTGTCCTAAAAATGTATAAAAAGTGAATGTATTATCAACACTGTGCTTGCATTAGACTTTTACTCTCCATAGCTTCATTCTCAAAGAGCGTGAACTAGATGCCTACTTATAATATAGGCTAGCATATTACAAAATAAAGATTATTAAGTTAAAAAGAAAAAAGGTCTCCCTTCTGGCCAATTGTTTTTAAATTCATTGCCCATATTCTCACTTTGGTTTATTCATTAATTATTTAATGACTTAAGAAATCAGTTTTAAATTTGTATCCAGTTGTAAATTTGTACTTCACTCAACATACAGATTATGATGTGATAAAACAAGATGACACAGTGGATTAACTGCAAGACCAAAAATCAAGAAGACATATTCAAGTTCCCTCTCTTCTCTTATTGTGTGACCATGGACAACACTTTTCATTTCTCTTATTCTCAGATAACTTTCTAATATTATAAATTATAGCCACTTACAAACTATATTGCCTTTCTTCTCCCCACTATCCTAAAAAAATATTAAAATTAAGGATATGGAAGATCTCATTTGATTACCTTTCAATTTTTATGCAGTTCTTATGATGCATAATATATTAATTCTTACAGGTCATAATGAATAATCAATACACTGGGCTAAGAAGGTAGAATTCATAGCTTTTCTCAACTTTATTCATTAGGAGTTCTACCATTCTCTTTTTTTGGCCACCCTGAAAGTCCTACTACCTCCTCCTCCACAATGATTAGAGTAAAGTAGCTCCCTAATGCAGCAGAAGCAGTAGCAGCCCAATATCAAGGCTTCTCAAACTTCCTCCACTTAAGAGTTCCCATCCATTCCAAAATTTCTTGGCCATTTTCCTATGGCTTCTGGAGGATCCTGGTATTAAGTAACAGCTTATACACAGGGTTAAAAGAGGAAGAAGACAAGAGAAAATATCCAATACATTTAAAGGAATCAGATTAAGGAATTCTTTATTTCCAGAAGAATTAATGCAACAATGAATACCTAGGTGAAGAACAATAAATATTTATTAAATTAAAAGCATTTTCCTTTCATTGAAGAAATTTTTTACTAAAAAAAAAAAAAAAATAACTGTGGTTCTTTATAACTGAAAATCTTTTTCAGGAATGTCAAATGACATGATTATCTACAATCTGTTTCTTAGTTTCTTATTTTTTTAAAATCTGTTTTTAAATTATTTTCAAGTGAATTTAAATTCTAAACATGCCAAAATTAAATTCTCTAAAACATGCCAAATAAATCTGACTCCTGAATTAAATATGCTGGTAAATTCCAAACATACATTCACTTACCAATTTAAAGTAACATGTATATCTTCTTTCAACTTGAAATATTTTTTAAAAAAGAACTTGATTTAAATATAAGAGGGAAATTGTCATCGTGTGTTTTAATAAACTCTGAATCAGGAATTCTAGGTGGCCTAGAACAGCCTCTAGAAGCTATATTAATTAGTCTTGGAGGCCATTTTTTTTTTCCTGACTCTTCACCAAAGGAAAATAAACAATGTCATCTTTGGCTAAGGCATCTAAACTTTTTGAAATTTGTATTTCTTTATCTGTAAACGGAGAGACTTGAATTAGATCTTTAATACTACTTTGAGCTCCATCATTCTCTAATTTTATATAGGAAACTATAAGACTCGTAAACTTCAAATATTTTCACTTAAATACCCTTTGACTATTTCCCTCCCAGTCCACTGCACATCTCATATGACTTACCATAAGTAAAGATCTCAGCAACATTATCTGAATCCGTCTGGTTCCCAACTCCCTAAAATTTAAAGTTCCCAGGTATTAAATTTAGTATTCAATTTGTATTACCCATTATTAATCATATTACTAATGTCTTTGACTTGAAATATCCCATCTTTAAAAAGAGACATTTTCATATGCTTCTCAAGATCAAATAAAATGGAAAGATTGTTGGCTTTGCAGTTAGATGACAGAGGTTTTCAAAGCATGGTTCTTCTACTAATTGCCATTGTGACAGTATCTATCCTCAGCAGTAAAATAGAAGCATTGCTCTTTGATATAATGATAAATATACAATACAATGTTTCTAAACAAAATTTTTATTGTCATACAATGTCCATTATACATAATGTAATCTATTCGCTTATGAGTTCAACCTACAGAAGTATATTTGCTCATATACAGAAAAAGGCTTGACTCAAGATTTAAAAAGAAAAAAAAAAATTTTTGCTCTAAAGAAAAAAATCATTCAAATTCAAAAACAAAAAACAAAATCAACTTAAGTGATCCTAGCCAAGTAATAAATTTCTTAGGCCCCCATGCTCTTTAGATAATTAAGTCACAAAAGAGACACTGATCTGTATTAGCAGAGAGAACACAAAGACAAATGATATAAAAAACAGACCAAAAGTAACTACAAATTGATTTTTAGGTACTCATTCTACATATTAACTAAGCAACGTAACTGGTAGGCATAATAAAGATGACATATAGTTGTGATTAGAAATTTGCTTTCTTTTTTTTCTTCTTAGTAGTTTTATTTAATGGTTTTACCTTTTTATAAGAAAATTCTTGTGAAGCAAGAGTAATCTATAAATGTTTATATTGTAAAATACAAAAAAATTTGAAGTATACAAATAGAAAGTTGATTAACTGATTAAAAATTAAAACTTATTTTAAAATAAAATTTTACAAAATTGATGTAGTCTGTTACACAAATATGAAAACTACTTTTCCTTCTACTTTTACTTTAGAAGGACATCAATCTAAAATTAAGTTCAAATTAAAAGTATGAAAAAACAGAAAGTAACAAACCCGAGCTGACTGGTATCCAGAGTATGTGTGGTAGTTCCAAAAACGGGTACTTTTCCCATAATAAACATCATGATCTCTGATCTCTGATAATCTGGTAAATTACTTCCAAAAAACCCTATAAAATATTTTTAATTTAATAGAAAAGAATTTTTATAATTTCCCAAAGTATATAAAACTGTAAATTATTAAAAATTTTCAACATTCCAAAATATTTTTGTACTACTATTTAAAAGATGAATAAATCAAATGTTTTCTCAACTTCATTCATTATTAAATAATATATATGACTATTATAGCTGTCTATATAATCTGCTTCAAAATCACATTTAGACTAGTCAACTCAATAATATTCAAATGAATATTAAAGTGCTTTATATATAAAAAGGCATTTTCCTAGGAAGTTGAGGTATTTTTAAAAAAGAGGGTTTCCTTTAATAAGAATTTAAAAGCTATACTTTGTAAACTTTGTACATAGTTTGTACTGACCTATGTGTATGCTATAGCCCCAGACTATAAACTACTTGAGGGCAGGGGATCGTTTGTTTCATCTTTCTCTGTATACACTTGTTGGTGATCTCATCTTCCATGGCTTAAATATCATCTCTATGAAAATAATGCTTGTTAACTCTGTAAATGAGTACTACATATGTGCTAGGCATGATACAAAGAGATGAAGGTACAATGAGAGGCAAAAATAGTCCCTGCTCTTTGAGAACTCACTTCTAGTAGGGAAAATGACTTGCAAACATTTTGTATACATGTGACTAAGACAAAATTAACTGAAGGGAATCTCCAATTTATGCTATATATCTTGTTAGAATACAGTTATTTGCATTTTGTTTTCCATGACAGACTTTAAAATCTTTACACTATGAATTCTTTGAGAGCAAGGATTTTATTTTGCCTTTTTTCCTTGTATCCTACACATTTAGCATTGTACCTAGAATATAGTGGATACTTAATAAATGTTTACAGACTGCTTTAAGACCTCCAATGAACCCACAACTTCCTGAGACATCCTATTTTATTTTCAAATGACTATTAAAAATGCTTTTAAATTTCTTTTCTTTGAAAATTTTATCTAGTATCTCCAGTACAAAGACCCAGGATTAAACTAATTCCCTATTTCAATCAAATGCCCTTTAAAATATTTGAAGATAGCTATCATACATATATCCCTTTCCCCTTTGTGATTCTATATTTGTAGGAAATAACCGTAATTTACTGACATTTCCTAGAACCATCAATTTTTAATATTATTAGATATCCATGAATCAAAACTTACATTTCTGGTGGGTTCAAACAATGACAGAATCAAAATACCTATATTATTCTTAAAGTTAATTCAGCTTTTGGGAGATAATGTAAAGGAGAAAGTAAGAAAAAAATAAAAGCTTAGTAAATTTTTCTTCTTTTTTAATTAAATATTATAAGTGGCTTGCTATTTTGTGTGTATATATATACATATATAATCTGAGTATGCATAATATTTCAGAATTGGTATAAATAATCTAATATAGCAACAAATGTTTAGTAGACTATGCTACAGGAATATATAAGGCTCTGTTATCATATACTGATAATTAGGAACTCAAGCTCATTCAATTGAAAAAAAAAATCATGGCTCATATATAGTCCCTAGCAAATTTACTCATTCTCCTAGCAATCTGGAAACAGTTTTTAAAAGTTCAGCCTTTCTAATGAAAATATTTCTTAAGTTTTATGCCTAAGTTAAAAACTTAATTGTAAGGCTTTTTTGGAAAATACTATTTGAAAGTAAAGATCACTTACCTATTGTTTGAATAATAGCATTCTGGACAATCTTCTCATCATTATCTTTGGTGCTTGTGCTTACAGTGACACTGCCCATAGAGCCTCGTCTTTCACCAGCTTCAAATTCAACACTGAGACGCAAATGCTTCAGTAAGGTGTTAAATACTTCCAATACTGTAGGGCCTGTAAAGCAACATGTATAAGAATAGATGTTCTTTTCCAATATTAGAATCTTTAAAAATTAGAACATTTTGTTGGCAATAGAAACACAAAAATGAGTTACTTCCTTTCCTTAAGAGACCTACATTTTGCTAGAGTAAGAGTTTTTATCTTTCTCTGTATCATGGACTCCTTAAGCAATATGAATAAGTCTAGGGACAATCCCCTTGTCAGGAGTGTATTTTTAAAACATAAAATACATAGTATTACAAAGGAAACCAATTATTCTGAAACACAAAAACAAAAATCATATTCATGGAATCCAGTGTGGTAAAGGAATATAATACATTCACAGATAAGTAAATAAATACATAAATAAAATACACAATGATAACAAAATACCATAAACATTTATTAAGAGCACAGTGTTCTGCCAGATATTGCATTAAGTGCTAGAAATGCAAAAAGATAGAAAGTTTCCTTCAAGGTGCTTATAAGAGAGAAAAGCTGTTGGCAAATGAAGAAATAACTGGGATTTTGAACTCTCTGTAAATAGAAACTATGGCAGAAGCTTTGTTTCTCTGCCTTCCAGTCCTCAAATTAAGAAGACAAAAACAAACGAGGGTACTAAAGAGGTGTGAGTAGCAAAGCTGAAATAATATCCAGGATGATAAATTTCCTGGTCACAAGATTATCCTGGGGTGGAGGTGAGGAAATAGAGTAGGGGAGTAAAGAGGGGAGTTATGGTGAAGATGATGACAAAGTGAAACCAAAATGAATAGCTGATGGAATTTGACATGGGAATATATTTATTATATAAGAGGAGGAGACAAGAAATCTACCACTCAGGCATTTATTAAGTGTCTGTTTCAGTCAAGATACTATGATAAACATAGGATATACAAAGAAAAAAAATTTAAAGTCTTCAAACTCAAATGTTTACATTCTATAAGAAAAATAATGTGCACATATATAGATATACAAAATACATAAAAAGTAAAATTTTTAAAAATTTAGGAGAGAGGGATTAATACCTAGTGGCACTTTGAAGTAGTAGACTAGGGATTTTAAGATGCAAAGATAGAATAAATTCTCAGTTTGATGAATAGTCAGTAGAGATGTAGATAAAGAACAGCAAGATCAATTCAGGGTAGTAAGATAAACCCAAGCCAGCATATCAAAGACTTTATTGGAAAAAATGGAAGTTTTCTCATACACGAAAATTATTTCTGTGCATTTGCATTCCTATCTCTTTTTTTGTTTCTTTGGTGAGAGTTATCACTCTATATTCAAATTTTTCTGTTCTGACAATTTTCCTACTCTGCAAGCTATAAATTCTGCTTTCCAAATTGTTTCTTTCAAATTATTCAGAAACATCTTGCTGTTTTCAAAATTCTCTTGGGAATATACAGGATCCTCTGCCTCATTAGGTGTTTAATTTTCCTATGTTTTGCAATATTTATTCACAAATACCTGAGATCTTTTTTCTGATCTAGAAGACATTTTCCCGTCTGTTATTAATATCTCCCTTGTTTTATCTGTTTATGTTAAAGGTCTCTGAATTTTCTTTCTTCTTAGAGCTTTGATAATTTCAGTCCTTTTTTCCATCCCTGCCCCTCCCCCCCAAACATACTCAATTTCTGATTCCTTCTTTGATGGAAGTTTCACTGAGCAATGGATTTCAAAGTTATTTAAACCTTTTTATACAACGAGCAATTTATGGTTCACTAGCCTACTTCTCTGACCAAGCAAAGAATGAGACAGCATTGGCCCCAGCTGGATGCTAGGATCTTTGCCTCAAGATTAATGGAGTTTGACATGTATCCTGACCCACATCCCGCTTTTCTCTATTTTCTGGCTAAGCTTTCTAACACAGAAGGTTACCTATAACTCCTGACTTTTAGCACAGTCTAAGTAAATTTCTGGAAATTAGATCTCTGCAGCACTGGGAAGAAGGAATGGAGCAATTAGAATATCTTAGTTCTGTTGCAAGGGCATAGGTCAGCTTGTGCTGAACTGCTGAGAAACATGAAAGAAGACAAAGTCCTTTGTGAGTATGTGAACTGTTACTGATTAGCCCTGCCTGTTGTTAGTTCATCAGTTTTTTACCCTGTTTGGTTCTTGGTGTTCTGACAAGCTGAAATTGTTTCTCTCTGAGACATAATTTCTACTTTAGAGTTTGAGAGGTTGTGAATATGGTTTAAAAAAAAAAAATCTAACCTTCCATATTGCTGGTCATTTGACCAAAAAGCTCCAACAATCCTTTTTTATCATTAGTTACTTAGGTTAGAAACAGGAAGGACATCTGTGACAATTATAATTTTTAATTTCCAAAGTCCCTTGATTTTAACAAATTCGCATGCATATTCCTTCCTCTTGCATTGATTCTTTACTTTCTGGTCTCACTTTTCATGTTAGGTCAAACTCTCCTTATGAACCCTGAATTATTATGAGTTTGTTTCCCTATATTAATGTCGTTTATATATGGGTAAATACATTTTATACATGTGTTTGCGTGTCTGAGTATATGTGGGCATATATGCATGTCAGTTTAAGTATTTTATAAATTTATTTATATATACACTTATCTCTGTTCTTAACTGCTTAGGGCAGATGGAGCAGATAAAAGGAATAGAGTAAAAAGTACACAGCAGAGAACAAACGAATAAACTACAAAGAAGCATAAAAAGAAGCATGAATATCATCTTTTCTGTTATTATTTATGTTTTCTTGAAATGGAAATTTATTGTTATGTATTTTGAATCCTCCCTGATGTTCCACTGGGCACATGACAATGTTTTTAAAAAAAGAAAAAAGAAAAAGATTATACTAAGTATTTTTTTTTTTTGTTACTTACCTATAGATCCTTTAGCAGCAATGGCAACTGCTTCTAATAGAACCTGGATAATCCCTGCCCGAACACGTGGAGAATCTTTTTTTCGAGCATCAAGATGTCCTAGAGTCTCTTGGATCACATGGTGAGAATACTGTGCCTAATAAAAATGAAAAAATATTGGACATGTAAAAGACAATTTTCTCTTTTATCCTATAAAAAATCACTTAACCTCATATCAAGGGAATTTATTTTAAAAAATTAATTTAAACACTTTTCTATTTATTATAATCTTCAAGAAATAGTAAAAAATTTTAATTTATCACATGGAATATTGAAATCACGCTCATGTTAATTATATTTGGCTCTAAGATACAATTAAATTTTATGTGTCAACATTATTCAAATACTGTCTACCTTTCAAGAAAAGTGGATAATATATTAAACATAATTTAATACTATGGTTTGGGGAAATTAAAACTATATAAATTTAAGAATTCATATCATAAAAAAGGCTAAGTGGCATAGAGGATAGCATGCTAGAAATGGAGTCAGAAAGAGCTGGATAGAGTTCCCATTTCTAGCACTTAAGCATTATGACCTTGAATGAATCATCTAATCTAAACTTCAGTTTCCTCAAGTGTAAAATGAGAATATTAACTGTAGTATCTATATCATAAGAATCAAATAAACATAAAACATTATATAAAGGTAAATTATGTTACATCACACAAAGCAATCAATATAAAAAATTTTAAAGTGAATATAATAGACAAGAAGCTACATGATACAATAGAAAAGGCATAGGATTTGCAATCAGAGGAGAGGAATCTGAATCCCAGATCTGACATATTTACTAAGGGTGCCTAGGTGAATGGCTGTCAACAAACCATGAATGAAATCTGGATTGAGGTCAACAGCATAGGATTAAAGTCTACATGTTCTTCAAAAGATAATTATTATAGTATTTAATCAACCAAATTAAGCTTGGGATGAGAGCCATCCAATAATTTGTGATATGTATAGGAGTACCTTGCGGGGTGGGAAGGGCCGGGAGGGGAAGGAATTGCTTCAATGTTTTACTTTTTCTGGCATAACCTTTTTCTAAGGCTCAATTCCAGAAATATAGTTAAGCCCCTGCTGCTGCATAGAGAACTCTGGCAGAGCAAACAAAGGGCATTGATAATGTTTGTTCCAAGGAGCTTACGCTTTTATCCAATTTCATCCTGACAAGTGTTTGTTAATTTTCCCAATCCTAACATAATAATGAAGACATTTGGCATTTATAAAGAGTCTTTAAGGTTTACAAAGACCTTTATCCAAAATTACTTCCTTGGATCCTCATACCAGCTGGGTCAAATATATAAGAAAATTATCAAGCATCTTTTTGAATGATGGGACAAGGAAAGTCCACAAAGGCTAAATGGCATACCCTAGAACACAGGGTTGATAAGTGACAGCAACCACCACACAAAGCTCAGCCGAGGCCCATCCATGATGACTTACGTAACTAGGGACTCTATTATGTGTGTCTACTGTTTTAGTCAATAAGATTTTTAGTATTCCCCAGTCACAGTCACCCATCTCTTCAAAGAGAGAGGGAGGATGCATTCTTACATCTTTTCTTTAGGGGTAATATGTTTTTTTTTTCTCCTTTTTCCCCCTCTGTTATAGAGAATTGCTCTAAAGATGAGGGAAAGGAAGGATACATTAAGAAATATAAGTGATATAAAATGAAAGATATCAATAAGAATTCATTTAAAATGCTATGGAGTTACAAAAATGCTTATTTTATAAATCAGAAATGACTGCCATATGATTAACTTATATGGTAGTCTCTCCAAAAATGGGTTGCAAGTTTGATAAGTGACATGGAAAATAAAGCAAAAGCTAGTAATCAAACAAATATAACAATAAATATCCTACTCAGGGTATTCAGTGTAATTTTAACCTGCTCTATGTTGAGTTTTCTTTGCTGAAAAAACAAATGAAATTTATTCAGAACTAATGTTACTTAGCAATTATACTAAAGCAGCTTTAAACCTTACCTGAATGGAATACATTATAATTTTGAAGCAGTGAACTGCAAATTCATTGGGATCCCACAGGTTATGATTATCTAAATGTCTATAAGCAAAAAAAAATGCAGTTCAGCATGACAAAGTCTCACAAATGGCTTTGATGAAGAATACACAGCAGTTAAAGTACAAGACTACATTTACTGACAATCAGCCTTTAAGAAAAAAGGCAAGCAACCAAAGAAAACAAAGTCTATATCCCTTCTCTCCTGAGTCCTGCCCCACCTCTACCTTCAAATAAAAAAACAGTGCACTTTAAAAAGAAAAAAAAAAAACCCTAACTTACCAAAATGATTCACTTATATGGAACACTGTAATCCCCAAAATGCTACAGAATGATACTACTCTATTGTAAAATTCAATATATTTAAGCTTTTTTTTTCTTCAAACAGCTACATAGCTTAGGATATTTAAGAATAATGTTGTCATTCCCAATATAAATAATTTTTACATTTCATATGCATGTGTGGAAAATATGTGAACAAGTATCATTTGAAATTTTTTTTTCCAATCTCTCTTCTTTGATTTTTCAAGTCTTTTCAAGAACTCCTTTTCTACTTGGGACCATTTGATGTTACTTACTGAAAAAAAGAGTGACTTTTTTAGTTCCATTACTAACTTCCTCTAAATATTAACTCAGGTCTTCACTATCCCCATAATACCTATATACGGTTGGATTTTTCTTTGCTTAAATTTTTTTGGTTGTTTTATTTTTTAGAAATTATTAGTGTAATCAAGTGCTAGTCCCAAGGTAATGGGGGCATAAAGTCCCAAGTATAAGGTCCTACTTTCTGAGGTCTGTGACAACTGACTCAGGAAACAGATACATAAAATTATTGGACTACCTGAAAGCCATAATCAAAAAAAGGCTCTAGATATCATCTTTCAAAAAAAAAAAACCCAAAAAAAAAACCCTATCCCTGATATCCTAGAAACAGAAGATAAAATAAAAATTGAAAGAATCTACCAATTACTTCCCTGAAAGAGATCCCCAAATGAAAATTCCCAGGAATGTTATAGCCAAATTTCTGAACTGCCAGATCAAGGAGAAAATACTTCAAACAGCCAGAAACAATTCAAGTAACAAGGAAACACCATAGGGATTACACAGGATTTAACAGTTTCTTCATGAAAAAATTAAAAATCTTAAAATATTTTCCAGAAGGCAAAGGAGCTAGAATTACTGCAAAGAATCACCTACCTAGCAAAACTGGTTATATTCTTCCAGTAGGAAAAAGTACATTCAATTAAAGTAGAGGATTTTAAGCATTCCTGATAAAAAGACCAGAGATGAATAAAAAAAATCTGATCTTCAAATATAAGACTCAAGAACATAAAAAGGTAACAGAAAAAGAGAAAAAATAAGGGATTCAATAAGGTTAAAATGTTTCCATTGCCACACAGGAAAATACAATTGTAACTCTTAAAAATCTTTATCACTATTATAGCAGTTAGAAATATACATAGACGATGTATACTAAGATTGACTAAGATGGGATGATATCCAAAATAAAAAAAAATAGAGTGAGAAAGAGAACTCCAATGGGAAATGAGGAAAGGAAGAGTTAGAATGGCATAAAGTATCTTAAATGAATAGATGCAAAAGAGCTATTACAGTAGACAGGCAAACAGGGAGAGAAGGATGAAAAAAGAGAGAGAAGCATTCAAGCAATGCTTGAACCTTACTTTCATTGGAACTAGCTCAAACAGGAAATAAGGCATTTAAAAAAAAAAACTAGTTTACCTTATAGTAAAGTAGGAGAAAAGGGGAAAAAGAGTAGTTGAGGAGACTGGGACTGATGGAAGGGAAGGTAGATTAGAATAGGTAATGGTCAGAAACAAAACATGAGAGAGGGAAGGAAGAGAGGGAAAGAGAGACAGAAACAAAGATAAACAGGGGGGAAAAAAGGATGGAGGGAAATATATACTAATAATAACTGTTAATGTAAAAGGGATAAATTCTTTTATAAAACAGATATAGATGGCAGAATAAATTCAAAACCAGAATACTACAATGTGTGGTTTACAAGAAACATATATTAAGCACCCACACAAAGTAAATACTCTATTTCACTGAAGAACAAAAAAGGGGAGGGGGTAATAATTGTGATCACAGACAAAGCAAAAGCAAAAGTAGGTTTATTTAAAAGAGATAAGGAAAAATACTGTCTTGCCATGAAGTATGGTTACCCATTCCACATCGCGATTTTCCCCATTGTGTTTTCAATGACATGCATTGGCTGACATGTATTGGTATAAGTTATCAAATGGGAATTTGGGGGGAGTTTTGTGAAAACCACAGAAGACATGTAAAGGCCAGTGAAAGAAAAAGAAAAAGTTTAGAAATCCATAAAGATATAAAATATACATAGAATATTGCATAATATCAAACCAAATTTTACAAAAAAAGTACTATAAATACCCCATAAAAGAAAAAAATAGCCGACTTCTCTAGTAAAGAGAAAGGCAAAAAATTTCACATGTCTTTTTCCAGATTTCAGGAGTGTCATGCCTCTAACCCACATGTTGCAGAAAGGATAAGTGTAATATCAAAACTACACATAGAGGTATATATTGTATACCTCTATAGCACCTAAATTTTAAAAATTCAAGTGAGTTTTAGTAAGAATAGAAAATAAAACCATATTGGGGGAGGGAAGAAGAAAACTTCAACTTTCCTCTGTGAAAGCTAGATAAATGCAACAAAAAATAAAGAAATTAAAAAGGTGAAAAGAATTTTAGAAAAGCTACATATGATAAACCTCTGAAGAAAACTGAATAGGAACAGACAGGAATATATCTTTTCTCAATGGCTTGTCCCACTTATACAAAAACTGACTATGTATTATAGCATAAAATAGAAATAATATAAAAGCTTCACAATCAAATAAGAAAAGCAGAATGTTAAAAGCACATTTTCAGATTATAATGCAATTAATATTATGTTCAATAAAGAACTGTGGAAAGACATTAAAAGTTAATTGGAAACTAAATAAGCTAATCTTAAAGAATTATAAAGTTAAAGAACAAAACAAAGAAACACTCAATAATTTCATTAAAGAGAAGGTAACATACCAAAATTTGAGAGACAGCCAGAAAAGGAAAATTATGTCTCTAAATACTTATGTCAAATAAAACGGAGAAATAATAAATCACTGAATGGGGCATACACTAAAAAAAACTAGAAAAAGAACAAATTAAAAACCCTCAATTAAATGCCAAATTGGAAAGTCCAAAATTCAAAAGAGATTGATAAAACTCAAACTAAGACACTGAATAAAAACAAGAGCTGGTTTTGTGGAAGGAAAAGAAAACAACATTAAAATAGCTAAATCATTGGTTAATTTCATTTTAGGGAAAAAAAAAAAAAAGAACAGAACCAAATTACCAGTATCAAAGATGAAATGATTTTACTACCAATGAAGAGAAAATTAAAGTAATTAAAAGGTATTTTGCCCAGTTATGTGCCAATAAATTGGGCAATATAAGTGTAATGGATTCAATATGTCATGGATTGGCATAAGAAATTAAATGGGAATTTGGGAGCAGTTTTGTAAATATCACAGATGTCATGTGAATGTCTACAAAAAAGTACATGAATAAAAGGAAATAGAATAAATACTTAAATAATCTCATTTTAGGGGAAACCAAAAACAAAACCAACTGAACAAGCCATCAATGAATTCTCCAAGAAAAAAAATTCTCCAGGGCCAAATAAATCCACAAGAAAATTCTACAAAATATTTAACAAATAACCCCAATACTATATAAATTATTTGGAAAAACTGGTGAAAAAGTCCAATTTTTAAAATAATACAAACATGATACTGATACCTAGGCTATCATGAGAAAAAACTAAGAAAGCTATAGACCATTTTTTCTAATAAATACTGATACAAAAATATTAAATACACTATTAGGAAGGAGATTACAGCAACCTATCTCAAGGATCATCTACAATGACAAGGCTACATTTATACAAGGAAAACAGGGCTAGATCAATATTAAAAACTCTTAGCATAACTGACCATGTCAAGGCCATATTAACAGAAATCATATGATTATGTCAAAAGATGCAGAAAAAGATTCTGACAAAATACAACACTCCTTCCTATTTAAAAAAAAAAAAAAAAAGAGTAACAAGACAGAAGATTCTTGGAAGATGATGGAGTAGGTCGGAAAATTCCAAGACTACAGAGCCCTTCCAACAAACAATACCAAATAACACTTCAGGGTAGAAAGTAGAAGAACAGCAAAGAAAAATAGGGCAGAACAATAGTTGTCATGGGACAACCAGCAAAAATCCAGAGGAAAATATTAGGGCAGAGATATGGTCCCCTTGAAGTATAAATATCTCCACTCTAGTTCCTCTGAAAAATCATGTGGTGAGTCAAAGGGTAGCTCCCCTGACATGTAGCCTGGGGCCCAGCTACAAGAATTTTCACCTCCAGATAGTGTGGCAAGTCCTGTGTCTGAGTTGGGGAAGACTCTGCTGATTAAGGATGCCAGGCACAGCTGAGATGTGGCCCTGTGAGTCCAGAAGCAGTGAGGCAAGGAAGCATCTGGCTAGAGAAGAGGGAAGTTCTTGGTTTCAGTTCCAGGCCAGAGAGCTGGAGGGCTAAAGGAGGACATGAGTTAAGAGGCACCATACCTCACACTTCAGGACCTACTAAAACTCAGTTATACTAATACCCTGCTATAAATTTTTTTTAATAAAAAAAAGCAGGCAGGAGAAAGAACCCAAACATATGTAAACTTATTACAAGAATAGAGAAGACTTGGGGTTTATCTTCAGAGGTTACTTAAGTGGAAAAAAAAAAAAAATCCCTTCCTACCCTGAATAGTAATGTCAAATGATTAACTGTCCAAAAAAAGTCTTAGAACTCAAAAAAAGATTTTAAAAATCAGATGAAATAGACTGAAGAAAATTTTAAAAAAGAAAAAACAAGATTATGAAAATAAAGTCAACTAACTATAAAAAGAGATCAAGAATATTAGAGAAGAAAATGACTCCTTGCAAACTAGGATTGAGCAAAGTGAAGCCAACAAAATTATAAAAGACCAAGAAATAATAAAACAAAATGTAAAGAAAGAAAAAATAGAGAATGTAAGTTGTCTCATAAGAAAATCAACAAATCTTGAAGAACAAATCAAGAAAGATAACATAAGAATAATTGTACTACCTGAAAGCTATGATCAAAAGAAGAATTTTGATACAAGAAATAATTAAGAAAATTGTCCTGAAGTGTTATAATGAGAGGAAAGTAGAAAAAAAAAAATCCACCAATCATCATCTGAAAGAGATCCTATGAGGAAAATCTACAGGAATATTATGGTCAAATTCTGTAATTTCCAGGTCAAGGAGAAAATTATAAGCAAGAAAAAAAAAAAGAATACAGTGACACTACAATTAGAATTCTAAAACACAGGAATACTATACATTGAAGACCATAAAAACTGGGTCGTGGCCAAAAATACTGTGCCCAGCAAAGTAAAGCATAATATGAGCAACAACAACAACAAGACATTCAATGAAATGCTAGACTTTCAGGATTTTGTTGCAAAAAGATTTAAACTTGATAGAAAATCTGGGACTGGCTAAGAAATATAGTGCTACATCTGTAGCAAATGTGATCATTACTAACTCAAAGACCCAAGCTTTTGGGAGAACTCTCTATTTGACAAAAACTGCTTTAAAAAAAAATAGAAAAACTATGAAAGAAAATAGGCATAAACCAAAATTTATACCATATACCAAGGTAAGGAATAATGGGTAGTACATGGTTTAGACATAAATGGTGATACCAAAAACAAATCAGGGGAGTATAGAAGAGTTTAACTACCAAATCTATAAAGAAGGGAAGAATTTATGACCAAACAAGAGATAGAGAACATGATGAGATATAAAATGGTTAATTTTGACTATTTTAAAATTAAAAGTTTTTCACAAACAAAATCAGTACAACCAAAATTAAAAGAAAAGTAGATGAAAGTTGATGACTATTACTTTAAAATACATTTTGAGATCTGGTCAAACTAAGGCCACTTTCCTTCACTTTTGTTTTTCATTAAATCCCTTGACACTGTTCATTTTTTGTTCTTCAAGGTGAATTTTGCTATTACTTTTTTTTTCTAACTCTATAAAACACTTTGCTGGTAGTTTGATTAGTATGACAGTGAACAAGTAGATTAATGTAGGTAGGTGGCATTGTCATTTTTTGTCTTATTGGCTCAGTCTGCCCATGATATTTTTTCCAATTGTTTAGATGTTACTTTATTTGTATAAGAAGTGCTTTGTAATTGTATTCATATAGTTCTTGGATTTGTCTTATTTAACAGATAGACTTCCAAGCATTTATAGTGTCAATAGTTATTTTAATAGTTTCTCCTTTGGTTAAGCCTATTTAGCGTTAACTTTGAGATCATGATAACTACTCCTTATTTTTTTCTTTTTACATAATAAATTCTACTCCTGGTCTTTATTTTATATTTTTGTGTATCTCTTTATTTCCTATCCCTCCTGATTCCTCTATTTAAATGTCTACTTGCTATCTCCCCTCCAAGGATCTCTCCTTACCCTCTTTAACCTACCTACCCTTTATTCTCTTCCCTTTACTCTGTCCCTTTTTATCACATTCCCATTAATCTAGACAATCTTCTATACCCTCTCCCTTATACTATTACCTTACCCTCTTATTTCTTTATACATTTAGAAAACTTTTATTCCCTTCTAAATGTATACCTCTAAAAATCCCTCCCCTTATCCTCTTCCCTATTCCTATATCCTTACCTTCTTAATTGTCTCTGAATTTAAAAGATCTTTACACCCTTCTAAATATATATATATATATATATATATATATATATATGTGTGTGTGTGTGTGTGTGTGTGTATGTATGTATCGTTCCCTCTTTAATCTATTCCCAATGAGAGTGGTATTCTAAAGCTACCAGCCCTTCTCCATCTAATTCCTCTGTTTCATACATGATTTTCTTTTTTAGAATGAAATCATAGTCCTTTTTTTTTTTTTTTGCTGAGGCAATTGGGGTTAAGTGACTTGCCCAGGGTCACACAGCTAGGAAATGTTAAGTGTCTGAGACCACATTTGAACTCAGGTCCTCCTGACTTCAGGACTGGTGTTCTATCCACTGAGCACCTAGCTGCCCTACCCCAAATATTCTTTCAAATTACCCAATTACTGATAATCTTAGACATGCAGATTACACTTTCATATATAAAACAATAGAAGGTTACATTATTAACTTTGCCTAGATTACTTTATCCATGAACTTAGCTGAGTAGAGACCATGAGATCTCATTATATGCAAATCTCCAAAAGAACAAAACAAAACAAACAAACAAACAAAAAACAATACCAACTGTGAGTATTGGGAAACCAGAAACATTACTCAAGGCAATTAAATTTAATTTATCAGGGAATAAGTAAAATATAACTGAGCTAAGTCAAAAGGGATATAAAACTGCATATCTTTCGACCAAGCAAAACTACTACTAAATCTGAATCCCAAATACATAAAAAACCCCCAAAAGGGAAATATTTACATTTTTATATATGTCAAGTAAAGTACTTAATGAGCTACTTGATAATAAACACCTTACTCATTTATCTCAATGGTCCCTGAGAAAGATTATTCATCATTGAATTAGGGGACTCTGTATGAGAAATAATTCATTGAACCACCCTTCTCTATTTTAATCAGTATTGACCAAATTGATATATTCTATAGGGGTAGTGATTATAAGTTCTATATATTAGGTCCCAAAGCTATGAGCTATAGAGTTCACCAGCTTAATTGAAGGAAGCTAACTAGAGGCCCTCCATGCTCATTTTTCCTTCTCTTAGTGACCAAGTCCAATGTGATGGAAGTGACGAAACTATTTGGAAAGTTCTCAATTTATTTTCACACTTCTGAACTATTCTCCCTTGGCCAAAACAAGCAGGGGACCAACTAACTTATGAACATTAAATCTGTGGAGATGCCCCATGCTTCCCTTAACAGTCTCCCTCTTGATATGTTACTTTGCCCCTCAAAAAGTAAGACCTATTAAGCAACGAGCTTCTATGTTTCTTTCACTCTGCCTCTTTTGCCAGCTCAGATATCAAGTGTTACAAAGACAAGGCCTTAGAAGGCCAAAGACAAGGTATTTATGAAGATCTGAGAACCACTTCTGTGGAGGGGACCATGGACCTTCTAACAAAGTATCATTGGCTCAAAGCTCAACTCAGTCTCTTTTTATCATGGATTGGAAAATTTTAATCCCCACATCAGAAAGCAACAACAATAAAACACAACTTACGCAAAAACTGGTCGAACAGCGTTACTCATGTTCCCATATGTTGCTCGACCCAGTAATTCTCTAAAACAGTTTTCAGCCAACACAGCAGGATTTTCTTCTTTATCACCTTCTGAAGGAGAAGAAGGAGGGCCAATTCGACTGATAAAAAGCAAACAGGAAATGAATTAAAGACTCTTCATCATCATTTTCTGCTATCTCAAGTATAATGCAAGTACAGACAAGCCTCTTTACTTATGGCTTCCATATAGTCATTTAACCTACTCACTAAAATGTATTTGTAACCCCAAAAGCAACATTCACAGAACTTTCAGTGATCATTCACTGACATATTCAATGCAACAAAAAATGAGTCACCCAACATTCCCATTCCAATTTGAACTTTGGTTTGTTTCAACTATCATACTGTTAAAAAAAAAAAAAAATTAATCATTTGCATGAATTTCTGAGTCCCAAGTTTTTCATATTGTTGTGCTTTTTCCGATGATTTTACTATTTAAAATGATCCCCAAATACAGTGCTGAAGTGCTCTCTAGTATTCCTAAGCACAAGAAGACTATCATGTACCTTACAGAAAAAAAATCAACTCATACATGAGTTAAAATGCTACTGGTCACAAGTTTAATGTTAATTAATCAATACAATAGTATATTCAGAAAAAGGTAAATTCTTCATTATGTATGTGAGGCCACTCTAGAAGGTGCTAAGGACTTTCAAGGAACCTATCGTTGTACTTCCTCTGGGAGAAATAGTTCAGTATTTGCTGAGTGTTCATTTTAACTTTATAGAATATACTACCACAAATGAAGAGAATCAACTATATCTTTTAAGTAGAAATATATCAAAGGGCTAGATGCAAAAACATCTGTCTACTACGAGAAAGCAATTTTATTTTGCATCAGTTTTCATGGTCAAAATGTTAATTTGACTAAAAAGGACAGAAAAAAAAATAGCTAAGAGGGAGTTGATATCCATGAGAAGTCAAGAGAGATAAGTAAACTCCTACTACACCTTAAAGAAGTCAAATCACGCAGACCAAAAAAGAAATGGCAGATGTGATTGCTGAAATCACACATAGTAAGTGATCTTTAAGGGGTAGAGAAAGTACTATAAAAGTAGATATAGGCAAAAAATACCAGTATTGATAAAAAAGGAATAAAACAATGAGCTTCACTTTAATTACTCCAAAAATTCCAAAATAAATGAAAAAGATAATTAGCAAATAACTAGAAAAGAAAGTGAGAACCCCCCCCCCCCCAAATCAGCATGTCTTCAAAAACAAAAAGAGGGTCACAAAAGACCTATAAGTATCTATTATGTATAGGAAGCGTTAATGGGGTACATTACTCCAAAAAGGAAAAGATATAAGCTTATAACATAGATAATTTAATTCCACAGAGGAGGAAAAAGACTTTTATAGTCTGAGAATAGAGCAATCTCAAGCATTTTCAATGAAAAGTCCAGAGCTGAGGAGGAATACTAAAATTAAAGAGTGAGTAACTAATAAAGGCAAACGATTTGAGCACTTGGAAGGAGCTATTAGATAAGTAATAGTAATTATAATATAAATAGCATTTACATAGTACTTTAAGGATTGCATGTACTTTTAAAATATCTTATTTTATTCCTATAGCAATCCTAGGTGGTAGACACTATTATTATCTCCATTTTATAAATAAGGGAAACTTAGGCAGAGGTAAAGTGACTGGTAATCACAGACCTAGGTAAGTTTCTGAGGTAGGATTTTAACTCAGATCTTCCCAATACCAGATAGTTCTGATGATCCAGCAATAGGTCTCTGCTAGCACACATAATAAGTTAGAAAACCACAAATTAAACCATTTGTATTTTTATTTACTTTGTTAAACATTTTCCAAATACATTTTAATCTGGCTGGCTACACATAGATATCTTTATCCTACATATGGTATAGAAGAAACAAGTGTCCTTTTAGAACCGTATACCCTCAAAGGTATTTATTAAGGGTATTAAATAAGTTGAGAAAATTGGGGAAGGGGTAGAAGGAATACATTAGTGTTTCAAACAGAGGAAGAAAAAAGTAGAACTTGCTTTTCTCATAATTAAGATATATGAAAAGCAAATACATAAATATACAGAAAGGCATTGGGGAAAACAGGCATCATATGAGTTTCACTTATATTCTTAAAAGGACAAAGGACATACACACACAGTTTGAGAGAATATTAATAGTAGAAACACAAAAGGGTAGAGATTGGTGGGGGAATTAGGGATAGAGGAGGGAGGGAGAGAAAGAAAAGAAAGGAGGGATGGAGGGAGTGAGGAAAGGAGGCAGGTGGGTAATCATCAAGATTACTATAAGAATGTAATGGAATATTATTATGCCATAAGAAATGAAAGATTCTATTTCAGAGAATTCTGTTTCTGTATGAAATGATGAAAAGTAAAATTAGCTGAATCAGAACAACAATATATGCAGGGATAGCAAAATTACAAAGAAAAATAATTTATCATCAATGTAATTCCCTAACATGTTTCTAGAAGACTTACTAAAGTATATTACCAATCTCCTAACAATTCAGAACTAAGACTCAAGGTAGAGAGGAAGAAACATACATTTTTTAGACTTGACCTTTGTAGAGATTTGTTTTGCTTGACTATGCTTATTTTTTTTAAGGGATATGTTATTTTTCTGCTCATTAGCTTTTAGTTGGAGGAAATAACAGCAATATTAACAAGAAAGCATTACCAGACTATTGGAATCGACCTGAATCACCTCATTGTTGAAAAGAGACCAGTCCATCACAGTTGATCATCACATAATCTTGCTGTAACTGTGTACAATGTTCTCTTGGTTCTACTCACTTCACTTAGCATCAGTCCATATAAGTCTCTCCAGGCCTTTCTGAGATCAGCCTGCTGATCATTTCTTATAGAACAATAATATTCCATTATATTCATATACCATATAAATTCAGAATTTTAAAAAATTGAATTCTAAAATAGAATTGATATACTTGTCCATAAAGATATTAAAATTAGATACACCTCAATATTTTTTAAAAAATCTTAATACATAATTATTAATATGGATTATATATCTAATACAATTATGGAGTAACAAACAAAAAGTCTGAATCTCATATGTTCAGCATAGAAGATCAGAAATGCCCTTCAGAAAAATCTCTCTGCAGATGGGAACCCTTTCTTTTGACTGGAGAGTGGAGGCCTTCTCCCATAACTTCATTTAAAGAAGCCCCAATCAGCCAGCCCTTCATTTCCTACCAAGCTAGACTTCTCTTAACCTTTTTCTTCTTCTTTTGTGTGTGTGTGTGTGTGTGTGTGTGTGTGTGTGCAGCAACTGGAGTTAAATGACTTGCCCAGGGTCACACAGCTAGTAAATGTTAAGTGTCTGAGGTGGGATTTGTTCAGACTCAGGTCCTCCTAAATTCAAGACCAGTACTCTATTAACTGCCAAAGATTCTTTGCCTCAGTTTCTACCTAGTTTTAATCACTGAATAGGTGCGGCCTCAGTCAAACCAAGACCTGTCAAAGACTTTACAAAGGCCCAGATCTCCCATTTCATTCAGGGCCATCCCCAGTCATCCTGATCTGTATCTGGCCATTGGATCCAGATGGCTCTGAAGGGGAAAGTGAAGTAGGTGACCTTGCCCAGGCTTCCCTCACTGAAATCCAATTCCCTTGCATGTTATTGTTATCACCTCCCTGATGCTACTTCTTCAATTATACACAGTAAAAACATTGTGGGATGGTCAATTACGATAGATTAGTTCTTAGCAAGGCAAAGATCCAAGAGAATTCCAAGACTCAAGATAGAAAATGCTGACCTCATAAAGAGAAAGAATGTAATAGTTTGAATGCAGACAAAATCATACTATTTTCCCTTTTTTGTGGATTTTCCTTTTTTTTTCAGGATGTGATTAGTAAAAATAAAATGTTTAACATGGCTGCATGTGTAGAACCTTTATCAGATTGTTTAGGGCATGGGAGGGGAAGAATTCAAAAGTTTATAGAGAATGAAAGTTGGAAACAATATTTACATGTAATCAAAAAAAGTAAAATACTATTGACTTAAAAAAAAAGATAAAACTTCTTCACATCAGTTCTGGCATTCATAACTACTTGGTATATAGTAAGTATTAAATAAAGGCTTATTCAAAGACTACTGACACATGACAGACAATGAAGCCCAGAAGAATCATACCAAAGACAAGGAAAATTTATCGTTAAAATTAGTTGGCTGTATACAACCACCAAGTAGCAACAAACGAATCCCTTTTAGAATGTTAGTGCCCTCAAAAGGGTATTAAAGGAAATTAAAAAAAAAAGAAAATTTGGGCAAAAGAAAGACAAATTGATATAATGAAGAAGGAAGAAAAGGGTGGGGCTTGCCATTTCTCAAAATTGAGAGATATAAAAAGAAAATATTTAAACATAAAGAAAAGGATTTGGGGAGGGGGAAAAGTCATCAGATGAGTTTGGCTTATATTTTTTAAAGAAGCAAAGGACAAAAAAAAAAAAAAAGAAGAAGAAGCAGCAGCAAAGGACATATACTGTCGTGCCACAGTTCTCTTTTAATGTCCTGACTCAGTTTCCCTAATTGTCCCATTTAGTTACTCTGCCTCAGGTTATAACTATTCCCTCTTAATGTTTGATAGGATAAAGGTCTTATATCTAAGACCTTAGGCTATACTTATTCCCTCTTAATGTTTGATGGGATAAAGGTCTTTATCCTTTTTAGACATCATTAGAATATCAGGAGCCTCTCCAGTACCTCCCATTATGTCATCCTGGGTGCCCCCCCCCATTAGGTCATCCCATCCAGGTACCTCCCCCATTATGTCATTATTCTTGTAACCCTATAAAAGAATCTTGTATCTGACATTCACGGTTTGATTCTTTGATTCTTGGAGACGATAGTCTCATTCAGCCCTGGGACCAAACCATGGATCCATTTGGTCCCAGTAAATCTCTCCCTTTTAAATAAATTATTAAATTGTTCTCTAATCGCTATCTTACTCGATTTCTCCAGCATTACAATGCTAAAAAGGATTTGTGAAATGGAAATAATATTTCCACTTCACCTCCTTCATAAAGTTGTAGGAATCAAATAAGATACTAAATATATATCCCTCTGTACCTATAAATATATAAATTTTAACTATTATTATTATTTTAATCAAGCACCAAAGCATCAATAACTAATTAGTTTTTCAGGTGTTTATTTAGCACTGAGTATTTTTTCAGCATCATTTTATGTGATGTTGAAGGATAATAAAAGAATCACAAACTGATTATTATTAACCCTGAAAATGAACTGCAGGTAACAACGCAGGTATAAGTAATGAACACAAATTATACACATTGTTTGTGAAAGACACAATGAAGTGAAAACTTTTGACTTTAATTAAGTAATACAAATAAATGAAAAGAAAAATCTGTTGAATCATTTTACGTATTGTCAATCTAAAATCATATATGAGTGTATGAGTATAAAGTTTTCTGCTACCAGTTCTTATTTATATAGTTCTTAAAAATCTTATAATTCAGGTCATTAATTATTATTGATTTTTCTGGGTATTATGGCATATATTATGTTATAAAAGAATAATCATTTATGAAACACTTATAAGCACTAAGAAATCAGTTTTGTTCTTTATCAATATATCTAACTTGCTAGATTATGAATCAAACAGAATCAATTATAGTAGATGTTAGAAAAACAGTTTTCAAATGGATTAAAAGTAAAACATTAAAAATATGGAGAAGAATCTATAAGATCAATTAAGTATTATTTAATTATTAAATTATATGTGTGGGGAGGCTTTCCAGAAAGTAAAAAGGTTAAAAACTTACCATCTTTATAAAATCTCTCATTTTTCTATTCAGATAGCCAAGAGTTCAAGGAAAGAAAAAAATAAAGGGGGGGAGGGGAGGCAGAGCCAAGATGACAGAGAGTACACACACATCTACCTAAGCTCTTCCTTGCCCTCAGACTCCTTTCATGAACCAGCCTTGAAATTAGTGTTTGACTGAAAAACAACACAAATATTGGGAGCACAATTCAATACTGACAGAAGATATCCTCAAAACTCGCCAGAAAAAGTCTGTTTTTCCTTGCAGACGGGGACAATTAGACAATTTTCAGGAAATCATCAAAGAGAACTGCCCAGATGTTATAGAAACAGAGGGTAAAATAGACATTGAAAGAATTCATCGATCACCTACTGAAAGAGATCCTAAAATCAAAACACCAAAAAATATTGTGGCTAAATTCCAGAACTATCAGACCAAGGAAAAAATACTACAAACAACTAGGAAAAAAAAAAAAATTCGAACACAGAGGATTCACAGAAAGAATTACTCAGGATCTAGATTAGACTAGGCACAGACCTCAAGCAGGCAGTGAGAGCACAGAAGGCAGCTGATGCTGAATAGACCCGAGGGATTTGGGGTATGGTCTCAGCTGGTGGAAAATTCGAAGGGAGAACTTTACTCAGTGTGAGCTACTTTACCCTGGCAGCAAGCCAGTAGATCAGCAGAGAAGCTATAAACACAAAGGGTAAACACATAAACCCATAACACTGAGGTCTCTTGGGACCTGACCACATCCACCCAATACCCAGATTGACTCAGCACGCTCTCAGAGTCTCAGAGAGCAGCCACTGTGAAGATGCAACACAGCCATTGCTGTCCCACTACTGCTTCACTGCTACTTCCTGTTGTCTGTAGAGGAAGTCTTAACACCACACTGCCCAAAAAGCAGACTGCACTTTTTTTTTGTTTGTTTTCTGTTTCTTTTTTGTCAAAATGAGTAAAAAAGTTAAAGCAAGCTTTAACTACAGATTCAGATACAGACTCTATATGGATAGAGAGCAGACTTCAAACCCTGAAGAGACTAAAAACAGAGTATGTCCAGATGAATCCTCAAGGGGTATATGATCTGGTCCCCACCACACAAGACTCTCATAGAAGAAATTAAAAAGTATAAAGGGCTGAAACTCTTAAAAGGTGTGATTGAATCAGACAACCAAGCACTTAAGATTGATTACCTATTCCACAATGACTCTATTAGGATGTTTGGAAAAATGGCCCTTCTCACCATAGGTGCTTATTCAATGTTTGTTGTAGACAGATAATGGTAGGCAAGGATTAGAGGGTGGGGTGAAACCAAGCCAGACTTCACTTTGCAGCAGGAAAAGGAGAAGAGAAGTTGGGGACAAGCCTGTGGCAATTTGTCTGCCTTCTTCAATTCTCCCCCTAAAGACCAAGGACATTTACCTATCCTAATTCTGGCTGTTCCTGAAGCCTCCAAGGGAGCTGGCCTGGACTTTACAAAAAAAAAAAGCTATTACAAGAGAGCTAGAAGAAAAAATGGGGAAAGGAAAGGGAAGCTTGCCAAGAGGGTTTGGATAAGTCATCCTACTCATTAAAAGATACAGTGGATAAAGAAATCAACTGCCTGAAAAACAGAATTAGTGAATCGGAAAAAGAAAATAGCTCTCTAAAAAATAAAATTGGTGAAATGGAAAAAAATTCCATAGAACAAAACAACTTATTTAAAAACTCAATTGGACAATTAGAAAAAGAAATTTTTAAAAGTATATGACGAAAATAATTCATTAAAAATCAGAATTGAACAAATGGAAATGAATGACTTGAGGGGACAACAAGAATCAGTCAAGCAAAACCAAAAAAATTTTGAAAAATGTTAAATACCTACTTGGGAAAACAACAGACCTGAAAAATAGATCTAGGAGACAAAAATCTAAGGATTATTGGACTTCCTGAAAATTATAATTTAAAAAAGAGCCTAGACACTATTTTTCAGGAAATCATCCAAGAGAACTGCCCAGATGTTATAGAAACAGAGGGTAAAATAGACATTGAAAGAATTCACTGATCACCTACTTTCTGAAAGAGATCCCAAAATCCAAATTCCAAGAAATATTGTAACTAAATTCCAGAACTATCAGACCAAGGGAAAAATACTATGCTTGTAGTTAGAAAAAAAAAAAAAATTCAAATACAGAAGATCCATAAAAAGGATTACTCAGGATCTAGCAGTATCCACATTAAAGGATCGAAGGGCCTGGAATCTCATATTCCGAAAGGCTAAGGAACTTGGTATGCAGCCAAGAATAACTTACCCAAACAAAACAAGCGTTTTTTCCCAGAGAAGAAGATGGACATTCAATGAAATAGGTGAATTTCTGACAAAAAAAATGGAACTAAACAAAAAGTTTGATCTCCAAATATAGGAGAAACATAAAAAGCTAAAAAGAAATCTTGGAAACTATATTTCTGTTATAAATATACATAAACAATTCATGTATAATTTGGTTTTACTGTTATAATATAAAAAAGAAGCTAGAGGTGGAAAGGAAATTGTATCAGAAAAAGGGTAAATTGGAGGTATTACATCTCCCAAAAAGGCAAAGGAAAGCTATTATATATGAGGGAAAGAGGGGGGATGAACATAGTGTGTATCTTACTCTCATCAGAATTGGCTTAAAGAGAAAAATATCAGATATATTTAATTTACAGAAAAACTTCTCCACCCTATTTAAAAGTGGAAGGAGAAAAGAGAAGGACTAAGCTAAGTAGAAGGGAATACAGAAATTGTGAGGAAAAGGGGTAAGAAAAGGGGAGGAACTCTAAGATAAGGGAGGGATCCTAAAAAGAGAGGGCTGTGTGAGGCAAGTGGTGCTGACAAGTTTAATACTGGGGAGGAAGGTAAGGGGGAAGGAAAGGAGAAAAGAATAAGCAGGAGTTAACAAGATGGTAAGAAATACAGAATTAGTAATTTTAACCCATAAAGCAGAAGCGGATAGCAGACTGGAATAAAAGCCAGAATCCTACTACAATGTTGTTTACAGGAAACACACCTGAAGCAGGGAGATACATACAGTGTAAAGGTAAAAGGTTGGAGCAGATCTACTATGCCTCAGGTGAAGTAAAAAAAGCAAGGGTAGCCATCCTGATCTCAGATCAAGCAAAAGCAAAAATTGATCTAATTAAAAGAGATAAGGAAGGGCACTATATCTTGCTAAAGGGTAGCAAAGATAGATATTATATTATAAATTGTGGTATATGAATGTTATGGAATATTATTATTCTATAAGAAATGATCAGCAGGATGAATACAGAGAGGCTTGGAGAGACTTACATGAACTGATACTAAGTGAAATGAGTACAACCAAGAGATCATTATACACTTCAACCATCGTACTATATGAAGATATATTCTGATGGAAGTGGCTATCTTGGACAATGATAAGATCCAATTCAGTTCCAATTGATCAATGATGGACAGAACCAGCTACACCCAGAGAAAGAACACTGGGAAATGAATGTGGACTATTTGTATTTTTGTTTTTCTTCCCAGATTATTTTTGCCTTTCTGAGTCTGATTTTTCTTGTGCAACAAGAGAACTGCATGGATAGGTATACATATGTTGTATTTATGATATGCTTTAACATGTTTAACATGTATGAGACTGCCTGCCATCTAGAGAAGTGGGTGGAGGGAGGGAAGGGAAAGTTGGAACAAAAGTGAATGCAAGGGACAATGTTGAAAAATTACCCATGCATACGTTTTTATTCAGGAAAAAAAAAGAGGAAAATAATTCATCTGTGCAAAAATATTTATAGTTCTTTTAGGGGTAGCGAAGAACTGAAAACTAAGAGGATGCCAATCAATTAGAGAATGGCAAAACAAAGTATGGGAAATAAACATAATATTATTGTGCCATAAAAAATGATGAAATATAAAAAAAAGAAGAGTAAAGGACCCACATGTTCAAAAATGTTTGTAGCGGCCCTATTTGTAATGGCAAGGAACTGGAAATTGAATAGATGCCCATCAGTTAAGGCAGGGGTCCTCAAATTTTTTAAATAGGGGGCCAGTACACTGTCCCTCAGACTGTTGGAGGGCCGGACTACAGTAAAAACAAAAACTTTGTTTTGTGGGCCTTTAAATAAGGAAACTTCATGGCCCTGGGTGAGGGGGATAAATGTTCTCAGCTGCTGCATCTGGCCCACGGGCTGTAGTTTGAGGACTCCTGAGTTAAGGAATGGCTGAATAGAAAATGGTATGTGATTTAATAGAATATTATTGTTCTGTAAGAAATGATAAGCAGGCTGACTTCAGAACAAATGCTGAATGAAGTGAGCAGAACTGAGAAAACATTGTATACAGCAACACTAAAATTATGCAATGATCAAATATGTTGGACTTGGCTCTTTTCAGCAATGAAGTGATTCAAGGCAATTCCAACAGACTTTATGTCTGAGCTATCCACATCCAGAGAGAGAACTATGGAGACTGAATATGGATCGAAGTATATTACCTTTACCATTTTTTGTTGTTGTTTGTTTGCTTTATTTTCTTTTTCTTTCTCTTGTTTTTTTTTTCTTTTAGAACTGATTTTTCTTGTGCCTCATGACAAATATGAAAATATATTAAGAAGAATTGCACATATTTAACCTATATTGGTTTGTTTATTGTTTAGGAGAAGGGGTATTGGGAGAGGGAGGGCGAAAATTTTGGAACACAAGGTATTGCAAAGGTGAATACTGAAAACTATCTTTGCATATATTTGGAAAAATAAGTGTACTTTTTTTTAATGAAAAGAAATGATGAAATGGATGATTTCAGAGAAATCTGGGAAAACTTATATGAACTGATGTGGAATGAAGTAAGCAAAACCAGAATGATTAATAAGATTACAAAAATGAATTGGGAAAGACTTAAGAACTCTAATCAAACCAAAACAAACAGTCAATAGGTCTAATGATGACTATCCATCACCTTACAGAAAGAAAATGAACTATGCAGAATAAGATAATCATAATTTGATATGAGTAATGTAAGAATTTGTTTTCCTTGGTAGTGCCATTTGTTAAAAGGGTTTTTCTTTCTTTTTTTTTTTTTCTGGCTTAAGTGGAAGAGGGAGAAAGAGAAAATAAATACTTATAAACTCAAAAATTTTTTTAATAATAAAAACTTCAATCTCCCACACCCAAAGTTAACTACATAACTACTCAGATTCAAATTAAAATTTTTATACTTTATATAAAAATGTCAATTTTAAGAAAGTTTATATAATTACCTGTCGATATCTTCTGTTTTTTGCATGTTAAATAAGAGAGATGGAACAATTTTATCCATATGCTGTGGTTCCCATATAGTTGCCCGCAACTCATCATTAACTGTTTTGCGAACCACACCCTGAATTCCTCGGATCCCAGCTATCCGGATTCTAGGAAAAGGAAAAAAAAAAAGAATTTTTAAGTCCTGCTAAATTAAAAAAAGTTAGGTATGAGTTATTTTGGCTTAGCCAAGTTGCGAACAGATAGAGAAAACAATAATTATATCTGAAGTCAACAAAATGGAAATATCACTTTCCACCAAGGTCTGAGACATCAGGTCTAAATTGATAATGACTAGAGCAGGAATACTAAGTGATTTGAATTTTTAGATGTCTAGTTAAAGGGAACCTATTTTTTGGTTGCTGAGTATAATATGAAAAATTGAAAATAGGTCTTCAACTGAGCTTTCTTACAACTTCCCTCAACTGTCTCATAAAGTATTATAATCTGTCCCCCTTTCAATAATCTAAAAACTCAAAACCAAATAGAATTACTATACCCAGAATTCTACCCAAAATGCCCTCTTAAAAGTAACTAATGACCTACCAATTGATAAATTCAATGACTTTTACTTAGTCCTTGACTTCCTTGAAACGTGTAACATTGTGGAGCACCATCTCTTCTTTCTAGGTTACTTCCTGGGCTTCTACAACACTGCGTTCTCTTGGGTCTTCTAAGAGACACCAATTGAATCCTCTGTCTCTTCCTAGTCTCTAAATGTAGGTTCTGTACTCAACCTTTATCCATTATCCTCTGTTTTAGCAATATTCACTCCTCAAGGATGACCTCAAAAACTCTAATGCCTCTGAAATTCCTTATCAGTATATCCAGCAATTCCCTATTAAAATTTTCTTAATATCTTATTTATCAGCATCTCAAATTTAGCATGCCAATTTCCAGGTGAAGATGTGAGAAACAGACCGATTAGTTCCCAAATAACCTTCTCTAGAAAAACACTACAATTCACAACAAGCTGAAGAGTAAATTAAGAAACCTAATGAGAAAATATTGTAATTTCTACCCCCAGAATTACACAAGAGAACAGTCACCACCTTGAGAACAATGAGAAAGTGAACTATAAGCAAATTCAATGTTGGCAGAGTAGCTTCCAGCAAAATTAAAATGAGTTTAACACATGTAACTTAGAAAGCTCAGTGTTCAGAGACTGCTAGATCATAATTCTCCATTCCAACTCTGAAATGTTATGAGTCAAGAGACAATATGAATTATACAAGTTTTTGGAGTATGGTGGCAAATTATCATTTACAGAATTATTTATGCAGGAAAATATGTTCAGCTACATACAACTTCATATAAACAGTTGTAGAACATAATCTAACATATCTGGCTGCATATGAATAAAAAAATTTCCTATGTTATAAAAAGCTTCAGATATAAATTTAAAATTATGAGGGAAATGCACTAAATAATGCAATTTTTAAAATACCTTGAGGAAAGACAAATAACTAAGTAATCTACATGTAATTATGCTTTACAGTATGGAAGTAATCAAGTTTTCAGAAGAAAGGGAGAAGGAAGGGATTGAGAGAGGGAGGGAGGGAGGAAGAGAGGGAAACTAATATATTATATATAAATGCACTCAAAACATTTTCACTAGGGGGAGCTAAGCAATGATAAAAGGACTCCTTTTATATAATGTTTTCTTTTAAAGACTTTTAAAGACTATCTTTTATTTTGTAGACCTATAATTTACATCTTTACATGAGATTTTTATTTTAATGGGACACAATGAAATGTCAGCTTATAACCTTAATGTCAAGGCAAGAAATAAATTACTTATTGTATTTTGGATAATTTTGTTTCTTTCAATGACAAATTAAAGCTTATTAAGAAACTTGAAAAAACAACTACTATCAAAAACAGTAATACCTAGCATTTATATAATGCTTTATTTAACATTTGAAAAGCATTTACATCATGATCTCATTTTATCTTCACAGTTCGAGGAGGCAGGTATTATTATCACTATTTTATAGACAAGAAAACTGAGGCAAAGAAAGGTTTGATGACTTGCCTGTAATCACGCTGTTTGAGGTCACATTTAAACTCGGGTCTTTCTGATTCCTAGCACAATGCTGCTATCCACAGCACTACCTAACTGCCTTGAAATTAGATTTTGCAAACACATATACATATATATATGTATATGTGTGTGTGTATATATATATATATATATATATATATATATGTATGTATGTATGTTTTAAATTAAATGTGATAATTGAAAGGTTCAAGACACTTAGAAAAAAAATAATGAAATAATTATTTCAAATAAGAGGATTTGAATTGTGGACCATTATAAAACACCTTGGAAAAAAAAGCAATTTACACACACAAAATAATTATATGGCCTTAAGATTCTGAAAATATCAGAAAGTCACAATTTTTAGGGCTCAAAAGATTTAGAATTCATCTAGTTCAAACACTTTATTGTATAATTGAGGTTAACTATAGAACAGAAAGATTATAATAGTTTACTCAAACTTACAAGACAAGTTTATTGTCCAGACATGAACTAAGGAAATGACTCCCATTTCAAAATTCTTTCCCAATACCACTTTTAGGATTACCATAGACTCACAAGTTTTGACTCTGAGACACCATCTCTAGATCCCACTATATGGATGAAACTGCTCTCTCCAAAGTGTTCTTGTTGTATATTGTTATATTGTTTAAGACTCTTCTCTACTCCTTTGGTTTCTATGTCACCGTTTTCTCATGGTCTCCTTCCTACCTGAACATTTACATTCCAATTTCATTTGCTACATCATCTTCATCCTGCACAATAAAATATGAGTTTTTTTTTTCATTTCATAGTCCAGTCCTGGATCTTCTTATCATCTCAGGAACTTCCATGACCCAATTCCACTACTCTACCAATCACAAACTGCTAAATATCTCTCTCTGGATCTCAAAGTCAATATATCCAAAATGGAACTCTTATTTTTCCCTAAATCTATCCTTCCTCTAAACTTACCTATTCATGTTGAAATTACCATCCTGTTTCCATTTTATTCAAGTCATACTCAGAGCCTTTCTTGATTCTTTTCTCTTCCTCAAATTTTGTTATTTCATCAACCGTTTAGTCTTGTCAATTCAACCTTTATAACATCTTTTATGCCTGTCTTTTCCAACAGTCAATATCCTAGTTCAGACCTTCTTACTTCTTATGTATAATATTATAGCAGCTTCCTAATATCCCTGACTGCCTCAAATTTCTTCCCTTTGCAATACTTACTATTAGTCAATTGGTATCTTTTTTTTTTTTAAATTTTGTTCATTTTAAACAAATACAAAAGGACAAAAAAGAACATTTCTATGTACAACCACAAAACTTAAAAAGTGAATTCAATATAAAACCACAAATTTTCATTTTATACAGCTTTTTTTTGGAAAAACTGTGAAATAAATATTACATATCATTTTCTTTTTTTTTTTTTTTTAATTCTAGCTTGGTACCCTCTTTCTCTCTCTCTCTCTCTCTTTTTTTTTTTTTTTTTATTTTTATTTAATAGCCTTTTATTTACAGGATATATGCATGGGTAACTTTACAGCATTAACAACTGCCAAACCTCTTGTTCCAATTTTTTACCTCTTACCCCCCCACCCCCCCCTCCCCTAGATGGCAGGATGACCAGTAGATATTAAATATATTAAAATATAAATTAGATACACAATAAGTATACATGACCAACGTTATTTTGCTGTACAAAAAGAATCAGACTCTGAAATATTGTACAATTAGCTTGTGAAGGAAATCAAAAATGCAGGTGTGCATAAATATAGGGATTGGGAATTCAATGTAATGGTTTTTAGTCATCACCCAGAGTTCTTTCTCTGGGCCATAGCTGGTTCAGTTCATTACTGCTCCATTGGAAATGATTTGGTTGATCTCGTTGCTGAGGATGGCCTGGTCCATCAGAACTGTTCATCATATAGTATTGTTGTTGAAGTATATAATGATCTCCTGGTCCTGATTACATATCATTTTCAAGGCTATCCTGCTTTTCTGTGCTAACTTCTCTTTTGTTACCTGCTGTGAACTTTTTTATTTTTTTTCTCCCTCCATCCCAACTTTCCCTAAAGAATGCTACCATTAAACACAAATATAGATGAATAGATGGATAGATAGATAGATAGGTAGGTAGGTAGGTAAATAGGTAGAGAAGAAGAAAGGTGGATAGAAAGATAAAATAGACACAAACATATATAAAACCATATTAATAAATACTTCTATTTATCAGTTCTTTCTCTGGATATAAACAGTTTCCAAACTGGCATTTTTAAAATACAGATTATGTGATACCTCTACTCCAAAATCCTCAGCAATACACATGGACTCATTGTTCTAATCAAAGTAACCTACTAGCTTTACCCTTTACATGACATTCCATCTTCCACTTCCAAGCTTCTGCTTAATGCTCTTCCATGCCAAGAATACACTCTCCCTAATCTCTACTTCTTAAAATTACAAACTTCAGAGGTTGCATGTAATAATGGATAGAGCCAGCAATAGAATCACTGGATGGATGGATGGATGTAAGTTACAAAGAAAAGGCCTATCAATTTCCTGATCTGGAATTTCTGTATATTAATGAAATCATAGTGTTGATCACTATTTCTATGTTTAATAAATAGTAAATATTTAGTAAAAAGTTTTAGTAAAAATTATGAAGAAATCTAGATTTCTAGAAAAGTCCACTGCCAAGCTAAGTGAACTTACACAGAGCATTCAAAATTTCTCCATTTGCTGTAGCTATATGAATGGATGGAATGGTGCTGGCTTGAAGAGAACTTCTGTTTTCTTGGTGTTGTTAGGGTAAAATAAGTACAAGCATTAGAGAATCAATCCACATTCTTTTGCACCATGCTTCAGACTCTGTACTGACTACACAACCATCTGAGAACAAAAAGTTGCACATCAATTCAAGCTTCCACTTTAGTCTTACCTTGTAGACTCTTGAAGTTAAATAATTTACCATCAGTGCAATAGCTGATCCTAATGCTATTTTCATTCTCACTGAAGGCACCTGAAAACATGGCTAAAAACATGCTAAAAAGTATGAGAGCAAGTATAGTCTTTTTTCACTCCATTGGTGACTGGGAGAATGCTAGAGCACACTCCATTATTCACAACCTATGCAAGTATGTCTTTATGAAACTGATAAACAATACTGGGGAACTTCTCTGAGCAACCAAATTTTGCCATAATTTTCTACAAACCTTCACAATTGACAATATCTTCACTAGAAAGATAAACTTTCTGTACATACACATTTCTGTTCCTCTTGAATTTCTCCTCATGTCAGGCAGCAAATACCATATCAACCCTAGCTTGGATCTCTCTGAAGCAAAACTGGCTCTCAGGAAGATGACCATCTTTTTGATGAAGGATCAACCTAGTAAGAAGGCCCATGGCAAGAATCCTGCCAGCAATAAGCAAGAGACTCATCTGTGACTGTCACAAAACAACCTATTTCCTTTTCCTTCATAGAGACAGACAATGGAGCATTCTTAAAACTCTGTAGGATAACCTTCTCCTCCCATATAACCCAGAAAATTTTAGTCAGCTTTTGTATGAGCAGTGGGTCTGTTTTCTTGTAAATCTCAGAAAAAAGGAGTCAGCAGCAGGTGTTTTATCACATGAAAGGAGCCTAACGACATTCAAAACCTCATCTTCAAATGGAAGTTTGGCTAGAGAGGCTTGGACTTAACTTGAGGTATATGGTCAATGGCTTCAGCATTGATTGATGCTCTATTGAGAATACTATATAAATGTTCAGGTTATCTACAACTAATCAATGTGGCTCCATTAGGTCTGAGTAACTAAGATACACCATATGTCTTTGGTCAATAGTCTTCAGAGGATCAGAAAAATGCTTTGAATTGTTAATATCAGCATAAAACTGAATTTAATCAGTTTTCCTATTGCACCCCAAATCCTGCATCTAAGCTTCACTTGCACTTTACTTCTGATGGAGCTAAAAGCTGCATTCTTAGAGATAAATGAACTATTCTGCTGGTAAAACCTGTAGAGTTCTCATTTTTTTTTTAGAAGTTTCTGAATTTCCTCATCATTTTTGTCAAACCAATCTTGATGTTTGCAAGTGTTCTGGCTCAGATGAGTAAATGCAGTGCTATATATATCAAAACTCTAAAAGCTGCCCACTCCTTTTCTGTTCCTTTGATGCCAACCATGTGTTAGTTTAGTTTTCCATCCAAGTCATTAAGTCACCCATGGAGAAATGTTCTAATCTGTTTACATTAAGTTTTGTGGTAGCTGTCTTACCTTTGGGCTGCCACTTTTGTTAAATACTAATGTTTAGTTTGGGGAGGATAAATCTATGATCAGTCCAGCACTCTCATATCCTGTTTTTCTTCTCTTTAGAGTGACTTAGCCTATTAAATGCCTATGTTTGCTGTGAGGATGCATTCAAAAAACTTTAGTGAGTTTAGGTAAATGGAACACAGTATTGGTGATTAAAAAAGTCATTAGTCACACAAATCTTCATGTGACAATTGCTGCTGATGTTTCCAACTCCATTCCTCTCAAGATTTTCATGTCATATCTGGTAGTGTATGCCAAGTCCTCAGAATTATAAGCTCATCCTCTTTCAAGCCACTGATTATGAGGGTTTTTTAGATGTTCATAAAATTCTTCCTTGACTTTATCAGTGTTGGTCATAGTATGAGCACATGCATTGTCATGAACCTGTAAGTCATTCCTTTTGGGAGGTATACAAGCTTGCTGACTAGATTAATTTTAATTGTGAAATCTATGCCAGCTTCATGGCAATCACCAGCACTATGGCAACTCCAAAAAATGTATATTTAACTCCAATTGTTAATTGTAAATTAACCAAGGAGTAAATTGGCCTTAATCTGCTAGCCTTGTTTCACTCAGTCCTCCTATTTGGATGCAATACTTGCTAAGTTCTCTCATAACAAGAGTTGTTTGTCTTTCAAGTCTATTGAATCTTCACAAAAGTTTTTATTTATTTGCTGATGGTTAAAACTTCAGGGTAAGAATCCTATCTACCATGGTAAGCGGGCCAGATTTAGGTAGGTATAGCAGAGAATTTAGGGGGTACTTTTCCAGCTCTTTCAAACCAGGAGATGGAAAGTGTGTTCCTTAAAAAAGGCTGTTAAGACATCCATAAAGTTACCAATTCCCAGTGCTGATGACCCTATAGACTGGAATCCCCGTGTTCAAGGCTAAGATAAAAATATAGATCCTACTGTTTCCACACTTGCTGCTTCTCCACTTCCTTATTGCCACAGGACTTAAAATGGTAAAATGGTTTGGTGATAGCTTTTGATTAATTGTGCAAAGTCATTGGCCTTATTTTGTTTTCTAAAGTCATCTGATACCAGTGGCAAAACAGAAGTCAAGACAACTGGCAATAAATAGTCCAGAGTACAGTGGATGACCCTGGACCTCTAAGCACTCCACAGTGCTTGCTTTACCTGCCTTCAAGGTTGTTGAACAAATTGTTCTCATCTGTCCATTCTCCTGGAAGAAGTCTTTTTTAGAATAGACACCTTCCCCCCACCCCAATTCACCAATGAATTTGAAGCTCCTCAGTTACACTCAACCTGGTTTAGCTCATTTGCTGAAATGATTTACCAGGATGTAGCCAATGCACATGTTACAGAGTTGGGTGGCAAGGAGACACAAAAAGGGGAAAGCAATCCTGAAAAGGGGTTGGCAGCCCCTAACATCAGAGATACCAGTCTTCCCTGAATATCACCCCAGGAAAACAGTGTAAGTGATTTAATAGAGCACATGTGAAAAGAAGCAATAAGAGCTAAAGCTGAAAAAATTAGGTAGCATCAGATTTTATTGAGTCTTGAAACATAGGCTAAGGAATTTTTAATTTATCTGGTAGACAATAAAAAGAGATTCTAAGAAATTGAATGAAACGATTAGAATATGCACACAAAGCAGTAGAAAAGAAAGATCAAAAGAATTGTGAAGATACAAAAAGAGTTAATTATTAGAAGATGATTTCAGTAGGCCAGGTAGTCAATAATAACACCTGGAAAAGGAGGTTGTCTGTAGTGGGTTGAAGCTTGAGTTGATACACTGAGGTCCCAAGCACATGAGGCTAAATAGTAATTGGACCATACTCTATTAAATATATATGCTTGGAGAAAGAATGGCCCCCACCCACTCTTTGTGCAAGTCCTGATGTTTTGTATAGGAAATGACGTAGGGACGATTTTGGTGGGTGGAGGCAGAGGGGCAGGAAGAGAGGCAGAGAGAGACTTACTTAGTAACTATTAGCACTTAGCACTTAGTAACTATTTGTTGAACACACATATAGGACCATCTACATTTTAGAGATGTTTCGAGTATAGTTCTTCATGATACCTTTAAAATTTGTTGTGAAACATGAGCATAAATGAGAAATCCATGATCACATAATGTTCTATTAAAATTCTGTAACAGAAAAATGATACATACTCTTTCCAAATTTCTGGATCGCTATGACAGGAATGACACATGGCACTGAATCGAGAAACGAAAAAGTCATAACGCCTGTGATAAGAGGGTGTGTCTTCTTCAATATTTGCAAATTTGACAAACTAAAAAAAAAAAGGCAATAAGTATTTTTGTTATTTCTTCAAAATCTCAAGATAATAAAGTTTTTTATATTTTTCAATATATAATTCCATACGCATTAAAAACACTTAAAAAAGAGACCCTCAACAAAACAGAAGATCCTTTTAAAATATTTATTATTGATATTAATATCACTTTAAAAAATAACATTAAATATTAAACAGCAATATTGTTCATATAATATGAGTAAATTATTCCAAATATAAAATTGATATTCTTGAATTTTTCTATTTCTATTCATGATGAAACAAGTGGAAACAGATTCAAATTTAAACAGAAGTGAAAGATTAGCAACAAAAATGTCAGCTATTATAATTATATCATGTCAACAATAATAACACCAATAACAAAAATAGTAATAAGAATAATAATGAAGAGAGGAAGAATGTTATAGAAGTTAGAAACCTGATCTTAGAAACAGGAAACCTAGGATTAAATTCTATCTCTGACACAGTGTCAAAGATCCTGTAAGACCCAGAGCAATATACTTAATTTCACATGCTTCAGTCATTTTTCTTTAGACTATAAAGGTACAAAGAAAGTGCTTCTTTGCTCTGGTAGAGGAAGATTCCTTACCAGGAGTTATTAAAGTATAGATCAAAAATTATCATTTTTGAAAAAATAAACATGAAAGTATAAAAGTTGACTAAATTTATATCATACTTTTCTCTGGTAACAAAGAAAAATACAAATGTGTATATATTCATTGTTAATGTATGTATAATATATGTGTGTATGTATGTATATTAAAAAAGGCACAGGAAACAAATGTACAGGCACAGACATTTTTCTTGGGATGGTTTCTTTTTCTTTCTTTCTTTTTTTTTTTTGAGATGGCTTTGCATATTTAATTAACATTACAATTAAGTTGAGTCATTTCTTATGACATCTCAAAGATCAGAGTTTTAGTAACTTAGTTATTTTTAAAGTAATAAGGAAGAAATCTGGAAGTACCAATGAACGGCAATGGACTCCCCTAGAAAGCCAAGGAAAATGAGTAAAAATATAAGCAGTAGGAAAAAGGCCAGGAGAGTTGTCATCAAGAAGCAGTCATGTTTTGGGGTAGCCACCAGAAAGAATGAATGGGAAAGGAAAAGATTTTAAGATGAAAGAAAATTTACTACCTATGGAACAAAGTATTCCAAAGGGTACAATGCAAGTGGGGGGGTAGCATTCAGTTGAGATTTTGGGATAAATGGGTTGAGAAATATTAGAATAAAGAATGCAGTAGCAGGGGATGCAGAAAAGGTTTTGATAATGATCCATTGGACAATGATCTACAGGAGTTCAGAATAAGTGGGATGAGTTAGGTATGACCAGGTATAAAAGTTAAGTTAATAATGAAGTAAGATTTGTCTCTTTTCCAATGGATACTGGAGACGAGAGAGGATTCAGCAGAACATAGAGGGGCTGCTGGCAGGCAAGTGATCAGAAGGAAAGTCCTCTGTTTCTCCATTCTTCTTACTTCTAGGTGCTAGATATCAGGTAGAATGCACAGCAAGAAATGGGACCTTGCTCTCTGTGGTAAGAAATGGAAGCCATGATCACACCATCTTTTCCTTACTTTTTCCCTCTGGAGGTTGATGCAGCAAGAAATAAAAGTTGTTCCTGTAACTTTGATCTTGACTGCAGACAGGCTTAAGGCTTAAAGGCAGGCTTAACATATTCAATTTCCAAACTCACAGATTTCAGTAAGAGGAAACAGACACAGCTAATGTGAAATAATTCTAAAGAATTGTTAATTCCTATATTCATTTTTGACATTTTATTTTAATTGTGTCTCAATATTTTAGCTATCTTATACTGCCTTTGCCTGGTAAGGTAGTATATAAGAAGGTAACATCCCCAAACCAAAACAACCTTAGAATTTGTATAATAAAATGGCTTTACTCACAGAATTAGTTCCAAGAACTTGTAGTTTTGGTTCTCCTGATTCCAGCAGCTTTGCTACCATATGCAGAAAGCTTTCTACAAATGGCTTGATGCTTTGAGAATGGCAAGCCATTAGCAACTGGTCCAATGCCTCCATAGCAATTAAAACATACCTAAATATAAAGGAAAAGAAAACATTACAATACATCTCCAGTTAAATCTCATAAAAGGGCTTATCATTCATAGTATTAAAATACCTTTTTAAAACAAACAATAGAAAGGCACAATTCACATCTTTAAGTTATCAGACAGATGTGAAATAGGTAAAGTTCAAAAAAGACTAAAAGCAAAGAGAGGGCATAAGCTAAACTTCACGTAAATTAACTGTAGGTATGAGATTTCAGAAAGTTTATTATAGATTTTAGTCCTAATTCCACTCTCTAGCAGTCTTCAAATCTGAAGATATCTCTGTCCTGAGATCCACTCATCTGATTGACAAGTATCTACCTCTTACGTGAATGGATCAGGCTATGGTTCACTTCACTCCCAGATCTACGTGTTCTCCAGATTTTTCCATCCCCTTGTCAGTATCTTCCACTTTCCACCACTAACTCCTCTTTCCAGCTCCCCTTTATGAGTTGTTTTCCTTCATCTGCATAGAAGCTCCCTGAAAGCTTATTATTTGTATCCTAAGTGTTTTGCTCAGTGCCTGGCACAAAGTAAGTAATAAATAATTGTCCTATCTTTCTGCAGAAGGTGATGTTTAAACTAACTCTTAATTGTAAGGGATTCTAAGAGGTAAAAGGGAGAGAAAGAAAGAGAGAAAAGAGGAGAGAAAAAGAGAAAGAGAAAGAGAGAAAGGAAGGAAGGAAAAAGAAAGGGAGGGAGGGAGGAAGGGAGAGAGGAAAACGGGCAGCTAGATGGTGCAGTGGATAGAGTACCAGTCCTTAAATTAGGGGGACCTGAGTTCAAATTTGACCTTAGACACTTAACATGTCCTAGCTGTATGACCCTAGATAAGTCACTTAACCCCAATTGCTTCACCACACCTAAAATGAGAAAGATAAGAAGGAATAAAGTTTTCCTGATGAGGCTTTAAAAATAGCTGAGGAAAGAATGAAAAAAAAGGAAAGGAGAAAAGGAAAGATGTACCTAATTGTATGCAGAATTCCAGAGAATAGCAAAAAGAGATCAGCAATTCAAAAATAAGCAACTCAAAAAATAAAAGAAAACAATAGATTAAGAAAGCAAAGATATCTCCAAGAAAATCACAGATATCAAAGAAACATCCAAAAGTGGTGATATTAAAAGACAAAAATAGTAAGGACTTAACATAAGTAGAAGAAATTAAGAAAGGATGGCAAGACTATACAGAAGAACTTTTCAAGAAAGATATTAACATCACTGATAACCATGATGGTGCAGTTACTAAACCAGAGCCAGATATCCTGGAGAATGAAGTCAAGTGGCCGTTGGGAAGCACCGCTGACAATAAGGCTAATGAATTGGAAATGATAGAATTTCAACTGAAATATTTAAAATCCTAAAAGATGATGCTATTAAAAGTGTTGCACCATCTAGCTAGCCCTTTTCCTCTTTCCCTTCCTTCCTCCCTTCTTATAATCTTCCTTCCACCTATAATCAATTAAAGCTAATTTTATTTGATCATTTTTAGAAATACAAAGGGGTAAAACTTCACATCAAGAAAAGGAATTTACACTAATTAATACTTAAGATACTGAGAATGATTTTCTTACCCAGACCGGTGTCTGACAACATCTCTGCTCAATCTGTCAGCCAGATATGAACCAATTCGATCTAGTTTCTCCGGGGCAGATACAGCATAAAAAGTCAGTTTCTCCATATCAGCTTTAACAAGACCATCCTAAACATAAGACAAAAAGTTACCTTATTTTTTTTTTTTCACTTAAACATGTTATTTTAAGACTCATTTATTTCAAAAGCCCTAGTCTTAAATTGTGGTCAATTCACACCAAAAACATTAACTATTACTTCCTTAATGTCAATTCCAGCTTAGACATCTCTTAACTGCTTCAAAGTGAAGAAATGTATCATTTAAACATGACATGTACATATATACATATAAAACAAATGCAACAGCAAAATAGAGGGAAAATCCCAGAACTTGAACTCATGGAACATGAGCAGCACAAGTACTTAATACTTCTTTAATAGGTCAGTTAACCTCTAGGCCACAGTTTATCTTAATAAAGAATAGATGAGTCTCAAAGATCAGGTTCAACTCTGGATTGAGAATCCTATGAAGATTTAAATATGTTCAGTCAATTACAACTTAAGAGGTGCCTTATAAGCCAGGCCCTGTACAAAACAAAGGAGATAAAAAGCAAAAGCTAGTCCCTGCCTTCAAGGAGTTTATACTACAAACTGATGAGGTCAGGGAACCAAAAGATGAGGTGTGAGAAATAGAGTGGGAAATGCCCTCTGGTCAAAGCCACAGATCTTATATGAAAAGAATTCGCAAACCTGAAATCTGTGTGGCAAAAGAGGATTTATTGGCAATGAGAAGCCAGCTTGCTTGGAAGACAGACTTCTTCCTGGGTAAAAAGAGTCCTGGCAGGACAGCTTACTAAGAAGACAGCTTCCTTAAGCAAGCATAATCCTGTTTAGGACTTCTGCAAAGATTCAGGGTTTGGAGTTGTCTTTTATTAGCTGTCTTAGGTTTGGGGCTTCAATTCAAATCAAAATTGATGAGATTACTTAATAGGGAGTTTGAGGCACTCAATGTTGATTATGCCCTAGTCCTAGATTTCCAACTGAAAAAAAATTATTTATCTTGGTAGTTTCCCTTTTGAACAGAAGGGTGTGGCTCCTCCCAAGAGGCTGGAAGAATTTGACCCTGAACCACCCTTCTTTCATAGATTAATGGGGACATAGTTTCAGGGCTCAAAGGTTAAAGGGGACATAATTTATATTAAAACTACTAAACAAAATAATCCAATCATAATTTTAAAACATATATATCGTCAATTAATTGATGAGAGATAGGCAGTCTATAAAAACCTAATGAATTGGTTTTTTGTTAAAAAGATGGATAACCAGAATTTCTATTGTTTCTAAAATGACTAATTCTACCTTTGTGTCTTAAAGTACAGTAGGAATCTTTTTTTAAAATAGAAACTTGTGGTGTTCAAGTCATGGTTTTATTGCAGTATTCTTACTACCCGGTAAAAATAACAACTTCTATTTTTATAGAACTTTAAGGTTTAGAAACAGTTAAAGCATGTAATGAAATTATGATCTCCATTTTATGAATGAGGAGACTAAAGTTCTGAAAAGTCATGACTTGGCCAAGACTACACAACTAATAAGCGTTCAGAGCTGACACTAAATCAAGATATCCTCTTACGTAGGTATTTCATGTCTGTTCAATCCTTTATTTAGTTTTTATTTGTAGTGAAAACAGAATGAAGCCACAAACTTTTTTTTAATACTACAGGCATTGAGTGTTAAGATCTGGATGTTTTATACTGAATTATTTGCCATCTAGGGTAGAGGGGAGGAAATTTGGAACACAAAGTTTTACAAGGATCAATGTTGAAAAATTATCCATGCATATGTTTTGAAAATTAGAAGTTTTAATTTAAAAAAAAAAGAAAAAAAGATCTGGATGTCTGGGGTTTTATTTTCTGTATATAAAGAAAATTTCACGTAAATCCTTTCCACCTCCCCAGCCCCAGAAATTAATTCATTTTTAAAGAAATTTCAAATAAACCTCAATAAAATTTAGATTTTATAAATTAAAACTTTTTAAAAACTGATTTATCTGATATTTAACTTCTTAAACTTAAAAAAAAAAAATCTACATTTTCCCTTCAGTATTAAATAAACATCCAAATTCCTTACCCTTTCCTTACAGGCAGTAGGAAGGATAGCACTGGACCTGGATTCAAAAAGGTCTAAGTTCAAAGCCTGCCTCAGACAGTTATAAATTGTATGATCATGGACAAGTCATTTACCTTGGCTTCTGCCTCAATTATCTCAACTATAAAAAATGGTGATAATAATAGTACTTTTCTTCTAGGGTTGTTGTGAAAATCAAACAAGATAATATTTATAAAGTATCTTGGTAATAAATACTTATTTTTCTTCTCTTGAAGAAAACCTTCATTCAAATCCTACCTAAGACATAATATATAATAACTTCATGCAAACTGAGATAAGGCTCAGTTCCCTCATCTATAAAACCAAACAATAAAATAATAACTATAAAACAGAATTAACAATATTTACCTCACAGAGTTTTTGTGTTATAGTGAATATATCACTCTGCAAATCACACATAGATATATACACACATATATAATGTCACAGCATGGTATAGTGGGGTATATCGTTGGGGTCATGAAACTTAGAATTTAATTCTGCCTTATTTATTTAATAGTTACACAAGTGTGGAAAAATCACTTAACCTCTCATAGAGAGACAATAATACTTGCTCTCCCTTACTCACAGGATGTTGTGATAATAGCACTTTATGAACAACACTATTTAATGTGAATTATAATGACATTAATTTAATAATTTATTAAATAGCTATCTCTAAAACACTGGTTAAAAAAAAAAAAAAAAAAAAGCAATTCCAATGCTGCTTCTGCAGTTTAACTTTTCATATTTTTACCCAAATAGATTTTTATTCAGCACAAGTATCATGTCTTGTACTTCACTGTATTCCACATCACATCTTGCAGATTCAGTGTTGTTCAATAAATATGTTGATCAGTCGTTTTTGTATGTCTAAATTTTCATAGATACATAAAAACTAGTAATAAGCAGAATCAAAGTTTAAGCCAAGTAAAATCATTCTATGGTTGTTATTATCATTAGAATGAAATAAAAATCTAGGAAATACTACTTGGAATTTTTTTGAACACTTTAAAAATAGGATAAACCAGACATTCGAGCATTTTCATTTACATTATGATCAAATAAAACCAGGTGATTCATTTCTAACGTGAAAATCTCCAAAAAAAAAAAAAAAAAGGAACTGTTTTTATACTGTAAAGCATTTAAAAGCACAGAAATTTTTGCTATTATTTTTATTTAAGCACTACCCTGTGAGATAGAAGTATAGTAGGCAGTAGATTATACATGGCCTATATAATTGGAAGCCCAGTTCAGAATCCTTTTGTTTATCTGGTCTTTTTTTAATCTAAGAAAAAAGATTTCAAGAATATGTTAATATGGATTATTAAAAAGACAATAAGAAGGAAAAATACTGACCCTCCTCCTAATGAGGTTTAGAGATAAAACTATAGCAAGGAAATTAGAAAAAGCTTGAGAAGAGAAACAATAGAGAGCAGAAGAGGAAGAAGTGAAAGAATCTGGCAAATAGAAAGATCAATAAGTGGGAGTCAAATTTACTTTTGGATCTTCAGGAAATATGTTATCCACCAGACGTTTGTAACGAGGGCGCAAAGCAGCACAGCAGCAGCATACTCCTATAAAATAAATGAAGGTAAACAATTTTAATAACTTTTTAAAAAAAGATTACACTAGATTTTAAGAAACAATTTATAAGAAAACTGTCATGCATAAAAAAAATTTAAAACCAACTTATGTAAGATATCAATTTATATCTCTCCCTCTCTTTTCTGCCTATACCAATCCCCAAAAATCAACAATACTTAGCCTCCAATCCTCTTTTTTTTACTCAATTTTCAGTTCTTAACCCTAGGTTAGGGATTGAAAGTTGGCTTCCAACTTCATCATTTAAATTAAATTATACTTCTAAGGTTACAAATTATTTCTAAATTTTTCAATTCTATGTTTTTTGTTTTTTTTTTTTAAATTCCTCAAGTATAAATGACCTCTGGCATTTTAAGTTGTAGATCATCCCTTGGACTTGGCTGGCCCCTGTCTCCTCCCTAGGTTTTCTTTACACTGTTCTCACACCTCCTCCCTATGTAATGGCTTTTTCTCTGTCTCCTTTGCTGGATCATTGGTGATCTGCCCTCTCACCCAAACCTAGGTTTGGTAGGTCCTAACATTCTTTTATCTTTCTAGATCTTGTTCCAAGTAATTCCATAGAGCTTCTATAGTTCAATTATCATTCTTATGCAAATGACTTCCAGATCTCTTTCTCCTTCTCCCCCTCCCTCCCTATTTCCTTTCCCCTTCCTTTCTTTCTCCCCGCCCCCCACCTCAACAAATGCCTTTTAAATATTCCCAACCCACCATAAGCATTTCAAAAGTGAAGCAACTAAAAAAAAAAAGTGGAGAGAGCAGATCAAATTGACTAGGGTATATACAGTACTTTGCAAATCTTAAAGCAAAAGCATTGTTAGCTAATAAACTCAAAATTTCTAAAGCAGAATTAACATTATATAAAATGCCCCCACTCTCCCCGAAATATCTTTCTTCCTAACTTTCCTATTTGAGCCAAAAGCAGAAGTATCTTTCTAGCCATTCTGATATAATTAACAAAAAAATTTTTTTTTACTTTTCATTTTTAAATGGTACTAAAACTTTTGATACTACATATGTGTGTGCATATACATATATATATACAATTATGCATATATGTGTATATATGTAATTTGTTGTAACTGTAGAATAATTTGTTTTAGTCAATATTAACCAAAACTTTCCTCTCCAAAAGATCATAGAAACCCACTAGTTTTACAATGGAATAAGAATATGAATACTGGTATCTGACCAAAGTATTACTTATATTCACCTTCTAAAAATTTCTTTACTTTGAATTCCATCAGTCTAAACTCCAAACATTGACTTCAAGTTCCAAATTTCCAACCGTTTAAACATCTTCTCGTGAAAATTATTCTAGTATCTCAAGCTTAACATGTCCAAAATAAATTATCATTTTCTACAATATCTACTTCTCCTGAATTCCTTCTTTTGAAAATAGAGATAATGTTATCTCAATCATTCAAGCTTGAAATCTTAAATTCATCTTGTAGTTGATTTTCTCCATTTCCCAAATAACCAAACAATTTCCAAGACCAAGATATTTAATCTTGAGAGGCAGGTCATATAGTGGAAGGAGCACTAGATGTCAGATCTGAAAAACCTGAACTGAAATTCTAAATACTTACTAATAAATAACTTACCAATTAGTTGTATGTATGGGAGCTTTGGTTTCCTCCTCTACAAAATAGGGATAATAACTAGAATCTACCTTGAAAAATTGATACTTAGGTCAAATGAGAAAATATTGCACACTTTAGAATTTTTAAAGTTTTGTATGGTTGTGCCACAGTTCTCTTTCATTGTCCTGCCTCAGTCTCCCTGAATTGTGCTGCCTCAGTTTCTAATTGTTCTGTTCAATCTTGCAAAATCACCACTCCCTTCTAATCATCAGAATATTTGATAAGAATAAAAGACCTTCAGTCTTAGATATCATGACCCCAGCCCTTCCCTACTTATCAGAATGCCTCTCTCAATCCCAGAATGTCTGGTGCCTCCCCCCACACTGCCAGAGTCCAATTATGTTTCTTAGCACTCTGACTCCACCCCTGCCTCAGTCTACCCTGGTGGGCCACATATATTGTCACTGAGAACTCACATTGTTTGCTGGATTCTTGGAGAGGATAGTCTCATTCAGCCCTAGGACCAAACCATGGATCCATTTGGTCAGTGTCACTATTGTTATTAATTCCTCTTTCAAGTTTTTCACATTCAGCTACTAGTACTATAGAAGTTCTTAATCTGGTATGTGTGAACTTGTTTTATTTATTACTTTTATAACATTACTACAATACACTGCATTTTATTTTATGTTTATAAAAACATTATTCTGAGACTGATTCCACAGGTTTCACCATACTACCAAAGTTCATGACACAAAATAGCTTAAGAATCCCTGCTAATCTTACTAGAAATTAAATTCTCACTGCTATCATTTTAATTTAGGGTTCTATTACTCCTCACTTTGACTGATACAATATATCCAATATCATCTAGTGTTCCTGCCCCAAGACTTTTCCCCTTCTGCCCCTGCAAGTAAAAATACCATTCAGCAGCTCAAAAATCTTCAATGGGAAGTCTTATTGTTTAGTTGTGTCCAACTCTTTGTGACCCCATTTGAGATATTCACAGAGATAATAGAGTGGACCACTATTTCTTTCTCACGTTAATTTGAGAGATGCAGAATTGAGGCAAATAGAGTAAAATGACTTGTCTAGCCACATAATTAGTAAATGTCTGAAGCAAGATTTGAATTCAGGAAAATGAGTTTTCCTAACTCCAAAACAAGTATCCAATAAATAGCGGCTGCTCAAGAAAGCTTTAGAGTTAACAAAGCAATTTCATCTCAACCAATGTCAATACTAAGAAAAGCTAATTGTGTTACTCTTCTTACATATTGATGATGAAACCAAGATTAAAAAAGGATTAACAACCTAAATATGATCAGAAATATACTATTTATGTTCTCCAACCATCTTTGTAGTATGAAATCATATGATCAACTGATCTGGGTTAGAAAACGGTTAGCAATTAATAAAAGTACTTTTCATTTATACTCATGAGTGGTTGATACAAATCAATACAAAACCCAGATTTTCTGATTCCTCATAAATCTGAGTTAGGTAGTACATGTATTATTAACAATGCCATTCCTATCTTACAGATGAAAAAAAAAAATACATAAACTAGGGAAATATTAGAAAACAAAGAAGCAACAGGATAGGTTGAGATCCAAGTGATAAAGAATCAGTACCTAACATTTTAACTTTCTCTAAAGATATGAGTGTACCAAGAGAACATTGTACATAGCAACAAGATTATATGATGATCAATTCTGATGGACTTGGCTCTTTTCAACAGTGAGGTGATTCAGGCCAATTCCAATGGCCTTATGGAGAGAGCCATCTACATCCAGAGAGAGAGCACTGCAACAACTGAATGTGGATCACAATAGAGTATTTTCACTTTTTTATTGTTGTTTGCTTACATTTTGTTTTCTTTCTCACTTTTTTCCCTTTTTGATCTGATTTTTCTTGTGCAGCATGGTAACTATGGAAATATATATGGAAATATAAAAGAACTGCACGTTTAACATATATTGGATTACTCGTCTTCTAGAAGAGGGGGAGGGGGAAAGAAGGAAGAAAAAATTTGGAACACAAGGTTTTGCAAGGGTGAATGCTGAAAATTATCTATGCACATATTTTGAAAATAAAAACTTTTTTTTAAAAAAATACACCATAGTCAAGATTGTATGTAGAAATATACCTGAGAAAGAAATTGATCAAGAACATCAATCTCAAAGATAGTAAAGAAAGAAGAATTTTGGAAAACAAAGAAGTTACAGATTTTAAAAATAACGGCTATAAGCAAAGTCTCTTCCTAGTATAAACAGTATTTAGAATTCTATGAAATGATAACAAAGCGATGTCTATTTAAGTATAAGAACAAAAACAGAAATATTTCACAATTATACTGGAGGCTAATTTAATCACGAAGAAAACATTCAATAATATAATAACAAAAAAATTATATATATATTAACCTACTCAAGCACAGAAATGAAGATGTGTCTCTTGCTGAGTTAAATTCATATGGTTTTTCCAGTTCAGCTGTGGATACCTGAATATAGTCCTTCATTTTGTGTAAGACTTTTCCGTCTCCTTCCTCTATGTCTTGTTTTTAACTGTCATGGTATGCCACTAGCTCACCTTACTTCTAATTAGACTGATTGTACTGTATGGTAACTTATCTACCTTGTCTGTGATATCAATTTAAAGGTATCAAACACTTGGAAAATATTCTACATCATTCCCATCTAACAAATGTAAGATTAATAAACTGTCATACACACATTATTTTTAGCCTTCATAAATTTTATTTTTGTATAATTTTAAAATACAATTTTGGTAGCAGATTTCTGTTGATGGTAAACCATTTCTGTGAACTACCTCAAACTGCTGAAATTTCACATTGTAAATATATTTTAACTGTCTTGGTCATGTCATTCTTTGGTCAAAACCCTTCAATGTCTCCCTACTAGAAAAATCATAAAATCCCACCTTCTTATTCTTAGGCTGACAGTTAAGGCCACCTACAATTTTTTTTTTTTTTTTTTTTTTTTTGGCCATCCTTTTTGACATTATTTCATGTTTTTCCATTCCATGTAGTCTACTCTCCAGGCCAATTTCCCAGGATATTCTTCACTTTCGTGCTTCTTATTTATACAGTTCCTTAAATAGAAATTCTGACTATCATTTAAAGTTTGTTCAAGTGCCATAATCTCCATGAAGTTAGCTCTCCATTTCTAAATCAAAAATAATTTCATGGGATTTTTTTCTACTTTAATTTATGGCTTTCATTTGCTTTTTTACGTGTTTGCAAATATATTCAACTTAGAGGAAAAAAAAACACAATTTAGCACAACTTTTTGACAAAGCACCCATAGTTGTATACCTGAGACAAGGAATGTATTACCAACATCCCTTCTTCAGAATCAAGATTGTCCAATGAATCTGAATTCAAAAGCCTTTTATTGATATATATATATATATATATATATATATATATATATATATATATATATGTTGTATTCTTGGTTCTGCTTTTTTTTATCTGGATTACTACATAAAAGTTTTTTCACATTTGTCCAAATTTTTCATATCTGTTATTTCTGTCATTGCCATGTTATATTAATGTTTTTTTTTTTCAACCATTCCTCATTTGATGAGGAAATGTACTTTGCTTCCAGTTTTTTAATATGACCACAAAGTGTTGCAATCAATATTTTATTATATACTTGACTTTTTCTGTAATCAACCTTGAAGTATTTGCTTCATCAAAATAATTTGCACTATTCTATTCTCACTTTTATATATGATTAATGACACTACTAACCTTCAATCTCTCCCTAATCTGCTGGATGCTACCATGCTGCCTATAAAAATCCACATCATTTCCACCCTTAAAAACCTTCATTTGGGCCAGCTACATACAAAAGTTATTATCTTATATTCTTCTTCTCTTTAGTGACAAAATTCTTTTGAGAAAGCTACCTATAACTGGCACCTCCATTTCCTCTTCTCTCATTCTCTCCTAATTCCTCTCCAGTTTGTCTTATTTTGGGGAGGAGCAGGGAGCAGGGGAAGGATAATGAGGGCTAAATGATTTACCAGAGTCACACAATTAGTAAATGGAGACCACATTTGAACTCAGATCCTCCTGACTCCAAAGCCAGTGTTCTATTCACTGCAACACCTAACTGCCTTCAATATGTCTACTAATCTCTTTCTTCAACTGAAGAAAAAGTACCCTCTCCAAAGTTAACAATGATCTGTCATCACCATGTCCATCATCTATTCTATTCAAAAGACCTTTTCTCAGCTCTCATGCTTTCCCACAATAATGAAGGTGATTTCTTCCAAGTATCTCTCAGCTCTGTTTTCATGACACTATTATTATTATTCTCCTGCCTTTCTGATCACTCTTTATCATCCTCTCTTACTAGAGTCTCTATTAATCATAGTGTCTGTTCAATGTCTGTTAATCATAGATTTCCCCCAAAGTTCCTTCTCTTCTCACCTTAGTCCATTACTCCTGATACAATCCTGATAAATTCTACTCCTAAGGATCCAATTATCATTTCTATATAGATAATGCTTAAGATATATTTATTCAGCTCCAAATTTTCTCATAACTCTCAGTATCATAGCAAAAACTGTCTATAGACATCTGAAACTCTACATAACCATAACAGAACTCCTTCTCTTTCCCCCTTTACTCTCCATTTTTCCAAACTTGCTTCCTATTACAAAGAGCACCACATCATTCTCCAGGCTTATAATCTCTATATCACTCTCAAATCCTCACTCTTACACACTCCACATAATCTATTTCCAAAGCTTGTTAATTTCTACGTTCACAGCATTTGTCCTATGCATTCCCTCTTTCTATGCACACAGCAGATGGTACAGGCCCTCATATTTGAACTTATGCGTTAACCTTCTGATTGTTTCCTTGTCTCAAGTCTCTTTCAACTTTTTATTCCATTCAGCTGATAAAAATAAGTTACTCAGATCATTACCACCTTAAAAAACTTAGCCCCTCCCAGAACTGACTCTGAAACTAACATCAAGAAAAATCTGAAGCTTGGGACAGTGCTCCTTCAATCCCAGGTACAGATCCACACTTTAACAATAGTTAAAAGTAATAAAATAGGCTGGAAAATGAGCAAACAACAAAATGAGCAAAGAACTTGCCCACGGAAAGTGGCTATGGTAAGTGGAAAGATCAAAATGCAAATCCAAAAGGTTACAACAAAGTCAAAATTGGTCTCAGTCCCAAAAATAGTTCCAGGAACAGCTCAAAAAAGACTTTAAAAATAAAATAAGAGATAAAAGAAAAATTGGAAGTGATTCAAGAAAACCATGATAAAAGAGTCAAAAGTTTAGTAAAAGAAGCACAAAAAAGAATGAAGAAAATTACACCTTTAAAAAAAGGAGAATAAGCCAAATGGTAAACAAGGCACAAAAAGCCACTGAAGAGTAAAACTTACTTCTTAAAAAGCAGAACAGGCCAAATGGAAAACGAAGTACAAAAGCTCAATGAAGAAAATAAATCCTTAAAAATTAAAATTGGACAAGTGGAAGCTAATGATTCCATGAGATATTAAGAAATAAAGAAATAAAATCAAAAGAATAACAAAATAGAAGAAAATGTGAAACATCTCACGGGAAAAACAACACCTAGAAAACAGATTCAGGAGAGAAAGTTTAAGGATTATTGGACCATCTGAAAGCCATAATTAAAAACCTTTCATAAAATTGTCAAAGAAAAGTGCTCTGATACCCTAGAACCAGAGGGAAAACAAAACTTGAAAGAAGCCAACCCAACAAAACTGAGTATAATCCTTTTCTGGGGAGACAGGGAAATGGACATTCAATGAAACAGAGCAGGGCTTCTTAAATGTTCTCCACTTGGAAGCCCTTTTTGCCTGAGAAGTTGTTATATAACCTTAGTTATATAGGTATATAAAATAAGTGCATAAATCAAACATTTACTGATGAGAGATTATAATTTTACTACCCCCACATTCAGTTCCAAAACTCTATAAGTCTCAACTCACAATTTAAGAAGCTGGGAAATAGAGGACTTTCAAGTATTCCTAATGAAACAGCTAAAGCTAAATAGAAAATGTGACTTTCAAATATAAGAATCAAGAAAAGCATAAAAAGTAAACTGGAAAAAGAAACCATAAGGGGTTCAATAACTGCTTACATTCCTACATGAGAAGATGATATGTGTAACAGTTAAGAATTTTCTCATTATTAGAGGAGTTAGAAGTAAACATAAAGAAGAAGGGTATGAGATGAAAATGATAGGTTGATATCTAAAAAAGAAAAATTAAAAGATGAAGAAAGAATAATGCACTCGGAAAAGGGAAAAAGGAGAAGTAAAATGGGATAGAATATATATCAAAATGGTACAAAAGAGCTTTTACAGTGTAAAAAAAGATGGGGAGGAGAGGCAGTGACCTATACAAGGGGCATGGTTAATGCTTAAACCTTACTGTCATAGGAAATGGCTCAAAGAGGGAATAATATACCCAATCAATTATGTTTAGAAATTTCTCTTACCTTACAGGAAAGTAGGAGAAGAAGGGAATAAGAGAAGGGGGTATCTAATTGGGGAACTGGTAAGGATAAAAGAAGGACAGATTGGGGAAGATGATAGAAGCAAAACACTTTTGAGAATAGAGAGAGTTAAAGCAAAGAGAGAAGGATATATGAGGAAAGAGGATGGAGAGAAACATACAATCAGTAAATCATAACTGAAAAAAATTTTATAATAAGTGTTTCTGATAAAGACCTCACTTCTACAAATATATAGAAAACTGAATCAAATTTACATTAAAAAAAAAAAAAAAAAGAGCCATTCCCCAATTGATAAGTGGTCAGAGAATATGAACAGGCAGTTTTCAGATGAAGTAATCAAAGTTATCTGTATGCTTGCCATCTGGGGGAGAGGGTGGAAGGAGGGAGGGAGGGAAAAAGTCGGAACAGAAGTGAGTGCAAGGGATAATGTTGTAAAGAAATTTTTTTCAAAATAAAAAAAAATTTTTAAAAAGTTATCTGTAGTAATGAAAAAATGCTTCTAAATCGCCACCAATCCAAAAAATATAAATTAAAACAAGTCTGAGATACCACCCTATACTTATCAGATTACTAATGTAACAAAAAAGGAAAAATGACAAATGTTGAAGGTAATGTGGGAGAGGGGGCTAGGTGTCACAGTGGATAGAGCACCAGCCCTGAAGTCAGGAGAACTTGAGTTCAACTCTGGCCTCAGACACTTAACACTTCCTAGCTGTGTAACCTTAGGCAAGTCACTTAACCCCAACTGCCTCAGGGGGAAAAAAAAATCATAGGACTATCTAATTGATCATATAAAATAATACAATTCCTTCATTTTGCTGGAGTAATTTCTTAGTGGAGTAATTTTCCATTCCTTTGTCTGACATTCAATTCAGTATCACTCTTTTGTGCAATCTGACCTCATAATCCTCTATGTACTCTTATCATCCAACTACACTAGACTACTATTGCCTTAGAATATTCCTTTGCAACTTTTTTCTTTCACATCTTAATGCCATATCTGATAGGTTTGCCACATCTTTCCTATTTTTCACCTGTTGTATTCTTATGCATCCTTTAAAAGCGCTATTCAAGTGTTACCCTCTTTCTGAAACCTAATTTTCCCAGCTCTCCAAACACTCACTACCCCATCAAATATGGACTATTTTTCCTTTGCCTCACCCAGCTCACAAAGCATCTTGCTTTGTATCCTTTAACTTCTTTATTGATTTGTTTATTTTATATGTCTATCGTCCTAGACACAAAAGGGAAAAAATTTCTTATCTCCTCTACAACCAATACCGAATGGGTAAAAGTACATCTTAGAAATATCACAAAGGAAAAATCAATAAAATCTGATTAATGATATGATTAATAATAACAAACACTTAAATAATGCTTTAAGCCCTAATCTTAACAAGTCAGAGAAAAATGAGGTTTTTATATGTGGAGAAACTGAGGATCAAAATGGTTACATGATTTGTTCAGTATCGCACAACTAAAATATGTCAAGGGTAGGATTTGGATAGAGTTCTTCTTGATACCAAGTCTACAGCTACTTATCCACAATGTCATACTGCCTCTTCATAATGTTGCTTCTGCTAAAGTCAGAGAGGATTATAAAAGGATTCAATAACAGTTCATGGATCTCAACTTGAGGAAAGTATCTCTCTATTAAGAGGACCTTAATCCATTAAGGGAGTATTTCATTACATCAAGATCTTTCCACATGTAATTGCATACCTTCATTCCTTTCATTCTCAGTTTCATTATTTGCTCTTTCTTCCCAAGTAAACACACAATAGGGAAAATACAGACACAAATGGATTATTCTATTTGGATTTAAAGATGGCATTCTTCCATCTTTTTTCCATCCATTTATTGTATCCCAAAATTTATATAATAATCGTTTACAATTTAGGAAACTTTTCCCAAAAAACATGTGTAGATTTTCACACTAACAATCCCCAACAGCTTCATTTATACTACATGCCTGAAGTATATAGTACCAATCAGAAGAGGACTGAATTCCTACTTATACCAATATTTCTAAAGGAAAATAAGTTTATTGGAAGGGAGGGAGAGAAAGAAAACTAAAGTCCAGAGAAATGATGTAATTTGCCCAAGATTTCAAAAGGAGTTTGTGTGGAGTAGTAAAACAGAATTCAAATCCAGGTCCTCCCCAAATTTGGCATACTTTATACTTTATCATGCTATTTCTAAAAGGGTTTAGCTTAGGGTTAAGGAAAAGGATTTGGATGGGGACTCAAAGTATGGGAAAGAGAAGTGATGGATGCTCTATAGATCCTTTTATAGATATACAGGAAGAGTGGAATTTGAGCAAAAGTTACTTAATAAAGACTGCAGACCTCTGAAAGCAGTAAAACAACAAGAATATTTGAGGAGAGAGGGGTACATGGTTTTGCCTTTTCACTCCTATTTCTCCTTGAAGAAAGCAAATGTTAGATGATGACTAGCTACCAATAGGCACAAAAGATGACTATCAAATCAATTAGGAGACGGGATGATATGCCTATCCTTTCAAATACTAGCTTCTATGATTCTGGATGCTGCAATGAGAGTGATTACAGGGAAGTGGGAGAAAGAATAAGAAAGGGATTCCTACCTTTCATTCTTTGTATTATTATTATTTTTTGTTGTTGCTAGTCCCTTCACATATGAATAAAATAATATTAATGTAGTACTATCATTCTTACAATGGGTTTCACAAATATTATTGCATGGGATCTTCACAAATATCATATGCAACTGAATGCAAGTAGTATCACCTTCACATTACAGAGAAACTAAGGCCTAAAAAAGGTTAAGTCGTTTGCTCATGCCCATAGGAGCATAGATTCAGAGCTGAAAGGTACCTTAGAAGTTATCTTAGCCAATGTCCTCATTTTGCAGAAGCCTAAGTGGCAGCCCAGAAAAATGAAGGGACTCTCTGCCTTATGCCACATATGTTAACAAGAAGCAGAGTCAAAGCAACAACTTAAGAGCTTGTACTCTATCCAAGCAACAAAAATCTCCATCCCTGAGCCTAAATGCCCCCCAAAGGTGAAAGGACTTATTTAAGGCTACATTACACTGAAAATATAACACAAACTCACAACTGCATTCTCTGACCTAAAACTTAAAGTAGCAATCATTAAAGAAATTTGTAGGAGTCATATCATAACAACCTATTGTTTGAATTATTACTTAGCTGAAAAAAACAATTCTTCTAACATACTAAGACACTCAATGAAGTACAGATCTTAATAACTACTGAAATTCAAATCCAGGATTCTCCTATTTTCCAGAGTCAAACTATGAGATCACTTCATTTTCGGTACTTTTGTTCCCATTACCAAAAGTGACTAGCAAAATGTGGGAGTTTAATAATGTATTGAATAACTGGACTTTATACCTTGGAGAGATTACACTGACCCAATGAGAGCTCTATTTTGATTTCTTTTAAGAAATTTATGAACTTTACTACAACAATTAATTCACTAAACCAATAAAACCAAATGCTAGCAATTGTCATTCTCCAAAATAAAGTATTTCGATGTTTTCCCATTATAAAAATATTTTTTAAAGTACTAAATCACAATACCACTGTATAAGTTATAATTTACTCCCTTTAAGCCTAAAGTTGACAATTGTTTAATAACATTTCTCTGACAAGATTAAATATTATTCAGAATACGGCTGTCACAAGATAAAAGATAATTACAATAGTTTTGTTTTTCAAGAAGTAGTCTCTTTACAGGTATTATTCATAAGTCTTCTGAAATTACCATTTTTTAAAAATCACAAATATTTAAAATTCAAATTACAAAATTCCTAATCACTTTAACCATGATTTAATCTTAGAGAAAATATGAAATAATCCAACAGATAAAAGAGAAACTAGAGATCAAGGCTGGCCAGGGGATAAGGGAAGCAGTGGATCAATCCTGTCTCTTCCCACTATACTCAAAGTAGGATCAGGTTCACCTAAAGATTAGGATCCTGCCTTGCAAACCAGAACAAGATCAGAAGATCCTACGGTGGTTGTTTTAAAAGGGCTAAAAATCTTGAGATACAGGCTACAGAAAGAAATACAGAAACACTGTTAATCCTACATCTACCCAACCATTTTGAAGGTAAGTAGTTATACTAAAAATTAAAGTGTTTTCTTTTTGTTTCCATTATGAAATGTTCATCATTATACTCTACAATAATGGTCGGGGGAATATAGGGATTATAAAAGAAATGCAGGGATTATGAAAGATAATCATTTTCTTCCAATCAGATGTAATTACAATAATTTGCAGGGTATAGCTTAAAGTACCTACTTTGCTGGTAAACAATTCTTTTTTTTTTTTTTTTTTTTTTTTTAAAGAACTAGGGGGAAGGGAGCAGTGAGAAGTAAAAGATGGTAGAGTGAATCCATCAAATTATCCAAAACAAAGGACAGGAAATCTATAGAGGGGAGGAAATGAAGGGGAAATAAAAACAAACAAACAAAAAAATCCATATCTATTAGACCAAACAGAATAATTTTTTAAAACATACTATCAAGGATCTATATGACTTTTACTAAGAGTTAAATCAAAATTTAATCCAAGTAGAATAATAACTTGCAAAAATGAACAAAAAACAGATGTGTACATAGGAGAAAGGTTTACAGAATAAGAATTCTGATAGCTTGCATCTTACAATACTTCAACTTTAATAAGGAAATTACTTTCTATGTTTCATAGGAAGAGTAATGGAACACCAAAATGGTTCCACTGGTAGAATAAGTATTATATTACCTTTCCCCCCAGAAAAACAACAAAATTGCTGGAATTACTTAATCTATAATGTCAGCAAACCGTTTGTTTCATACTTCTAAAGATGACAAAGGACCAAAAAATGTATGCAACTAACAAAACTACAACATATTATTTTTCTTAGAGGAAAGTAAAAGTTACTAAACAATGGAATGAGTTTTCATAGGACAATGCATAAAATCATTTTCTAAATGCCTTTTTAAAACATAGAGCCTCTTCAGTCTGAAATAATTTAGATATATATGATTAGAAATAAATATTTTTGGTTCACAATTACTTTCTAGGTCAAAAGATGTGAAGGACCCCACCTAGTGCTAAAACAGACAAAAAAGTTCAACCAAGTCAGACAAGATTGTATTTTGAGATATTAATATTGTGAGATGTGAGTTTTTAAATGAATTAATAGTCAAAAAATTTTAAGAACCTACCATGTATCGGGCACTGTGCTAAGCACTAGGAATACTCAAAAAAGATAAAAAGATAGTGCCCTCTCTCCTTAAGGAGCTCAGTCCAATGCCTGGAACATAGTAGATATTTAATAAATGACAGGTGACTAACTGTAAATTAGAGGTCAATAGATAATCTCTGAGTCTGTTAAAATCTAATATAGTCTCTCTAATATACTGCACTCTAGATATTTATTTTAAAATAGATAACCTCATAGAGAACAGAGATTCTAATAATTCTTTTTATGCCCCACAGGGCCTAGAACAGTACATACTCAAATATTTAGTGAATAAAAGATAATAAACATTAATATTTCAAGAGACTAGTCTTTAGGCAACTTGAAAATATTAGTTACCATAGTAGAAATAACAGAAACCTTAACAGGAAAAAATTCTATGTTGAATTTTGTGACAGATTAAAAAGAAAAAGTCAGGCACACTCTAACATATAACTTAGATTTCTAAAAATCCAATTACTGAAGACTCCATGGGCTAACATCATATAAGGGAAATTGATTAAATGGGATTGGAGGCTCTCAAAAACAAAATATTGACCACACAAATGACAATAATGAGGAAAGTATTATTCCAATCATTCAATTTAAAAAAAAAAAAAACTATCTACTAAGTTTATTCTTCTTGTTTCTAATAGAGAATTCACTTCTCTAATGGAATTTTAGGTCATGGGATCCTGTCTATGCTACAAATTTCAGTTCTCTACTTCAAAGGATAATATGTAGAATCTTAGTAAAAAAAAAAAATAGTGATCAGTAATATTTAGCATGAATTTATCAAAAATAGATCTTGTAACAAAAACTTTTCTTTGACAGAATTAACAGACAAGTAGAACAGAGAACTCCCACAAACAAAATATAACAATTGCAGTCTCTGCTAACAACCTTTTAGACAAAATAAAGAGACAAGGGCTATATAACATTACATTAGATATATTCAGAACTGATTAAAAGATCTACTCAAACAATAACGATGAACAAATAAAGATTAACTTTGTTAGATTCCTCTAAATGAATCCTTCAGGAAAAGGCTATTTGGCCTCTTTATGTTCAACATTTTTTACCAATGACTTGGTCGAAAGCAAGAAAACATGTTTCTAAAATCTTCAGCTAACAGGGATAAATAATACAGCTGAAATCAAAGCTGAAAAGGAAAGATAAACTATTAGAATAAGAGTTAGAAGAGAAACCATGTAAGCCCAAGTTTTTCATAACTGTCAAGCTCCATTAATATAGACCTGTGTGTTTTACTTTTTTTTCTTCCAGTATTCCCATAAAAATAATGTATGCTTAATAAATGTTCACAGAATTGTCACAGAGCAGTATCACTCCATATCACTTTCATCTTCTTTTCCATAATTACTCAAATATTTTTCATATTACTTCTTCTCAAGTGCCATATCAAGAGATATTGCATTTCCCTTTTATAAGTAGCTGATTTGTAATAGTTCCTTCTAAACTTTGATCCACAAACTTCTGTTAAAAGATAGATGGAGGGGAGGCTAGTTGGTGTAATGGATAGAGCACCAATGGTTAACACTTCCTTGCTGTGTCACCTTGGGCAAGTCACTTAAAAAAAAAGATAGATGGAAAAGTAGGCCATTTTTAAAGTAATAGAAATTTAAATACCATAAAGAGAATATTTTTCAGTTTTAAATTTGCTGGATGCTACTGAATAAAGTGGAAGATTGAGTTTGCATAGGTAATCTCTAAGACTATTTAGATAAAAATCTACTCAAGACCAAATAATTTTAATGCTATCTCCTATACTATGATTAATCTGTTAATGATCATTTTACTAAAGGATTGTTTTTTTGTGAAATGTGGGATACAGATTCTTAAAATAAGCACCTGTCTCACCTAGAACTTGATGTTTCCCCACTTTAGGTTAAGCAATCTAGTAGTTTTATACCTTTTGGTATCTTTTATAAAATGAGGTTTCAATACTCTAAAGTTTGTAGTCTTTTAATTGGAGGTCCCATTTTTTGGTTGATTTAATAGTTTGTTTTATTTAGTTGATTTATATATAAATAGTTAATTTAATAGATTAAATAGATTTAATAGTAACCAACATTCGTTAAAGGCTTATTATTGATAAAATATACTTTACAAACAGAAGATACAAAGACAATCACTACCTCCAAGTTCAGTTCTTAGCTATTGTCATATAGCACACTTTGCACACAGGAGGGGCATTTATAAATGTTTATTGATCAACTGACATTGACTTTATGACCTTGGGCAAGTCACTTCTCTAAGCTTTAGTTTTCTCATATACAAAATGGGAATACTATTTGTACTTCTTATATAGTAGTTACTGAAAAGAAAAACACATAAAATGCTTCATAACTAAAATTAGTTAAATGTGATAGTTGCTAAAGAATACTTTTAAAATGAATAAACATATCAATGCCACATTAATAGAAAAGGTAATTAAGTTACCTTAGTTCAGAGAAGGATAACTATTTCAACCAGTGTTGAAATAATCACAGAAATCTTCACAAGTACACTGATTAATCTGGTAAAAACCTATCCTTGTTCTTCAGTTGTATCCCATTCTTTGTGACCCCCAACTGAGGTTTTCTCAGCAAAGATATGGAGCCATTTCCTTCTCAATTTATTTTACAGGTGAGGAAACTGAGGCAAATAGGGACATGCAGCTATTAAGTGTCTGAAGTCTGACAGAAATGGACTCAGGTCTTCCTGACTCTAGGCCCAATGTTCTAATCCCTATATCACACATAAACACACACACACACAACTATCACATACCTTCATACTTGTTGATATATGGGCAATAATTTGGAAAACAGAATAATAGTATTATCAAATTATTTTAGAATTGCCAAGTCACATGAGCAACAAGATAGGGAAATAGACATTTACTCTAATCCCCACAACCCTTCCAACTTCTCTAAAAAAAATGATGCACTAACAATATTACAACTTCAGCTGCCTCCATGGCTCAAGGCATCCAGAATCCAAAAGGTTAAAAAAAATCCAAAAGATCCAAAAAGATCTAAAACTCATGAATAAACACACTGATCCAGGGCTCACTCAGCAACCCCTCCATCCACCTTCCCCAACACTAGCTTACAACAAAACTCATTCTCATTCAGACCTTGACCAGTCCCACAAAAACACAGGCGCTACACTGGCAATTTGCCCCAAGACAGACAGCAAGTAACCTTAATGTCTCAAAAGCAAAGACCAACTGAGAACCATAATCCTGCTGTGCCAGCACTACACAGCTCTGAACTGCCTGTACCAGGCCAAACAAACTCCACATATCCAGAGCTGGAGCTGTGCCAACAACCCTATAATACCAATAGAGCCAGTCCCAGGGCAGATTGGTGTACTGCAAAACTCCAAATTTCTACTGCCAAAGAACTAATTAAGAGAGGAAACAAGACCAGATATGAGGACAGGATATAGTGTGTGTGTGCATAAGTCATAAAGCACTCCCTCAAGCCAGAAAGAAAGGGAGCAGAATATATCTGGAGCCACTTCTGACCACACAAAGGACAGATGAGGAACAGATCTAGTCTAAGTCAGCCGTGAAATGCTCAGTATGTGAGGAGGCTGAGTGACTCTTGAGATTCAACTCCCACAAAAACAATAACCAGAGGGAAGGGAGTAAAGCAGTAAGCAATAAGGAGAAAACACAAAGGTTTTGAAGATAAACAGATTAACAGGAAAAACTGCAACAAAAAAAGGAAATATGGCCTGCAAATCTAGTAACTGAGTTCCGCATAGAGGAAGAAATACTGTGAAACAAAAGAAAACTATCCAAAACTTCAAAAAGAGTAATCTTAAGGGTTTGAGGAAAAATGAGAGCACAATTATGACCTGCCCAGAAAAAATAAGGAGTAAAATAAGAAACAGGAATTTGCTCAGCTCAGTCACATTAAAGAAATAAAATAACAATAGATAAGAACTATAAATATGCACAAATGAAAGACAATCTGCAAGAAGAAAAGCAAAAAACATTAATACCAAAAGAAAATATGTTTACTATGCACATAAAACACACTGCTATTGATAAGGTCTAGATTTAGGGAACCAAAATGAGATTAGGTTTTCTGGTGGTCAGGGAATTAAATGATAAGGTCTAGTGGAAAGTTTGGGGTTCAGAGAACCAAATGGAGAGGCTTGGCTCCCCTGTACCCCCTGGGATTCAAAGCAAGGGTAGGGAGTTTTAGGGAACTCCCTTCTGGCGGCGCAGAGATTCTCTGTAAAGGAATTTACAGACCCAAAAACTAGATTGATAAAAGAAGTTTAATTATAGGGATTGGGAAGTAAGGTTAGAAATCCTGACAGAGGCATAAAATCTCATTAGGGAAATAAGTAAGGGTAAAGAGAGGGTGGCACTGGAAAAGAATATTCCAGTGGGCAGAGGCCCTTGGCAGAGCAAGCATGGCATAGCTGGCATGTTTGGAACCTCTGCAAAGAGAGGATTTTAGTTTGGCTCTTTTATAGCTACAAGCTGAAGGGAACTCATGGGTGAGATTTCAAGATGGGTTTCAGCTTGAGCTGAATTTTAATTCAATGAGTTTCTTTCTAGATAACAGAATAGAACTGTTTGTCCCTCAGGAGGGGTCCTTCACTGAGGCAGAGCTGAAGGAGAAGGAAAATGAAATTCTAAATGAAAGAATTTAGATTGCCTCCAGAAAATATTCAATGCTGCAAACTTCAAGTCATAAAGTGGTTAAATATAACAATTCAATTCAGAAACAAGTTCTACAAGGAGAAAAACTTTCAAATACAAACAAAAGGGTACCAGAATAACACAAGACTACTCTGAATTTCCTAGAAAACACAGGAAAGAATGGAATAATGTGTCCCAAAGAGCAACAGAGTGTAGGATGAAGTTCAGTAACGTACTGGCCAAATCTGAGATTAATTATAAATGAAAAAAAAAAGGTAGACATTTAATAATAAGAGTTTGAAAAAAATTTTACAAAGGAAACCAGAACTTGAAGAAATTATCTGTTTATTGAACACATAATTTCAGGAATAAATGAATACATCAGGCAAGGACATCAACAACAGAAGAGTGACAACAGAAAGACCAATAAAATTTTTTACTAAATATCAAGGAGACAGTGATAAAGGTGAAAATGTAGTTGAGATAACACTGAAGAGGTGACATTATGGACAGAACTTGGTGATTTCCAGCCTACAGGTGAGTGAATCAATGAGTGTTTTTGCAGGACAACATAGGAGAGTACAGAAAGGGGAGAATAGTAACAAAGAGGAGTATTTGGTGGGCAAGGGTCAAATCAAGGGTTAATAATCAGAGAAAGGCCATCTTTGTCGCCTTAGAAAGAGAAAAGCCTAGGAGGACACTGCAGTTGAGGAAGAAGAACTGAAAAGAGGAAGAAGGGAAGGAAGCTTTACTTTGGTAGTAGGAAGTTCTACTGATTAATATTCCTATGGGTAAAGAGAGAAGATCTGTGAAGAGAGATGTTGTTAGGAGGCATGAACTGGAAGATTTGGTGACTGAAAAGTCTACTCATCACATGGGAGGAAGGTAGGAACAACTGAGGGCAACTGGCACTGATAAGATAAGATTCAGGGAACCAAAATGAGATTAGGGTTCCTAGTGGTCAGGGAGTTAAATGATAAGGTTAGTGGCAGGTTCAGAGTTCAGGGAACCAAATGAAGAGATTTGGTTCCCCTAAATCCCCTTGGGATTCAGTGCATGAGTAGGGAGTTTTGGGAACTCCCCTTCTAGCAGCACAGAGATCCTTCGCAAAGGAATTTACAAACCCAAAAAGCTAGACTGATTAAAAAGAAGTTTATTATAGGCATTGGGAAGTAAGCCTTTGCTATGCATGAATAGAAAGGCTGAATTCTTTAGTGGAAAAGTCCCAAAAGAGAGATAAAGGAAATAGGTGAGGATTTAAAGAGAGGGTAATGCTGAAAGAGAATATTCCAGCGGGCAGAGTTTGCTATGCCAAAGATGGCATATTGGCTCCTCTGCAAGGAGAGGGTTTGAGATTGGCTCTTTTATAATAAAAGCTTTTGGCTACAAGTTGAGGGCAGTTCTTGATAGGGCTAGGTACAACTTGAGCTGAATTTGAATAGAACTGAATGAGTCTCTTTAATTCAATAGGAAGCTAAATCAAAAGTGAGTGTTATCAAAAGGGGTGGTGCCCATCTCTCAGGATCTTTTACAGAGGCCATGATTCAAGGAGAATCTGTCCTTCAAGGAGTTTTAGAGAGTTTGGGGGCTCCCTTCAGCACCAGAGGAATGGGAAAGCATGAACCCAGGAAGGAGACTTTGAAGCAAATGTGGGGGGAGGGGAAAAGGGAACCAGAGGAGATTATAGATCAGTGATGGGTGTAGATCAATGGTAGGCAACATAATCAGGGACCTGGAGGGGGAGGGGCTTATTATAGAGCAACATCCTCTCTGACATCTGCAAAAATTGGTATTATTCTAGAAGTGAGACATAAAGGAACTGGAATCCATGAAGTAAGTCCTATAACTCAGAGGAGGGAAGAACCTAGAATGGATCCCACTGAAGCTGTGATTGTAAGAATACTATAGAATCATAAATACAGGCTATGAATAAAAGAATGAGGGTCTATTGTAGGCAGACAAAAAGAGGGCACTTAACTAAGTGAAAGAAATCCTTTTTGGAATGGGTTGCAAAAAATAAAAATTAATGAATAGGATTAGTAGAAGAGAAGATGAAGATGAAGAAATCTATTCAACTAAAAGCGGGGAATGGATTTTATACACCTAGATAAAAGAAACAGAAAAATTAACTTAACAAACAAAATCCCCCAAAATAAGAAGTAATGAATGAGAAGAAAGGATCAGTGATGGAAAGAGAGCCAATGGAAATAGGGCCTCCTTAAAAAAAAATATTAAAAATAATTGAAGGAACATAATACTTGGCTACAACATAAGGGGGGGGGGGGGGAAAATCTTAATTCCAACTATATCATCTTAGCCAAAATAGGTATCACACTTGTTTTTTACTTCCTTTCAAATATCAGGCATTTCCACTAATATTTCATTTCTTGAAATGCCTTCAATATATTACAAATGCAATCTATAGCAAACAGTCTGGTGTGGTCAAAAAACTTTATCATAACTGGTACAAATGAAAATGTTCCCAATAAGATACCTGTACTTTGCTATGATTGGATCTTCTTTGGAATGCCAAGAGTAAACACCTGGGAAACAGGTGCAGAAAATAAATTATTGAAATTTACCAAATAATCTAATAATTTTAAGACAAATTTTATTAGAAGAAAAAAATGTTATAACATTGATTTTTAATGACCAAACTTTCCTTCTTATTCTTAAATATAATAGCAAGAGTGAAATGTTTTCTTCTAACAGCAGAGAGCATTCATTCACATCTATTATGGTCATCAGAATAAACTTTTTATTCAGTTATCTCAAGAGATGATACATATACACACTGAAATATGAAAAAATTAGTTATATATCCTAAAATTACTCCAACCCTTTATGGGAAAAGATAATAAATTATTAAATTAATAAAAATTAAATCAATAATAATAAAAAATAAAAAGAGCAAGAACCCATTCTCATTCATTTTTGAATGAATGTCTATAGTAGCTAGCAAAAGATTTTCTATATACTTCACTCAAATACTTGCTAAATTAATAATGTTTTCACTTTATAACTTCTATAGGCTGTGCTCCCAAATTACTAGCTTTGTCAGGAAACACTCTCATTGTTAGAGACTAAAATTTTAGTACATAGACTTTACTAGGAAGTCTAAAAGATCCACATAAATCACCAACATTTCTATGTTACCAACAAAGTCCAGAAGTAAGTGATACAAAGAGAAATTCCACTTAAAATAACAGTAGATAATCTAAAATATCTGGTAGTCTACCTGCCAAGGCAAAATCATGAATTATATGAACAGAATTATAAAACATTTTCTACACAAATAAAGTCAGATCTAATCAACTGGAAAACTATCAAGCACTCATGAGCAAAAATAATACAAATGACAATACTACCTAAATTAATCTACTAATTCACTGCCATATCAATCAAACTCCCAAGAAATTATTTTACAGAGTTAGAAAAAAAAATAACAAAGTTCATCTGGAAGAACAAAAGGTCAAGAATTTTAAGGGAATTGATGAAAAAAATGCAAATGAAGATGGTCTGCCTATACCAGACCTACAACTATATTATACAGCAGCAGTCAACAAAAACCATTTGGTACTGGCTAAGAAATAGAGTAGTTGATCAGTAGAATAGGTTAGGTTCACAAGCACAATAGTCAATGACTATAGTGATCTAGTGTTTGATAAACTCAAAGACCCCAGCTCCTGGTATAAGAATTCACTATTTAACAAAAAGTGTTGGAAAAATTGGAAATTAATATGATAGAAACTAGACACTGATCCACACCTAGAGCCATGTACAAAGTTAAGGTCAAAAGGGACTCATGATTAAGACATAAAGAGGGATATTATAGTCTACTTCTCAGATCTGTGGAGAAGGAAAGAATTTGTGGCCTGAGAAGAACTAGAACAAAATTATGGAATGCAAAATGGATAATTTTGATTAAATTAAATTAAAAAGATTTTGTACAAACAAAACCAATGCAGACAAGTTTAGAAGGGAAGCAATAAACTGGGAAAAAAAATTTACATTCAAGGGTTCTTATAAAGGCCTCATTCCTAAAACATATTAGAGAATTGACTCAAATTTATAAGAATTCAAGTCATTCTCTAATTGACAAATGGTCAAAGGACATGAACAGACAATTTTCATATGAAGAAATTTAAACCATTTCTAGTCATATGAAAAAATGCTTTAAATCATTATTGATCAAAGAAATACAAATTAAGACAACTATGTGGTACTACTACACACCTCTCAGATTTACTAAGATGACAGGAAAAAATAATGATGAATGTTGGAGGGATGTGGGAAAACTAGGACACTAAATACATTGTTAGTGGAGTTGTGAACTGATCCAATCATTATGGAGAGCAATTTGGAACTATGCCCAAAGGGACCATAAAACCGCACACCCTTTCATCTAGCAATGTTTCTACTGGGCCTATATTGAAAGAGATTATAAAGGAGGGAAAAGGACCCACATGTGCAAAAATGTTTGTGGTAGCCCTTTTTGTAGTGGCAAGAAACTGTAAACTGAGTGGATGCCCATAAGTTGGAGAATGGCTGAATAAAAATTGTGGTATATGAATGTTATGGAATATTATTGTTCTATAAGAAATGATCAGCAGGATGATTTTAGAGAGGCCTGGAGAGACTTAAGTGAACTGATGCCAAGTTAAGTGAGTAGAAGCAGGAGACAAATTGTACACAGCAACGAATTTATGTGATCATCAACTCTGATGGACATTGAGTTCTTTTCAACAATGAGGTGATTCAAACCACTTCAAATGATCTTGTAATGGAGAGAGAGCCATTTGTACCCAGAAAGAAGACTGTGGGGACTGAGTGTGGATCACAACATAGTATTTTCAGGGTTTTTATTATTGTTTGCTTGCATTTTGTTTTCTTTCTCATTTTTTCCCTTTTTGATCTTATTTTTTTTTTTTTGTGCAGTATAATTGTGGAAATATGTATAGAAGAACTGTACATGTTTAACATATTAAGACTACTTGCCATCTAGGGAATGGGATGAAGGGTAAGAGGGGAAAAAAAATTTAGAACACAAGATTTTGCAAAGGTGAATGTTAAAAATTATGTGTTTTGAAAAAAAAACTTTTCTTAAATAAATAATAGAAGGAAGGAAGGAAGGAAACAAACACAAAGAATTCAAGAACAGAATTGTTTTTAATTTTAAACAAAGGGTTGTATGTCAAAGAAAAATACAAACAGGACCTTTGCTATTAGTACTAACCATGTGAAAAAGATGAATCAGCTTACAAAAATAGCTAAAGAAATTTGGCCTAAAATTAGGATTAAAGAACATAATGATAGCAAATATTTATATATCGCTTTGAAATCTGTAAAGTGCATTATATACAGTATTCCGTATAATATGAATCCTATAAGACAGGCACAACTGTTTTCTCCATTTTGCAGATAAAGAAATCATGGGAAGACATCACCTAAATCAACGAAAAAAAGATCAGCAAAGGCCTCATGAAGGAGCTGATGAATGAACAGTGTTCTGAGGAATCTAAGGAATCTAAAAAATGAAGGTGAAGAAGAACATTCCAGACATGGAGGAAAAGAGTGAAAGAATTAATACCATATGTGAAAGTAAATTAGTGAGGCAGCTAGGTGGCACAGTGGATAGGGCACCAGCCCTGAAATAAGGACCTGAGTTCAAATCAGGTCTCAGACACTTAACACTTCCTGGCTGTGTGATCCTGGACAAGTCCCTTAACCCCAATTGCGGGGAAGGGAGAGGAAGAAAAGAAAGTAGGTTAGTTAGAAGAATAATGGTACCTACAAAAAGAAACTGAGAATTTAGGAAGAAGGACAGATTTGGGTAATAAAGAGTTCTGTTCTGAACATGTTGAACTTGAGGTGCTTGTAGGACATATATGTTAAGTTACAAATATATTATGGATATATAGAACTATCCAAAGGTAGAAAATGAAGTCTTGGGAGATGGAAAGCTTATCATCACTGGAGGTCTTTTATCACAAGCTCATCACCCGTCATGTCATAAATGTTGTAAAAGATATTTTTATTAGATTCAGAAAACCAGGGTAAATATTTTAAAAACCTAGAGTAGACAGAGTAACCAAAAAAAGAGAGTGATTAACAATGTCAATGACAGCAGAAAAGGATGAAGACTGAAAAAAAGCCATTATGAGACTTACATGAACTGATGCTAAGTGAAATGAGCAGAACCAGGAAATCATTATATACGTCAACAATGATACTGTATGAGGATGTATTCTGATGGAAATGGATTTCTTCAACAAAGAGAAGATCTAACTCAGTTTCAATTGATCAATGATGGACAGAAGCAGCTACACCCAAAGAAAGAACACTGGGAAATGAATGTAAACTGCTTGCATTTTTGTTTTTCTTTCCAGGTTATTTTTACCTTCTGAATCCAATTCTCCCTGTACAACAAGAGAAATGTTCGGTTCTGCACACATATATTGTATCTGGGATACACTGTGACATATTTAACTTGCATAGGACTGCTTGCCATCTGGGGGAGGGGGTGGAGGGAGGGAGGGAGGGAGGGGAAAAGTCAGAACAGAAGTGAGTGCAAGGGATAATGCTGTAAAAAAAATTACCCAAGCATGGGCTCTGTCAATAAAAAGTTATTAAAAAAAAAAAAAAAGAAAAGAAAAGAAAAGAAAAAAAGCCATTAGATTTGGCTATTAGGAGATCACTGGTAACTCTAGGGAGGGTATTTTTAGTTGAATGATGAGGATTACAGAAGTTTGAGAATCAAATGAGAGGAGAGTAATAGGAAGCATCAGTTTATGCATAGCTACAAAGGGAAAGAGGGATATATTAAGAGAGCAAACTAAAATAGTAGGGTTAAGTAAGGATTTTTTTTTTTTTTAAAAGAATAAAGGAATTTCTTGAATGTGTTTCCAAGAAGCAGGGAAAGAACACTAAATAAGGGAAATAACCACAAGAGACACTAGGATGTTTATAGCCTGTAAATGTATTTTAATATAGTTCGTAAACATAGCGATGCCAGTAAATTCCCCATAGATATTCTCACAGCACCCACACTTTCTTATGCTATATAGTCAATAAATTAAAGACCAAATGTATTTTGCTATTGTCAGTCATAAATGGAAAATTCTAATAATCTGTTAAAACGAAATGTGCAATATACAATTTTATTTCTCACGGCATCATAAATGAAAGCAACAAATCAGTAAAGTACTTTTTGTTAAAAGTTAAAAGGTTGAAATTTTTTAGAAAAAAAATCAAAGCTTTTTATTTCCCACGCTAAATGACCAATATATCTACTAGAAAAGGTTTGTTAGTTCAAGTATGAATTCAGAGTTGTTAATAATCACAAACAGTAGACATTAATAAAATTTGATGTTGGACATTTTTAGCATTGGTTCCCAGTGATGTGGCTTGTGCTAATTCATATTTTTATAAATGTCATGAATATATAAGTTGGTATGCCTATCAAATGTGAAGATTATACAAAACTAGGGCAGGTAGTCAACATAGTGGATAATATTTAGGATCCAAAAAGTTGACTGAATCTAGTAAGATGAAATTTTTTATGGATTTTTTTATTATTAAAGCTTTTTATTTTCAAAAAATATACAAAGATAATTTTTAATATTCATCCTTGCAAAACCTTGTGTTCCAAATTTGTTTTCCCTCCCAATCTTCTCCCCTAGACAGCAAGTAATCCAATATATGTTAAACATATGTAATTCTTCTATACATATTTCCACAATTATCATGCTTCACAAGAAAAATCAAATAAAAAAGGAAAAAAAAATAAGAAAACAAAATGCAAGCAAACAATAACAAAAAGAGTGAAAATATTATGTTGTGATCCACTGTTAAAAGTCCCCACAGTTCTCTCTTCTGGGTGCAGATGGCTCTCTCAATCACAAGACCATTGAAACTGGCCTGAATCACCTCACTGCTGAAAAGAGTCACATCCATCAGAATTGATCATCACATAATTTTGTTTGCTTAGCATCAAGTTCATGTAAGTCTCTGCAGGACTTCTGAAATCATTCTGATGATTGTTTCTTACAGAATAATATTCCATTATATTCGTATACCATTACTTATTCAGCCATTCTCTAACTGATGGACATCCACTCAATTTCTAATTCCTTGCCACTACACAAAGGGCTGCCACAAGCATTTTTTATGTTCTCTTTGGCATCCAGGCCCATAAGATAAAATTTTGAAGATATAAAGTCTTAAACAAAGATTTGAGAAATCAGCATCACAAGCACAAGATATAGTAGGCAAAGCTAATTAAAAGCATGGAAAAGGATCTCAAGATTTTATTGGACATTAGCTCAATGACACAGGTCAGTCAATACTATGTATACTAGCACTTACTATGTATAAGGTACAAGTGGTTGGGGATGCAAAAAGACAATCCATGACAACAAGGAGTTCACAATTTAATGGAGAAAACATACAAACAAATATACACAAACAAGATATATGTAGAATAAAAAAGGAAATAATTAACAGAGGAAAGGCACTAATATTAAAAGTATTTAGGATAGGCTTCCTGTAAAAGGTGGGATTTTACCTGGGACTTGAAAGCCAGGGAATCCAGGAGGCAGAAATGAGGAAGAAGAGCATTCCAGGCATGGGGGACAGCCAGAGAAAATGGTTGGGGCCAAGAGATGGAGTTTCTTGTTCAGGTAACAGCAAGGAGGTCGTGTCACTAGATAGAAGAGTAAGTGGTAGGGTGTAAGGTTTAAAAAGACTGGAAAGATAGGAGGGGACTAGATTATGAGGGGAACTTTGAAAGACAAATAGAGCATTTTGTATTTGATCCTGGACATAGTGGGGAACCACTATAGCTTATTGGGGAACAGAAGAGGTGACATGATCAGAAAACCACATTCTTGACTTAGAGGATAGTAAAGGAATTACAAATCATGCTAAATAATAACGGGTTAAATGGGTTAAAAAGATTTAGCAGGGTCATGATAACTAACTTTAAACCTATGAAAGTCTGCCCTTGGCAAAGAGATGTCTAGTTCTTTTTAGGCAGCATTAGGTGGATGATGCAGAGACTTTTTTCAACTTAATTTAAGGAAAAAGTAAGTAATCAGTACCATGTGAAAATGTAATGTATTGCCTTAGGAGATAGTGAGTTGCCCGAGGAGATTTTGAGAAAGGCTGAATTTACCACTCAGTTGGAGATGGTTTGAACTAGATTCTTGTTCATATTGTAGTTCAAATGCTATGACCTTTGAAGCCCATTCCAACTCTGAGGCCCAATAATCCTGAAAAAAGTATATTTACAAATCAAATTAAAAAACAAGGATAGTCCAAATTACTAAGTACTTAACTAAAAATATTTGGCTATGATGAACCACAATCAAAAAAGCTACTTTTTTTTAACCTAATTTCATATATCTCTATAAAGTAATGTCTTAAAATAAAAAGCAGGATATTGTAACTGTCCACAATGTAAACAAAAATAAGTAAAACTAAGGACAACATCCTTATAACAACAAGCTTAATCCCTGGTCAAGCTGAGAAAATAGCTTTCTCTCCTCTTCTTTACAGAGATGGGACATAATAAATGTGAAATATTATATATGCTAAGAGAAACTGATGATGATGTGTTTATTCCTTCCTTTCCCCCCCCCCCCCCCTTTTCTTTTTCAACATTTATTACAAGGTCCAATCCCAATAGATTCTGGATAGAAAATGCCATCTGCATATAGAAAAAGAACTATGAAGATTGAATGTAAATCAACACATGCTAGGTTCCTTTGTTTTTACTTCCCCCCCCCTTCCATTGTTTCTTCCTTCTGTTCTGATTTTTCTCTCACAGAATAATCCATAAAGCAATGTGTATTAAAAATAAAAAAAAAGGAATATATTCAAGAACAAAAAAAAAATCAATAAAAGTTTAAATCAATTTTTAAAATTTAAATCTTATTATGATGGAAACAGTTGATATAAGCTAAAACAGAAGCAAATTATTGATTTTGTTCATTTATATTTTGGCAAAGTGGTTAGGAAAAGTCCCTCTGTATCAATAAAAAGAAATAGACTAAATAAAAAATTTAATTTAAAAAATATATAATACTTGAAATCCTTTAATAAATTTCCAGCACACTGAAGAGAAAGGTTAACTAAATAAAGTAACATCATTTTTTGCCATTTTTCTTTTTTATCTTCAAGTTATTTATTTAATATTTTCCCCAATCACATTTAAAACAATTTTCTTTTACATTTGTTTCTAAAACTTTTGAATTATAAGATCCCTCCCTTATCCCCACCTCCAAGTAAGAAACTACATGTGAAGTTATTCAAAACATTTCCATAAAAGTCATGTTGTGAAAAAAAAAATTGATCTAATATAATGAAAGAAAAAAATCCTCAAGAAAAATAAAAAACTCAAAGAGTATGCTTCACTCTGTATCCAGACACAATCAGTTGCTTCTCTGGCTAGGGACAGGATTTTTCTTCATAAGTCATTCAGAGTAGTGTCATAGGTACTGCTGAGAATGACAAAGTCATTTATAACTGATCATCCCAGAATATTCCTATTATTTTGTATACAGCATGTTTCATTTGCCTGAATTCATGGAGGACTTTCCAGGCTTTTTTTTTTTTTCTCTGAGAGGATCCTGCTCATTTCCCATAGAATAATAATATTCAATCACAAACACATCAAAAGTTATTCAGCTATTCCTCAATTGATGGGCATCCCGTTTCCAATTTTTTGCCCTGAGAAGAAAACGACTATAAAAATATTTTGTACATATATTATCATTTCCCTTTAAAAAAAAAAATCTGTTATGATATTCATGCCTAGCAGTTGTATTGTGTATGCATGAATTTATAGTGCTTTGAGAATAAATTGTATCTTTTGATAATTTATCAAAAGGGACATTGATCTTATTTGACTCAGTTTCCTTTATGTTTGATAATTTAGTAGTAAATTAAGAATAGAGAGCTTAATTAAAATAGGCAATAGGGTGTGTACACACCGCCAGTCACCCTCCTCAATAAAATAACTTCAAATACCTAATACGAATATGCCAAAAAGAGGAGAAAAAGTGTAACATGGTAAATGTACTGGCAAGTGCACTCGAGGACTTATTGGAGAAATTTGCTTCAAAATTCTTTACAAGTAATATTGCTAACTATATTTCCCCTCATTTGTTCTCTCTCTCCTTTCACCCTGTCCCTCAAAAGTTTTTGCTACTGACAACTCCTCCCTCAATATGCCTTCTTTTTTTATCAACCTCCCTACTTCTCAAATCCCATTCGTCTCCTATTTTCCTGTGTCAGATTTCTATATCCACAGTGAATGTGTATATTTATTTCTTCTTTAAGCCAATTCTGATGAGAGAAGGTTCACACACTCATTCTCTTCTCCCTCCTTTTACCTCTACTGTTAAAGTTTTTTCTTAACCTCTTTTTTCATAGCAGATAATTTATACTATTCCACTTCTTTCTTTCCCTTTCTCCCAGTACATTCCTTTTTGCATTTTTTTGTGTCGCTCAATTCTTTTCTTAAATTTTCCTCTCTCTTACTTGATTTTCAAAATCCCTTTTGAGTTCTTCCTTAGCCTGAGACCAATTCTCATTTTTCTTGGAAACTTTGGATGTAGGAATTTTGACTGTTACTTTCTTCTGAATGTGCATTTTGATCTTCCTTGTCACCATAATAACTTTCTATAGTCAGAAGCTTTTTTTGCTTTTTGCTCATTTTCCTAGCCTATTACTCAGCTTTGAACTTTTTGTTAAAGTAAATTTAAAGTTTCCAGGATGGAAGGTGCACCGTCCCAGTTTTCAGATATCCTGTTAGGGACTTGACTACAAATCCTCTTTGCTGCCTTAAAACTATATCAGGTGTGTTCCGGTCCCACTGAAGCTCTAAGATCTAGTGTGGTTAACTACTTAGTTGGTGCTGGGTTCAGAACCAGGACCAGACAGGGGCTGTACCAGCACAACCTGCACTGGGATTGTGCTCTGAACTCCCCCACTCTGTTGCCTTTTTATACTGACCTTCCATGTCCTCTGGTGTCCCTAGACTGAGAAGTCTGAAAGCCACCAGTACTTTGGCTGATTCAGAAGGTCCTGCTTTGCTGAAGCTGGGAACAGGCCAGGGCCAGGTTTAGGGGTGGGGCTGCACTAGGATGGCCTGCATTGAAATTGCACACTGGGCTCCCACCTGTTTCCACAGACCTTTTAAATCTCCTTTGGTGTCTCTGGGCTGAGAGGTATAAAATCACCAGTACCAACATTGATTCAGATGACCTGTTCCTACTTTACTGGTTTGGGGTTGGGGCTGGGGCTGGAGCTTGCTACATTGGGACTTAGCACTGAGCTCCTATTCTGTTGTCAGAACCTTTTCTGCTGACCTAAGTTGTCTTCGGTGGAAAATGTTCTATTCCATCTTTTGGGGTATTCTAATGCTCTAAAATTTGTTTAGAATCATTATTTAAAGGAATTTGGAGCAGTTTAGGGGAGAAGTTGGACAACTTCCTCCCTTTATTCCACCCTCTTGGCGCTGCCTCCTATTTTCTGCTGTTTTCAAAAAACCAAACACAAAAGAGCTGCCTATAATAATGCCAATGATACTTCAGAAGTAGAAGAAGAAAATAACAATCCTTCTTATTTTTCAAAATTAATCATACTTGACTAATTGTTCACTAAAATTAATGGAGTGTTTCTACTTAAACATATAAAGATTTGATTTTATAGAATAATTTTAGACCCCAAAAATTCTATTGTTGCTATTGTTGTTATTCAGTCTCTCTGTGATTCTTTGAGGCTTTTTTGGAGTGGTTTGCCATTTCCATCTTCAGCTAATTTTCCAGATGAGGAAACTAAGATAAACACGGTTAAGTAACTTGCCCAGAGTCACAAGTTAGTATCTGAGAATATTTGAACTCAGGTCTTCTTGATTCCTGAACCTGTTACTTCTACCTGGTGATTACGAAAGTGTTTGTTGACTTGAACTCAATTATGAAATACCATATTACATACATTCTTGTAGGCCATTTGATCCTTACTCAAACATAACAGTAATTCCAAGCTTCTACTTGCCAAACATTCCTCCTCCTGTCTTTTGCAACTCATTAGATCTTGAAATCTTTTTAGCTCACAATTTACATCTAATATCTTCCCATATCTAAAGATCCTCTAAATTTACTCTAAACTTAAAAAAGGGACTTCCCCAACACCCCAGAATAGTATTGTGCATACAATTTTTATTATCATTCAGTAGTTTATCACGTCCAAATTTTTATGACCCCATTTGGGGTTTTCCTGGCAAAGATATTAAAGGGTTTCCTTCTCTAAATCTTTTTACAATGATAAAATTAAGACAAAGAAGGTAAAGTGACTTGCCTGAGCTCACACAGATAGTACTTGTCTAAAGCTGGATTTGAAATTTAGTTCTCCCTGACTCCATGCCCTGTGCTCTATACACTGCTCCACCTACTGCTCATAAAAAATATTTGGTGAATTGAATTCAACTGTGAAATACCATATTACAATCTTTTAGCACATTTGATCTTGACCCCAACACTATGAAATATTATCCCCACATGACAAGCTACTAAGTGCTTGGATCTTGATTTTCAGTCCACTGTTTCTGTACTACACTACTAAACTTCCTCTCCCTAAAAATTTTAGAAAAATAAATTATCTCTTAGACAGATTTTTTTCCCACAGATTTTCACCTCACAGCCTCCAACAACTTTCTCCAGAGGACAAGTGCTACAAACATCGAACACCAAAATAGTCAAAGACAGAAGAAAAGGAATGTAAACCTACTCTGAATATTAGGTTTTTAAAAAGCAAGAGGGAAAACCTCTAATGAAAATAATCTGTCATTAACCCCTGAATTTTCAAAGCTGGAAGGAAAAAAATGGGTGACAAGTTTCAAAGGAGGGAAAAATTTAATCTGGTTTTCCCACCAGTGATAAAAATCCAACTCTTTCAAGAATAGAATTCAGCAAATAACAATGAAAAGTGAATTTTGATAGTTTTGACATAATAATCATAGTAGAAATTGCCATTAATTCAAGAACATATTCACTCATGAGTTGGTACTCAAAGCTATTAGACAAGATCATTTGAGAAAATAAAACCTACTAAGATGTTCCAACATAAAATGACTCATTCTGAACTCACAAGTTTTCATGACTGACAATATTACCACTCAAAAAGCAAAACTCATCTCTCTTCCTCTTAAATGATGACAGTGATAAGTAAAAAGCACTATTATTTCGTTTCTTTTAGAACAACTATTTCCACCTACTGCTACTCAGACATTCACAGAACCATCCCACTTATATTCAAAAGCAAAACGAGAGCAAATAGGCAGCTAACATTACTTCTCAAAGGACAGAATTTACTGCCAACACTATTAATCACATTCAAAAATTTGGAGAAAGGAGCTCCTGAAAAAAGTTATCAGCATCTAAGTACAATCTTATTCCATAGAATTTCAACAGCATCCAGAAAAAACCAAAATGAAATTATCACTTCTACTATATTGATCCTAAAATGTAATGGACTTTAATGATTTTTTGATAGTCTGAAGCTGTCTAAAGTCACCTTTCTAAGTCCTCGAGTTAAGCTCAGCAATTTAGCTTATCCTGGGAGTAGGTTTAAAAGTATAATTAAAGAGGCAGCTAGGTAGCACAGTAGATGGAGCACCAGCTCTGAAGTCAGGAGGACCTGAATTCAAATTTGACCTCAGACACTTAACCCGTGCTAGCTGTGTGACTCTGGGCAAGTCACAACCCCAAATACCTTAGCAAAAAAATTAAAAAAGTAAATATATATATATATATATATATATATATATATATATGTATAAGAAAAGCTGTTATCTCTCCTACTGGTAGCCCCTAGGATACTTCAGGTGGTTATCTTTAAGCATTACAAGATAACTTGGTACCATCCCCAAAAGATATGTTGTCTCTCCTGGCCAGTCTTTGAAAAATTAGGGTAGTCAAATCAGTTTCAAGAGCAATAATGAATTGAACCAGTTACACCCAGTGAAAGAACTCTGGGAGATGACTATAAACCACTATACAGAATTCCCAATTCCTCTATTTTTGTCGGCCTGCATTTTTGATTTCCTTCACAGGCTAATTCTACACTATTTCAAAATCCGATTCTTTTTGTACACCAAAATAACTGTTTGTACATGTATATACTTACATTGTATTTAATTTATACTTTAACATATTTAACATGTATAGGTCAACCTGCCATCTGGGGGAGGAGAAAGGGGAAGAAGGGGAAAAATTGGAACAAAAGGTTTGGCAATTGTCAATGCTGTAAAATTACCCATGCATATAACTTGTAAATAAAAAGCTATAATAAAAAAAAAAAAAAAGAAAGAAAGAAAAATTAGGTTAGTTTTATCTCTTTTAAGGAGATTGCAGGTCCATTAGTTTTGATTCCTAGCAAAGATTATAAAATGAAGATAGGTCCCATAAAACAATTAACATTCTTTAATTGTCAGTGAGGGGCATTATTAGCCTCACCAAAATGTCAGCTCACCCTTCTTAATATAGCCAATCAAAAAATGTTACACAACTAACAAGATCCTTTCTCTTTTGTTTGTCAAAGGTCTCCAGCTTTAATGAGGTGGCCAGTCTAACCCACTTTGTTAACAGCTATACACATCACTGTAAAATTGATCTTGTTCAAGTCTGTACTTCAGTCTACCTTTATTAAATTTACTTGAGACAATCTGTTTATACATTATTGGTAATTTTCTACTGTCAAATTGGGACAGCATATTAAAATTTTCAAAATTTACTTTTTAAAAAATTATCACCAATAAACTTTTCCATAAATCTTTATTTATTCTATTGGCTTTTAGGAAACATTCATTCCATGTTTTCTCCACTCTACTTTATCCCACTGCTTTTGACTGTATGCTGATAGTAAGAAATAATAAAGATAGCCAAATTTGTATTAGAAGACTTCCTAATAGACATAATTTATTTTAGAAAAAATCAAGTCCAGAAATTCTTATAGGTAGTAGAGATCCTCTAATGAAGATATCCTTTAGATCTTGTTCTGACTCCTGCACTTTTCTAGTATAAATGTCCAAGTTTAGAAATATCCATCATATTATCCATGTACAGCATGATAATTGTGGAAATATGCATAGAATTGTACCTGTTTAACATATATTGGACTGTTTGCCTTCTAGAGGAGGGAGTGGAGGGAAGGGAGAGAAAAAAAAAAAAATTTGGAACACAAAGTTTTGCAAGGATCAAAGTTGAAGATATTTATGCCTATGTTTTGAAAAAAAAAAACCTTTACTCAGACACACACACACACACACACACACACACACACACCCACCTTCAATCTAAGTACTAACTTTGAAGCTAAAGTTGTTGGCACTCCCCCTACTCAGTGAACGCTGTTGGTGAAGAATTCCTCTATTGATTCCATTGATGCTTTCCCTATTTTCCCTACTGTGGCCCAACACAAAAGGAGTTGTGAGGAAGTAGCCTTATTATTATATACTCTTAATATTTCATTGTAAGGAGGACTCAATGGTACATTCTTTGAAGTGTTAGAAGGAAGGGGATGAATTCCCAACATGTCTCTGAATAGCTAGCCTAACAGATTAGTTTTCCCATTAAAAACTATATAATTAAAGGTAACCAGATTCTAAGATCTCCAAAAGACCACTTAACCAATAATGCAGTATAAAATGTTTCTGTGGGAAAATGTTTTCAAGTTCCAAACAATCAACTCAAAAATAAACTATGAAAGATAAGCTATGGGTAAGCTGGGAATCATTTAAATGACTATTACTGGTAAACTGCAAACTAGTATTCAGGAGTATTATTTTATTTATCTCTGTAATTCAGTGATTTACACTGAGAAGGCAATACAACTTTGAATTAACCTAAACAAAATCCTGTACAACAGCTTAATTCACTGAGCTACTCAGATGCTTTTTGCAATCTACTCAGTAATTATAATAGTTAAAATGAAATCAATCACTGTAAAGGGGTCTTTTACAAAAGTTTTTTTTTTTTTTATGATTATGGAAATGATTAACAACATCTACCCTTAATATTTTTCAGGCCCAATCTTTTCCATGTTACTTAGCAATGAACTAAGGTCTCAACCAAGTATTTGTCCTGTAAGTTTTCAAATAGTTTGAAAGAGACTTGTTGAAAATATTAGCCGTACATAGTGGCTAGAAACTGGAAACTGAATGGATGCCCATCAGTTGGAGAATGGCTGAATAAATTGTGGTATATGAATATTATGGAATATTATTGTTCTGTAAGAAATGACCAACAGGATGATTTCAGAAAGGCTTGGAGAGACTTACATGAACTGATGCTGAATGAAATGAGCAGGACCAGGAGATCATTATATACTTCAACAACAATACTATATGATGACCAGTTCTGATGGACCTGGCCATCATTAGCAAGGAGATCAACCAAATCATTTCCAATGGAGCAGTAATGAACAGCTACGCCCAGAGAAAGAACTCTGGGAGATGACTAAAAACCATTACATTGAACTCCCAATCCCTATATTTATGCCCACCTGCATTTTTGATTTCCTTCACAAGCTAATTGTACAATATTTCAGAGTCTGATTCTTTTTGTACAGCAAAATAACGGCTTGGTCATGTATACTTATTGTGTATCTAATTTATATTTTAATATATTTAACATTTACTGGTCATCCTGCCATCTAGGGGAGGGGGTGGGGGGTAAGAGGTGAAAAATTGGAACAAGAGGTTTGGCAATTGTTAATGCTGTAAAGTTACCCATGAATATAACCTGTAAATAAAAGGCTATTAAATAAATAAATTAATTAATTAAAAAATATATTAGCCCTGCAGCCCTCTTTGTAGTGGCCAGAAACTGGAAACTGAGTGGATGCCCATCAACTGGAGAATGGCTGAATAAATTGTGGTATATGAATATTATGGAATATTATTGTTTGGTAATAAATGACCATCAGGATGATTTCAGAAAGGCCTGGAGAGACTTACATGAACTGATGCTGAATGAAATGAGCAGGACCAGGAGATCATTATATATTTCAACAACAAGACTATATGATGATCAATTCTGATGGACGTGGCCATCTCCAGCAATGAGATCAACCAAATCAGTTCCAATAGAGCAGTAATGAATTGAACCAGCTAGACCCAGAAAAAGAACTCTGGGAGATGAATATGAACCACTACATAGAATTCCCAATCCCTCTATTTTTGTCCGCCTGCATTTTTGATTTCCTTCACAGGCTAATTGTACACTATTTCAAAGTTCGACTCTTTTTGTACAGTAAAATAACTGTTTACACATGTATACTTATATTGTATTTAATTTATATTTTAATATATTTAACATGTATTGGTCAACCTGCCATCTGGGGGAAGGGGTGGGGAGAAGAAGGGAAAAATTGGAACAAAAGGTTTGGCAATTGTCAATGCTGTAAAATTACCCATGCATATAACTTGTAAATAAAAAAGCTATTAAAAAAATGTATTAGCCCTACCCATAGATACCATTCCATGTGTAAGTGGGCTGGTTCTCCATCTGGGTAAGAATACAAATTAGGTTCCTAAACTTTCATAACAGAATGTCAATTCTTGCCTCCCCCATATTTAGAATTTAAACCATATGGATCTCTACTCAATGAACAAAACAGATTACTGTCACTTCCACAATTCCAGGAGAATTCAAATATGAAATGACTGCTATCTGATAAAGTCTTACTTGAAACAACTGAGATTTGAGACAGAGGTTAACAGACATGTTAAGGAGCACTACCCTCTCATTAAGTTAAATCATCAGAAAGTCTCCATATTATCTCAGCTCTACAAAGACAGTTACTGTTATTTACAACTTTAATTTAGGATAGAAATAAGAAGTGTCCTCTTCAATGTGATTTTTCTACACCTTCTATTCTATTTATTACCCAAAGTCTGGTACTCATTAAACTCCAACTTTAATTAACAGCACAGAATTTTTATTTTCAAATAAACTTCTTTACTTCCTTTTATCAATTGGAATCTTATAACCCAACATGTTGTTTTAGTTGCCACAAAACCTAGATCTAAATTTAATTCTCAACTTCTGTAATTAGTTCATTAACTAGGAGGTCACAGTAAAGAAAGTCTAGGCTTGGAGAGATCAATATGGATAGAACAAACACACACCTATTTATCATGTATGTGTCTTGAAATCGATATCAAAAAAAAAACTATGATCAGAACAAAAATTCTGCAGTGATGAACTTCACTCACTTCAAAAATTATTATATTACAATACATAAAACTATTCTTCTTTCAGATCAAAAACTCTAAAAATATGACATATAATCAAGTCCAAAAAAAGAAGGAAAAAAAGGTAGTCTTTTGGGTAAGAATGTGTCTCTCTGGTGAAATAAATTTACTATTTAATAACAAATTTGTTTAAGAGCAATGCAATACTTATTTCAGAAAAGAAAGTAACGACAACAATAATATTAGTAACATTTCAATAAGCTCATAGCAGGTTTAATGTTTATGATGGGTTTTTTCGGACAATGACTTCATTAGGGAATTATTGCCTGTATTGGCCTAAGGTTACAAGGCCAGAAAAATGATACAAATTATCCAAGATATTAAAATACACAAAACTAGGTGAACAGACATTTTAAAGTTTCCCAGAACAATGTTTTATACTTTTACATAAATACATGAAAATATTTGAAATTAATATGCTGCTATTGCTCAAACAACATATACCATATCCAGACTCTGGGAATTTTCAAAGCTGTGCCTCTCTTTTTACCACCCCTCCTCTCTCTCCCATCCTTCACCTCCACCCCATCTACTACTTTGCCTGAAATATTCTTTCCCTCCTCATAACTATCTTTTGGTTTCTGGATTTCCTTCAAAGTCTCACCAAAAACTTGACTCACTCAAGTTTTTCATGATTCTCTTTAATTCTAGTACCTTCCTCTATTATTTATTTCCAATTTACCTCATATATAGCTTGTTTATACATAGATGTTGTATGATATCTTCCTGTCAGACTGTGAGAGCTCCTTAAGAGCAAGATTGACTTTTACCCTTTGAATCTTCAGCATTTGGCAGAGTGCCTGGCACATAATAGGGATATTAAAATGTGCTGGCTAACTGACAATAAAGTGATGAGAAATGTGAGTGAACTACAAAGGCAGTAAATGTAGCAGTTTTCACAGAACAGCAAGCTTCTTTCTAAATCACTACGCTAAGAAACACTGGGTTAATGAACTAAGACAGCAGAACAGATCCCCTAACAACTCCCATGAAAAATAAGAATATGGTAAATAAAAGGAGGCAAAATGTTCATTTCTTTTAGACCTATTATATACATCCCTGATTATATTTATGTAAGCTTTCTTTCCTGGAACTACCACTGCTGTCTGTTTACCATGTATAGAAATACAAAATTACTTAGGGTCACAAGTCAAGATTTGTAATGATGCTTATAAGCTTGACTTACCTTCCCACACTTAAAAAATAAAGACATTTTGAAACCAAGGTCTTCTAATCATACTGCTGTAGATTTTAAAAATCTTGCAAAGGAATCTAATTAAAACAGCTAAACAAAGGCTGAGCATTAAAGGAACAAAACGGATACATTCCTATATAAAATCAAGTTAGTTCTTAGCATAGGCCTTTTCACTTTCAAAGGAAAGAACATTTCAGTCAGGACTTGTTTGTTTTTTTTTTTTTTCCGTAAGTTCAGGAAATTAAAAAAATTTTTTTTTGTAGATCACACCTGAAATAATTAGTTTCCACTACACTATATTCTTGATTTATTCTAATTACCATAAGCCACTTTAAAAAGCAATTCAAAGGGCAAGACTGAAAACATCATCTTTATTTACTACCATATTCACCACTAAAACAGCAAAAAGCAGCATAATTATATAACAAGCAAAAGAAAAACTTTTTTTTAAAAAAACTAAACAAAGTCTTTAAGAAATATCCAAAAGATATCTTTAAGAGATAATCAGTTATACATAAACCTAACATTAAAAGATACATTTAGAATGTTTTTTAGGGCCTGTTTATTTTACAAAGAGAATTACCAGAGACTATTTCTGATCTTTGCACTGATATTATAACATTTACTTGCCTCATTCTAAATACTAATAGTTATTAAACTGTCAAATTCCCTGCCCCTTGTTCCAATTCTCTAAAAATATTTCTCCATCACTTTTCTTAAACCCTAAGTCTCTGAAGGACACTAATAATGCATCTTGTACAGCTTTCTCACCCTACTTTCTAAAGTAAAATGAATGAGGAGGGGGCGAGGGAGGTATGCACTAGTGAGAACTGTGAGGTTACAGGAGAAGATGAAATGTTAATTTATCATGTCAATGCTACTAAATAAAGTGATTTTTTTCTTTAGTAACAGAAATGATACTACTTCATAAATCAATAAAATAACAGGTGGCAAGAGCATAATTTTTAAATCAGTTATTTTTGTTTAACTTTTATTTTAAAACTTTTTAAATGTTTTATTATTTTATAAACTATATTTGCAAAACATTTAGTTCACTCTCACCATTATGTCCTTTATTAATCTCCAAAAACTGAAGATTAAAAAAAATAAAATTGCAAATCCTAACAGCTCTTTATTGGGAAGTCAGCCAAACAGCACTTACCCATTTCTAATATATGCAAAATCCCTTCTTCCTCCATTTATATGGATTCACTGACATCTCTTTCCCTTTACAAGGTAATCCTCCTGTCTCCCTTTCCCTCTTTTTAAAACCACAAGCATTTAGATTTATTTTTAAAAGGCTTTCAGGAATTGAACAGTATTGCTTGCCCCAGGACGCTGGTAAAGACTATTTATTACATGCTAGCTAATTTTCTCCCAAAGAAAAAAAACCAATCAGCAAGCGTTTTTAAACATTTGCTACGTGCCTACCACTACAACAGCATCATGAGACACAAAAGCAAAAGTGAAACAATCTTTGCATTTAAGGAACTTAAAATCTAGCCTGGGCCACAATATTTGGATATATAGGTGTACATAAAATAGACACGTGGTAATTGTGTCCAGGAACAATTTGGGCTGATCAAAAAAGGTCCCAAGGAGCAGACCATGCTTGGGAGGAGTCTCCAAGAAAACTAAGGAGTTTGATAAGTGAAGGGGAAATGCAAGTGCACAGTTTAAAAAAAAAAAAAAAAATGGAATGAGTAACAGAAACAACAGTATGACTAGGAAATATGTAATGAGTCTAGAAATGATATGTCCTTCTCCAGCTCATTTTACAGATGAGGAAACTGAGGCAAACTCCCCCAGCCTCCCTCTAGTGATTTGCCCAGAGTAACACAGTTAGCCAGTGTATGAGGTTGGATTTAAAGTCAAGGCTTCTTAACTCCAGGTCCAGAGCTCTATCCGTTGCACTAATTAGCTTTTTCTCCCTCCTCCCTTCCAAATGCTACTTGGCTGACTATTCTCTGCCTGGCACACAGCAGGCGCTTAATAAATGCTACCTGACTGGCTTTTAATCCCCGGTGCTTGGCACTGTGCCTGGCACACAGCAGGCGCTTAATAAATGCTACCTGACTGGCTTTTAATCCCCGGTGCTTGGCACTGTGCCTGGCACACACAAGGCGCTTAATAAATGCTATCAGGATGCTTTGTAGCCTAAACCCGCCTTACAAGGGATTTGTGCTATGAGCTTCAGATCGTTCCACCCAAACTCCTACACCCTCGCTTCCTCCCTTTGCTGGCGCCCACTCCCCTCTCTTCTCCATTTCCCCCTCTCTCCCTCTCCTCCAGCTTCCTTCCATGCCCCTATGACATGGCTCTAACCCTCCCGCCCGCCACCACCGGCACCCAAAGTTTCACACAATCCCCAGAGCTTCTGGAAACGACCTCTCCCCCCCGCCCCCACCTTCCCAAGGTAACGCGACAAAAATCTCACGCGCGCACACGCACTCACACACAGGCACACGGAAAAAGAGGGAAGCCCTCACTGGCCAGCGCTTCCGGGCTCTCCTCAGCCCCGCCCCCTCTCGCCCCTCGCAGGCGTTTCGCACCGTCAGTCAGTTCAGTACCAGTCAGACAGACAGACAGACAGACAGACGGACATTCGGGGCCTCTGCCGTCTCCTCTCCCCGCTGATACCCGGCTCCGGCCCCGGACCCTCACTCACGGGCAGGCATGTTGGTTCCAGCACAGGCTCGCCTTCTGAGGGCTCAACGAGGACCGGTGATCCGAAGGCCGGAGGACATCATGCTGACGGACGGGCGCCAGGAGACCTGGGGGGGTAGCCGAGGCCAGGGCTTAGGGGGCGGGGACTGGCGCCACGCCAGGGGCCCTGCTCTAAGTGAAAACGGGCGCCGCCGCCAACACCGCCCCCCCTCCCCCCACTCCCGGCTCCCTGGCTCCCGGGCTCGAGAGCGGGGCGGTGTCGCCGCACGCTTACGTCAGCGCGTCTCGCGTGGGTGGAGGCCCGCCCACTTCCTTCTGCCAGGGCGGGGGACGGGGGGGGGAAAGGGCAACTGGGGGGCGGAGCGTCGTGCTGGAAAAGGACTGTGTTCTGACCCACTAGGCCAAAGTGGGGCAAATATGATTGGCCCGCGGCGACAATTCATACGGCAGTCTTAGCGTTATAGATCTGGAACCTGTAGGGGTCCTCAACCCAATCAGCCTGCCAGATTTGGAGATCAATAGTTATAAACACTTATTAAGCTCCTGCTATGTTAGGGATAGGAAGAGAAGCAAAATAAAGCCCCTGTTAACAAAATCTTACTGTTTGGGTCTCTGAATAGTCACGCAAAGCAGTTCTAGACACATTTTTAAAATCTAATTAATCAATATCCCCATGAGGGATTCAGTTTGCAGAAGGAAAATTCTCCTGGGCAGGAGATACTCCCCACCCCCTCCAGTTATGGGAAAGGTAGAGATGATGTGCACAAATAAGTGGTGGGTTACAATACAATTGTTGTCAGGGTTTGATTGATTTCTCGTGACAAGCCCAAGCGCAAGTACAGGACAATATGGGTGCTCTCCAGCCCTTTAGTAACAGTTCTTAAGTGATTTTTTCAAATCCCAGGAGTTTTTAGTTGAGAGGGACAGTATTTTTTCAAATCCTAGGAGTTGTTAGCTGGTGGGGAACAGGACCAGAGTTCTGTGATGGAAACAGGTACTGCAGTCTTTGATTCACTTCACTGAGTACACACAAAATGTTAACAAGAATTGATTGATAATTTCAAGCTGCATTGTAAATTTCTGGCTCCCAAGGCAGCTCTGAGAAATGTAATTGTTAATATTATTAATTAATTAAATAATAAAATTAAAATATAATAATAAATTAATATATATGTATATATATCATCTTGATAATTATAAAAATCATAATGATATAATCTCTCAAGGAGCTTACAGTAATGAGGGAAACATAAAAATAAATTACTTTAAGATTTACAATATACACGATTCATAATAATGGTATGAAATATATAGGACAAGCCTTACTCCTATTTTAAAGATGAGGAAAGGAGGATTTAAAGAAGTTAATTGACTTCCCCAGGTTATACATTTATAAAATGCCCTTCAGAATGTGAACCTGGATGTTCTGTATCCCAAGACAATTAATTCTGCACTATTGCTCAGAACCAGATAATTTAGAGTTGAAAAGGACTTTTTAGATGTTTCTCATGCCCTTCTTTTACAGGCATCATAAAGGCTAACATTTATAAAAATGATGATCACAGAGTCAACATGGTTTCATAAAGGCTAAATGACTTGGCAAATAATAAACCTTGCGCAGCCCTCCCTCACTTAAATCCAGTTCATTTGCATGTTACAGAATGACTTCCCTGATGTCATGATCTTTCAGAACAAAAGACAAAACAGTAGATGACAGAATTAAAACCAAGTCTTGTCATTTGAAATTCAGTGTTCTTTTTGCTACATTATGTTGGTCCCCATCTTTGCAGATTTTAAAAACTAGAGATATCTACCTCATAGTATAGTTTAGGGAATTTTTTTTTTATTAACATTTGATTAAGATTTGATAACTCTAGATTTGGGGGGACAGTAAGTTAAAAAGTTACATTTAATTTAGTAAATTTTCAGGATTGATTAAAAAATTTTAGGCTAGCTATGCCCAGAAAAAGAACTCTGGGAGATGACTAAAAACCATTACATTGAATTCCCAATCCCTATATTTATGCACACCTGCATTTTTGATTTCTTTCACAAGCTAATTGTACAGTATTTCAGAGTCTGATTCTTTTTCTACAGCAAAATAACGTTTTGGTCAGGTATACTTATTGTGTATCTAATTTATATTTTAATATATTTAACATCTACTGGTCATCCTGCCATCTAGGGGAGGGGGTGGGGGGGGTAAGAGGTGAAAAATTGGAACAAGAGGTTTGGCAATTGTTAATGCTGTAAAGTTACCCATGTATATAACCTGTAAATAAAAGGCTATTAAATAAAAAAAAAAAATTTTTTTTAGGCTAAAAGAATTTTTGATTAATATTTGGAGTTTAAGAAAGAATGCTCATAAAAACACAAAGCTGTTTAACTCTGATGTTTATGGTTTCCAAGAAGGATCATCTGTGGACTGGAAGTAATAAAACAGAAATGAATAATAGGGAATTGAATCCTCAGATAAGTAGGTAGATAGGAAGAAAACAGGTAGTTACCCTCAATGAGTTCAAATCAGAAAGTACAAGACATTGAAAGAAATGACAGATATGATTGTTGAGCCATTATAAGCGATCTTTGAAAGACAAAGATGGAGAAGAGATGCTATAGGATAGAACAAGGGCAAATATTGTGCTGATTTTCAAAAGAAAGGAGAGAAGAAAGTCAACAATCTAACTCACTGAGCTTAACTTGAATATTTGGCAACATCTAGAATATATTATTAAAGAGATAGTTATGGATGGGGGAACCATGAAACTGTCCTTAACTTTTGGGATGAGCCCTGAAAGTCTCCTGACAGGAACCTACTCTTTGGGACAGTTAAGTGGTTTCATTAAAATTGGCCCAGGATCACTCCCTACTTAGCTGGAATTTAAGTGGTCTCATTTAACTGGAGATCTGGATCTGATATTTCTATTGAGTAGCTGGCCATACTCTCTATTGAGTTGAAAATTAGTCCAGGACCACTGGTACTTAGCTCAAGCTTAAGTGATCTCATTCAATTGAAAATCTAGGCCTGGAGGCAGTGACAACATTTAAGTAATTTCATTCAATTGAAACTTTAGTATCAGATTTCCTATTAAAGGGCAATTTGGGGCTCATTTCTTTGCAGAGGTTTAAAAGCAGGGCCATGCCTTGTCAAGGAACCTCTCTCCTTGGCATAGCTGTCTGTCAGAACCCCTGTCTGTTGTGAAGACATTCTCTTCTCAGTGTTAACACCTTTGTTTATCTCTGCCAGGATTTCTCTACTAGGACCTTTATCTCTCTTCTAGGACTTTGTCACTTCCTAGCAAAAACTGACTTCTCAGTGCCAATAAAACTTCCCTTTTGCCATCCAAACTTTTCGGGTTCGTGAATTCTTTCACATTGGACCTGCGCCAACCAAAGAGGTATTCCCACAGCTCTCTGCACTGCTACTAACCACATCAATTATAGATGACCATTTATAAAAATGATGATTACATGGAGCCAGCATAGCTTTGTAAAGAACAAAACATACTAAATCCATCTTATTTCCTTTTTTGAAATGTAAATCAAGATGATGCTGAAGATATAGTTTACCTAGATTTTAACAGAGCATTTGGTAAATTCTCTCATCCTATCCTTGATAAAAAGACGAGTGTCAGACAACACTGTTTGATGGATTCAAAACTGGACTGAAAGAAGTGCTGTTAATGACTGCAAGTCACTTGGAAGTGGCTTTTATTTTATTTTATTTTTTTTTAATTTTTATTGACAGAGCCCATGCCTGGGTATTTTTTTTTTTTTTTTTACAACATTATCCCTTGCACTCGCTTCTGTTCCAACTTCTCCCCTCCCTCTCTTCACCCCCTCCCCCAGATGGCAAGCAGTCCTATACAAGTTAAATATGTCACAGTGTATTCTAGATACAATATATGTGTGCAGAACTGAACAATTCTCTTGTTGCACAGGAAGAATTGGATTCAGAAGGTAAAAATAACCTGGAAAGAAAAATAAAAATGCAAGCAGTTTACATTCATTTCCCAGTGTTCTTTCTTTGGGTGTAGTTGCTGCTGTCCATCCTTGATCATTTGAAACTGAATTAGATCTCTTTGTCAAAGAAATCCATGGAAGGGGCTTTTAAATGAAGGGGTGAAGAACTCTGGCCATGACTGTGTACCTTTTAACATTTCTGCTGATAACTTGGATAAAGGTATAGATGTTATTCTTACCAAATTTCAGATGGCACAAAGACAGGAATAATAACTAACACACAAAGTCATGATCCAAAAAGATCTCAACAGGTTAGAACTTTGGACAGAATGTAATGAAATAAGTTTCAATGAGATAAATGTTGAGTTGTTTTCAAAAACTGCATCATAAGTACAAGATGAAACCAGCTTATTAAGCTAAGAGCCTCACTTTTCTTTATCTGTAAAATAAAGATAAAAATATCTGTATATATCTGTAGCCCCAACTCTGGGGTTGGGTGTCCACCCTCTTCTTTGCAGTGGTTGAGAACCATACCTAGTGGCAAGGGTTAGCTTTACCAAAGAGTTTGTCTGTCATTGGGATAACCCCTTATGCTACCTCTTTGAAGCTATGCAGAAATGCAGGAGAGATGAGGAGGAGGAATGCTACCAGAGATATTAAGAAAGGGAAGGAATAAATATTTTATATAGCACCTACTCTTCCCCAGGCACTATGCTAAGCACTTTTACAAATGCCTTATTCATTCTTCACAATAACTCTTTGAGATAAGTGCTATCAACATCTCCAATTTATACCTGAGACACAGGACAGCCATGAAGATGCCCAAGATCACACAGTAAGTGTCTGAAATCCAATTTGAATTCAGGTTCTCTTGACTCCAGGCTCATTACTCTATCCACTATTCCACCAACTGCCTCTCATAAATTAATCATAAATAGATGGAATCTGCTGAAAGCCTTGCTTCACTGTATTATTCACTTTATTAGTATCTGAATATGATTTTGGAATATTCCTCCATGGAATATGTCTTTATTTTCCCAAGAATTTTTTTGTGATTTCTCTCTCTTTTAAAAGAAATTTCCAGGAAACTTTTCTTCATTAATTTTGTGAATTGTATCCTTGCAAGAAGAATTAGTGTCAATGTATTGGATGGGAATTTCCCCAAATCTTTTGTTGGAGGAATAAGCCAAACAGGTGAGAAATTTAACAAAATGAACCTTCCTTTTTTGTTGCAAAAGTCTTTGATGCCAGGGTTAGATTATGGAGAAAAAGTGGGAGTCAGATTCCATTTAGGAATAATGTTTTGTTTTGAGTAATTCTAACTGCTTCCTTTTGTAAAAGTCCAGGTGAGGATGATGACGTTATAATCCTATTAACACAAGTATCCTTCTAATGATTCTATATAATTGTGAATCATGGAAAATCAATAATTTCTGAAAAACTCAAATTTCAGGCAGTCTCAATGATAGTGGTAATATGCATGATAGGTACTAAGTAGATAAACCTGAGAAATGAAAATCAACTCTGATTGGTGAACAATTATTGACAGGGAAGATACATTAATGAAGAGGTGGGCTAAAAGTCTTTAGGTGCTTTAGACTCAGCCTTATGACAACCCCTATTGACTACTCCAACCTTTCTAAACTCAACAAGGTCTGGAGTCCCCCTTCACTGAAAAACAGGAAGGACAAGGATAGAAGCAAGAGAAATGCTTTAAGGCCTGGAGGCCCTAAAGTACCCAGGTGGGAAGAATCTGAACCACCTCCCTCAGCAGACTTAACAGCAGGCCTTACTGAGGGAAAGAGACTCCATTTAGCCAATTAGTGTCCTTTTTGTGCATACTTAGTTCCAGTTCAGAGGTATCAAAAGTTTTTTCTTCAATCCATAGTAAGTGGACAGGAAACAACCCTTTACTCTGAATTGTGGATTTCTATATATGAGGATATCTTGATAAGCAATGCTACTCTACCATCCTTTTTTCCTTTTGAATAAATTATACCTGTTAATTGTTGTATTCCAGGCATAATTCACATCCCATTAAGTCCCACTACTATTTAATAATATCTATAAGGTCAAGTATACTTCATGGCATTAGGAACTCTAAATCCTATTATTCTGCACATTTGTTTATAGACCTCTTAGGACATGGTTATTATAGCTGCTAATTTCTTGCACAGTATCTCCTGATCATTTCTACTTTTACATTCCGTAGGTCACTAATTCTCATTTATAAAATAAAAGGGTTAGCCTAGATCCCTAAGGCTCCTAACAGTTTTAAATTCACAGTCCTATTATTTGTCTTCCTCTGTCATGCCTAGTATCCTGTACTAAATCTATGCAATCTGACATAATGGTTATCAACCAACCTTTTTCTCTTCTTTCCCTATTATTTTTAGCTTAATATTATATCTGATTTTAAATGTTTATATTATTAACATGACCTTTTTTTTTTTTGCTTGTCAGCATTTATTTTGGTTTGAAAACTCAATCCATGAGTTAGTTAATAAATATTTATTAAATCCCTACTATGTGTCAGATACAATGCTAAGAACTAGGAGTACAAAGAAAGGCAAAAGATAGTGCTTGCTCTCAAGGAACTCTTTGTGTAATAGAGGAGACAACATTTAAATAGTTATGTAGAAAACAGTTATATACAGAATAAGCCAGAGATAATCAACACTGACATTAAGAGAGACTCAGGAAAGTCTAATTGTAGTAGATGGGATTTTAGCTGTGACTAGAAGGAAGCCAGGAAAGACAGGAGGTGGTTATGAAAAAGGAGAGCATTCAGAGCAGCTAAGTGGCACAATGAATAAAGCACGGGGCCTGGAAGCAAGAAGGTTTAGTTCTGAGTTCAAATCTGGCCATGAATAGCAGTGTGGCCCTGGGCAAGTCACTTAACCATGTTTGCCTCAGTTTCCTCATCGTAAAATGAGCTTCAGACAGAAAAGATGAACCACTCCGGTATCTTTACAAAGAAAACCCCAAATGGGGTCATGAAGAATGGGACACAACAGAACAGCAAGTGAAAACGCACATTTGGGAACTGAATATTTTGTGTGAGAAGCAACAATGAAGTGAGAGTTAACTGAATTCCTCATAGTATCTAATGGAGAAGAGGGGAAAAGATATAAGATGTAAGAAGACTAGAATGGTAAGGAAGTATTGAAGGTAAGAAGGGCTGTGATGCAAAAGGATTTTATATGTGATACTGGAAGTGACAGGAACCAGTCCTGGAATTGATTGATGTGAGGTTAGGGGAAGTGTGTGATATAGTCATATCTGTGCTTTAGGACAACACTTAACTGTTCTTTATAGAGAAGTTAGAGGAGACATTTCAATAACAACTGAATGACAATAGTGGAAAGAGTCATAAAATGGAAAAAGAGATAACCTGGATCTTAATTCCAGCTTTGCCACAAACAATTGTGTGACTTTGGACTATTTCTTTTGGCCTCCAGGAAGTCCTTATAGGTAAAATATAACAGTTGAACTAGATGAACTCAGATTTCTTTTAGTTATAAAATCCTGTAAGTTATGACACAAACTAATTGTGCTATATTGGGCAAGTCAATATAACTGGGGGACCTGAACAAAATGAACTATCTACTGTGCCTCCATTGAACCATTAGTTGCTTTCAAACTAAATGATATGAGCTCATGTACAGTTTTAATTCATTTTGCAATTCACTTTGCAATTCAAGTCATTTTCAATCATAGAAACCATAGGAAAGGCAAACCATTCTAACCTCATGTTAAATAGCTTTTTAATTAAAAGACTTTATGGCAATGAGAACCTGGCTCTGCATGAATGTTATGTCTCTGTTTAAGCCATTTCAAGTTACTGTTTAACGAATTCCGAGTTCTCCATTCCAGTAAAATTCTTCCCTCAAACACATAGAGTAGAAGAAACTGTGGAAAAAAACAAAGCACCAAGGTAGATTGATATTCAAACAAAGCATTCGCCAACCCTTTCACTGCCAACAAGTACATTTTGCATATTACACTCTCATTATTCCCAGAGCCAAATGTCACAGTCATTTGTGCTTTGTAGAGATAAAGGCAAATGGAAAGTGAACAAAACAGTGAAATAACAAGGTTAAGAGTTCTTGATTAAAACAGACAAAACAGCTGGAAAAGATTCTTTAGAAACACTATCATTTTAAACAATTAGAGAAGAGGCATTATCTATCATGGTTATTTGCTAAAATACTAGCTAACATTAACATTTAAATGTAGTGTAATGGTGCTCTTTTTTTTTTTCCTGTAAAAACACCCACAAGCACACACACACAAGCATACATACAAACACAAGTACACACCCAAATGCACACATAAACAAATACACAAATATGCTGAGCAAAAGAAATACTCAAATTGAAAGAATCAAAGAATATTCTGTTCAAGCCATCAGGAAATTAAGACTCTGAACAACCTGTTAAAGGGAAGTGATGAGAAGCTTTTTAGAAGTGTATTATCACTTCCTTTCCAATTTCCCAGGATACAGGGTCATAACTTCTTTCAGGCCAAAGACCATGCTTTCTATTTCTTGGAAAGAGCCTACATCTAGGGCTTAGAGTATTAATGTCAGTCTGGAAGAATGTCTTTATTAAAGTGCCACATGGATTAATCTATCCTTGGTCCTTCTTTGTTCATTTTTTCCCTCAGTAGACTGGAAGAAAACATTTCTAACATGACATAGCATACATATTAAATTTGTAGATGACACAGACTCAGGTGGACAGGTAATAAATACCTATTAGATTAGAATTACAAAAGATCTCAACAGAATGGAATAACTGACCTTATCTAATAAGGCAAACTTTATTTCCTTCTCTGTTTACAGACATGATTTTTGCTACCATAAGTGTTTTAGCAACTAAAATATACCTAAACTTCTCAATTGTTTAGTAAATCAACTTCATGAAATCATAATAAATTAGTAATAAATGGGCTCACTCATATAGAAGATATCATTCCATGACCAATTTCCAGTTGGTGAACATTTTTTAATTAAATTGAAGAGATGACATTATCTGGCATTTATCCATTTGTACCCTTTCCAGTTTTTGAACTATTATTTCATTTTATCCTCACAAATCTAGGAAGGAGGTGCAATTTTACCTCCATTTTACAGAATGAGGAAACTGAGGCAGATAAAGGTTAAATAACATGCCTAGGATCACACAGCTAGTTAAATGCCTGAGACAATCTTTGAACTCAGGTCTGAGGGAAGAATCTGCTGGATGAGATTGAAGGATATGGAATTAATTAAGTACATATGTAAAAGAATGGGCCTTCAAATCATGATGAAGCATTGAAGAATTTAGTTATAAGAATACTCATATCCTTCCATTCATGTTTCAATCCTTTTTTTGTTTTCATTCTGTGTGATTATTGTACATACTCTTTCACAGATCCTCCATGGAAGATCTTTTCAACATACTAAAAGCCTTCTTCTAGATATATTTACATTTCATGATTACCTTCTGGTCTCATTTTGACCTGCCTATCTTTTCTTCCTCTTATATACTTCCTGAATAATCTCCCTTGCATCACTTTTTGGAAATATTTTGAGGCCTGTTTAATACTTTCCATTGTATTTTGAGTCACCTGAAAATTTGACACTTTGGAGATTTCAGGGTTCAAAGATTCATAACCATTCACTCTGAAAAACATTGATCTTAAGGTTTTTTCATTTTTATTTTTTTCTATCTCCAGCATGAAATGCATAATAGATGCTTTAAAATGCTTGTCAGTTTTACTAATGTTAGCCAGATGAGTAAGAAACCTTGCTTGGAGTCAGGATAACTGAAATCAAATTCTACCTTAGGTATTTATTAGCTGAGTGATGTAGGGCAAGTTACTTCACTTCTCACAGCCTTAGTTTCTTCATCTATAAAATGGAGATAGTAATAGCATGTCTCATATGGTTTTTGTAAGGACCAAATTAAATAATATTTCAAAAATACTCTTCAAACCATAAAATACTATATAAATGCTAGCTATTATTATGGATTTCTTTGGAATCGGGGAACACCTTCAGATTATTAAAAATATTCTGCAATGTTCTCAATTCAATCTGGCCTTTTCTTCTTCTCATTCACTTCTGGAGCAGAGTCATTGTCCATCATGTGTTCCTGATCTAAGTATATAAACTGGTATGCCAAGTTAATGGATTTGCCATCTAGTCTGGTCTGTTGTAGTTTGAACAGTAGTCATTTTTTATCTTTTTAGTTTTTCCAATGTAAATAAACTTCTCTGTATCTGTTTCAATCTCTGACTCTGTCTCTCTCTTTGTGTCTCTGACTCTGTCTATACCTATTTCTATATCAACCTCTCTGTTTCTGTCTCTATCTTTCCACCTTCTCTCCCTTCCTTTTTCCTTCCCCACACCTCTCACAACTGGAAAGCAAGAAAAACAAAATTCCTATTATGAACATGTACAATCAAGTAAAACATTTTCACAAAGACTATGGTCCCTCTACATGTCTCCATCTATAGCCTAAGTCCAATGCCTGTTTATCAGGAGGTGGGTAATATATTTCATTATGTGTTCTCTAGAACTAAGATTAGTCAATTTTGATGATCAGTCTTTGTTTCTCAAAGTTGATAGTCTTTACAATATTGTGTATATAGAAATTTTTTTTTTCTAGTTCTGCTTCTTCATTTTGTATCAGTGCATATAAATCTTTCCACGTTTTTCAGAAGCAAAAAAACTCTCTTGAGTGAACTTAGGTGCTATTGAGGAGATTCTGTAATCTTTTGAGCCTTGATGTAATCAACCCAATGTCATTTGCAAAAAAAAAAAAAAAGAGGAAAATTGTACTTGGAAGTCCTCACTACCTATACAAAGATTTTCATCCTTGATTAACATCATTGTATATCATTTTATCTCACAGTTTTGTGTAGTTTTATGTTAATTTATTCCACAAACATGTCTTCATAACCTTAATAAAGTTATGCTGAGATATTTACTAACTGTATGACTCTTAACTTCACTTAACTGCCATCTGCCTCAGTTTTCTCAACTATAAAATGGGGACAAAATTGAGATAATATTTGTAAATCATTTAGCACAGTGCCTGGCACATAGTAAGCACTTAATAAATGATTGTTTCCTTCTTTCCCTTTAGGCACAGGGAATACAGAGACAAAAATAAAACTGTTCTTGCCCTCAATGAGCTTACAGAGAGTTGTTAAACATAGTTCGGGGCTTACATTTATAAATGAATTTTGTGTGATTTTAATATACATATGAAAGAATCCTTGCTAGAAAAGAGAACTTAAGGCTATGCATCAATGTCCTAAGTCAAATGCTTAAAAAAAAACAAAACAAAAAAAAAAAAAACAAATAGTAAACATAATGGCAATAATGTATTCTTTGTATATTTTAGGCAATTTTGTGATTATAAAGATATCCTTTGTAGAAAACATCAAATACATTTAGAAGCTAAAGGATATCTAAAGGGAGAAAGATTACAGAGGAAATTGAAAAAATAAAAATAACAATAACTGACTTTCTAAGGATACAAGGGAATAATTTAATTTGCCACAGTAGCCATCACTCCTACTCTGTTACCAACATTTAGTAATAAGTGGTCTCTTAAGTAATTGATTGTATGTTGTTACTGGCATATCATTAATTAGTGAAAACAGAACCAACACAATTTATGCATTTTAAATGTGATTTATTGAAGGACATAATTATGCTATTTGGCCCTCAATGATAGAAGGAAGCAGAGCCAAGATAGCAGATTAGGATTTGCCTGAGCACTCCCCTAAACCCTCCCAAATGCCTTTTTTTTTTTTTTTCTGAGGCAATTGGGATTAATTGACTTGTCCAGGGTCACACACCTGGGAAATGTTAAGTGTCTGAGGCCACATTTGAACTCAGGTTCTCCTGACTTCAATGCTGGTGCTCTATCTACTGCACCATCTAGCTGCACCCTCTTCCCCCCAAATACCTTTAAACAATGACTTTCAACAAATTTTAGAGTGTTAGAACTTACAAAAAGACAGTGAAACAATTTTTCAGCCCAAGAGTGGAGCACAATTTGTCACAGACCTTGCCAGCAGCAAACCAGGAGTAGGCCTGAAGGCAACCGAATCAGTGGCAGCAGAAATGGCTTTCAGACCTCTCAGCCCACAGAGACCAAAGGCATCTTGGAAGGTCAGTGGAAAGATCTGTCACAATTTGGTGACAGAGAAGTGGAATCCAGTGCAGGATGTACCAGCATAGCCCCAGCAAACTAGGAACTGGCTTTTGAAGCCACTGAATCTGCAGCAACAACTAAGACTTTCAGAGCTCTCAACCTACAGATGGTATGGGTGATTGAATAACTGGTCATAAGGAATTTTTAGGGGTCTCATTACTAACATAGAGGCAGGACTCTGTCTTTTTGCCTATACTTGGATCCAGGTCACAGTCATGGGTGGCAGTCCTTGGGCAAGGAGGAGCACTAGCACACAAGGGTTTGCAGCCACAGTAGAGCAGAGACATTCCTCACAGCTGCAGGACAGAAAAGAGTGCTTGTGGTCCCTCACAGAACTGAACACAGGGCAGGAGAGGAGACAATATACTTCATGTTAGATCATACCATCGTAGAAGAACTGAATGAAAGCTTATAGATCCCTAGAAGTATCTCTGAAAACAGTTGAACCTCCCCCACCCAAAGCTTGGGATAATTCTCTCCATCTTGGAAGCAGAGTCCTATTTTCACAAAGAGTTCAAAATGAAGCAATAGGCTAGGAAAATGACCAAACAACAAAAAAAATTCTTATCATAGAAAGTTACTATGACAAGGAAGACCAAAACACATAATAACAAAAGTCAAAGCTCCCACATTCAAAACCTCCAAGAAAAATATGAATTGGTCTCAAGTCAAGGAAGAACTCTAAAAGAAAAATCAAATAAGAGAGAGAGAGGAAAAATTGGGAAGAGAAACAAGATAGATACAAGAAAATCATAAAAAAGAACCCTATCAACATCTTGATAACAGAGACACAAACAATGCTGAAGAAAATAACACCTTAAAAATGTGTGTCTGAATATATATATATATATATATATATATGTGTGTGTGTGTGTGTGTGTGTGTGTGTGTGTGTGTATAAATATATATACTTGATTCACTGTAGGCTGCTTGGGGTGGGGGTGAGAATGAAAGTGCACAGCAGAGATCAGAAGAATAACCTAAAAGAAAGCAAAGATAGACAATCATTAATATGTCTTCTATTATTATATATGCTTTCTTGAAATGCAAATTTATTGTTACATATTGTAAATCCTCCCTGATGTTTTCCTGGGCACATAGCAATGCTTTCCCTTTTCTGTCCTTTTTCTTTTTTCTTTTTCAGTTTTGTATTTAGTTTTAATTAAGTAAAAAAAAAAGATATTGCAAACCAAAAAAAACAAACAAACACATACAACAAAACCCACAAACTAGGCCAATGGTAAAAATTAATAAATAAATATCAAAAGCTAATGAGGTAAAGAATTCCTTAAAAAGAATAATGGGCTAAATTGAGGGGGAGGGGAGAAATTTACTAAAAAAAACAACTTCTTTAAAACTAAAATTGGAAAAATGGAAAAGGAGGAACAAAAGCTTACTGAAGAAGATACTTCTTTAAAAATTAGAAGTGAGCAAATAGGAGCTAATGACTATATGAGAAATTAAGAAAAAAATTAAACAAAACCAAAAGAATGAAAAACTAGAAGACAATGTGAAATATCTCATTAAGAAAACAATTGACCTGAAAATAGATCCAAGAGAAATAATTTTGAAATTACTAAACTACATGAATACCATGATTAAAAGAAAAAGCCTAGATATCATCTTTCAAGAAATTGTCAAGGAAAACTATCCTGATATTCTAGAAGTAGAGGATGAAATCGAAATTGAAAGAATGCACCAATCTTCTACTAAAAATATCCCAAAATGAAAACGCTTTGGAATTTTACAGCCAAATTCCATTCAGGCGAAAGAGAAATATTGCAAAAATTTAGAAAGAAACAATTCAGTATTGTGGAGCCACAGTCAGAATAACACAAGATTTAGCAGCTACTACATTAAAGGATCAGAGGACTTGGAATATATTCAAGAGGGCAAAGGAGCTAGGATGATAATGAAGAACCTCTCCAGAAAAACTCAGTGTAATCCTTCAGCCAAATAAAGGATTTTCATGTATTCTTGATAAGACTAGAGCTGAGTAGAAAATTTAACTTTCAAATACAAGACTCTAGAGAAGCAAAAAAGATAAACAAGAAAAAAATCAAAAGGAACTTAATATAAAACTGTTTATATTCTTACATGAGAAGATATGTGTAACTCATAAGAATTTTCTCATTTTTAGAGCAGTTATAAATAATAGTATGTACATATATATATATATATATATACATACATACTGAAAGAAAGAGAGAGAGAGAGAGAGAGAGAGAGAGAGAGAGAGAGAGAGAGAGCACAGTTGTTAGTTAAATGTGAAGAAATGATATCTTTTTTTTTTTTTGGCTGAGGCAATTGTGGTTAAGTGACTTGCCCAGGGTCACACAGTTAGGTAGTGTTAAGTGTCTGAGACCACATTTGAACTCAAGTCCTCCTGACTTCAGGGCTGGTGCTCTATCCATGACACCACATAGCTGCCCCGGGATAATATCTTAACAAATAAAATTAAGGAGTAAGAAAGAAATGCACTGGGAGAAAGGGAAAGGGAAAGGAAATGGTAGAATTGGATAAATTGTCACACATGAAAGGGGAAAGAAAAACCTTTTAATGTGGAGAAAAAGAAGGAAGAGGTAAGAAGGAATGAGTGAACTTTACTACTGTATGAATTGGCTCAAAGAGAGAATAATACACACACTCAATTGGGTATAGAACTCTATCTTACCCTATGGAATAATAGGAGGGGAAGGAGAGGGAGGAGATAGTCAGGAGCAAAACACTTTTGAGGAGGGATAGGGTTAAAGGAGAGAGAATAGGATAAATGGGGGGCAGTACAATTAGAGTAATTGTGGAGGGGAAATTGAATCAAGTTTTTCTGCTATAGGCCTCATTTCTCAAACATATAGATAATTGAGTCAAATTTATAAAAATAAGGACCACTCCCTAACTGATAAATGATCAAAAGATAAGGATAGTTTTCAGATGAAGTAATCATAGCTATCTTAGCCATATTAAAAAAAAATAATTCTGATTCACTATTGATTGAAGAAATGCAAGTGAAAACAATTCTGAAGTACTACTACATGCCTATTAGATTGTCTAATATGATAGAAAAGGAAAATGTCAAATATTGGAGGAAATGTGGGAAAATGACACATTAATGTACTGTTGGTACAGTTGTGAATTGATCGAATCATTCTGTATAGCAATTTAGAACTATGCCCAAAAGACTATAAAACCATACATACTCTTTGACCTAGCAATATCACACTACTAGGACTGTATTCCAAAGGAGATGAAAAATAAAAAAGTTAATGGACTTATATGTACAAAAACTATTTATAGCAGTGGTTTTCTGGGGGGTAAAAAATTGGAAATTGAGGAAATATCCATCAGTTGGGGAATAGCTAAATAAATTGTATAATGTAATAGTATTGTTCTATAAGAAATGATAAGCAGGATACTCAGAAAAACCTGGAAAGATTTTCATAAGCTGATGCAAAGTGAAATGTTTTGTGTAAAATGTTGTAAAATGATCATCCATGTATGATAATTATTCTCAGCAATTCAGTATCCAAGACAACTCTGAAGGACTTATGATGAAAAAATGCTGTCCATACCCAGAGAAAAAACTGATGGTATCTGAATGTAAATTGCGGCATACTTTTTATTTCCAACTTTATTTTATGGATTTTTTTTTTTTCAATTTGGACTGTTTTCTTTCACAACATGACTATTTTGGAAATGTTTTGTAAGACTCAAATATATAACACATATCGAATTTCTTGTGTGCTCAATGAGGGAGCTTGGGAAGGAAAAAGAAAGACTCTGAAACTCAAAGTTTTAAAAATGAATGTTAAAACTGTTTTTATATAATTGGGGAAAATAAAACACTAAATAAATCCAAAGAGATGAATAAATAAAGCCAAATGATGGAGAAGGTGACTGATTTTTAATATTCCTCTTAGACTTATAGTGAATCTTCATTCACTCTTTTTACTTTCATATTTGTATAGGCTAGGCAGCAATGAATCTTTAGCAACAGTTCACTTATGCAATGCCTTCAAAAGAGTACATTCTGAGACTGATTCACTTTTGCTTTAATCCTTATAATAGAACTATACCATATTTTTTTTTCTGCTTTGTTTTACTTTTCTGCACCTGCACAGGCATGTTGGCAGGTGGAAGACACTCTCCTGATTAAACTTAAGTCTCATTGAAGAGGCCCTGTAATCTGGGTCTTGATTTAATCAGTACAATGTCATTTGAAAAAAAAAAAAGTATTTGTGGGTCTTAACTACAGAATTTCTATACAAACAGAATTTCTCTTCCATTTGTTTCCTATGCTTGATATCCTTTGTGAAAGTAATCCCCATCAATGTATAGCATTCAATCTCCTGTTTTGTATCTTTTTGTTGTTAGTTCATTTATTCAACAAGTCTTTATAAATAATTTGAAATATACTACATAGGAGATATTCATACTGCTATGACTCATGCTTCTAAAATATTAAGGATCACCTTAATATATGTGGTGGGAGTGGAAGGATGTATAGTTACTGAGCCCCCATGAATAGGCTTCTTATCTAACAAATTAACAAGTAGAATTCTATTAATAAAAAATTACCAAATAGAGGGTTAAGAAAGAATAATAATAATAATATAAAAATGCACCCATAAAGCAGACACACTTTCCCACTGATACACACAATATCCATGATGGAGAACAGGCATAAACTTATAAGATCATAGGAAAGAAACCCATTGATAAATGGTATATGTATATATATATATCAGAAACAATTCACAACTTTAGACTGAAAAACTTGATATCTTTTGTCTCTCTCAGGAATATACCACATAACAATTTACTGATTATTGGAAATCCTTCTCTACCTTCTTGGTACTGAATACTGAAGTACTATTAAAACTTAGGCAAAAATAGCAACCCTAAGATTAGTAACTATGAATTTTTCTAGGTCAGTTCCCAAGGTTGGACTCTAAGGGATTTCTGCCTCTTAGGAAGTATGTAGCTTTGAAAAAAATTTCAAAGACAAGACTTAACTTTCTTAAGTTAGCTCTTCTAAACACCAAAGGACAATACAAAGATTTCTTCCAGTTCTCTCTTTCAAGCAGTAGAAGACAATGAAAGTTCTGAGGTCTCTTCCTAGCCCTGGTCTCTGAAGAGATCAGCTTTCAGATTTTGTATGAGGTCCAAGTTCAGCTCAGCTTAGCTCTTAACATAGTAGTATAAAGCAGTAGGTGAAATACTTTTGTTCCATGGTCATAAAACAGTTACAGGAATCAGGGTTTCCCAGCTATAACATTGCAAGTACTATTTTCAGTAGTATGCTAATTAAAAACTGTACAACAGGACACTTAGGACATTTTTACCCTGAGTAAGGCCTCTTCTCTATGGAAATCTTTTTTTCAGATTTTTTTCTAAGCAAAGTCATTTCCCTCCTATCTCTTCCAAAATGTCACATGTGAAAGGGGCCAACTATTATATATAAAAGAGTCTTGCTATTGCCATCATTTATGAGCAAAGTCTCACTTTACGATCTTTCTTTGAAAATTTGGGAGTATTGGGGCAGAGCCAAGATGGTGAAGAGTAGAAAAGTCTTCATTTGAGTTCCTCCTGTTGTCCCTCAGATTAACACCAGATTATGCCTCTGAACTGGTTTTGGAGTGACAAAACCCACACATATTTAGAGTGTAACAAATTTCCAGCAGAAAATATTTTGGAAGAATGTTAGAAAAGGTCTATTTCAATTGGGCAGGATAGGAGGCAACTGAGCACAGGTGCAGCACAGTGAGCCAGGGCAGTCCACACTAGGAAATCTACTAGGAAGTTGTAGGCAAAATACAGCTGCATTGGTTACTCTGTCTTAGTTACAAGTCAGTGGATCAGTAGATTAACTGTGAGACATCCCCCACAAATACAAAAGGCAAATAGTGAGCCTCTGAACTCCAGAATAAGGTGGGACCTGGCCACGTCTATCCAGCAGTGGAAGTAAGTCAGCAGCATCTGCCCCAAGGCAAACTAAAACAGCTATCCCTGTGTGGGGGATATAGAGGAAATGTGGGACAATCTCCGCTTTGCTCTAAGAGCAGACCTCAACCTTAAAAAAAAAAAAAAAAAAGACCAAAAAAGCAAAAAGAATTCTGATCATAGATAGCTTTCATGAAAAAGAGAAAGAGAAAAACAGACAACAAACCCTGACAATCCTAAAGGTAAATCATCTCCAGATGAAGCCCCAAAGGGTTACATGAGTTGGTCCCCATCTCACAAGGCTCTCTTGGGAGAATTCAAAAAGGATCTTAAAAGAGAGTTAGAAGAAAAATGGGGAATGGAAAGGAAAACTTGGCAAAAGAGTTTTGAAATGGGAAGAAAGGAATTATCTGAAGATAATTCCTTAAAAATAAATTTAGTGGAATGGAAAAATCATATGACTCTTTACAAAATAGATTTGATGAAATGGAAAAAGCATATGATTCCTTACAAAATAGATATGAAAAAAACAATTCATTGAAAAAAATAAAGAATTTATGAAATGGAAAAAAAATAACAAACAAAATACCACATTTATAAGTTGAATTGACTAAATGCAAAAGGAGATTAAAAAGCTAATTGAAGAAAATAATTCAATAAAAATTAGAATTGAACAAATGGATTGAATGACTCAACGAGACTTCAAGAATTAGTCAAACAAAACCAAAAAGATTAAAAGACAGAAGAAAATGTAAAATACCTCATTGGAAAAACAAATGACCTGGAAAATAGATCTAGGAGAGACAATATAAAAATTATTGGACTTCCTAAAACCATGATGAAAAAAAAGCCTAGACATCATCTTTAAGGAAATTATCAAAGAAAATGCCTGGATGTCCTAGAACCAGAGGATAAAATAGCCATTGAAAAAATTCACTGATTACCTCCTGAAAGAGACTTCAAAATTAAAACTCCAAGGAATATCATAGCTAAATTTTAGAATTATCAGTTTAGGAGAAATTATTGCAAGCAGCCAGAAGGAAACAATTCAAATATCAAGAAGCCACAATTAGGATTACCCAGGACCTTTCACTTTAAAGGATCAAAGGGCATGAAATCTGATATTCTGAAAGGCAAATGAAACTGGATTGCAGCCAAGAATCAACTATCAAGCAGAATTGAGCATTACCTTTCAGAATTGAGAAAAAAAGATGGACATTCAATGAAACAGGTAAATTTTATTTATTTCTGATAAAAAGATCAGAGCTGAATAGAAAATTTGATCTTCAAATACAGAACTCAAGAGAATGATAAAAAGGAAAGAAAAAAATAATTTTCTTTTAAAAGTTAAAAAACATATCTTTATATGAGAAGATGATATGTTTTAACTCTTGAGATATGTATCTATGTTAAGGATATATTTAGAGGATTCAGGTATAATTTGATTTTATTGTAATGATATAAAAAAGAAACTAGAGAAGGAAAGGAGATTCTACTAGAAGAAGAGGAAAATGGAATTAAAAATGGGGTAAATTGCATCTCATGAAGAGGCAAAAAAATCCTATTACAATTGAGGGAAAGAAGGGAGGGGGATGAGCATTGTGTGACACTTACTGTCATCAGATTTGGCTTAAAGAGAGAATATCAGAGATATTTAGCTTCACAGAGAAGCTTGCCTTATCCTATAGGGAACTAGGAAGTGAAAGTAAAGGGGGAGGTTAATAGAAGGGAAAACAGAAGTAAAAGGGGAAAGGTATAAGAAAGGTAGTGAGGCTGTAAAAGGGAAAGGGTGTTTGAGGGAGGGGGCAGTCAGAAGCAAAATACTGGAGAGGAAGGAAAGGGGGAAAGGAAAGAGAAAAGTATAACTAGGGGAAACAAGAGGGTAGAAAATACAGAGTTAGTCATTTTAATTATGAATGTAAATTCTCCTATAAAATGGAAACAGATAGCAGATGGATTAAAAGCCAGAATCCTATAAATTGTTGTTTATGAGAAACACATTTAAAGCAGAGTGATTCATTCAGAATAAAGGTTAAAAAGGTTGGAGCAGAATCTATTATGCCTCAGCTGAAGTGAAAAAAGCAGGGGTAATGATCCTGATCTCAGATTAAGTAAAAGCAAAAATAGATCTAATTAAAAGAGATAAGGAAAAGAAACTACCTCCTACCAAAAGGCACCACAGATAATGGAGTAATATTAATACTAAACATATATGTACCAGATGGTATAGCAGCCAAATTCCTAGAGCAGAAGTTAAGAGAGCTGCAAGAAGAATTAGACAGCAAAACTATACTAAGAGAGGATCCCAACCTTGCTCTCAGAATTAGATATATTGAACCACAAAATAAATAAAGAAGTTAAGGAAGTAAATAGAATTCCAGAAAAGTTATGTATGATAGAGCTTTGGATTAAATTGAATGGAGACAGAAAGAAATATACTTTTTCTTGGAAGAACATGGAATCTATACAAAAACTGACCATGTCTTTGGGCATAAAAACCTCAAAATCAAATGTAGAAAACCAGAAATAGTAAATGCATCCTTTCCAGATCATGATGCAATAAAAATTACACGCAATAAAAAGCGAGGGAAAAATAGACCAAAAATTAATTCAAAACTAAATAATGTAATCTTTTTTTTTTTTATTTAATAGCCTTTTATTTGCAGGATATATGCATGGGTAACTTTACAGCATTAACAATTGCCAAACCTCTTGTTCCAATTTTTTACCTCTTACCCCCCACCCCCTCCCCCAGATGACAGGATGACCAGTAGATGTTAAATACATTAAAATATAAATTAGATACACAATAAGTATACATGACCAAAACGTTTAAATAATGTAATCTTAAAGAATGATTGGGTGAAGCAACAAATCACAGACACAATAATTTCACCCCAAAGAATGACAATAGTGAGACAACATACCAAAATTTATGGGTTTGCACCCAAAGCAGTTAGGGGAAAATTTATATCTCTAGGTGCTTACTTGCATATAATAGAGAAAAGAAGATCAATGAATTGGACTTGCAATGAAAAGAGCTTTTAAAAAATAAAACAAAACAAATTTAAAATGCCCAATTAAATACTTGTAGAGGGCTAAAACTCCAAAAAGGTGTGCTTGAATCAGACAACCAAGAACTTAAGGCTAATTACCTATTCAATGTGAGAGTTAAATGGTTCTTTTCACCATTGGTGCTTGCTGAATGTTTGGTGTTAAGATACTCATAGGCAAGGATTGGAGGGCAGAAGGACAGGGGCCAGAGAGGCACTTGATGGCAGAATGAGGAGGAGAGAGGCTGGTGACACTGGACTCCAGGATCCAGAATACATCTTTGGCAGTTTGCTTGCCTCCTTCACTTCTCCCCCTAAAGACCAAGGACTTTGATTTATCCTGACTTTGGCTGACCCTGAAGCCCTCCAGGGAGCTAGCCTGTACTCTACAAATACCAAATTTGAAATTCTGAAAATAAAAGGGGAGATTAATAAAATTGAAAATAAGAAAACTATTGAATTAATAAACAAAACTAAGAGTTGGTTTATGAAAAAACCAACAAAATAGATACTTTTAGTTAATTTGATTAGAAAAAGGAAAGAAGAAAATCAAATTATTAATATCAAAAATGCAAAGGGAGAACTTTTCACCAATAATGAGAAAATTAGAGCAATAATTAGGAATTATTTTGCTTAACTATATGTCAATACATCTGATAATCTAATTGAAATGGAAGAATACTTAAAAAATATAGATTGCTCAGATTAACAGAAAAGGAAATATATTACTTAAATAGTCCCATTTTAGAAAAATAAATTGAATCAATTTAAAGATTATTAATCAACTCCCTAGGAAAAAATTCCCAGGGCCAGATGGATTTACATGTGAATTCTACTGAACATTTAAAGAGTGATTAATTCCTCTACTATGCAAAGTATTTTTAAAAAATAGATAAAGAAGGAGTCCCAAAATCCTTTTATGACACAGATATGGTGCTGATATTGAAACCAGGTAGGGTCAAAACAGAGAAAGAAAATTACAGACCAATTTTCCTAATGAATATTGATGCAAAGATCTTAAATAAAATATTAGCAAAGAGATTACAGCAAGTCATCTCCAGTATAATACATCTTAACCAAGTAGGATTCAGGAATGTAGGACTGGTTCAATATTATTGAAAAACTATTAGCATAATGACTATATTAATAATCAAATTAACAAAAATCATATGATTATCTCAATAGATGCAGAAAAAGCATTTGACAAAATCCAATACCCATTCCTATTAAATATACTGGGGAGCATAAGAATGATCCTTAAAGTGATCAGTAGCATCTATTTAAAACTATCAGCAAGCATCATATATAATGGGGATAAACTAGAACCATTCTCAGTAAGATCAGGGGTGAAACAAGGTTGCCCACTATCACCATTACTATTCAGTATTGTATTAGAAATATTACCTTTGGCAATAAGAGAAGAAAAAGAGATTAAAGGAATTCGAGTAAGTGATGAGGAAAATAAATTATTACTTTTTTCAGATGATATGATGGTATACTTAGACAATTCTAGAGAGTCTACTGAAAAAAACTACTATAAACAATGCACAACTTTAGCAAAGTTGCAGCATACAAAATAAATTCACACAAATCATCTGTATTTCTATATATTAGCAACAAAGTCCAACAGCAAGAGATACAAAGAGAAATCCTATCTAAAATAACTGTAGATAATATAAAATATTTGGGAGTCTACCTCCCAAAACAAAGTCAGGAACTATTTGAACACAATCTCAAAATACTTTCCACAAAAATAAAATCAGATTTAATCTTTGGAAAAATAATTGGAAAAATTGGAAAAACTTTGGAAAAATAATAAGTGCACATGGGTAGACCGAGTGAATATAATAAAAATGTCAATACTACCTAAATTAATCTACTTATTCAATGCCATATCAATCAAACTCCCAATAAATTATTTTGCAGATCTAGAAAAAAATAATAAAAAAATTCATCTGGAAGAATAAAAAGTCAAGAATTTCAAGGGAATTAATGAAAAAAAAAATTTAATGAAGATGGCTTAGCTGTGCCAGAACTAAAACTATATTATAAAGCAGTGGTCATTGAAACCATTTGGTACTCATGAAGAATAGAGTAGTTGATCAATGGAATAGGTTAGGATCACAGGACAAAATAGGCAATAACTATAGTAATCTAGTATTTGAAAAATGTAAAGACCCCAGCTTTTGAGATAAGGATTCACTATTTGACAAGAATTGCTGGGGAAAGTGGAAATCAGTATGGCAGAAACTAGTCATTGACTCACACCTAACATCACATACCAAATTAAGGTCGAATTGGGTTCATGATTTAGACATAAAGAGTGATATTATAAGCAAATTAGGAGAACAAAGGATAATTTACCTATAGATCCGTGAAGAAGGAAGGAATTTGTGGCCGAAGAAGAACTAAAGTACATTACTGAATTCAAAATAGATAATTGTGGTTATATTAAGTTTAAAAAGTTTTTCTATAAACCAAACTAATGCAGACATGATTAGAAGGGAAGCAAAAAAGTGGGAAAATTTTTTTACATTCAAGGGTTCTGATAAAGGCCTCATTTCTAAAATATATAGAGAATTGACTCAAAGTTATAAGAATTCAAGCCATTCTTCATTTGATAAATGGTCAAAGGATATGAACAGACAATTTTCAGATGAAGAAATTGAAACATTTTAGTTATATGAAAAGGTGCTCTAAATAACTGTTGATCAGAGAAATATAAATTAAGACAACTCTGAGGTACCACTACATAATTCTCAGATTTGCTAAGATGATAGGAAAAAAATAATGACAAATACTGGAGGGGATGTGGGAAATTTGAAACACTAATACATTTCTGGTAGAGTTGTGAACTAATTCAATCATTCTGGAGAGAAATTTAGAACTATGCCCAAAGTGCATACCCTTTGATCCAGCAGTGTTTCTACTGTACTTGTATCCCAAAGAGATCATAAAAGAGGGAAAGGGACCCACATGTGCAAAAAGGTTTGTGGTAGCCCTTTCTGAAGTGACAAGAAACTAGAAACTGAATGAATACCCATCAGCAGGAGAATGGCTGAATAAGTTGTGGTATATGGATATTATGGAATATTATTGTTCTACAAGAAATGATCTTCAGGATGATTTCAGAGGCTTGAAGAGACGTACATGAACTTATGCTAAATAAAGTGGGCAGAACCAAGAGATCATTGTCCACAGCAACAAGATTATATGATGATCAATTTTGATGAATGTGACTCTTTTCAATGATGAGATAATTCAGGCTAGTTCCAATGGTCTTATGATGAAGAGTGTACCATCTATCCCTAGAGAGGGGACTTGGGAACTGAATGTGGGTCACAACATAGTATTTTCATTCTTTGTTTTTGCTTGCTTACATTTTGTTTTCTTTCTCTTTTTTTCCTTTTTGATCTGATTTTTCTTGTGCAGTATGATAATTGTAGAAATATGTATAGAAGAATTGCACATGCTTAACATATATTACTTGCCACTTAGGGGAGAGATTGAGGATAAAGGGGTAAAATTTGGAACACAAGGTTTTGAAAGGGTCAATGTTGAAAAGTTATCCATCCATATGTTTTTAAAATGAAAGACTTTAATAAAAAATTAAGAATAAACATCAAGCCAGAAAAAAAAGAAAAATTAGGAGTATTAAATAGCTAGAATATAAGTTGCTGAATTCATGGAATGTCTTTCAGAATTCAATATTCATTTTTTTGAACAGCTTGATATTCTCACCCATTCAATACATTGTCTGTGGCCTCAGACATAGGTGATTGTAATTACTATCTGGATGAGAAATCTGTAATTGACAACTTCTCATAATTAACCTAACACAAATGTGTGTGCATGCATACACACACACACACACACACACACACACACACAATCCCACTCCCACCTATATCCCTTGGGGAATAGCTGTCATTTTGGCTTATCCAGTATAACTGACAACAATTATCCCAAGAATTACCTTAGAAGAAGTTACAATTATCTTAGAGTGCCTGACACTTTGTGAGAAGTCTGGAGTTTCTCATAAGAGTTAGAAAAAGGGAAAAAACACTTGGCCAAGTATAAGCAGTTGTTATGTGCTTCTAAGAAATAGCTGTTAACCTGCAAGCAGAAAAGACACTTTATACTACGCTTAATTATATTTCTTTTACTTAGATGTAATCCCTTCAAATGGGGGCTACACTGATGATTTCATTATATGACAAGTAATAAAATGATGCAATCCCATAAATTCATACATCAGTAGTACCAGACCAGAGTCATAAAGAGTACCATAACAGTCAAAGAAATTACTAACCAAGAAAAACTCCACCTATAAATATCATGGGAAGTTAGATGGTACTGTGAATATAGTTCTTAGCCTGGAGTCAGGAAAACTCATCTTCCTGAGTTCAGATCTGATCTTAATAACTTACTAGCTGTGAAATTTTGAGCAAATCATTTAATCCTGTTCGCCTCAGATCCTTAAAATGTTCTATAGAAGGAAATAGCAAAACATTCCTATATCTCTACCAAGAAAACCTCAAATGGAATCATGAATATTCAGACTAAGCAACAACATACATGTGATATTTATTTTTAAGTTTGCAAAGCACTTGGCAAATATCTTTTGATAAACGATCACTTTGGTGGATTTGCTGACAGAACTGTGGAATGTAAACTTAAATTCCCATATAAATACCCTTAATTATTTTTATCCTGGCCCTCAGAACCTTGAATAGAGAAAGGATCCATCTTTCTTGCTACCACTAATACTAACCAATGCTCCAAGGAGCAACTAACCAAGGATCCAAATGCTACTGATGAGTATAAGGGCCCTGGGCTAAAAGTACACTAGTGCTCAGAAAGAGTACTCATTTACAGAGCTTCTATTCCAAAATCCTGGGCACTTTCCACAAAATCCGAGAGGAGATAGTAGAAATTAAAATAGTAGAAAGAGTTTCAATCATTTGGCACATGTTGCTGTCTGACTTTAGGGTGCCCATTTCTAAATTAGCTAAGTTGCCTTGCCTCTCCAAGGAGAGGTTATGAATTCCTTTAAATGGCCTTTTTGTACAGAAAAATTTTGCTCAAATATGGGTTGAATTAGATTGATTTAAGGGCTCCCAGTCAAAGATGAACTTCTATGATTCTGTGGTCCTATGGAACTATGGATCACCTATGAGTGGTAAGGGATTAAGGTGGAGAATTTATCACTTAAAGTCCCAGAGAAATACCTTTAATTTTTCTGTGAAATGGAAAAATTGTTTTCTTAATGAGAATTATTGGTCAGAAAAAATTAGGGTAAACATAAAATTACCTTGAGCTATTTTTGAGGCATAAATAGAAAACACATTTTAAAAGATATAAGATTGGGGCACCTAAATGGTACATTAAGTAGAGCACCATCCCTGAAGTCAGGAGTTCCTGAGTTCAAATCTGGCCTCAGATATTTAATACTTACTGGCTGTGTAACCCTGGGCAAGTCACTTAACACTTATTGCCTCTGAAAAAACCTTACAAACAAACAAACAAACAAACTCCCCAGAAAATAATAGTGATGAAATTACTCTGATTGATCCTGCAGGCCGAGTAACCACAACTTTTAGGATTCAGTTTTATTCTTTTCCAGTAACTTCACAGAGTGAGCTTTGAAACTCAGAGATAAAGAACACTTCATTTGCTCCTACTGCCAGTAGTAGGGAAAAGAGGAAATGGAGAAAGAACCTATCAGATACCTCTACACTTAGTGTTTTGATGAGAGTCTGACAATTGATTTGTAATGTGTAAGTCAAATAGTAAAGCTGTAATTTTTATATAGAAAGGTAAATTTTGGCATTTTCCCACTTTTCTTTGCATAATGGAAGATCTTTGAGGCTAGCTTGCTGTAGAAGTATCTAGGTAGTTCAGTGGATAGATTGCTAGGCTGATGTCAAGAATTGAATTTAAATCTGGTCTCAGACATTTACTAATTGACTTACTCTGGGTAACTCATGGGGATAATAATAGCACCTACTTCAGAGAGTTGTTGTGAAGATCAAATGAGATAATATATATATTTTTATACAGTGCTGGCATATTGTAAGTACTTCATGAATGCTTTTTTTCCCTTTGTAGTCTATCTCTTTACTATATATCTTTTAAGTGCATAATAAATATTGAAGTGAATAATAATTATTACTTATATTTGTATATTCATACATAACCATCCTTCTCAAGATATGGAATTGTTCCAGAGTTTGCAAAGGCTGTACCAAAGCATGTATAAATCTTTGAGAATCCTGTGGTATATCTTTCCCTTTATGAGACATCATGGAAAAGTGTTAGTAGAAGATAGCTTGTAAATTTTGAAAAATGTAGAAACTATTTCATGCTTGAGGTTATAATTTGCTGATCCCTGAGTAGTCCAACTCTCAAATTGTTAGTTAGTCACTAAACAACTACTAAGCATCAACTATGTGTCTGGCACGGTGTTCAGTACAGAATATACAATGAAAGGCAAAAAATAAAAATAAAAAAACCAACTGTGCCTACCCTATAGGAACTTACAATCTAATGGGAGAGATGAAGTTTAAATAAATATGTACAAACAAACTTTCTGCAGGACAAATTGGAAATATCTAATAAGAGAGAAGGCACCAAATTTAAAAGAAATTAGAAAAAGAAGCTAGGGAAATCAGTATATAGAGATAAGGAGGGAGAGCATTTCAGGCAAAGGGGAAACAATGAAAATGTCCAGAATGAAGAAATGGAGTGTTTTGTAGGTTTGAATATGAGGTAGGAAGAGGGAGAAAGATGCAATATATAAGAATACTGGAAAGGAGTCAGGGAAGAAGGTTATAAGGGCTTTAAACTCCAGAGCACTTCATATTTGGTCCTGGAGGTCATAGGGAGCCATTGGAATTTACTGAATAAGAAGGGTGACATAGTCAGACCTGGGCTTTAGAAAAATCACTTTGACAGCTGAATACAATATGGATTAGATTAGGGAAAGAGACTTGCCGCGGGAAGACCCACTAGAAAACTATTGCAATTGTTCAGGTGTGATGTGATGAGAATCTGCACCAGAGTGGTAAAAGTGTCAGAGGAGAGAAGAAGGCATGTGAGAGATGTTATGGGAGATGTTTTAAAGATGAGGAAATCGAGGAGATATTAAGTGACTTGTCCAAAAACAAACAAGTTGTAAGTGTTAGAGATGAAAATTGACTCCAAAGAATCTTAGAGATCTGGACTACTCTTCCCTTAATTTTAAAGATGAGAAACTGATGAGAAAGTGAAAGTGATTTGGCTGAGGTCATACAGATAGTAAGTAGTAAAGCCAATACTAAATTTTAAGGCTTTAGATGACCAGTTTAGGGCTTTTTCATCAGTACATGTATTAACATTAGATATTAATAAAGTTGTTGTTCCCTCATTTTGTTGGAAGACAATTCCTAAGAACTTTATGCCCTCGGACATAGAGTACCTGGGAGCTGAACTTCATAAACTAATATACAATTTTGCTCAAAAAAAGAGAAAATATTAATGGTATTCTCAGCCACATGCACTACAGGAGAAATAATGAAATCTATAATGAATATGCAAACAAGCAATTAAACATATAGACTTTCTGCAGATATTATCAGCTCAAAAGCATCCCAAACTACCCAAAATGATTTTTACATAGTGAAAATAGTATCTGTAAAAATAATGCTAAAATGGCACACATTGCTGTAAAGATTACAAAAGTGCTATAAAGAGCATTACAATGTATTACATTTGATACTCCTCTTAGCTCCAAGGTATCTGCATGAAAAATAGGTCACTCAGGCTTTAGTTTTTCAATTTTTTTTTTTGGCAGGGGGAGGGGAGAAAGAAATTAAGGGGAAGGGAAAAGATAGAGATACCTTTCTTATCACTCTTCCACTCACCAGAAGAGTAGCCTTGTATTTGCCCATAGAGCAAATGGGCTGCATCCTTTGTCAGAGGAGGAAAGCAGGTCAGAGAGCCAATCATGGTGCTGCTGCCTCAGAGCTGACTGTAAAGGAAGACAGAAAGATTAAGAACAAACATTGCAGACAACCTGGCAGAAACCCCGCCTACTCATTGCAGTCAAGTCAGGTCCCCATGTTACCCAGTCATGTCCCTAAGATTTTTCTCAATTCATCTCCAAAGAGTATACATAGCAAGCTCTGCCAAAAAGATATTTATATATTTAAAAGGATTCAAACCCATTAATGTATTAAATACTGCCTCCCTCAATCCTTTCCAGATGACTCATCAGACTAAAGTCTCAACCAAAAGGGAGGGAGGAAGGGTCCAGCTTTTTCATAACAGATACACCCACAAAATATACCCTTGGGGCTACTTATAAACTGATAAGAGTTAAGGTGATGGAGGGAAGGGTTATTCTATTGTACCTGCTCTATTAAAAGAGCTAGAAGGTATTGGTTGCCAAAGAGTTAAAAAGATGAGAACCAAGGACAGTCACAACATAAAGCACAAAACAACAGACTATATAAATGTTATTCTTAAACTCCTTTTTTTTCTTCAAGCCTCTTTCAGTGGTTATAGTACCTGGTAGTAAAGATGATACATAATTGTTTACATGTTTTCTATCAATAATAAGTCATAGTACTGTCTTGACTACTCCTACAGGCTTCTCAGAGATCAGGTTGCTAGAGAATGGATGTCTGGTGGTTCAGAAAGAAATTCCCATCCTCCTTCTTTTCCTTAATTCTTTCCTATTCTCAGCAGTTTTGGCTCAACTTGAGAATAGGGTAATGATTTTCATTAACAAACCCTCAATTTTTGCATTTCTGGGTAGAAAAAGGGGAAGTGAAAACTGTGTTTAAAGGGGACAAATGTACACTTTTGAGCCTAATGTTTTTCCAGGGGTTTGGGAAACTTAACTTTGTTTCTTAAAAATATATTTCATTTATGTATCTAAAAGTTTATTTTGTTTTCTTAATCTGGCAAATGTAATAAAGCTGTTAATGAACTATATTGTTAAACTATGTGCTTTGTTGTTTGAATGCTATATTGAAAGGGGACTATAAGAAATGGATAGGTAAGATGAAAAGATGTAAACTGCTTTATTTTCTAGTGCAAAGTCTCTAGCTCACTCAGATGCTGTAGTTAAAAAGAGTTATTGATTACTTTTTACAACTTTCTTGGGCAAAGAGCATATTCAGCAGGATTTCTCTGGCTAAACGAATCAGCAAAAATATCTAGGTAAGTATCTGGTGGGTTTGGCATTGAGGCAGGCATCTGCTACAGTTTATTTTGAAAGAAACACAACTCCTTGGGGAAATGAATTAAAGGAATTACTAAGCTTACCCTAATGAAAGTAGTAATATGATTTCCAAAAGTGCAGTGAAAATCTGGTAACTGGCTCTCCAGGAAAAAAAAAATTATGCAGGATACACTTTTAATATAAATCTGCATTATTTACATTTTCCTGCATTACTTTCATAAGTCTAGAAATCAACAAAACAAACCAATCAAATAAAATAAACAAATCAAGCTCAATTTGTAGCTTGTCTAGGTACAAATACCCAAACTGGCTCTCTGATTCTAGCAAAGCCATAAGAAAAAGGGAAGAAGAATAAGAGTGATTGACAGTCCTGCTTACCTATATATTAGCATACCTCTGTTTCAACTTATCTATCATGTTTTAAGATTGTATTATCCAATGAAATAAATGGAAAGACTATTAAAAGGAAGCTGAACTCAGTATAAAAGCAGTAAAAGTCTTGGAGAAGAGTTAATGAAATTTACCTCTTCCTCATCAGAGTGGTAGAGATCTATTAAAACTGAACATGAGACATGTTACCAGACAAGGCTTTTGTATTGTATATTTTTGCTTAATTACTTTTCTTGGTCATGAGGGAAAGTTCAGTCTGGAGAAGGTAAAGATAAACAATAATACTGAAAAGAGAAAAATATCAATAAAACATTTTTAAGAATTCATTACTTCCTAAATAATATTGGTGCCAATATCCAATGTATTAGATGTAGCCACTCTTCTCAGAAGTTGGGCATTTGAAAATGAAAAGATGGGAAGAACTCTAAAAGTAGCAAGAAGCATCATTTTGTGTAAATTTCACAAGTAAAAGATGTCTTTGAGCAAGAGAAGTTCTTGCCCATGGAGCCCTTTAAAAAACTGAAAAGGATGGGGGAAAGAGGAAAGCAGCACACAGTGCTAATTGAAAGTGTAATTTGGCAGGAGCAACTCCCCATTTTATAATTAAACTATGTTTCAAATTAACTTGCTAAAACCACAGTGAAATATTTGAGACTTTTTAAAGGTGTCATAAAAGTAGGTTCAGTGGAATGCTGAAACTTGAACAGAAGGAAACATCTAATGACTCAGGATACAAATATAGCATGAAGAAAGAAGGAGGGGAGGAAATAAATGTCATAACTGGTTAAATTCAACAAATTAAATCTGCCTATTATGTTTTAAGTATTATAATTTCCAAGTTTCAATAAGTCAAAAATCAGTTTTGATATGGTTTACTTTTAGAGAATCTTAAAATCAAGAAATTGAAATAAAGAAAATATATATGTGTTGTTAGAAAGTAATCTCCTCAGGAAAAGATAATGTTGGAGGGGATGTGGGAAAAACTGGGACACATACATTGTTGGTGGAGTTATGAACCAATCTAACCATTCTAGAGAGCAATATGGAACTATGCCCAAAGGGGTATCAAACTGTACATACCCTTTGATCCAGCAGTGTCTCTACTGGGCCTATATCCTAAGGAGATCATAAAAAATGGAGAAGGACTCACATGCACAAAAATGTTTGTAGCAACTCTTTTGGTAGGGCTAAGGAACTAGAAACTGAGTGGATGCCCATCAGTTAAAGAATGGCTGAACAAGTTATGGTATATGAATATTATGAAATGTTATTGTTTTATAAGAAACAATCAGCAGGATGATTTCAAAAAGGCCTGGAGAGAGTTATACGAACTGATGCTAAGTGAAGTGAAGAGAACATTGTACACAAGATTCTACAATGATCAATTCTGATGGAGGTGCCTCTTTTCAACAATGAGATGATTCAGGCCAGTTCCAATGCTCTTGTGATCAAGAGAGCCATTTGCCCCCCAGAGAGAGGATATGGGGACTGAATGTCACAACAATTTTCATTTTTTTTGTTGTAGTTTGCTTGCCTTATGTTTTCTTTCTCGTTTTTTCCCTTATTGATCTGATTTTTTCTTGTACAGTATGATAATTGTGGAAGTATGTCTAGAAGAATTGTACATGTTTAACATATATTGGATCACTTGCCATTTAGGGGAGAGGGTCCGGGGCAGGAAGGAAGAAAAAAATTTGGAACACAAGGTTTTGCAAAGATGGATATTGAAAATTATTTAAACATATGTTTTGAAAATTAAAAGCTTTTTTTTAAAAAAAAAAATAGAATGCAATCTCCTTGAGACCAAGAACTATTTTATTTATGTCTTTAGATCCTTGGTGCACAGTACAATATCTGGCACATAATATGTGCTTAATAAATGCTTGCTGATTGGTTTCCCTCAGAAGCCATCTAGAAGAAACACTACCTAGATCAAATTTCTCATTATAATATCAATAGTTGAATAAACAGTCATCTAGCCTCTCTTTGAATGCCTACTGTGATAGGGAACTTTCTATTTGTCAAGGCAGTTCATTCTACCTAAGGGTAATTTTTAGCTCTAATTGATAAAATTTCTACCTTTAGGATAAAAATGTTCAGTCTAGCTTTGGAGATGAAATGAACTCATCTGAAATAATTACAGGGCAATATTATGATAACTCAACAAAAATATAATAAATACATATAATAGCAAGGTACTGTGCTAGATGCTCAAATACAATAGTAAAAATATCCTAGCCTCTGTTCTTAAAGAGCTGAAATTGAATGATGAAGTCAGATATATAACAAATGCAACAGATAAGCATAGTATAGAAAATCTGTGATCAAGGACAGAATACAACTTCTTTGGGTATTATTATTCACAACTTAAGTTTGCGCTAGCATTTTAGACTAGAATACTTTGTTAATTCATACTGTGCTTCTAAGTCTACTAAAACCTCTATATTTTTTACTACTTGTATTTAGTCATGTCTCCTCCCAGCCTATACTTGTATGCTTTAAAAAAAAAAACTGTCTTTACATTTAACCATATTGTTTTATCATATTTAATCTGGAATCTTATTTTAGCCCATTAAGGTAATTATGGAATCCAGTTTTGGTCTGTTGTTATCTCTCCTGGTTTTATGTCAGTCAATATGGATATATGGAGTTTTCAAGAAGGACCACCACCTCTGGTGTGAAGGTTTGCAAAATTCTTTTCAGGGCTGCTTATCCACCTTGGTGTCTACCTGACACTCAAATTGTGAAGACATTCTTGGGAAGAATGGGTGGATGATAATAATTTGTTCCAATTGCTTTGAAGGTGGCTGAAACAGGAGCTTAGAGCTTGATCAGACATAGAAGTCTGATAGGTCATCCACTGCATACTGGGTCATTGCCAGAACTTTTGTCTTGCTACTGAACTTAGATGACTCTGGAAGAGAGAAGCTGATAGTTTTGTATAACTCTGACTCATAAATCCAAATATTATCTTCGAAACAAACAAAAAAAATAACAACAATGTGTCAGTCAATAACCATTGATCAATTGCTTGCTCTGTGATAGGCACTGTGGTGAGTACCTGAGAGGGCAAAAACATCATCTCTGCAATTCAGGAATTCACATTCTAATGGGGCCAATAACTATTAACACATAAAATGTGTACAAAGTAAATGGAAGTGGTCTCAAAGGGAAAGCACTAGTAGTTGAATAATCCATACTAAAGGTAGTTTTTGAAATAAGTCTGGAAGGAGGATATGGCAATGAGTAGGGAGAGCTTTCCAGACATGGAGGACATAACCAGCATAAAGGCCTGAGAATATTATGTAAAGACAACCAAGAATAAGCTAATGTAAATGTGTCATCAACTTTGTGACAGCGAGTAAAGTATAAATCTGGAAGGGTAGGAATGAGCCAGTTTGTGAAGGGCTTTAAATGATAAAAAGATATTTGATCCTGGAGTTAATAGGGAGCTTCTGGAGTTTGCTGAGTATAGGATGACATAGTGACATGGACTTTAGGAAAATCACATAGGAGCTTGAGTGGAGGATGGATAGAAGTAGAGAGAGGCTTGGAGTAGGGAGATCAATGAAAAGGTTTTCACAGGAGTGAAGGCAAGAGAATAATGACAAGGCTTGAGAATAGATTGGATATGTGGGGTGAGAGAAAGGAGTCATGGAAGACACTGAGATTTTGAGTATCCGCAATTGGGAGAATGGTTGTACTTTTAATAGTAACAGAAAAGTTGGGAAGTGATGAATGGTTTCTTTGGTGAGGGCAGGAGAGGAAATAATGAGTTTTATTTTGAATGTATTGAGTTTGATATGCCAGTCTCAAATATCCCATTATCTACATAGAGTTGTTTGAGAGAAAAGACCCTGCTCAGTCCCTAGAATCTCTTTCCAGTAGTTAGTCTTCTCCAACTTGATGGCTTGCAGCCTATCTCACTGGACCATGTGGTCATATTGAAAGGAGAGTCCAGTGTGGTAGCTGTACCTTAAGAACCTATGCTTTTGGCTAACTTCTTCCCAAATAAGCTCAGTAATTTCATGCTTTCATAAAGATCTTCTCCTTTAGTTCCTAGCCTGGAACCAATGGTATTATCAAGATAAGTGCTAGCGTTGGTGATGATTATATTAGTGGTTATGGTGGTGATAGTCAAATGGCAACAGTAGAAAGAGCAGCAATATCATAATCAATAATACTAATAGTAATAATAATGATGTCAGATACTAATATCTAGTTACCCTTGCTCACAATTTCTGTATAATCTTGGACTCTTCTCTCATACTCACCCAACATCCAATTTATTATTTTGTCTTATTGGTTTTTTACCTTTCCTGTACTTCCCTTTTTGTACTTCTTTCCTGTACTTCCCTCTTCTTCCATAGCAGCAGTAAGCTTAGTGCAGGTTATATCATTAGGGATAGAATACCAGAACATCAGACATATAGACTATGGAGAAGTCAGTACTTAAAATTCTTAGAGACACACTGTTTCCCATTCTGCTCAGTCTGAATAAGTTTAAGATTCTCCTGCTGCCCTAGTCACTCAGCTAAATTGTTCTGGCCTTGATCCTGGTCCTTTTCTCATACTCTGGAAGGTCGTTCAGTTGTACAGTCATAGCAACCAAAGCTGCAAGATCTTTAGCATGCTTTGTTAAGCACTCTTTTAAATCATTACTTAGGCCCTTCTGAAATTATGCCATCAGCACTGCCTCCTCCCAGCCTAGCTCTTAGCTGATGAAACTCATTAATATAAATGAACAATAAGCATTACTTTATGTTGAAATGCCAGGAGTACTACAACATTATCTTGAGATGGTAGAACTGAAACATGGGAAAGCCCTACTTTATACTAGTTATCTAGGAAGGGGCTTTCATTCTCCATCAAAAGGTCCCAGAGAACTCCTACTAATTTTTGTATCATAAAGGCTACTCAAATATGATTTTTTGCAAAAATACCAGGTTCTTTTGTAACAGTCATTTCATCTTGCCAAGAAAGGTCAGTATTTGTTTTCTTTGACCTTTAAAAAATATGTTTGATTTTCATTTATTTAGTAGATCTCTGCAATACAAAAGGTAAGTATACATAGCTATTATCTGTTAGAAAAAAAAAGTATTCTGAATACAGCAGGCAGGGATCACCAATATCTTTCTTTTTCAATGTAATTCATATTTGGAAAAAAAATTTGGGTTTTCATCACAGCAATTTCCCTGATCTTTTAGGTGCCAAAAAATGGGAATTGAACTGTCTAAGCCATTTTGACATAAAATAGTAGACTAAAAATCATTATTTCTTATGCTAAAGTGATAACATTTAAAAAGAGAGCCATCTGCTTTCTGGGATAAGCCTGTCAGAGATACTTGAAATATAAATGGAACAGTAAATTTGCAGTATGGAGCAGCGTAGGGATTTGCTCCTTACCACAGGCCTAGCAGCAAGACAGTGGAAGGCTTGGAGACATCAGAGAGATGCTGGAGAGAGATTTGTTGAAAAAAGATGTCTGAATTCCCACCTACTTGCTTTCTGATAAGACAAGTATGGTAAGAAGGTTTTTACTTGACCGGTCGGCAAGGATTGGATTATTACAAAATTATTTCTTCTCTTCCTCTTTGAGAATTTGACCATAGGGAGTTTGGGCTTACTCCCCTAACAAAAACATTCAGGTTTGTGCCCTAGTACCAAGATTGAAGATTAAAAAGGGAAAAGTTGAGTTTTTAGGCTTTTTTTTAGGATTGGCTGGCTCAACTTCTTTATGAATTTTAATGTATCTTTTGCTTTCAATTCCATTCAATAAACATATTATATAAAGTGAGTGTATGTAATCCTTCTAGGTCACATGAATTTGAGATTAGAATATTAGTATATTATCATTAGAATAATAGTAGGAGCATGAGATATTTTGATAAATTACGAATTATTGGGAATTTCCATAATTTATACCCTAGATTACATGGGTAAGAATCTGGATTTTATAAAACACTAAAAATGTTTTAGGAGTTAAAGGATTCAGGAAAGCCAAATCCAAACATGTACAAAGGACTCAGGACACACTCAAAGGAGACTTTCGGTCTCTGGCAGAGGACTAAAGCTCAGAGCTCAAAGCTTTGAGCGCCACCTGGTGGTTCACAGAGATTTACCTGCCTTTTATCTACATTTATTGTCTCTAAGGGCAACATATAGTAAATATTTCTGTGAGAAAAAAGCAATCATGGTCTATACCAGAATATAATCATGTATGCTATTCTCTAGCATGCTGTACTGGCACTTATTCAAGGAATAAACCTTGGTTAAATTTAATTTATTTTTATTTCTGTTTTCTTTGCCAACTATAATTATCTATGGACTAAAAAGAATAGAAATTATTAAATGTTGCTAATGAAGTTGAAATCCAAGATTAAAAAGAGAGAGTGTAAAAAAGCTCTTGTGTATCTTTGATGAGGTCAAGTCACTAATTCTAGATGATCTGTATCCTAGGATATTGAAAGAACTGACAGATATGATTGTTAAATCACTATCAAAGATATTTGAAAAAGTTAAGAATGAATGGAAGAGATGCTGCAGGTCTCAAGAAATGTAAATGCTGAGCCACTTTTTTATTTTTTTACCATTTTATTATATCTTTTTATTTACAAAACATATGCCTAGGTAATTTTTTCAACATTTACCCTTGCAAAACCTTCTGTTCCAAATTTTCCCCTCTTTCCCCCCACCCCTTCCCCTAGATGTCAGGTAGTCCAATATATGTTAAATATTTTAAATTATATGTCAAATCCAATATATATATATGTATATATGTATATATATATATATATATATATATACATATTTATACTATTATCTTGCTGCACAAGAAAAATTGGATCTAGAAAGAGAAAAAAAGCCCTGTGAAGGAAAACAAAAATGCAAGCAAACAATGACAGAAAGACTGAAAATGCTATGTTGTGATCCACACTCATTTCTCATAGTCCTCTCTTCTGGCCTTCCCTAGATGGCTCTCTTCATTACTGGACAATTGTAACTTATTTGAATTATCTCATTGTTAAAGAGAGCCATGTCCATCAGAATTGATCATCGTATAATCTTGTTGTTGCCATGTTTAGTGATGCTGAGTCAATTTTTGAAGGTAGAGAACAAAAATAGCAAATTATAGAACAACAAAGTTAACTTTGATTTCTGTCCAAATTCTAAATCATATCATTAGAGGGAATTATTGAACATCTTGAAAACAAACGTTGATCACAAAGAGCCTACATGACTTCAGCAAGAGTAGGTCAGAATAATCTTCTTTCTTTCTTTCTTTTTTTTTTTTTTGGAGAGAGTAGCAAGATTGGTAGGTCAGAATAATGCTATAGTTATAGTTAGGCTAAATTTCAACAAAGTGCTTGATAAAGTCTCTCTATCATAAATAATAATAGTTCAATATGATAGATTCAAGCAGCTAGGTGCCACAGGGGATAAAGTGTTAGGTTTGGAATCAGGAAGACATCATCCAGAGCTCAAATCTGGCCTCTTCCTAGCTGTGTGATCCCTGGGTAAGCCATTTGATCATCTTTGCCTCAATTTCCTTATCTGTAAAAATAAACTAGAAAAGGAAATGGCAAAACCATTCCAATATCTTTGTCAAAAAAACCGCAAATGGAGTGACAAAGAGTCAGGTATGAGTGAAAAATGATAACAACAAAGATAGATTCAGCCCTAGATAGATAATTGGATTTAAAGAGTATTCATAAAAGACTGGATGGCTGCAGGGAAGGAAGACTGAAGGGGAGTGTCTTGAGGTATTTATTTTTGGCTCTGAGTTGTTTTACATTTTTTTTTTCTCCTGAAACTTTAAGTAAGCCATTTGCAATTGACATAAAGCTAAAATAGATAGCTCACATTTTGGATGACAGAACTAGAATTTAGAAACTCTTGACATGGGAGGTCATTGGTCTGAGTCAAATAAGGTGTGATTTAATAAGACTAAACATAAAGACTTACACTTGAGATGTTGTAATAATGGGAGTAGAAGTAGGAGTAGGAGTAGTTGTTATTGTTATTATTTGTCCTTCATTCTCAAAGAGGATCATGACATTAGACAGACATGACATACAGGTGAATTGGATTTGAGTGAGGGAGAGTTGTGCAAGCTTACCATCCTCCCCTTCTTCTCCAGAGCCATCTGAGTCCAATGGCCAGATATAGATCTGGATGACTAGAGATGGTCCTAATACTTAGTAGATCAACTTTACAACTACAAGGTGAGGAAGCTATAGGTAGATAGTTCATTAGAAAAGAATTGGAGATTTTTAGTACCTCATAAGCTCAATATAAGTCAAGACTCTAATTTGACAGGCAAAGAAAGTAATACAATCTGAGACTGCATTAGGAGGAATATAGATCTGAAAAAAGATAATGTAAATTAATGATTGAAAAACTTTTTTTAAACAACTTACCCTGTGCTAAGTGATGAGTATACAAATGCAAAAACAAGATATTCCTTGCTTTAGAGAAACATATTCCAGAATGGGAAAACAACACATATAAGGGAGCAGTGGTCAGGAAAGAATATTTTGACTTGGGAAATCACATTCAATGTAAGTAGAGTTATAGGAAAATCAACTGATAGATAACGCCTTTTTCCAAGAATGATATTTGATTAATTATTGTTCCAAAAAGAAGAAATAGAAAGTAAGATGGGAGGAAAGGAAGGAGTAAGTGTACATGTTTTGGAGCAGAGAATAACTAGGATAGATGGTAGGATGGAATGTGAAGTATCTTTGAAATCTATTGATGTAATGAATCATTGTGCATTGAATTTAGCTGAGAGAATAATCCAGAGAGTAGAAAAGGAAACTTTAGAGGAGAAAGTTGATAAGTATTTATTTGTAGAACTGTTATGTGGAAAAAAGACTAGATCTATTTTTTTGGCTCCAAAATGGTGAAATTTGTAAAGAAACAAAATTAGAATTATTGTAAGGAAAAATTTTCATAATGATTGGAACTATACCAATGTACAGCCAGTTGCCCTGAGGAGGTAGTGGTTTTTCCCTCTCTAGACATCTTCAAGACATATTTTAGAGGAGATTCCTATTTGGATACAATTCTGGCAAAATGGCTTCTGAGATTGCTTCAAATTTTGAGATTATATGATTCTTTCATTCTGGAAATTACCCAATCTTATTGTCTACTGGAAAAATGGGAAAATGTAGATTTAATTTAGGAAACAGTGATGATATGCTCCCTCAAAGTGAAGTTATTAGAAACTTCTAACATACCTTATCTAGAAACCTTGGGACAAAAGAGACATATAACTTCAACTCACCATAAACTATACAACAAGGGTCAGCTATATGTGCAAAATGTCTTAGAGAGTACATTGATGTACAGTACAAGATGAGGCAGAAGAGGCTACTTTTAGGAGAGTTAGATTGACATAGTTGAAGTGACTGGGAGAGATTTAAGCATGTATAGACATTCTATAACTGGTCATACTAACCATATGATCTACTAAAATATGAGAGGAGGAATATTTTTCAATTGGCTAGGTCATCTAGTCCATTCCTATTTTTATAAGGAAATCTAAGACTGGTTTTTACATTGAAAAAGATAATATCACTTCATTTGAAGATAAAAATAACATTTAGTTTAAAGATTTGGGTGCTGGCTATAGATCTTTGCTGTAGGTAGAGTGAAAAGATTTTCACATTAATTGATATGATATATGCAACAAATATACTAACAATTTACATTTTTTCAGAGCTTCCAAATGAAAAGTATAATTTCCCAGCAGATTCTGACTTGCGAGTCAGTGTCTCCTAATGTAGTTTGAAATGATCAATTCTTGACAGTTCTTTCCTTTGTACATCAAGTGAATAACAACCCTCAGGATTTGAAACAATCATTTAAGAATTGTTCCCACATGACTTGAGGACACCTGCATTGTCTGGCACTTGTAGGCTTGTCCTGGGAAACCATTCAAATCCTGGAAATGATTGCATTGTAATTCACCTTCCCCCTTCCTTCTCACTTGTGATTTATGTATATAAACTTCACTCCAGTAGAAGTGATCTCTCCTCAGGAGAACTTCAAAGATTTGCAGGCCAATTCTCCATTCTGAAAGAAATTAATTAAATTACTATTTGTTTTCTGGCACTCCTGTCTCTTGCCTATTTGCAATGGTTATTCCCAGATTGGAGACTGGACCTGTTCTGACTACATTTAAATAACCTCCAGGTCTCTTAGAATTCCCTGGAAATATGAGTAGGAGATGTAGATGGATTGATATAGAGAGTCAGAAAAAACTTAACAAGGAATATAAACAGAAAGTTGCTTTTTGAACCCAAGAAAGAGGTTCCTACAATCTTTCAAGATTCCAATTTGTTGAAATTTAAAAATTTAAAAATAATTGGAATACTTATTATTATTATTTTTTTTAGTTGTAACAATCTATCTCAGAATCTTGTACCATATGATAATTCAGGTTAGAGAGTTAGCTTATGTAGTACAAGATTATGGAAAGCATGAAGTAGATAATTAACTAGCAGAAAAGAAGATAAAAGATGCCATTTTTTGAAGGAAAGTGAAACTATAAAACCCGAGGCAGAAATGACCAGAGTTTAGAGCAGAGGAGGACTAATAAAAAGAAAATTAAGAAGGAGGAAGCATTGGGTAAGGAAAAGAGTTGATAGTGGTGAGATGACCACTCTTCTAGCAACATAGGAAAGCTGAAATTAAGTAGTAGAAGAGAATGGTAGGCAGGATCATCTATAGGAAGCAGCTTTCAGTAGCTGAATGTGGCAGCAGGTGAAAGCTACTGAAAACAGGCAATGTGGAAAAGGCAGAGGAATCTTGGAGGTAAGTATTACTTGGAGAAATACCCTGATGCTCTTGCCTGAAGTCTGATCCAGAGCAGTGCTATCAGTCATAAACACTATGGATCTGTTAAAGAGGTCACTTATTGAGGAACCCTGTGTTGTGCCTTTCAAACCACTCAGACGCAAGATATATTTCCATTAACTTGTACATAATACTGTTCTTATTTTGAGCTTTGTGAACTCGTGCTCTTTTAAGGAGAAACTAGCAACTAACTGTGAGGAATACCAGATAATAAAGTTCATTGTTTTTCATTCGGGGAAAACAATGTGGAAAAAAGTGAAAGATCTTCTGAGTGTAATTTGATTTTTTATAATAGGAGTGAGCCTCTGAAACAAGAGTTCTAGGGGGATAAAATGCAATTTCCAATTTATTCTGTCTTTTTTGTTCTCTCCTCTAGCTGCAATCAGAAAAGTGTAGCCATCTATTTGTGGTATGTTTCTTATCTAGCCTATTATTTTCTTGCATAAACAAACAAATAAAGGCTTTTGAAGTCATTTTTTTCCTCTTTCATAGTTTTTTTTTTCTTTCTGTTATCCAATCCAATCCAATTGGCAATTATTAAGTCTCTACTATGTGCAAATCTTGGCACTAGGCATTAAGGATATAAAACTGAAATGAAAAAGTCAAAGCCCTTATGGAGCTTACATTCCACTTGAGGAATAATACTAAATTGTTCCTAGAATTATGGCTACATTTGTTGTTTCAATAACTTTATATAATAACAACTAGATATAACCTATCTTCAGAAAGCATATTAAGCAGTATGTCATGTAAATGAGCCTTTGGTTGCATCCTGTGAGAAAAACAAAATTTTTAGCCAAATGATGTTTTTAATTTTATGATTTTAATATCTACTTTCAAAATTTTTCTTCTCCCTTTAATGGGGAACAATGAAGTACAGACCTTGGGCTTCAATAAGTAGGCAACTCCTGGTGAGGAAACTTCCTCTACTGACTTTTCCCTTATGACACAGCTTTTTGTACACCATTTCCAGTGCTGATTCCATTTTTACTCATTCATCTTGGCTAACTGGTCAAGACTGAAGAGTTGGAATAGTTTTTACTTTCTATCACCACTTTCAGGTTCTTCTCCTTCCTCTTTCACTCAGTAACCTTTCTTCCTTCATCCTACTCATATTTAATACCCAATCAAAATCCTTGTAGCCATTGTCTATAGACACTCAAATCCCTTCTCTTCCTTCTTCAATGAATTACAGACCTGTTTTAGAGTAATTCTCTCCTCTCCAGCTCCTGCCTTCATACTAAGGGATTTCAACACAGTAATTCTTCCTCAAATACCCTACCTAACCACTCAGCTCCTCACCTTTCTCTCCTCAGCCACACACAAAACCACATACATATTCTCAATCTTGCCATTAGCTATAAATGTACCACCTTCACGTTTAAAAATTCTGAAATTCCCTTCTCTGACCATAATCTACTGACTTTTCACCTCTCCCTCTGCCTTTGTTTTCAACTTTAATGTCCATATTCACCTCACAGAGCACCTACTTTCCTTGATCTCTCAATATTCTCCCAGGTCATCTCACTGCTCTAACTACTCTCTCCTCTTCTCCCCATCCTGACTTTTTGGTGAATGAATTCAACTGTATACTACTTCATCTCTTAACTCTACAGTACCTTTATCATATCACTAATTACCTAGCCAAATTTCAACCTTGCATTATTCACACCCACAAAGCTGTGAACAAAGTGTAGAAAAACATGCAATCATTCTGACTGGATCCACAACAAAATTATGTTACCTAGCCTCAATTTAGCCCTCATTGCTTTTAGGCAATCCTAATTCATTCCTTTAATCAAATCACTCCTCAGCAGCTATTCCAAACTTTTAATAACTCAAATCTCCTCTCACTTCTTCAGCTGAAAGCCTTGCTTCTTATTTTGCACAAAAATTGAGGCCATTTACTTTGAACTCCTTCCCCTCTCTTCCTCATTCCCTAACACTTAGATGTTTTCTGCTGCTTTCTTTTCTTTTACCCCTATTTCACATAATAAAGTGGCCTTTCTCCTTTCCAAGGTTAAACTTCTGCCTGTTCAAGTGATTCTATTCCATTCTATATCCTTCAACAGTTTGTTCCCTTTATCATCCCCATTTTGGAATGCCAGATCTCCATATCCCTAATTATCTCAGTTCTAATGAGCAGAAAAGGGGGGTTGCAACCAGTGAAACTGAGGCAGAACAATTGGGGAAACTGAGGCAGAACAATAAAAGGGAACTGTGGCACAACATATAACCTAAATCCTTTCTTACCTTTCCTGTCTTCCTATATTTTATTCCTGGCCATATATTCTTCAGTGCAATGACACTAGCTTTCTGGTTCCATGATGACATTATTTGGCTTTTCCCAAACACCCTACCCCCTACAACAAGGCTCTGGGCATTTTCTGAGGTATTTTTTTTTCTGATTGTTTCCCATGCTTGAGATTCTCTTCCTCTCTTTTCTGACTACTGACCTTGCTGGTTTACTTTAAGTCCCAATTAAAATTTTGCCTTCTATGCAATCCTTCCCTAACTCCTCTTAACTTCAGTGCTTTCCCTCTTGTAATTATTTCCTATTTATCCTTTTATATAGCTTCCTTTGGTGTTTGTCATTCATTCTTGAAGAGGACCATGACATTAGAGAAGTTATACCAAGACATGCAAATAAATTGGATTTAAATGAGAGGAAGGTGCAAAATCTTTGGCTTTATTTTACTCTGGAGTTATCTGGACCAGTGGCAAGATACAGATCAGAATGACTTGAGATGGCCATGAATAAAATTGATCTTTTTAAACTTAAGTCTCAGTTTGACTGATACAATTCTCAATTAGTAATTAAGGCTAGGTAAGAAATGAAACAGAGAATGGCATCTTTTATCTAGTCAAAAAAAAAAATTAACTTGGGAGGAGAAGTCCCTCAGGGTTTCTGGCCAAAACAAAAACAATTGCTATTTACTTTCACTATGAGTCAATGGAGTCCAAATTAAGACCAAATGGGGCTTGACCTGGGATCCATTATTGGCCAATCAATGAAAGATGGAGTGTTTAAGAGTTTAAGGCATGATTCTTAAGAAAGAACTGCAGCAAGTAAACACCAAGATATCTTACTAGGTTTCAATGACCAAAACGAACATTCCTTGTCTCCCCTACTAGATTGTAAACTCCTTCAATTCAAGGATTGTCTTTTATCTCCTTTTGTATCTCCAGTGCTTAGCAAAGTACCTGGGACATAGTATGATCATATAACACATAGATTTCAGAAAGAGTATTTGAATTCAAATCTTACTGAAACTGAAGATGATTCTCTAATTATTATGCCAAATTGCCTCATCCTTTCAAAGTTTTGGGTGAATTTTTATGGAAGATTTATGAAATGACATGGACAAGCATTGTATGAGATGAGGCTTGAATAAATTGAAATATATATCAATGGATATGATATCCATGTTGAGATCACAGCTTCATTGAAATGTGTATGCAAATGTCCACATTCTTATATTAGGTTGCTTTTTTGTTTCAAGATTGTTTTGTTGCTTGTTTTGTTGTTTTGTTGGGAAGAACTTAGGGGGTAGAAATTTCTTCTTTGATGCCTTCTCTTCTGAGATTTCCTTTCACCTATTTTGCATATACCTAATATGTACCTCATTGTTTTCATGTGTTTTCCTCCATTAAAATGTGAACTCTCTGAAGAATTAAAAAAAAATTTTTTTTCTTTTCTTTGTATTCCCAGCACTCAGCCCAGTGCTTGAAACATAATAAGGGCTTAATAAATGTTTAAGTTTAGTTGATTGACTAACAGAACATGAGCACCTGAACATGACCACACATTTAGTATGGGCAAAAGAAAAGATTTGAACCTACTTTTTCCTGATTCCAGAGCTGGCTTTTTCTCCACCATATTAGCCTTCCTCTTTTTGATAGTAGTCTGACTCTATGAATAATTAGAGTACTTGTGCTTTCTCTTCTTTGTGTAGTATTACTGCCAGCATCATGGTGTAAGCTAATGGAAGTCTACTATCTTAACACTGTATGTAGCTCTTGAGCCCCTTTTTTATTCCCCATTATTCAAATCTTATTTTTCAATTATTCTTTGACCCCTCAGTTCTCTCCGAGTCCATCACCTCTTCACTAACAACTCTCTCCTCTTTTCTTCATCTTAATCCCTTAGGGAACGAATTCAACTCCACTCTATCTTATTCTTTTAAGTCCCTGGTATGCTATCATGTCAATGACTGCATTCTATTGAATCTAATCCTTAAGCCCATTCCATATCTGCTGCCTTCTTTTCTACTCATATGCTGCTAAATGAAGGTGGAAAAATTCTGCAATAGTTCTAACTGGGTCTAGCACAAATTTGTTTATACAAACTCATCTGGGCTCTCACTGCTGCTCGGTAATCTTTCCATAACTGCATTATCACTTACTATCCCACTCTAAGGTGGTGCTTCCAAACTTTTATATCTTTCCTCAGTCTTTCTACTTGACTTTACCTACCTTAACCTTATCTGCTGAGAACTTCGCTTCATATTCAAAAGTAAAAATTGAAAATATTCCCCAGGAATTCCCTTTTCTTTTTTCCTCTTCATCTCACATCACTCAGATGTCTTCTGCCACTCTTTTCTCCTTCCCTCTTATTTCACATGAAGAGATGGTTCCAATTACCAAGGCAAACTGTTCTACCTACATGTAATTCTATTCCATTTTCTCTCTTCTAATAGGTTGTCCTCTCTGTCATTCCCATTCTATATCATCTATTTTAATCTCTTCCTGTTTATTGGCTTCTTCTCTGCTATCTACAAACATGTTATGGGTCCCATCCTAAAAAAAAACCCTCATTTAACTCTTTCATCTTTGTTAACTGTTTTCCTATCTCCCTTTTGCTTTTTGTGGTAAATCTCTATGAGAAGGTTGTCTATAATAGATGCTTCACTTCTTTATTTCTCTCTCTCTCTCTCTCTCTCTCTCTCTCTCTCTCTCTCTCTTGTTTTTTTTTACCATTTATAATCCAACTTCTAATCCCATTGTTCCACAAAATTTTTCTCTCTCTAAAATTGCCATTGAGCTCTTAATTGCTAAATTCAATGACCTTTCCTCAGTCTCCGTTCTTCTTGACCTCTATGCAGCTTTTGACACTGTTAACCACACCCTTCTTCTTGACACTATCTTCTCCTTATTTTTTTCAGACATTGTTCTTTTTGGGTTCTTTTCCTACCTATTTGACTACCTATCTATCTCCACTTTTTCCCTTACATTTCTCTCTTCCCCATCTCCCATCTTGTAAATTTTCCCATTACTTTTGAAGGCACTGATATCTTCCTAGTTCCCCTAGATACAACTTGAATCATCCTTAATGCCTCACTATCTTTCACACCCCCAACCCCATTCAAATTCACTTTTTAACAACATCTCTCAAATATTTCCCTTCCCTCCTCTGAAACCTCCATCATTCTGGATTATTACTACTGTAATAATCTAATGATAGGCCTGCGTATCACAAATCTCTTTCCACTCTAATACATCCTCTATTCAGCTACCAAAGTGATTTTCTTAAGGCATTATGTCATCTCCCAGTCAATAAACTCCATTGGCTTTCTATAGCCTCTAGAATCAAATTAAAAAACCTATTTTTGTAATTTGAAGTCCTTCAAAATCTAGCTTTCCCTCCTCTGTATTGTCAATCTACTTACACATTACAACGTCCTACCTCCAACCCTCACCATAGATTATGATTCATTGATATTACCCCCTCCTATTCTCTGAATAAGACTTAACATCTGTCAATTTTGGGAATTGTTCTGGAAACTTATCCAGTGTCATTTAACCACCTCCCACTTCATATGGCCATTCTGACTTTCCTGGCTTTCTCTGAATCCCAGATAAAAAAATGACCTTTTATGAGAAATCTTTCTTAATCTTTTTTATTTCTACTGCCTTTCCTTTATTGATTATTTCTTATTTATCCTGTATATAGCTTCTTTATACACACTTATTTGCATGTTCTGTAAACATTAGATTCTTAGCTCTTTGAGGGCAAAGATGGTTTTTTGCCTTTCTTTGTATCCCCTAACACTTAGTACATAGCCTGATATATAGTAGGGACTTAATAAATGCTTGTTGACTAATTGACCAACTGATAAAGCAATTGGCTTTCCTCTATTTAATCTAATCCTATTAGCATGTAGCACAGTAGATACAGTGCCCAGCATCTTTCTGTATTTAAATCTGGCCCCAGATACTTAATAGCTGTGTGACTCTGGGCAACTTACTTAACCCTACTTGCCTCAGTTTCTTCATCTGAAAAATAAGGTGGAGAAGGAAATAGTAAAATAACTCTCATATCTTTGCAAAAAAATCTCAAATGAGGTCACAAAAAGTTGTACATGACTGAAAAATGAATAAACATATAGCACCAACCTACCAAATTCAAAGTTCAAAATTCTTGTGGATTTGTATCTGGCTTCTCAAGATTTCCCTGTTGGACTGATTTCAGGAATCCTACTAGAGACACTTAAAACTTAAAAGGACACATCAAATACAACCAAAACCCAATTAATTGAGTGATTAATATGTGTCATCATGTTAACTTGAATTTCTTTTGGAAGCATAGTATCCAGAATAAAGTATATGTGGTCATCTTGTTATTTGCCTCATGAGGAAATGGGTTTCCTTTTCAATGGATACTTGTGACTACATGGATTACAATGGATACAGTGACTAGATGATCAGTTCTGATGATATTGTAGAACTAACTTCTGGTCAGATAGAATTTGGGCTAAATGATTTCTGAAGTCTCTTGAAATAATATTATTCTGTGAAATCTTCTAATTTTCACTTTTCATTTTAATAATATCTTACATTTGTAGATACTGGTTAGGATTTGTAGAATGGATAGGCAGAAGAAGAAATGGTGGTACTGAGAGATTAAGAAACTTGCCTTATGCTATTTAATCAAGTAATGTTAGAAACGCAATAGGAACCTAGGCCTCCTGTATTTCCATTCAAGGTCCTCTTCTAGACATCCTATTTGAGGACGAGTTTTATTTGTGCTTATACCTAAGGCAGAGAATCTTAGTATCCCCTAAGAAAGTATTCTTATTATCAAGTCTGACATATATATATAGTGTATCATACTATTTAATTTAACATAATGAATTGAAATTTTTCTTCTTGTTCATCTTTCTACTTGACTAAGTTGGATTTTATACAATCATGTTTATATTTAGTAATTTTTTATTTCTATTAATGCATCAATAATATTGGGTATCATTGAGTATATCGAGAAAGGGGACAGCTAGTGATAAAATTAGTAGACTGAGAGTCTGAAATCAGGAAGCCTTCTTCATCTTCATCTTCATCTTCATGTCATGATATTCAAGGAATGTCATCTTCATGAGTTCAAATCTGTACTCAGATACTTATTGGCTTGTGACCTTGGGCAAGTCACTTAACACTATTTACCTCACTTACCTCATCTATAAAATGATCTGGAGAAGGAAATGACAAACCACTTCAGAATCTTTGTCAAGAAAAACCCAAATGGGTTCACAAAGAGTAGGATATGACTGAAATGATTGAATAACAACAACAAAGAGAAAGTGACTAAGAAGGACTATTAAGGAGACACATGTAAAGGATTCACCTCACCCAGATGCTATAGTATGAGTCTCATTCATTCTCATATTTCTATACAGCTTATCCTGTACTTCAAACTGAATAGATTGACAAATTATTGCCATGTTAGACTATAAAGATGCACAGAATAAGAGAGGAAATAAATGCATGGAACTGAAGTTTCTAAGCAACTCTATAATAAGTAATCACACCAGGAAGGGCTTTGGTTGATGAAGGAAACAATTTTAGGTCTCTAAGAAATAGCATAAATTGCAAGGACAAAGCATTTAAAACTCATGGGGAAAATATTATCTACTGCTGACATGATTTGGTTTTAATCTTTGGACCCGCAAGGATGTAATCTGCTAGGGAGATGAAAAAGCCAAGCCCTGGGAGACAGCATATATTCAGCAGACACAAAATCTGATAATTGCCATGCATTTGCACACACTGATGTACCAGAGAAATTGAATGGTGAGTCCCTCTGGGGAAGATTTTTGTATATAATCAGTTGCTTTGATACTTCCCAATGTACTAAAGAAGCTTATGAAATAGATCCCCAAAGTCATCATTGTCCCAGAGATCTTAATGGCTATTTTAAGACTGAAAGCTGCTTGATATATGCAGAGAAATTTTGTTGTCTTAAAGCAGAGTGGTGGAAAAACCCAGCGTTCAGAACTGGAGCCACCCATAGCCTGGTGTAGAAGAATACCTGTTGGACTAACCTGAAGACCATGAATCCAAGTCTCAGTTTCTTTATTTAAGGAATGTAGATAATAATCTGTTCTTTGAAACAAAGGGTTTTTCAAGTAAATTTAGCTAACATTTCATCTACTTTGTGTAAAGTTTCATCCCCAAAGCTTTCAATCTGCTGTGAGAATGGTCAGGGGCAGCTCAGTCCACCAGCACCTGGATGTGTTAGGAAACAAAAGGGTTAAAAGTGGGGTTTGTGTGACAAACACATCCTGGGTCATGGTAGGCCTAGCTGAGCATTTTGGATGCAGAATTGATTCTTTGGACCCCAGAGAGTAGAAACAAGATTTGCAATGTAAATATGAGACTGATGGCAGGGGGGAAGGGAGGGGGCTCTGCTGTACAGTTTTAATAAAGAATCCCATCATGATATGCTGACAATGCCCTTGTAGGCAGTACTGGTGAAGGATGAAATTGAGAACAAGGGGCATTGTCTGGGATGGAGAGATGAACAAATGGTTGTGAAAATGGACTGGAGATCAATATTGTAGTATCTAACATCAGTGCTTTCTGGTTACATCAGTGTGGGCACTGGGACATTAATGTCTGTGTGACATTATTGTTCATCAATCAAACAAGCATCTATTGATTTCTTACCATGTGTTTAAACTGCTAAGCACTAAATCCATAGATAAAATGTGATATACAGATAATGAATAAATATATTGATAAAATGTGATATAAATAACATATATATACATATATACATACATATATATATATGTACATGTATATACATGTATATATATATATATACAGTTAAAAGTAAAATAGTCTTTTCTCTCTAGGAGCTTACACTCTAATGCTGGAGATAATATATACACAAATAAGTTGATGTATAGAGCATGTGTATATGTGTGTGTGTGTGTGTGTGTGTAAGGGGAAGTGGCCACCTACACTATTAATGCATTAGACCTCCTACAACTTAATGGACTGGTTCACTCTCTGATCTCATACCTGCAGTTCTATTTTCAGAAAAGGACCAGCATCATGTGGTTCCACTCAAATTCTCTCAGGATCATAGGGAATGCACTTTTTCCATTAACTATTTTATATTTTAACTCTTCAGCCTCCATCAGTTTGCTTCCATTTATACAAATTAGCATTCACAATGAAGATACTTTCATGTGTTAAGCATAACTTTATTGCTAAGAAATTATTAATAACGGACAAAGAAATAATAATGTCACAGCTATTATATATAAAACAAATGCTAGGGTAATAAATATATAATAACTCACACATAAACCTAGATTACCTTTTTTCCCATCAAAGTATTTGTGTGGAGATACGCAAATATCTGGTAGAGAAGCATATGAAGAAGGAAAATCCTTGAGCTCAGGGAAACATACTTCTGGATTATAGATTTTTATAGTGCTGGTCTATTCAGGAACTTTATGGGATATACAGTTGCTTCTATGCTAACTGCCTTTCTTTTGATCCTCAACATTCACTAGTTGGGGAAATAGTTGTCTATTCTCAAACTGATGAAGTATTAACAAGCTCTTTCAATTCATAATCCCCTTTACTCTACTAGGGCTCAAAAATTCCCACTGGTATGTTTCTTAGGAATAGTCAGCCAATACAAATAAGCTCTCATTGTTCATCTCTCCATCCCAGACAATGCTCCTTGTTCTCATTGTAGGTATAAGGGCAGCTAAGTGGAGCAGTGGATAGAGCACCATGCCTGAAGTAAGGATGATCTGAGTTCAAATCTGATCTCAGACATTTAACACCTCCTAGTTGTGTGACCCTGGGCAAGTCATTTAACCCCAATTGCCTCAGGAAAAAAAAGGAAAAAAAAAAGAATAATAGGTATAAATAATTCCTTCCTGTAAATCTAGCTTACATTCACTCCTTTATATATACAATGTCCACGAAAAGAGTTGATTCACACTTAAAGTACAGTGATAGTGAGTAAGCATATATAATTATAGGGCCTGGATTTATTTAATCTATTCATAGATCTTACTTGGAATGTCATAATTCTGATCTCTTTCCTGATATCCTCTCCCCCAACCCCAACTACTAGTACATTCCTCTCAAAATTTCTTGTATTCATTTTATATTCCTAAATGGCTACTTCCCCAACTACCAGATCAGCCACCTCTTTCTCTCCCACTAGGCTGTACCTCAGATAACTTTATATTCTGAAGATTGCTTCAGTACTAGAACTCAGATTTTCTCAGTCTCCTTTGCCTCTGACTGAACAGATTCTTCCAGACCCTCTATCATCTAAGGCAGATATATAGATCAGCCATCTCTTCATTCCTCACCATGATGTACTTTTCTGGACTTCTCTATTATGTCTCCATGTAGGATACTCTCTCCCTTCCACATTCCTTTTTTTGTTGTCTTCCTCATTAATGTAAACTTCTTTTTGCTTATATTTGTATTCCCTGCTTAGCCCTATTTTTGGCACATAGCAAGAAGTTAATAAATTCTTATTATGGCTATGGCTGACCAATTTTCCTTGTCTTGCTTTCAAGGTAAGAGCCTCCATGGGTTGGGTTATATTTTATTATTTTAAGGTTATCCTGTAAGTTCTAGTTACTGCTACCATTGTTAACACAGCTCACAAGCCCTCAATGGTTACTTTCCCCCATAACAGTAGACAAAATTCGCTTAAGTCAAACGTTTTTGCTAAGACAGACAAGTAAAATGAGTAGCTACAAAGCATCCTTCTCCCATAGGAAACACGGGGTACGTGCTTCTATAAATATAGGCTATATCCATTTGAAGAATAAACACAACAAACCTAGATTATGATGGTAGTAAGGGACATATATAGGAAATATTTATGGAAAAGACAACTCATGGCTTTCATATTGAAGTTTTTTCTGTCTTCATACAATATACTGCCCCTTGCTTTGAGTGGGAAGGGGGATCTGGAGCACTTACTCTCTCCTTTTGTCACTAAGGAACACCTTCACTTTGGACCGACATGCATGGAATATCATTGAGCCTCAGTTTCTTCCTCTGTTATATATAGAAGTTGAACAAGATGATCTCTTGTTTTGTTTTTGTTTTTGTCTTTCTATTGCCAAGGTCCAGCATAGTGTCTTGCACGTAGGAGACATTTAAATTGTTTAATGGGAATATCAGCCCCTTGACCATTTTAAAATTTTTCTTTTGTATTCTTTGTGATTCTGAGAAGTTGTCAATTAATATGTGGTTTGGAATTAAAGACTTCTCAAGTTTTCTTCTCTGTGAATCTGTGAGGATATTATATAGTAGGAATTCAAAAAATATTTTTTGATTGATTATAATTGAGGAATTCCCATCTTTCTATCCCAACTTCATGTTTTAAGATCTACTAATTATTAGGAATTCTTTCTTTCTGTCAAATCCAAATATTTTGTCCTCTATGGCCAAACAAAACAAATCTAATTTCCTTTTCTACAAGATAGAGTTTTAAATACTTAAAGACAGGAATACTATTTCTCCTAAATTTTATCATCTCCAGACTAAAGAAAGCTACTTTTATCAACCAATTATATCTGGCATACAATCAAGTAAATGTATGTTGAAATCAGCTTGAAAAAAATCACAAAGTTGATGGTTACATTTTCAATGTAAACATTTATACCTCAAAAATTCATAAATTATACAAATCGGGGCTTGCTTTATTATTTTGCTGATTATTTAGAATTAAGAAAATAATGAAGAAAAATATTTTTAACATTCTTTTTTTTAAGACTTTGTGTTCTAAATTTTTTTTCTTCCCCTTCTTTACCACTCCTCAAGACAGCAAGCAATCTGATATAACTCAAATATATGCAATCTTTTAAACATATTTCCATATTTGTCATGTTGTGCAAGAAAAGTCAGACAAAAGGGGAAAAAACATGAGAAAGAAAAACAAACAAAATAAAAATCCTATGTTTCAATCCACATTTAGTTTTTGTAGTTTTATCTCTGAATGATAGTGGGGTTTTCCATCTCAAGTCTACTGTAATTGTCTTGAATCATCACATTGTTGAGAAGAACCAAGTCCATCACAGTTGATCATCACAAAATCTTGTTACTATGGACAATATTTCCTTGGTTCATGTAAATCTTTCCAGACCTTTCTGAAACCATCCTGCTGATTATTTCTTATAGCACAATAGTATTCCATTACATTCACATAAACATAACTTATTCAGCCGTTTTCCAATTGATGGGCATTCACTCAGTTTCCAGTTCTTTGCCACTACAAAAAGGGCTGCCACAAACATTTTTGTACATGTGGGACCTTTTCCCTCCTTTATGATCTCTTTGGGATACAGGCCCAGTAGTGAGATTGCTGGATCAAAGAGTATGCACAGTTTTATAGTCCTTTAGGCATAGTTCCAAATTGCTCTCCAGAATGGTTGCATTATTTCACAATTACATCCACACATTCATGTTCTTAGATATTTTATCACACATTGAAATTGTAGACCACTAAAACTTACACAATTCTGTAAAGTAGGTAGTGTATCATTATCTCCATTTACAGAGGAAGAAACAAAAAGTCAGAAGGAGAGTTCTTTATCAGAATTCATTCATTCATTCATTTATATGTTTATTTATTCATTCATCTCTCTATCATCTATCTATCAATCTATTTTTGCTGAAGCAATTGTGGTTAAGTCACTTGCCCAGGGTCATAAAGCTAGGAAGCGTTAAGTGTCTGAAGCCAAATTTGAACTCAGGTCCTCTTGACTTCAGAGTTGGTGCTCTATCCATTGCACCACCTAGCTGCTCCTACTACTTTTTTCTTTTAACAAACTGAAGATTACAGAAAGCTAGACTTTGAAGAGATGTTATTGATTATTTGATCTATCAACTTATTTTACAATTGAGAAAACTGAGGCCCAGAGAGAATTGCCCAAAGTCACATAGTGACAATATTAAGTAGAACAGATGAGCTTTTTTCACTGCAAAATTAATGTTCTTTTGGGGAGGATCAGTTCATTTGTACTAAGGAATTAATAACTGACCATTCCCTTAAGTAATTCCATAGAAGATATTAGGAAGTATGATACACATGAAATATATACTTATTTTATTCTATGAAGTCCCTTGGGGCATTGAATTGAGAAAGAGTGCCCTGGAACATCTGCTGATAGAGAACAAAGGCTAAAAAGGAGCACTGGGGGAGATACACCTGGTGCCTAGAGAAAGAATGATCCTCCTCCCTCATGTGTTTTAGAGCTGTGATAATGGCCCTTGTTCTTACCCCTAATAAGTAACTGAACACACTACACCAAGAGTCTGTTTTAAGAAAAGTAAAGAAAAAAATTGCAATTCCCTTCCCTGGAGCTTATGAAAAATAGGGGAATTGGTGATAGTTAACTACTAAAGTGTTCAACTAGACCAATGAGCCCTCACTTTAGGGCTTAAGAACATGACAGGCTACAAGGTTTGCAAAGGAAAATTCAAAGGTTAGGTTTCCTCTCTTCATCTCATATTGCTCTGAGCAAAGAAAAAAAAATTAAGACCTGCCATAGAGTGCAATTAGCCTATAATAAAATTAAGGTAAAGAAAAAAGCAAGAACATTAAGATTGGGTTAAGAGTTGAGCAATTTTTGCTCCTTTTTTATTTTGACTTGTCTACCCAGGGAAGACAGGAAAGCTATAAGTATTTATTAATGCTCACTGAGCTCAGTGCTTTTTACAAATATGACTTTGTCCCTACAACCCCAAAATGCAAGTGTCTTATTATCTCCATTTTTCAGTTGAGAAAACTGAGTCAGATAGAGGTTCAGTGATTTACTCAGGATCACACAGCTAGTAAGTGTCCGAGGCCAGATTTTAACTGAACTTCTCCTGATTCTGCACACAGTGGTCTTATATATTGCACAACCAGCTGCCTCTAGGGAAAAGTTTGTAGGTGCTAAAGTAAAGGTGGGGATAGTGAGTGAGGACAAAATCAAAAACTTCTCAAAACTTATTGTTGGGGATTATTGCAAATTATAATGGGTGAGAAATTGGGTTTCAATATACTGATTTTCATATTTTTCCTTATTGTGCATGTTTAGGATGCATCTACTATGGATCATCAAACTGGAGATTGAGATATGAAATTATTCGGATGGTTGTTTCCAAAATGAACTCTCTCTCTCTCTCTCTCTTTTTTTTTTTTTTTTTTTTTTTTTTTTGCTGCCTGGCTTTGTATTTAAAATGTGACTGAGCTTGGCTTTGTGACCAAGTCCCTCTCACATTTTTAATGATTATCTAAATAGCAGAGTCAAAACTGCAGGAATTTCTAAAAGATTTCTATCTGTGAGTTTTGGCCTTAGGATCTTGGCAACAGGGAGCTATCTCCATCTGCCTAACAATCTAGCCTTGCAATCCTGTTATGTGTGTTAAGGAAGGAAATTGAATAAATTCAGAATTAAAATAAAAATTAATGAGGCAGGAATGTAGTGAAGGGAGTGCTATTCAGGGGCTCTGAGGAGACTTCATGTCTTGTATCCAATGGCTGTTAGCAAAGTGATTATAAGCATGTCATTTGGCCTCTTGGGCCTTAGTTTTCCTCAGACGTAGTTTATAGTGTCTACCTTATAGCATTATGAGGAATGAATGAGGCCATACAATACAAATTGCTGGAAGAACCTACATCATTATGCATTTGTTTTCCTCTTTTCCTACTTACAGAGCTATATCTATAATTGTTGTCATATCAATTGTAAGCCTGACTCTTGCTGACTGAAATCATATAAAATAGTTCTAAGACAAGGGGTAATGACCACCCCACATGAGAACTTTACCTAGTACTGAAGATCACCTTGGTATCAAATTTCTCATTCTAACTCCGAATGTAACCTGAACAGCATGTCTTTTCCCCCCATTGCTTAGTATGGTGTCTGGCACAGAGCAAACATTTAAGAACAGTAATAGCTAGTATTTATACAGAACTTCAAAGTATGTAAAAGTATCTTATAAGTTTCAATTCATTTTGGCTTCATTATAACTTTGGGAGGTAGATGCTATTATTATTTCCATTTTATAGGTTAGGAAACTAAGGTGGATATTAAATGGCTTGTCCAGGGTCACACAACTAATAAGAATTTGAGGCAAGATTTTAACTCAAGTCTTCCTCACTCCATGTCTAATGTTCAATCAGATGGTTGAATGGTATCAGTAGGAAAGACTTGGAGGGTGGTCTGATGAATTAAGAATGGAAAGATGAGAGGGATTTTGAGATGTAGATGTCAGGAGGGAGAATATCCCAGCTTTAGGAAATGGCTTCTGTGAGTGCACAGAATGTGGAGAAGGAATTCAGAGTTCAGAGAACTCAGCAAGCAACTTTGGTTACAATGGTAAGCAGTAGTTTTGAAAAAAAATGTATTCTGGTTTAAGTAGAGTACAAGTTTAATATGAGTCAACAAAATGATATGGTACCCAAAAAACTGGTAATTGGATGTTGCACTATATTAAGAGACTTGTAGCTTCTAGGAATAAGCAGGTGACAATTCTGCTATCCTCTGCCCTGGGAGATGATATAGAGAAAATTGTATTCAGTTCTGGGTGCTAAGGTTTGGGAGGAACATTGATAAACTGGAGAGAGCATCCAGAAAAAAGACAATCAAAATAATGAAAAGCCTTGATTCCAAATACCACATGAGAATGGGGTCTAATGTTAATATTTAACCTGTAGAAGGCAAGACCTGGGGAAGAAATGAGATCTCTCTTTAAGTATTCAAAAAACTGTCACGAGAAAATGAGAAAATGACTTAAACTTGTTTGTTTTGAACACATAGAGAAAAAAGTAGGAAACGTATGGAAGTTGTCAAAAGGCAAATTCAGACTTAAAGTCAAGAAGAGTGTTCTAATAGCTCCAGCAGATGGAATAAATTGCTTCTAGCAGGTATGATTTTTCTTTTATTTCAGATCCTCAAGCAGAGGTTAAATGACCTCCTGTTAGGTATTTTATACTGGGGATTATGGGTTTGATTCAGAATCCCTTCCAACTGAAATGAAAACAAATTATTTGTTATAAGGGAAGGCTCTGTGGGAGGTGAAAAAGAAAATTTAGAGAATGTAAAAACAAAATCTATTAAAAATTTTAAAAAGAAAGACAAATGAAACAACTTTTGCTGTTAAAGATTTTAGTACAGGCAGCACTCAAAGTTTGAATCAGATTTAGAAGTAAAAAAATAGTTTTACATTCAGATCAATATGATAATTTTCTTTTTAAAGCTTATGGGATCCTTGTTTATTGTATCCCTGTATCAACATATTAAGGTAAATGAGTCTCAGCTATCATTTATTTCCATTTTTACTGGAAAGGAAACAGAGAAACAATATCAAAACAGTAAAGCAGAAAGGGCTCACTTAGTACTTATCTCCATTTTTGCTGGGAAAAAAATTGAGGCTTAAAGAGACTAAATGATTCCCCCAAACTTACACTGCTCACTAGCTACAGAAGGAGGAATAAAGCTCAGCTCTTTGATTTCTAGTCAAGTGTCTCTACTCCATCCTGATTCTACATGACATCACACAGCTGAATAAACAGGTGTTAAAAAAGTAGAAATCAGACTAGTGAGATCTGTTTTGGCATATAATGTACAATGCATAAGTATAACTGATTTGCTCTTACACTAATTAGTGGACTGAAACAAAAATTAGAGTTAGGCTTCTTAAAGCATGCAATCAAACTTCATTAATTAAAGTGGGAAAACAACACACTCCCAGAGCAAGCCATTACCCTCTGATTTAGAGGCTCTGATAGGCTTCTTTCTTCCTGGATTTAACAAGAGCTTGTCTCCCTGTAGGTAGTCATGGAGCAAGTCTCTAAAGTTTCCATTAACCAATGAGCGCTGTCCTTGAGTTAAACAAATTGGTCAAATTTCAAATATGGGCAACACAGCTGGCCCTGATTGAGCCCCAGGAATAGACTGAAGGCTTGGGACCTCAGGATGGACTCAACTACAGATAAATTATTTAAGACATAACTTAATAGGTAGTTTTCCTCAAAATTACTGATAACATTGTTTATAATAATTTTTCATTAGTGATATTTCAAATTAATATGTTTGTCAATTGTTTACACATATGTCACTTACTATATCCTACCATACAAGAATTTATCTTATTTTAAAAAAAATAACTTAAATAAAAACAGCACATTAAAAACAGCTCAATTACAAAATGGAGGTTTTGAAACAAAATAGTGTCAATTATGCTAAGCTGACAAATTTATTCCTATTATCTTATTACCACACTGTATTTAGGGCATTAAAGTTTGTGTGTTGCAGAGTAAGACCTCGGATACCTTCTCCAAAATGAATTCAGTGCTCTAAGATGTACTGGAAGGTAAGGATCAATTTGCCTTTTATGTCTGAGATTTTGGCCATTAGTCAAGCTCTTAATCTCTTTTTCATGGAGATTGGAACCAAATATATGTTCACATTGCCACCTGAAGCAATGCCTTTCTTGGTGCAGGCAGTAAATCAGGACTGGCAGGAGAATTGATTACCATAACCTCTCAAAATAGAAGGTAATTATTTGCTTTCAGTTCCAGCCTCAACAATGTTTGTTGAAGACGATTATCTTTTTGGGAAAACAAACAAACAATGATCATGTATTCATACATACACATGAATATTTGCCTCCATATGTATATGTACATTTCTTTGTATATGTGTGGATACATCAGTGTATCTGTGTACTCATCCTTCTGCCTTTGTGTCTTTGGGTGTTTTATTTTTTTCTTATTCTCCCTCTGGTGGCAGTGGATTGCTCAATTCTGAGTCAAAAGATGTGAGTTTAGGAACCTGCTCTATCATTTTCCTGAATTTCTATAAAATGATCTTTACAAAATCTTTCACTTCTAAACAGCCTATGATTTTTTCCCCCAGACCATTGATATTTCATCTGCACCATTTAATATACAGTCTGCAGATGCCATTGGAGATGCTCTGAATAGCAAAACCTTAAAAAATGCTTTATAAATTCAGAAAGTTAGCAAAACCACCTGAAGATTTTCATCATTTACTGTAGGTTGCTCAGCTCGGTAGTAGAACATTTTTGAAACCTGGAAATGTGGCTCCAGTGAATAATAAATCATAAGTACATGAATCAATAAACATTGATTAAGTGCCTATTATGTGCCAGGCACTGAGCTAAGCACTGGACATTTCCCATATTAATGAGAATGGATAAAGTTGCAATAATTACCCCCCATTCCAAATATTTTGTACTCTCTAGTATGTGGAAGAATACTTTCTTTTTGGATAGCACTTAGTTTTCAAAATTCTTTCAGAGCTCTATGCTCACTTAGGAGGTACGTTCTGTATCTTTACAGATGAGGTAAGGAGGTAAGCAATCCTTATAATACCTGCTGGACAAACAGGTGTTAAAAATAAGGAAAACAAATTCACATTATTAATGGAAATAATCTCTTATTAAATAATATTTTATTTTTCCCCATCACATGTAAAATGCTTTTTAACATTATTAAATTTTTTTCGAATTCCAAATTCTCTTTTTTCATATATCTCCTTTCTTCTCTCTGAGACGGTAAGCAATCTGCTATAGATCATATACAAGCAATCATTTAAAACACATTTCTCCATTAGCAATTTTGCAGAAGAAACTCAAACCAAAAAAAGAAAAAAAGTGAAAAATGTAGACTTCATTTGCACTCAAATTCCACAAGTTCTTTTTCTGGAGGCAGATAGTATTTTTTATCTTGAGTTCTTTGGAATTGTCTTGGATCATTGTATTGCTGAAAATAGCTGTCATTCACAACTGTTCATTGTACAATATTGCTGTTACTATATACAATGTTCTCCTGGTTTTGCTCACTTCACTATGCATTAGTTATGCAAGTCTTTCCAGGTTTTTCTGAATTCATTCTGCTCATCAAATGGAAATAATTTCTGAATTGTTCAAATATTGGAAATAACAAGAAATGGAATGTGACAATGTTCTATTTTCTTCAGCTGTAGAAATTTCAGGGGCAAGCCATACAAGGAATAGAGAATTTAGGAATCGATAACAGATTATGATCTTTGTCTTAAAGTTTTTAGTCTTTAAATTAACATCTACTCTTTAATTTTATCAGAAGAAAATAATAATGCAAAGATATAAAAGGGCAAGGAAGAGACATAGGGTATAGAGATGATTTCTCAATAAGCATTTATTAAGTGATTATTGTGTAGATAGTAAAGGAGATAGAAAGTGTATACAAGATAGTCTTTGACCTCCTGTTGCCAACTTTTTAGTTTGGAAATTAGACAATATCCAAAATTGCTATAATATAGTTAATCAATATAGTATTATATCAATATAATAATATTATATATATATATATAATGTATATATATATATATATATATATATATATATATATATATATATACCCTATCACATCCATATAATATTAAAATAAAACTATTAGGTAATGATTATAATGATTGTGATTTTATATGATACATATATATTAGAGAGTTTCAATATGTGATGGTAAGGGAGGGGTTAATTTAACTAACTTTTTATTTACTTTTTTATTGCTGTAGGCTGGTATAGGAAGTTTTGCTGCAGCAAAACTATTTGCAGATTGTCATGATTTACCACAAGTTGCTCAGCTCAGTAATGGAGTCTTTATGAAACCTGGAAATGTGGCTTCAGGGCACAATAAATCATAAATCCATCCATCCATCAATCAACAAACATTGATTAAATGTCTACAGTCAGCATCATGCTAAGTGCTAGACAATTTTGTACATAAACAAGAAAGGATAAAATCACAATAATTAGTTCCATCCCAATAACAGGGGAATCAGTAAATGCTTCCTAAGGGAGGTAGTATTTGAGCTGGCCTTTAAAGGATGGAAAAGAATTTAACAGATCAAATTAGGAAGAAGGAGGAGCAGCTAAGTGAGTAGATAGAGCACTGGCCCTATTGTCAGGAGACCCAGAATTCAAATTCAGTCTCAGCTGTGTAACCCTGGGCAAATCACTTAATTTTACCTGTTTCAAAAAACCTCTTAAAAACCAATTAGGAAGAAGCGTATTCCAGGCAGAGGGAACAGATACTGTGGCTTGATGAAGAAAGAGTACACTACACTACACACACACACACACACACACACACACACACACATAATTCTTTTTGCAAGACAATTGGGGTTGTATGACCCAGGATCATACAGTTATGAAGTGTTAAGTATCTGAGACTGGATTTGAATGTAGGTCCTCCCAACTTCAGGGCCAGTGCTCTATCCATTGCATCATCTGGCTGAAAAGAATACTTTACTTATATATTTGGGGGATAGAATTGTCAGAGTTTGGATAGAATATGTAAGTCTGTTAAAATGGTTCTTACAAGTGGCAAAGGGGGACTGTGCAAAAGTGTTGGGTTGGAAAAGGGAATAAAGAAAAGAGGATGAATACAAGAAATGTGGAAGAAATGAAATCAATGGAAGTTATTAAACTGTTGGATATGAGAAATGAAGTAAAGAGACAAGTCAAATTCTCCAGCATCTTGTCCCTTCTCTAATTTTCAATCTTTCCTTTTCTTTTTTTTCTAGTAGAATTCCTTTCCTATTGCCTATTAACATGTTAAAGTTTCTCCAATGTTTTTTACTTTTTTAAAATTTAAATATTTTTGTCTTATTAAAATAAAATTTCAAAAAACAGAAAAGGAAAACAAAACAGAACAGAACAGAACATTGTCATGTGCTCAGCAGAATATCAAGGAGGATTCAAAATATATAACACTAAATGACCAGTCCAAGAAGATATATAATAATAGAAGAAATTATATTTGTGAGTGTCCATTTTTTCTTTATTTCTGTGTAGGTTGTTCTTTTGTTCTCTACTGTGCACTTTTCACTTTTTTAACTTTATTCTTTTTTTCCCAATTTCATCCCTCTGACCTCCCCCAAGGAAGCCATAGTTAAGCAAGGATATATTTATGTATACATATATAGATATACATATACACAAACACAGATATTCATGCCCTCCTCCCCCTCCCCCATACACATACATATATCTTTTTTTATCCCTGATAACTCTGATTAAATTCTGTTTCTTAATCTCTCCCTACCCAAGGATCCCTCTCTTGTCTTCTTCCACCCTTTGCTTCCTCTTTTGTGGATCCCTTCCCCTTATTTCTTTATAGATTTCCTTCAAAAGTATACATGTAATGTTGCCTTTTTAATCCATTCCTGATGTGAGTGGGTTTTCAGAACTATGAGTTCTCCTCCCCCAAGTAATGCCTCTGTGTCTATTCTTCCTTTGTACCTCATTTATATAACATAATTACTTTTTTTTTTTTTACCTAGACTCTGCTCCAGTCTTTCTTTTGAGATACTTTATTGCTGATGACAATCTTAAACATATACCTATCTGTAGAAAACAAAATTTGTTCATGTTAAGTTCCTTGAAATTGATCTTTGATATTGGCTCTTATATGTTAAATTTGCTATTATCTTCTGGTTTGGTTGATAGAGACTCCTGAAAATCTGCAACTTTAAATACCCATGTTTTTCTCATTAAATACTATGGATAATTTTGCTAGATATGATATTTGGCTGCAGGCCTAGTCCTTTTAATTACTGGCATATATGATTCCAGGACCTATAGTCTTTTATTGTGGCTGCTGATAACTCCTGTGCAATTCTAATTGTTGCATCAGTGCATTTGAATTGTTTTTTTTTTTTTCTTCTTTCTTACAAAATTTTCTCTTTGATTGAGGACTTTGACATTTGGCAATAATATTCTTATAAGTTTTTCACAATGGGTCTTTTTGAGGTGATGATTGGTGGATTTTTTTTTTCCTATTTCTACTTTCCATGTTCTATCACTCCAAGATAATTATCTTGGATTGTTTCTTGCATTATTGTGTCAAAGGTTTTGTTTTTTTTTTTTTTTTGGGGGGGGGAAGTCACAGCTTGAACGTAGACGAATTATTCTTACATTTTCTTTTCTTAATCTGTTCTCCAGATCTGTTCTTTTTCTTATGTTTCATTTTCTGTTCTATTTTTTCATTATTTATATTCTGTTTTGTTATTTCTTGGTCACTTATACCTTCACTGACTTCCCTTTTCCCAGTTCTAATTTTCAAAGGGTTATTTTTCTCTTTGAGACTCTGCAACTCCTTTTCTACCTGGTTTACTTTTTAATAATCTTGTTTTTATTGGATGAATTTTATTTATTTTTAGTTTTTCCTCAATGTCTTTCATTTGATTTTTGAGTTCTTCTATAAATTCTCTCTGGATAGGGAGCTACTTAATATTACTCTTTAGGTTAGAAGAAGTTTTTTTTTTTTTTTTAACTTTAGCATCCTCCTCTGAAGATGAACCCAGTCTTCCCTGTTCCCATAGTAAATTTCTGTGGTTGAGTTCTTTCTTTTTTGCTGGTTCATTTTTTTAAAATGAGAAGTATTAATGTAAGCATCTCTAATTGTGGGGTGGGGGAAATGGTCCCTCTAGCTTCACTTCAGTTCTCCCTTCTGAGCTGTAACCCCAAATCATGAGCTCTACCCTCCTGCAATTGCTGGTAGCCAGCAGTATTCCTGCCTATCTGCTTCTGCACTCACCAGGTATACTGGCTCCAACCCACTCAGGTTTCTGCAGCACAGCTGGGTCTGGCATTTCTAATCAGCTGAGGTTCATTCCATCTTCTCAGACTCATACCCCTGACTCCTCAAGCTGTCCTGGAGGTAAAGTTTCTGTGGTTCTTGAAGCTCCAGAAAAATCCAGCTTGGCCCAGGGGACCCTACTTGGTGTTTTTGTGGAACAAATCTGGAGGTGTCTGAACTTCAAATTGATTAATCTTCAGCCTAGGATCTTTCTTCAGATTCTCTTGGGTTGTACCAGGAGGACCCCTGTTCTGGCCCAAATCTTCTTGATTTTTCACCAGTCTATGTTTATCCTGAGGCATAAATTTGTTCTGTTTGTGGAGGAAATCTTGAGAGCTTGAAATTTATTAACCTACTCTGCCATCTTCTCAGAATCTCCCCTAATTTCTCTAATTTTTTTTCAAAAGTCTTCCCTAGACTCAACCATCTTTTCAATTATCATCTTATATTTCTCCTCTCTAAACCAAACTTCTAAAAAAAGTTGCCTACATTTGTTGTCCCCACTTCCTCTCTTCTTTATTCTCTTTTTAGTACTTTATAATCTGATTTCCAACCTAATAACTGAAATAAATTTCCCTCTTCAAAGTTATCAATAATCTTCAAATTGCTAAATGTGATGATCTTTTTTATTTGAATAGTATTTCATTTTTCTGAATATATGCAAAGATAGTTTTCAACATTCTCTTCTACAAAACATTGTGTTCCAAAGCTTTTCTCCCTTTCTTCTCCTTTACCCCAACCCCAAGACATCAAACAGTCTGATATAGGTTAAATATGTGCACTTCTTCTAAACATATTTCCATATTGTCATGCTACACAAAAAATCAAATAAAAAGGGAAAAAAAACATGAGAAAGAGAAAAAGCAAGCAAACAAATGAAGAAAGGTGAAAATATTATGCTTTGATCCACATTCAGTCTCCATAATTCTCTTTCAATGTGGATGGCACTTTCCAATATGGTGGTCTTTTAAAATAATTCTCATCCTTTTTTGCCTTTCTGTTTCATCTGATGTTAAGACCATCTCTTGGTTTTGATGATGATCTTTTTCTTCTCTTCTTACCTGGCTTGCCATGCTTGCATCCTATGGGGCTCTTTTTTGGACCTTCTCATTTCTCTTTGCAATCCATGACTTGGAACTTTCATGGGTCAAATTTATCATTTTTATGAAGATGATTCCTAGACCTCTATGTCCAACTCCAGTTTCTTTCCTAAATTCTAGCTGTGCAACATTGAAGATGTCATGGCTCCAGTGGAAACTTCGCTAGTCTTTAAGGCAGAGAATTTGGGATTAAACACTAGCTCAGACACTTAGTCACTCAGACACTTACTACTTGTATGACTTTGGGCAAGTGATTTTCACTTTGGTTCTTAGTTTCTTCCTATATGAGGTCAGTGCAGACCTCATTGTTGTATGCCTATGAAATTTGAAATAGTATACTAGTTCCATGCGTGGAAACTGGATTTCTTCAATTTGAAATGTCTTATAAAGATTCTGAGATCCTTTCTTGAACTAAATTGCCAAGCATTCAAACTCTAATGCAGAGAGTTTTGGGTTGGCCACATTGCTCAAATGCCAATCATACACTAACAAAAAAAAAAATTATGGAGAACTCAGGGCAAGTGCTCACAAGGTGATTAGAGAAAGATACAAGGACACTCTCAACATGTCTCTCAAAAACTTTAAAATTAATTATATGACATTGGAGACACTAGCATAGGACCACACAGCATGATATGGCCTCATCAGAGACATTATCCTCTATCTATCTAACAAAATTGAATATCATATCTAACAAAATTGAAGCATTTTAGAAGAAATGAAATATGCAAAGTTAAAGAATCCACTCCAGTTGTTCATAGGGTTAGGGTTCGGGTTAGGGTCTATTTGTCTCTAATCAGTGGCAAAACATTATGATCTTGTATTAGTCTGAATAATTGCAATGGGACAGACTAATTTGATTCTATCATAATGGTGTTATTTGGTCCTCTGAGAATGAAGAACAACCAATCTCCCTATATAGAATTAGGAGACTGGACTTCATAATTTTGAATGTTCTTTCTTGCTCTAAATCGTAGACACTATGATTACTTGCCTATTGGTTGTTTGCAACTGGATGTCCCATAGTCATCTCAAACTTGGAATATCTAAACAGATATTATTTTTTTTGCCCCCCAAAGTATCTTCCAAATCTCCTTTTTTTCTTCTATTCTATTCACCCAAGTTTGCAACCTAAGTATCATCTTTGACTCTTTATTCTTTTACATCCATTATGTAAAAGAAATTGGCGGTCTTAACAATTGTACCCTGAAGAGATCTCTTGTATTCACCCTCTTTTCTCTATTCCTACAGCTATCATTCTAGTTCAAGCCTCCGAATTGTAACGGATAGAGAACTGTACTTAGACTGGACTTGGAATGAGGATGAAGTGAATTTAAATCTTAGCTCCAATATTTTTAAATTGTGTGATACTGGGAAAGTCACTTACATTCTGAGCCTCAGTTTCCTCATAAGTAAAATAAGGGTTATAGTAGATCATACCTCACAGGGTTGTTGTATGGTTACGTGAGATAACAAATGAAAAAGTACTTTCCAAACCTGAAATTGTATATGAATGGTAGCTATTATTTAAGGCAGCTAAATGGCATGTGATATTAAAGTAATAGATTAGGAATCAGAAAGATCTGAATTCAAATACTGCCTCAGAAACTTACTATTATTTATTTAACTTTTCTCAGGCTCAATTTTCTTATAAGGGGAATAATAATAGGACCCACCTACTTGACAGGATTGTTATAAGGAGAAAATGAGATAACAAGTAAAAAAGTGATTCACAAAAATTAAAGTGCTGTATAAATGCTTGTAATTATTATTATCTGTAACTCAGCTTCTCTAGTTTCCTTTAAATTTCCACTCATGTATGCTCTTTAGTGCGAAGCCTTTTCTATTTGCCTCAGTTGTGAGCAATATTCCCATTTACCTTGTATTTATATACATATGTATATACAGATATGTATGTATAATATTTGTGCAACACATACACATATACATTTAATTATACACAGGTATTACATACACATAAAAAGACATTTTTGTATTTATGTTTTTACAAAAAACATGTATTTTTATTTGTTTTTTTTATATGTTGTCTCCCTGACAAAAACAGGAATAATTTCATTTTTGTCTTTGTACCACCCAGAACCCAGCACCCAGGATAGTGCCTAACACATAGTAGATACTTAATAAATGCTTCTTGGTTTATTGATAACTTCAAAGCTTATCAAAATGGAATACTTGTTGAATTGTGATGCCATAATGAGAAATTATAATATTATAAGGAGGAAGAAAACAAGTTTAGTTCTAGGTGATGGTGGAACACTAGGTAGTGATTTTTGTAGGTAATGGAATCTTGATCTCAGGAGAGATATCAAGTCTGAAATGCCAAATAAGAAGAGCCATCCCCAAAGGAATATTCTGTCTTTATGTGCAATATGCTACATCTACTGAAGATTTTCAAACAAAGGTATTTATTCCTGGGGATTTTTGTTCCTGAATTAGATGGTCACTTTTGAAGTTCCTTTTAATTAGAAGATATTGCATTTGTGAAATTCTTTGTTTATCAGTCATCTACCTCAACTCCAAAGAACAGAATTGTAACCTATTCATAGAAGTTTCAGTGTGGAACAAACTTTAGAGCTGAAATGTATGTAAGCTCTTTGAGGGCAGGGATTTTTTATGAGGCCTTTTTTTGTATTCCCAACACTTAGTAGGCACTTAATAAATTTTTTTTAATTGACTGATTGGGCATGACAGTTGTCATTTTATTAATAATATTGCTCTTTTTGCATTATGCTGTATACCTTAGTCTGTGTATATTCATGTGCGTGAATAGCATAATGGACAAAGGGCCTTGTAGTCAGGAATAGAGATTCAAGTAGTGTGTCTGACACATAACTTAATAAGTTTTAGATGAGTTGTTTATTTAAATATATGGACAGAATTCCAAAATTCTTTTTCATCAGGATTTTCCTACTTGGATGAAATCACAGATTTGTACTAAAATGTTGACTCTCATATTAATTAATTTACATTTATTGCTTTGTGTTTTAATGGCAATGTAAGCTCTTTACTTATAGAGCTTATGTTTGATACATATTTTTTTTTCCTGTGCCTTGATCTGTGCCTCTAGGAGATGCTCAGCAAATCATTAATTACTTGATTTGAGAAAGAAAAGCATATTGGATAAGAGGTTCTGAAAAGTGAATTGTTAGCTTTAGGGCATTAGATGGCACTGTAAGAGAGGTTTAAAGACATGAAGCTGTGATTACTTCCACTATTCATGTGCAAGGCAAACAGATCTTTTAAATTTAGCATCTAACTCTCTCCTATACCTCCCCCAAAGTATTGTTGTGCTTATTTTTATGGGATTTGGTGGAATCTGCTAATTTGAGTAATGGAATGGAGGAATATTTGAATAAATAAATCACAGTAAATCAAATTATCTGCTTGAGATTAAAATAAGCTTTACTATTTACTGAAATGCCAAGGAACAGATCTTTCTGAAACCTTTCCAGGGGAAAAATAGGCAGGTCACTCTCATTTAATTGTGTAGGGAACACTTTATTATAGCATTTGAAAAATGCTCCTAAATGATCTTATGATTAGTAGGAACTATTGTTTGGTAGTAGAGAGGTCTACCTACTTTCTGTCATCTGAGGATCAATTGAAAGGAACTGGAAAATGTTTAATCTGGAGAAGAAAAGACTGGTGGTAAGAGAACAACTGATTACTATCTTCAAGTATCTAAAGACTGCCATTTTTATGCTATTTAGAGGCAGAGGGCAAAATCAGAAGCAATGGGTGGAAATCTTGAAGTGACAAATTTAAACTTGAAGTCAGGAAAAATTTACTAATGTTTGGACTTGTCCAAAGGGATGTTGCCTCAGGAAATGATGAGCTCTCTCTAATTTGAAAGTCTTTACAGAGATCATGGATGATCATATTGTTATGTGAAGATTCTTTTTCTAGTGTAGATTAGATTATATTGATGCTGAAGTTCTTTCCATTTCTGAGATCTATAATTCTGTACCCTGGGTTTAAACATGGAATCCACCAGCAAATCCTGTCATCTTTTCCTGTGGCTTTAGTCACTTTAGGAGCGTTGAAGCTTATTCTTTGCAGGACCACAGAACCCCCTATATGTTGTTAATTATTTTTGGTGCTGGCCAGTCCTCAGAGTATTGACTCTAGGAATGTATAATTTTAGCTTGTTTTTCTTAAACTCAGATTCTACAGTGTCTGATAACTAGACTCAAACTTCCATACCATGCTTGTTTTAGGTTCTGGTATAGGGATCACCTACTCTCTCCTCCTAGAGAAAGGATTGTTCTTGTTTCTTGCAAAATTTTCTCTTTGATTTGGGAATTTTGAAATTTGGCAATAATATTCCTATATGTTTTCCACAAAGGACTTCTCTGAGGTGATGATTGGTGGATATTTTCTATTTCTACTTTCCCTTATATTCTATTACTCCAGGATAATTTTTTTGATTATTTCTTATATTAATTGTGTCAAGGTTCTTTTTTAGCTTTCATGTAGACAAATTTGATTAATTTTCTCTTCTTGATCTATTCTCCAGATCTGTTTTTTAAATAAGATGTTTTATATTTTGTTCTATGTAGTGGTTCTTAAACTGGGGTCCAATGAACTCATTTTTTATTTTAATTTTAAAATTTTCTGTTTATTAAAAAAACAGAATATAAAATATATAATGATAAATTACTAGTTCAAGAAAGGATTATAATAGTATAAGAAATTATATTCATAAGTGTCTTTTTCTTTGCTTGCTTGTAGGTTATTCTTTTGTTCTTTGCTGTGCACTTTTTTTGCTTTATTCTTTTTTTCCCCTTTTATTCCCCTACTTCCCCTAACAAGCTATAATTAAGCACAGATATGTTTATATATACATATATAGATATGTACATACACAGTACACCGATCTCCCCAAATCCTCTCTTTCCTCACAATACATACACATACACATATACATCCACACCCACACACACTGTTCCAATCTTTCTTTTGACCTACCCAGTTGTTGATGTCAATCCTAATAGTATACATTTCCATGTAAAAAATATAAACCATTTATCAATGTTAAGTTTCTTGAAACTTATCAAAATATCAAAATATAATCTCTTATATGTTAAATTTTCTATTGAGTTCAGGCCTGATTGAAAAAAAGTTCTGAAAATCTTCAAGTTCATTGAATGGCCATCTTTTTCATTCGATATTATGGATAATTTTTCTGGATATGACATTTTTGGCTGCAGGTCTAGTCTTTTTAATTACTGGTACATATGATTCCAGGACCTATGATCTTTAATTGTAGCTGCTGCTAAATCCTGTGCAATTCTAATTATAGTTCCTGTGCATTTGAATTGTTTTTTGTTTTGTTTTGTTTTTTCTTGTTTCTTGCAAAATTTTCTCTTTGATTTGGGGATTTTGAAATTTGGCAATAATATTCCTATATGTTTTCCACAAAGGACTTCTCTGAGGTGATGTATGTGGATATTTTCTATTTCTACTTTCCCTTATAGTCTATCACTCCAGGATAATTTTTTTGATTATTTCTTATATTAATTGTGTCAAGGTTCTTTTTTTAGCTTTCATGTAAACAAATTTTATTAATTTTCTCTTCTTGATTTATTCTCCAGATCTGTTTTTTAAATAAGATATTTTATATCTTGTTCTATTTTTTCATTCTTTATATTCCATTTTGTTATTTATTGGTTTCTTATGGCTTCACTGGCTTCCCCTTATTTTTGTTTTTAATACTCTGTATCTCCTTTCCTAGTTGGTTCACTTTTTCCACAACATTCTTGCTTTTCTTGGATGGTTTTTATTTTTTTCTTAGATTTTCTTCAATGTCTCTCATTTAATTTTTAAATTCTTTTTTGAATTCTTCTATACATTCTTTCTGAGCAGGGAGCCATTTAACATTGTTCTTTGTCCTCCTCTGAAGTTGAACCCCGGTTTTCCCTGTTCCCATAGCAAGTTTCTATGTTGGATTCTTTCTTCTTTTCCAGTTCATCTTTTTAAGTGAAAAGTATTTCTGTAAGCATCTCTAATTGTGGGATTGGAGGGATGGTGTTTCTAGCTTTATTTCAATTCTCCCCTCTGACTTGGAACCCCAAACCAAAAGCTCCATCCTCCTGCAAGTGCAAGCCCCACTGCTTCTCTACTCATTGGGTGTGCTGGTTTCTTCTGGCCCATTGTCTGTGTCTCTGAAGCACAGCTGGGAATTCTTAATCAGCTGAGGTTCCCTCAGTCTTTCCAGATTCAGCCTCTTGACTCCTCATACTGTTTAATTCCTTCTGAGGCTCCAACAAAACCACCTAGATTCAGGATTCTCCACTTTTTTCTGTGGAGATAGCTGGAGTATTTGCATTTCACACTGAAGTCTTTAGATTTTCTTGGGTTGTCCCAGGAGGACTCTTGTTCCATCCCATCTTCTTTTTATGACATTTACTGATCTATTTTGCCATCTTCCCAGAATCCTTCTCTGCTCATTTTTTTTTAAAATAGGTTTTTTTTACTAATGTATTTTTATATCATCATAGTTTTCTTTAGTATTCTTTTCCCTATTTCTCCCAGAGAAAGATTTCACATAACAAACAACATTTTTTGAAGACAAAGCAAACAAAAGAACAGGCAATCTGAAAATGCCCTGTGATATAGTATATTTACACTTGTGGACTTTTCACCTTCATGAAGGGGTGGGTTGGGAGTAATTGAATATATTTTCTTTCAAATCATACTTGATCTTTATAGTTTTGCTATATTTATTCCTGATTTATGTGTGTGTATGTGTTTGTTTTTCCATTTACATTGTTGCAATCATATAGATAGTTTTCTTGATTCTAATTGTCTCACTTTGCAACTGTTCACATAGGTCTTTCTGTGCTTTTCTATATTTATCACATTTGACCATGAATTTGTTTCTAATATATCTTAACTGTATTTTAATAAAAGTTTCCTTTGTATTCCAATGTGTTTTATATGCAGTCAAATGCATTGTTTTTTTGAAGTCCAGAGATTTCATTAGACTGAAAAGAAATATACTGCTTTTCCAAGTCTTGTAAGAGAAACTTATCTGAATCTCAAGATTCTGAAGCTTTTTTTTCTCCCCAAATCTACCAGGAGAGAAAGCAGTGTTAGGAAATGAGGAGCCCTAAATTATTCATGAAAGAATTTCATAATATTATGAAGCTCACTAATTGTTTCCTTTATCCCTGTGATTTTGTGTAAATGTCTTACAAACCACACTTTTATAAAAACCACCTTACCAGTTATTTGTGTAAAAGGTGTTAGTATGCTGTCTTTTGCTTATATAGTGTGTGTCCACACAGGTGTGTCTAAATGTGGCTCATAGTGATCCATGAATCCTTCCACCCACTCTTTTTCCTGAGAGACTTGGATTCTTGCCAGTAAAGAAGCAGGAAGTTGAGTCATAGAGTGGTCACTCTTCTCTACTCAGAAAGGGGCCACTGGATTAGAATTGCATCTATCTGTTTTTTTAATTTTGTTAATCTAAGAAAAATAATTCTTAGATTCATGTGTACCTAACATTGTTCTCTGTCTGTCTGTTTCTGTCTCTATCTCTGTCTCTCTGTAATTGGGGTTAAGTGACTTGCCCAAAGGCACTCAGCTATTAAGTGACAATTATCTAAAACCAATTTTTAATCCAGATTCTCCTGACTTCAAGGCCAGTGGTTTATCCACTGCACCATCTAGCTGATCCAACATTGTTCTTTAATGGAGGAGTGCACCAATCTACATATGCAAAACTTGACTCTTTTCCCATCAAAAGCCAGTTTCACTATGAATGCATTATAGAATAAAGCAATTATCAAAACTGACAGCATCAGAAAAGAGAGAAAACATATAGAGGCTATAGCAGACAATCAAGAGTCCCAATCTTCCATTGGGATCAAACTACCCTAGCAAACTATCCGAGATATTATCTCAGAACTTTCTCAAGGGAAAATTTTCTGGTCTTCTCTAGTGTAGTAAAACTAGATATAGAAATGTGATTTAGGTGTTAATTCTGTTATATGTCTGCTTCTTACCAGAGTCTTTCTCTTCCTTCAAGAATCTAAAAAGAGTCTGGAATGATGTGTCTCTTCTCTCAAAGCTGGTAATCAGAAAACCAGTATCTCTATTACTCCAAACTATCACCAGCTTTGCCTACCCCTCATTCAGGGATGCAGTATCAAAATGATACTTCTACCCTTTAACCCTTTTCTTTGCTCTAGGTTGTGTTGATCAAGGCTATCCATTTTATCTGGGTAACATAATAGAAAATGAAGGTAAACTTTTTTTTTCTTAAGACAAAGATGAAGGGGAAGCTAAGTGATATTGTGGATAGAGCACAGGACTTGGAATCAGGTGGATCTAAGTTCTAATTTGGCCCTGATACTTGACAGTTAATTGCTGTGTGACCCTAGACATATTATTTGACCCTGATTGCTTTGCTGGTCCCCCTCCCCACAAAAACCCCAACCCGACATAGGTGAACAATAAGTCTAGATTCCTCTGAATATTTATGAACCATTCTAACTCACAGTCCAATTTACTATGGATTCCACTTTCTTCTAGCTATGAAATTGTTTCAAACCTAATTTTATTCCCTTAGGTTTAACCTTTTTTTAATTGGCAGGGATACTTGGTGCTCCTAAAGTCTTCCATTCTTGACCAGAACCACTCTATCCCATAATATCACACTATAGTAATACATCACCAATTTCCTATCAAGTATTTCAAATTGGACATTGATTTCTATAACTTGACTCATCATCCCCCTTTTCTACTAAATCTTATCCTCTTTCAAATGTCCCTATTTTTGTTTGAAGTCCAACCATTCTTCCTAGATGTAAAGTTTATAACTTCAGCAATATCCTTGATTTCTCATTCTCCTTCATTCCAAATAACCAATCAGTTGCCAACTATTGCTATTTCTACTTTTATAACAGTTCTCTTATCTGATCCTTTCTTTCCACTCACACAACTACCATTTATTTAAAACTCTCATCACCTTTTGCCTACATTATTGTGTCAGCTTCCTAATTGGTCCCATGACAGAAGTCTCTAGGCTGCTAATCCATCCTACTAGTATGCATGACTACTGATGTCAAAGTGTGCAGATTTGACCATAAATTCCCTACTCAGTCAACTTCAATGGCTTCCTATTGTTTTTAGGATAAAATATGAAACTCATCTGTTTCTCTGAAAGTCCTAAACAACCTGGCTCCACTCTGCATCTTCAGGCTCTTAAAAAAAGGAAATTGAGTGTCATTAGGAATGGAATAACATTTCCCTCATACTCTTCCATTCATCTAATCTTATTTCCCTTTGTTCCTCATTGATGACACTCCATCTCCCATCATTTTACCTTTGTATTGCCTATCTCTCATGCCTATGATGCATTTATTTTCTTTTTTTGCATTTATTATCACTGCCTCATCCATTTCTTCCTATAAGATCTGAGAAAAATACTACCTTCTGCATGAAGCTTTTCTTTTTTTTTTACATATTTATTAACTTCATATTTATGTTGCATGTATTTTTATATGTGCTTTTTGGAATTAAGCTCAATGCAAGTAAGGAACATTTAATTGTACTTGATTACCCAGTGTCTAGCACAATATCAGGAACATCATACATACTTCATAAGTATTTAATTATTGATTGATTCTATCTACATTTATGTTTTGGATGGAATTCATTCCCCCTACGTCTTTTCAGATCTTCAATCTCCTTCAAAACTATTCCTAAGTGTCAACTATTACTTGAGTTCCATGCTTCTAGGGTCTACTTCTATCCAGATTACTTTACCTTATATTTATTTGATATGATTATGTTTACTTATGGATACATATTGGTTACTGTCATTGCTTATTAGCTTCTTGAAGACAGAGAACCCAACTACAGAATGACACTAGTACCTAGTACAGTGTGACTTATAAATAGTTAGCACTTACATATACATGCTGATTTATTAATGGGTAACTTCTGGAAGTATCATCTATTCTACAATAAAACATCAAGAGGGGTAACGATTTGCTAGGCTTGACAAGTCTGGGGAGGCTATCCATACTAGACTAGTAGAACAAGATTAGAATTACACTTTGATTAAAGTGATTTAAGATCAAGTCAGTTTTTGTTCTGGTGGTACAGTATTATCTAGTGTTGTTATGTTGGCTTCAGTATTGTAGCACTGACTAACATTGAGTTTGCAGTTTATTAAAATACTTTAGGTTTTTTAAACATAATTTTTTAAAGCAGATGTTGATTTCCATTAATATTTTTATTGATGTTGGGGTCTGAAGAGCTGAGTTCCTGCTCTAGTGACTTCATTATAGGCTGAAGGATCTCTTCAATCACATTGGGCTACTTCTTTTAGAGTTTAATGATATAATGGCATTGGCAGCCACTCTTGACAACACTTTGTAACTTGGCTTGAAAAAGAACATCCAAATGCCATAACAATAAGTGTTTGTCCTTAACAAGAGGATTGAATTTATAAAAATGCTTGAAATAAAAAAAAATATTTCTTAAGAATCAGAGAAGAGGCATCAAAAAATAGGCAAGTGTATTTATTGAAGTTCTGTCAAAATGACACTTGAACAATGTGGATTTTTATTTCTCCATTCCTGGTTGTCAAAAGTCATGTTTTAAACACCTAAAGCAAGGATATCAGTAGACTCAACAACAATGAGGGAAATGAAAAGAAAATGCCATAAGCCAAAGAGCATGAGAAGGATTAAGAAGACAATTTAATTTGTTGAACTCAGTGGTGGTTTTCAATGTTCTCAGGACTAATAAAATTAGTGTGGAATTTTCCTACTGCCTCTTCTAGTCTATGGTTAAATATTTCTTCTAGATTGGAAAGTCATGCATGTGTGAGGAATATATTTTGGACAAAACTTCAGTTTTCAGAATTTTGGAAGTTGGAGACAAGCTCTTTCATTTCTATAGCTAAAATGTCACTTGAAACCATGTTTATCTTCCTATTTCCAGTGATGTTACTTTAGTTCAGCACCTTATTCCTTTTTGTGTGTATTATTTAAGTAACATTCTAACTGATTTCTTTGACTCTGCTCATTTCCATTCTGTCAAGTAACAGATTAATTTCCCTAAAGCAAAACCCTGATTACTCATTCCTTTGTTTAAAAATCATTAATGTTTCCCTATTGTATACTAAATAAAGTTCAAATTTCTTTACCTTGTGTCAAGGTTAAATTGGCTTATGGAAGCCATTTCATGGAACATTCTCAGAATTTTTAGTTTCAATCTGATTTACTCTTTGGCTCTCTTTCTGGTCATTAATAACTCTGTGCTGAAGGGACTTGACAGAACATGGTAGACCCTGAGAGATCCACTCCTTGATCTCATGGCAATAGTGGGCAGGGGATGGTGGTACATCAGTTAAAATAACAGACCACTTATGGCTCACTCTTTTGGCTTTAATTCTCTCATGTGGCAAGCAGTGTAATTTTTGTTTTGACTCTCCTGTGAAAGGAGTGGGGAGTTGTTGGAGAAAAAGCAGCATTCTTTTCTCTATCCTGAGACTATTCCCAAGTGGAACATGGACTCAACTAAGCCACTTTATTTTTGGAGTTCTATTAATCTTTTCTGCTTTTTGTTTCCCTTCCTAAACAGCTGACTAACAATCATTCTCAAGGTGCCAGGTTTGGAGGCTATCTTATGAGTTTGAGAGGTCTAGAAGTCCTAAGTCTAAGAAGAAGAAGGTCCAATGGGAAGAGCAGTCAGTTGTGGTAGGGACAAGAATGGAAAGACCTGCTGTATCAGAGGATGGCCACTATCCATAGGATTGCCCTAGCTTGTCAATTTTACCTAAAGTCAGGACCTAGAGTTGGTTAAATGTCCTGAATTCAGGTGAAATGAAAACAATCTAGTTAGTGGTCTTGCAAACTATTTTATGTTTTGATGAAGTTTAAGTTTTAAGTTCCATATAGGTGGGTGTCCTAGAAAGCATATAAAACATTGTTTGTCCAAATAATTCACACACTATTGTAGAAATTATTGTTGAAAGGATAATTTTAGAATATAGTACTTAGAAAGGAGAACATAATATCTAGAAAGAAACATGATTATTAAAAGCCAATGTGGTTTCATCAAGAACAGATGATGGCAGATCAACCTCACTTTCTCTTTATGTATTTGCAACATCAGAGAATTGCCATAATATATAGTATATCTGACTTTGAAGAAAGTGTTTATCAAAATGTCTCATGCTATCCTTATATATACAGTGCATACAATGTAAGATATGGACTATATTAAGTTTCTCAAAGTTTTTCCACTCATGATACCTTTTTGCCCAAGAAATTTTATACAATCCTGAATATATAAGTATATAAGATAGGTATACAAATCAAACAATTAAGGATAACAAATCATAATTTCATCACCATCACATTCAGTTATGGTATCATAAGCCACAGTTTAAAAAGCTTTGGATTAGAAAATCTCACAGCACAGTGTATTTAGAAATGACTAAATGACTGAATCCAAAGATTAGTCATCTTCTTTCCTTTTTCAAATTAACTAAAAGTTTATCTTTTTTTTTTATAAAACCAACTCTTAGTTTTGCTTATTATTTCAATAGTTTTCTTACTTTCAATCTTCTCTCTCCTTTAATTTTCAGCTTTTCAAATTTGGTATTTAATTGGTTTTTTAAAAAATCTGTTCTTTTTCCAGCTTTTTGGTTGCATGCCCAGTTTATTGATCTTCTATTTTTTTATTTTATACAAGTAAGCATCTAGAATTCATTTGATAAAATTTCTCAGACAAGATAGAAAGGTGTGCATGATAGTATATATATATGTGTTTTAGAACTACCTTAATGAATGGACCCAAAGAGATGTCGTTAATGATTTGAAAACAACTTAGAGGGATGTTTTTAAGGGAATACCACAAACTCCCATCCTATTTCCTATGCTATTTAATGTTCTTATTAGTGAATTAGATGATATCATAGAAGTTATACTTATCATATTTGTAGATGACAAGAAAATAGAGAGAATAATGAATATAAGAGGAAACTGTTGATAGTGGAAAGAAGACTTGGGGTATAATGTTGCCTTTGATGATTATTACCTCTGGAACTTTGAGGTGGGTGTGGGGGTCACTAAATCTTCCAGGGTTTCAATTTTTTAATTTACAAAATAAAATGGTTGTACTAGATAAGCTCTGAGGTCCTTTCCAACTCTAGATCTAAGATGTTATGCTCCTGTACAGTGGAAAAATTAGAATATGACATGATCTTGACAAGTTAGATCACTGGGCCTGAATGAATAAGATAAAAATTAAATATATAAAGTTCACTTATGTAATCGAAGAAATCAATTTCACAAATACAACATGGATAAAAAAGATAAAATAAATCTTTTACTGTAAAATAAAAAAAATCTCTGAGTTTAAGAAGATTACAGTCTCAGTTTGAGTCACTAGGATGCCACGGAAGCCAAAATGAAAAACATCTTCTTAGACTGCAATAAAAGAAGTAGAGTAACCCAGAATGAGTCAGATAATGATTCTATAATGCTCTTATAGCTCAGACCCACATCTGGAGTATTGGGTTCACTTTTAAACATCATACTTTAGGAAGGAAATAAACATACTGGCGTGAATCCAAAGGGTCATCATTATGGAGAATGAATTGGAAAATATAGATATTATATGAGAAAAGGAAGTGAGACTATTTAACTTGGAGAAGACTTTGGAGTTCATAATAGCTACCTATAAGTAATCTAAAAGTCACAATATAGAAGAGTGTTTAGTTTTGTTTTAATTTGTCCCAAAGGATAAGAAATCAAAGAATTAGGAACAATGAGAGGAAAATTTAGTTTTGATGTCAGAAAAAACCTTCTTACCTATGGGGATTACCCCTGTTGGAATAGGTTGCATTGGAAAGTATTGGGTTCCAAGCTGGAGGCTTGAAAGCAAATTCTGGATTACAATTTATTAAAGGAGATTGTTGTTGGTTTAAATGGACTAAATGTTTCTGAATTCCTTTTCACCTCTGAGGTTATGGAATTTGGGAAATTTGGGTTCTGATATTAAATATGTGATCTTAGACAAATCATATCATGTATCTGATCTTAGTTTTCTATAAAATAAGGATGCAGTCTATGGCCTAGAAAGAATCAAGATCTGGGTTTCTATAGACCAGTTATAATTTTGCAGAACCTTTTCACAAATCACTCTTTGGTTCATGGTCCCACCAAATGTGTCTCTTGGTAAAAAAAAAAAAAAGGCCAAACCAAATGAAAGATTAATTAGAAGCAAAAGAAATTTAATGAAATAGATTAGCAAGTCAACAACAGAGAAGTGAATCAGGTAATTAATATCTTTGGCAATCATTTCTAAATGACCTCTACTTTATCCAGCATATCCACCCTGGAAATACTCATCTCAGATCTCAGTTAGCTTTGCTATTTTCCCAAAACAGTAGTGACACATATAATTTTACTCATGGGAAGCTGTGAAGGAAACTATGTATGCTTTAGACTAGGGGTTCTTAAACTTTTTTTTCTTTGCATTTTGGAACCCTTTGAAAGTCTTGTGAAACCAGTGGACTCCTCAGAATAGTACTTTTAAAAGCTAAAAATAAATTACATGGGATCACAAGGGAAGCCAATTATTTTTCCTTACAATTATCAAAATATTAAAAACAAAAACAAATTCACAGATCCCAATTTATGGAACTCTGGATAAGTTCATAAGACTACTGAAGCATCTTTCACCTCTGAAATTGGGTGATTATTTTCAACATGTTGTAAATCGTTGATGTTTAGGCTTTTTATTCCTGCTCAAGTATATACCTTTTTCAATTAATCTTTCCATAGCTGCCAAATTAATTGGCCTGAGAAAGAAGTCTGACCAGGACATTGTTTTCTGAATTGTTTTTCAGTCATAGCTACCTCTTCATTACACCACTTTGGATTTTCTTGGCAAAGAGACTGGAGTGGTTTACCATATCCTTTTCCAGCTCATTTTATATATGAGGAAATGGAGGTAAAACTTGCCCAGGTTGACAAAGTTAGTATGTGTCTAAAGCCAGGAGAGAGTCATATACATACAGAAAGAGGATTGTGGGGACATAGTATGTTAACTTTTTTTGTTGTTTGCTTGCTTTTTTCTCATTTTTTCTTTTTTTAATCTGATTTTTCTTGTGCAGTTTGATAAATGTGGAAATAGGTATAGAAGAATTTCACATGTTTAACATATATTGGATTGCTTGCTATCTAGGGGAGGTGAGGGGAAGAAGGGAAACATTTAGAATACAAGATTTTGCAAGGGTAAATGTTGAAAATTATCTTTGCATATATTTTGAAAATAAAAAGCCATTATTAAAAATAATTAAAACTGCCCTAAAGTAGAATGATTTGCCTAGAAAATAGTGAGTCAGCCCTCATTAAATATCTTTAATAAGAGGATATACTGTGTCAGAATACTATAGAGGTTGTAAAATAGACTTTGAATTTTCTTCTGGCACTGACCTTCTCAATTGCTATAATTCTAGGTTTATGGTGGGAAAAAAATCATGGTACCTAGAGTCAAGAATTCTGAACCCAGTTCTACCACTAGCTTTGTAACAATAGACAAATCACTCCACTCTCATCTCTAAGACCTTAGTATACTCATCTTTAAAGTGAAGAGAATTAGACCAGATAATCTCTAAGATCTTTCTTAGCCTTATGATTCTATATGTAATTTGTTATGCTTGTTTACTTTCACACAAAATATTTAATAGCCTGAGAAAAAGTACTTTTGTGATTTTTACGGCTCTAAACAAAAAGAAAAAAAATAAACTTCTCAAAATATGATCAGGGAATGCAATAACAAACATGAAAAATGTGGAATTAGCTCAGAAACCTGGGGAGTTTTGTAAGAACCTGATGTAATGAGCTCAAATGACTGGCTTCATCTCACAGTATTTCCCACAAGATGCTAATGCTTTAGATCTTTCTGTAAATGTTATGTGTGGCTCTGTCACTAGCTGGATATTTGTGTTCAGATGATATACCAATATATGTTTCCTCCCAAATTTAATGGGATTCTATTTTAGTTATGCTTCCCTTTGAAATAGGTATTGCCAAATATTCATAGGAATATGACATCTTGTTATATAAGAAAAATAGCCAACCCATCAAAATATAGAAGGAAAATAAACAGTTAAGGGTCATTTCTCAGACTATGGCATTCATTAAGAATATTCTCAGAGTCTAGCAGCTGGGAATTATGCCTCTGAAGGACCTGAGAAAAGGCAAGGCTATTTAATGTTGTTTGTACCTTTTTCATTACCAAAAAGGTCAGAAAAGAGCTCCAATGATTCCTGGCGCAGGAAGAACCTGAAATGGGTGAACAAAAAATGCAGCATAAGATAGGATGATTCTAAGATTGCTGGGAGAAACCAGATGTGTTCCAGTCTGCTGGATCTTGAAGAAACTTTGGCACTGAGGTAAAATCCTCATGGAGTCCCTTGTGATAATTTTAGAGCATTTGCAGAAGGCTCTGCAGGTGCCCCAATTTTAGAAAAGGATGAATAGCAATATATATTCTTATGAAAGGGAGAGAAAGGACTTTAAGCCTGTTTTCCACAGAGACTTCTGATTTTAGCCATATCACGGAAGGAAGGACCTGATCTTATCAACAAGAATCAATTTGCAAGCACTTAGGAGATCACAGGATATTGGGCGAAAACAAAATGGTTTTAGGAGGAATCAATAACATCGGAGAAAACTATTTTCCATCTGTGTCAGGGTGGTAGTAGAAATAGAAGCCATACTGCAATTACATTTTTAAAATAATATTTATTTACTTTATTTTTAATTTATTAAATACTACAAGCATTTCTGTAACATAGCATAATAAAAGTCACTGTAATTATATTGACTGGTGAGTTTTTGATTCTTTTTTACTCAAGTTCTTCATATGCTTGATTCAATATACATATATATCTGTATATATGTCTGTTTCAATCCAGAGAAGCTCATTAGTATAGTATGTCAATTCCATTATAGGGTGTGCTAGCCCAGGTTCTGGACAATGGACAACTCTCTCCAACTTTGCCAGTCATCAGTGGAGTGAGACAATGCTATATGCTTGTTTCCATGTTTTTAATATGATGTCAAATGCCTTCAATGACGGCAAACACAACATCAGGGTCAGCTCCCACAATGATGGTAAATTCTTCAACTTGAAAAGACTACAAGCCAAATCTATAGGAGGGAGTGTTGGTGCAGAATTTTTTGTTTGCAGATGATCATGTACTCAATGCAGCCTCTGAAGCTGAGATTCAAAGTATGGATTCTTTGCTATTGTTTTAATTTTGATCGAAAAATTAACCTCCAGAAAACACAGGTCCTCCATTGTGAAGACCGTGTATTTTAAAATCAGCCGGAGTCAGGAATTCAGGTTAGGGGAAAATCTTCAATCTTTTATTCTCAGTAGAGATGAAGAAGAATTGGAGGTAGAAGGGGATCAGAGGTAAAAGGGAACTGAGTCAAGAAGCTAACCAGACCAGAAGCCACAAGATCAGCAGCCACCAGAACCAAACCCAGCCAGCAATCTCTCCCAGCTTCTTCCTGCCCCTGTGCCTCCACCCACCAAAATCGTCATTTCCTATACAACACATCAGGACTTGCACAGAGAGTGGGTGGGAGCCATTCCTTCTCCAAGCATATATATTAATAGAGTATAGTCCAATTATAATTTAGCCTCACGTTCTTGGGACCTCAGTGCATCAACTCAAGCCTCAGCCCATTACACTCCATTAGCCAGCACTTCACCGTCCTTATGTGGAACCAACAGTTATAGCAAATGGCAAAAATTTGAATGCTGTGAATAAATTAATCTGCCTTGGCAGTATCCTTGCCACTGATGTCCACTTTGATAATGAAGTTGACACATGCATTGCCAGAGCTAGCTCAGGGTTTGGGAGACTCTGAAGGAAAGTGTGGGAGAGGAGAGGTATTAGATTGCCTACCAAACTGAAGATCTGCAGACCCATTGTGCTGACCTCATTGTTGTGTGCCTATGAAATATGGACAGTGTGCCAGCTTCATGTTAGGAAAATGAATCACTTCCATTTGAATTATCTGAGGAAGATTCTAAAGATCACCTGGTAAGAAAGGACCTGTGGTCCTTTTATTTTATGGAGAACTCACACAGGACAAGCATTCACAAGATGGTCAAAAAAAGTGATTCAAGGACTCTCTCAAGATCTCTCTTAAGAACTTTAGAACATTGTATGACAGGGGAGGCACTGGCACAGAACTGCCCAGCATGGTATGCCCTCATTAGAAAAGGTGCTGAGCTTAATGAGCAAATCAGAATTGAATTGGCTCAGAAAAAAACACAAAATATGTAAAGTGAGAGAATTCACCCCAAATATTCATAGGGACTATTTATGATCCTTAGCAGAGCATTCCAAGCTTGCATTGATCCAATCATCCACAGTCAAGACACATTAACTTTACTCTCATAGTGATGTTATTTTGGTCTTTGATAATCAACGACAACCAACCAATTAAGCAATGCATATAAAATATAATTCACATATATGTGACTAGTTGTGTTCACCTATATTTCATATAAATAATTTATTCTGAGCTTCATAATGTACTTTGTGAAGTAGCTTCTGTAAATATCATTGTTTCCATTTTGTAAATGAAGAAATTGAGGTGCAGAGAGAAAAAAAGGACTTTACCAAGTTTATGTAGCTAATAAGTAGAAGACTTAGGATTGAAATTTTAGTCTTTTGGCTCTACTAATTAAGTTAAATTTCCTTCTAGGCCTCCATGATGTCTAGATTATTTTATTATGTCCTACTTAAATCTTTCCTAACCCTTCCTAACGTTTGTATCTTGTGTTCGATTGTTCCAGTCTCCCTGGTAGGTGTGAAAATATAGAATGACAGAATTATTTGTGCTAGGGAATTAATAGCTGGCAATGGTACAAAGACATTAGAAAACATGGATAAAAAAACGAAATTAAAAAGACCAAAGAATGGAGGACCACATAGAAGTTTCATATTTATCTATCATGAGTCTTTCTTTGAGAAATGAATCATCAATAGGAATTAAGTTATATATCTTAACTTCTATAAGTTATATGTTATAAGTTGTTATAAATAACAAAAGAGTAAATTATATTTTAATGGACAGAACATGATTCTTTACTAATGTAGGAATTATTCCTAACTCAGTGTATTAATATAGTGCCAGCTCATTAGAACAAATATCTGCATTTTTCAAAACTAGAGGATAAAAAATGAGAAAAAGGTAAGATATACACATTTCTATCCTGACCTATTCAAATAACCTGTTGATAATGAAAAATGCAATGGGAAGAAAAGAAAACATAGACAAGGACTTTACTATTTTCATATAGAAGTTCAACTGATATAAATCAATTACCATAATGACTAAATAAACCTAAAAATATCCTTGTCAGTAAGCATCAGATTTACTTGACAAGGAAGGAGAAATGAAAACCAAATGCAATATTGGATTAGAGTATGTTTATTTGTAAAATCTTATGGAGAAAGATATTGGAAGATTTTTTTCCTCAAATCAGAGAAAAAGTTTACAGAAGCAGAACACTTTACAGAAAGTTTGGTGAGTGATCCAATACAGATGAGACAACTTGAAGACATTTATAGATGAAAATGAAAAAAAAAAACCTAGAAGAACAAAAGGGAAATACACTTTTTAAAATAGCATACCTTTCTTTCTACCTTTATAGATAATAGTCACTATACTTGATTGGACTTTAACTTCATAGGCTTAGATGTAGATATAGGGAAGGTAGAAATACTACTAAAAGAATTGTGAAGGAAAAAGCCAAATTAGATCATGTATATGTAAAATATAACTAGTCTGGAGGTGACACAATTATGAGGATCTTGAATCATCAGGTCACAAGATCTGACATAAATGAAGTTATGAAAAGTGTGGGCAAAGAACTCCAGCAAAGTTTAGATCTTACTTGTTTACCAAAAAGGTGATACAGAGAACACCAATTACTGATCTATATATTTTCTTTTCCATTTATACAAATTTTATTATGGAAATCATCTATGTGTATTGTGTGTATTACAACTTCAAATAAAGTATAATTGGAAAATGGTTATGTTTTTGTTAGTGAAATTCTATAGTAGATAACTTATTTATTATCCTACGTTTAAATGCAAGCTGTATTTATTGTTTGTTGATGATTTTAAAAAGTACTTGTTCTGATAATGTAAAATGCTTAAGGGCACTTATCCAACAAGATGACTCTCATTTTAAAATCAAAATTATAAGAGTCCTTGGGAGGTATAATGGAGTAAACTTGTTTAATAATTTTCTGATCATAAATATCCAGCAAAGTATAAAACAGAAAAATGTGTAAAATAAGTATATTTACATGTTATTAAAATATGTAGCTGTGCTTCATGAATGGAATAGGTAAATATGATTTGATACTGGTCCACTTCTTTGGAGAGAAAGGAAATCAAGTATTCTCTTTGGGAAGTCTGATGACAGGATAAGGTCCCAGGACAAATATTCTCTGACAGTGATATTAGGCTAGAATTATATTTATCTGCTGTATTTGAAATATTTGTTGAATCTTCAAGTATAAGTCTTCTTTCAAAAGGAAAACCATTTTTCTCTTAACTTCTAAGAAAGATGGTGACCCTTAACTTATATTTTTCAACAAATTACCAAATTACACAAAAGAGCATCATGTCAAAGAATGAATAAGCTCAATTTTCAAGAAAAATAGTCAACAGAAACTGAAGAAGTTATATAATATAATATAAAAGAGAACCTAACCTATTAAGCTGGAAGTGATATGAGACCTCATCTCAAACCAGAAGAGAGCATCAGATCTTTCTACAGAATCTTTAGGAAGTCAATTGAAAATCAGGTATGTGCTGAAAAGCTAGTTTCTTTTACATATCTTCAGTTTTCTCATTTGTGCCCACAGAATTCTTTGTCTATTTGTGTCTAAAAAGAAGCTCTGGAACCAACTTAGTAAATCCCTTATACAGTTGTCAGGAGGCATGTCTCCCCCTTTTGCTGTATGCTATTCTGGGCTGTACCTCTGCATCCTGCATCTTGGGAGATGATTTATATTTGTGGCTGAAAAAAATGTTCTCCATAATAGTAGAATAGATTCAGTACAGGTTTCTGAGTAATTTCTATGTAATTTTCTTTCAATAAAGTTATTGCATTCTTTTCTCCCCTCTCAATTAATTTTTAAAATGTTTTAAATGCCTCATTTAGGGGCTTCTTGAACACGGGAATGATTTTAAAATATTGATTTGACAGCTGTATCAAACATATAAACTGAGTTTTGACCATGTCATTTTCTTAATAGGGAAGAAGTATATGAAACTACATGTCTAAAGGCTTGATTCCCTTCCCATAATACACAGAGACCATACATAATGATTGGAAAGCTGGGAAACAAATCCATTTATATGATTCAATAGCAAACAGAAATTAGAGAAGTTATGCAAATGGGAATATGCCACACAATATACAGAACAAATGAAACCTTCCTCTAGGGGCAAGATAATTCAGATCATTCCATGGAAAATGACCCAGATCTCATCCAAATAGATATTCCCTGAAGTTTCTAGTGTGGTAAATTGGGGATAGGGACATGATCAAGGCATTAGTTCCTCTTCATGTCAACTTCTTCCCACAGTTTCTCTTTCTTCCTTCAGAGAACTTTCCTCTGGACCCCTATATCTTTTCTCCAAGCTGAGAGCTGAAAACTTTTCTTCCAATTTCTTATTAAGCAGTCATAGAACACTAAACTTGGAGTACAACTTTTCAAATGCACCTCTAATGCAAAATAAACACAGACCACTCCACTAACAAGAAAAGAGTCATGTAAAGAAGATTGAGTTCCTAGTTACACATTCTCTCCCTTAAAAGCTCTTTGAAGGTAGAGACAATTTCATTTTTGTCTTTGTAACCTTAGTGCCTAACATAATGCTTGGGACAGATTAGCAGCTAAATTATGCTTGATTGACTTCTTTATATGTTTTATTTAAGTTAGTCCTTAAAACAAAATTGTGAAGTAAATGGCATAAGTATTACCACCCCTATTTTATAGATGAGCAAACTGAATCTCTGAGAGATCAAGAACTAAAGCCACTCATTTAGGAAGTGGCAGAATCAAGGTTTGAGCCTTTTCACTCCTATTTGAATCCAGTTTAGCACAGTGCCTGATACATTGTATGGGCTTAATAAATTGAACTGAATTGATCCATTTGGAGATATCAAATTATACTGGAAGTGTCAAACACTTCCAAGTGACTCCCTTAATTAGAGTAAAGTATATTTGGGAAATATTTAACAAAATAAAAAAATACAACGAAACACAGATAATGTCAATATGAAATTTTCTAAGTCAATATGTGACATTTGTATATGGTTTATATATGGGTTAGTGGCCATCCTTTCTATTTGGGTACCACTGCACTACACCATATCATCTCAAGAATTATCCTTAAATATTGACTATTTTATTGTATACACCACTAAGGGATATAATAGTTTTTGAAAATTTTAGAGAAACAACCAGATTGCAGTTTTCTTTGGGTATGGCTTGAATTCAGGGGAATGGAAGATCTTTATTTTTACATTAGAGCATTTCATTGGTCAATTCAAATATAGCTCATTTCAACTTAATTCTTCAGGAGGTAGCGCCATTATAAATACAATAAAGATTTATGATTAATAAAATTAGTAAAATTATTGTAGGAACATATAAGGAGCAGTCATCAATGAGCAACTCAAAGTATAAAATACTTTGGACTAGTATCCTAAATAGTTAAGCATTGGCTCTGGCCCTAAATTTCCAATTACTAGGGGAAGATAGACCCCATGAGTAAACAAGCATGAGTGTGATAACAGTTTGGATCACTGCCCAGAGAGTATACTGAATGACAGATTTTTCTGCTTCCCCCCAATCAACCTCCATGGGAAAATTTATATATTCACAGATGATAGGTGAAAAGGTATTGCCATGAATGGGATTTTTCATTTAGGTTGTTTCCCATAGGATGGAAGAATACAACTGACCTTTGGAACCTTAATTTGGGGTTTGATCATTCTTTCAGGAAGAAATCTTCTCTTTTTGACTTCAAAAGTACATTAACAATATCGAGGCATGATCCACTCCTTTCACTAGATAAGGTATTTTAAGTGTGTGATGTTAAATCATATTCTTTTTTTGGGGATTTCTTAAGTACAAGGGAAAACTCATAGGGAATTGGGGTTAGGGGAATTGCACAGTCAAGAATGACTGGGAAATATAAACCATAGGGGAAAAATAAACATTTTAAAAGGTAGGTGAGTGCAGGAATTAACTGAGAGAAACTGTATATAGTAACTATCTATCTTTGCTTAAGAAAGCCATTTCCTAAGAGAAGCTAATTCCTGGTGTACCAAATATACTCTCTGGGCTCATTATCCTAGATTGAAGCTTCTCTAGCACCTCTCAGAGTTTGAGTGTCTGTTCTCTAATGTTATCAGTTCAACTGCCCACTTTAAATGTGCTCACTCCCACTGTTAGCCATCAGTGACTAGCACTTCAGTTCCATTTAAAGACCATTGATTAGCTTTTACTAAGGAATATTCACTTCAAAGATACAGTGAAAACAAAAACATGAGTGTTTTCTAATATCATGGGGATATACTTTCCTTTCAACTTACTTTGGTCTCTGGGGAAATATGAACTTGGATTTAGTGGTCCTACCTTTAGCACTGATCCGACCAATTCATATTTAACTACAACATAGCTGCTAAGTGAATCTCAACTACCAAGTAAGCTACTGTGGATCCTTACGGTCACTGCCTATTATTTGGGTCATCAGTACTAGGTTGGCTGCAAAATCCAGCATGAACTCAATTCCTTACTCCTGGACTCCTAGACTCTTAGATCCAAATTTCTTGCTCTCCTATCTTTAAAAATTCACAAGGTTATAGAATCCATTCCCTTCATCTAAAAGAAAGTATAGACATGCATTTAGAGAAAGAACTGAGGACACATTTTGGCCTTGAATGGGAAGGAAGCCCAAGACCTTTAAAATAATGTCTATCACTGGACATCATATATTAAGAAAAAATCAGCTGAAAAAATGAAGTTAAATCAAAAGAAGAAGCTGATGGTAAGGCCTTTTGAGGGCACCCACAGATCTGGTTATGCAATTGTAGTCAATCAAAGAGATGACCATTCACCATGTGGTTAGCAGAACAGAGCTAGGTATATAATATCCATGCATAATTCAAAGTCTCCCTAAGGCAATACCATTATATGACACCATGACTCTCCCAGAAGCAGGCTGTATAGTTCTTTCTAACATAGGGAATTGGATCAGTTATCATGATGATATACTGTGTGCAAGCTCATAAGGACTGGGCTTATTGGTTAGTTTCCTGTTATTCTCAGAAGTATAAATTTAAGCAGAAAAAGAATTAAGACTCCGAGAAAGAAGGCAAATAGATTCAGTATAAAATTTGGACTCTTCAAACAGCTTTATGAACCAAGGAAAGAATTGTTATCTACTACAACAATTCCAGCCTACTCTTAGGAAAATAAGATGTAATTTTAGATTATTGCTTTAATAAGTTATATGTTTTTGTTTTTGTTAAATGTGTTAGAATTTCAATATATATATGTATGTGTGTATTGGAAAACTAGATTGTAGTTTTCTTTTGGCTTTATATATACTTTTAAAATGCAATTTTTATATTTGATCCACAGAATGAAACAGAATAGTTTTCTGTTTCTCTTAAATAAACATTGCAATTTAATGAAAACATTTTTTAAAAGTATCTCTACATCTATATATAGAGAGAGACTAGGTGAAAGAAGCCATTGTTTGCCTCAGTTGCTACTTAACCTTTATCATTGTAGTGTCTTCAGTCAAACTGAGCCCTGTTGAAGACCTGAGCTTAAAAAGGCGCAGGTCTATCATTTCATTCAGGCCATCTCCGGTCTTGATCTCTCTCTCTCTGGCCACTGGACCCACATGGCTCTGGAGGGAAAAGTGAGGCAGGTGACATTACCCGGCCCTCTCTCACTGAAATCCAATTCCTTTCATGTCCTAGTATTACCTACGTGATGTCACAGACCTCTTCAAGAACAAAGTACAGCAACAACTCTTGCAGCAATGCTGACTTTACCCTTCTCTCACCTGGGGTCAGGGAAGGTGGAGAAAAACAGTCACAAAAACTTTTGGTGTGAAGTATGTATCCGTTTGGAGATAATGAGGCAGATTTCAAACTAGGAGATTCTAGTTCCATTTAATTTCTTTTCCCTACAAAGCTATGACGCTTAAAAAAATTTATAAATAACATTCATGAAATTCCCTAAGGCCTTAGAAAATCTTTTCATTGCCAAGCTAAGAGGGTGGTCTCCCAGCCAGTTAAATTTGAGGTAATCAGTTATCCACAGTATCTTCCTTGTTATTTTTTCTCCTTTTAAACTTCAACTTAGAACATAATTCATAAGATCTTATCTTTACAATAATAAAGGCTAGCATTTATGGAACTTTAATGTTTGCAAAGTTCTTTACAAATGTTATATTATTTTATCCTCACAACCCTGGTAGGTAGTTACTAATATTATCAATTTTTTAGAAGTGAAGAAATTAAGCCAGGTACAGTTTAAATGACTTGCTTAAGTAAATAAAGAGTAGTTAGATGGTACAGTGGGTAGAGTTCTGGGCCTGGAATTCAGGAAGACTCATCTTCCCAAAGTCAAATGTGGTCTCAAACACTTACTAGCTGCATGACCCTGGGCAAGTCACTTCATTCTATTTACCTAGTTTCCTCATCTGAAAATGATCTGGAGAAGGAAATGGCAAACTCTTCCAGTATCTATGCCAAGGAAACTCCAAATGGGGTATTAAAAAGAATTGGACACTACTGAAATGACTCAAAACCTAGGAAAATAAAGCTAAAAAGTGTCTGTGGTTGGATTTGAACTCATCTTTTTGACTTCAGGTCTAGTGCAGTATTCATCAAATAAGTTACTGCACCTTTATTTAGAAAGCACATCAGCAAACAAAATTTAAAATAGCAAAATACTTAGCAATAAATCATACTGCTTGCTGAATGCAGAAGTAAAACGGAACCATGAACTAGGTAGTGTTGGAAATTTCCAGCTAAGTAGCTGTAATAAAAAAATTTAACAAAACACTAAGTGCAGTTGCAGAAGCAGAAGTAACTCAACAACAATAGAAAAACAAAAAAGATCCATTATCTACAATGGTTAGAGTCATTCTCTTAGAAGTTCTTCATCTGTTCTTGCTGTTATGGAACCTGTAACTCTTTCTCACCAAATCTTCTCCCCTTTTTTAATTTTTAATTTTTTTCTTATCATTTGGGGGTGACAACCCCCACTTGGCATCCACCCAAACTGTGAATCTTTAAGCTTCTTGGGGTCAGAGGACAGAAGCAATTAGTTATTCTTGTGCCTTCAGTGGATAACAGTGGATCCAGAAGGACATGTCATAGTTATTGAATTGAGGAATCTTGGGTGCAGGTATTTGATTCCAGTGGCAGTTTCATTTGCAAATTTGGTGTTCAGGGAAGTGACTCTGGCCAAATAGACTGCCCCATGGGCATTGCTGCTACTGTAGATGGCATGATTGTTATGGTTGATTTCTGAAACAATGGAATCCTTATCATTTAATAGAAAATTTTGGTATTATTGTTATTCTTGAAGGTTTTTGGGGGCAGGATATGGTTTTTTTTCGTTTTGAATTTCAAAGAAGAAACTATCTCAGGAAAATTTTTTTTTTTCTTTATTACAAGAACAAGAAAATTAATCTAAGCTTCTCTGGAATGACTCTTTCAAATTCTTCTTTTAAAAAACCTACCTTCAATAAATAGAGGATAACCACATTTGCTTCAATGCTTTTTTATTAGTATATTCACAGTACCGATTAATAGTTAGAACAAGTTATCATTCTCAATTTACAAATGAGGAAACTAAAGCTCAGAGAATTAAATATCTTGTTCAGGGTCATAGAATGACAAATTTTAGAGCTGGAAGAGATCTTAAAAGTGATTTCTTCCTCTTCTATCTTATATTACCTAGTGATCTCTCATTGATTCAATTATTATCTCTAAGAGGGTAAATCTCAAATCTACTTATATAACCCTAATCTTTCTCCTGAAATCCAGTCATCCATCTCAAAGTGCCTGTTAGGATGATATAGCTATCTTAAACTTAATCTGTCCAAAACTGAAATCATTATCTTTTCCCCAATATCTCTCCCTAACTTCCTATTACTGCTGAGGATACCATCATCTATTCATTAATCACCATACACCCAGGCTTGAAACCTAGGCATAATTAGTGGCATTCATAACATTTCTCAAAAATGCTCCTTACTCTTCTTTGACATGGCCGCCATCTTGATGTAGGCCTTCATCTTCTCCCATTATTGTGTATATTACATCGTATTATTGCAATAGCCATCTGTTTGCTTTCACTGCCTTTTCCCACTTTCTCCCTTTCTGCACTTAGGTGATCTCCCTAAAATATAAGTCTGATCAAGTTATCTCTTAGACCCCTAGCAGTGGCTAATGTTGGATTTGGAATTAGGAAGATCTAAGTTCAAAACCCAATCCCAGACATTAGCTGTGAGACCTGACATAAATCTTTTCATATCCCTGAGCCTCAGTTTCCTAATCTGTTAAACTGGGATAACAATAAAACCTACATCCCAGGTTTGTTGTAAGGATTCAATGAGATAATATTTATAAAATGTTTTGTGAACCTTAAAGTGATTCATAAATTCTAGCTATTATGATTCACTTTAGGAAGTTTAAAAAAGGTGCCCAGTCACAGTTTATTCCAAAGAGACAGATGAAGAAACTGAGGCACAGAGTTTAAGTGATTTTCGATGGCTATAAAGACAAGATGGCAGAGATTGGATTTGAATCAATGTTCTCTGTTTCTAGATCTACCACTTTTGACACTGTCTTATGCTTTTTCCTCATGCACCTAAAAAGTGAGGAATCTAAAATTTTAACTCAGGTTTCCTCATCAATCATCAGAATTTATTATGCCAAGTGAGATCAAATGAAATAAAACAGGCAAAGAACTTTGTAAACTTTAAAATTCTAGGTAAATATTAACTATGTTATTGTTATTTTCACTATTGCAAAACTCAGTGTATTTCCATTATATAACATATTGCTTTCACTAGTAATTATCTTAGTCTTATGTTTTATTTTTATAAACTAATGTAAAATCTCCTCCTCCCTTTTTTGGGGGGTGGGGTGGGGTGGATTTATATTTGTTTGTTCAGGCTAGTCAGACATCTCTATTTTTTCCTTGTTATGTGTTTCAGGCTCTTAGCTCTCACCTTCATTTGAAGATGAATAATGATGACTATTTAAGGATATGTGGTTTAGGAGACCAAAAAGCCAGAGTTTTAGAGAAGAGTTGGCTGTCAGCACTCTCAGACTTCTTTTAAGACCTACATTTGCTCTAAAATATTAGTAATCTCCCCTATTTGGTTCACATGTATTTAATTCTAACATTATTTGAAGGCTGTTGAATAAACTCCAGATAAGACTTAAGATCTAATTCGAATATAGCTATTTACCATTGTATGATCTTAGGTAAGTCACAATCTATGAATGTAATTTTCTTTAGTTCTTCATCAAGCTGAAAAGGTTGGATAAAATGACCTCTGAGGTTCCTTTTAGTGCAGAATTTATGTCCCATAATTCTCTAATCTTCTATAAGAAGCTAATGCACAGCTGAATTTTTTATTCCTGCCATCAACCCTCCTCAACCCTCCTGACTCCTCTATCTCTTGTATTTTACTGTCCTTTAAATAGTCAAGAACAATTCCAAGATTAAGTATATAATTTTTTTCAAAGTATGTTTCTTTTCCTTAAGACTTTATGTTTGGAGTCACTAAGGAGGCAGCCCCAGTGCCCAAAGCCTTTTATACATCTTGGTCGATTTGGTCTTTGATTTTAGGTCTTAATGGATTAACTGGGCTAATAGGGTTTGAACTAGCATGGGCTTAAACAGAGGACAGAGATTCCAGGTCAGCCACTTAACCTTTCTAAGCCTCATTTTCTTAATTATTAACAGAAGAAATTAGACTCTACATGATTTTTTTCAAATTCTAAACCTATGATCCTATTATTCTAAGGAGGACAAAAAGAGGTCCTAAGAATCATTAGAGCAAAAGGTAAATAATGTGGGTTGGTATTGTGGGATAACTCAAGGCTAGGCCATATTCACATTATTATGCATACTATGTTAAGAAAACTGGAAAAAGGACCTTAGAATGTGGAATAGGTTGAGAGTTTATGTAAGAATACAAACTACAATTACACAAGTTCAGAAGGCTTTGTTGGCTTACAGTTGCTGGAGGAAGCATCCATGTTGATGGGAGCATTGATCTCTCATGGCAGGTCATGGAGAAGAGAAGGGACATGGTGGCTGAGGAAAGTGTCAAAGCATTGGAGGCAGGGGGATGGTAAAGAGCAGAGGCGGTGGTAGTGAAAAGCTAGAGTTGGAATGCAGGGCAAGGGAGCTGGGGCAAAACAGATGTTATTTGTTTTGTGATTTTTCTGAGGGTCTGATGACCTGAAATCCAATTCATTATTGAAAGGAACAATAGAAGCTACATTTTACCAAGTAATTTCTTCACTAAAATTTTATCAGGAAGCTGGGAGTAGCCAGGTAGCATAGTAGATAGAGTTTGGGGCATGGAGTCAGGAGATCTGAGTTCAAATCTATCCTCAAATATTAGCAGTATGAAGCTGGGCAAATTTCTTATCTCTGTTTGCCTCAACAAGACCTTGGGTTCAAATCCACCTTCAGATTCTAGCTGTGTGATTCTGGGCAAATCATGTAATTCCTTTGAGCCTCAGTTTCTGCATCTTCAAAATAAAAAAAAAAAAAACGGACTTGATAGCATCTAACATCTCTTCTAATTCTAAATGTATGACCCAAGAACCCAAACAGTAAATACTCTATCATACTATGTTTCTTCCTTTGCATAGGTTTTATAGTTGTACAAAGTACCTATGGAAGACTTAGTAAGTTCCTAATGAGAAGTTTTCTCTTTTCCTTGTATTTCATCATCAAAATTCAAGGGATGGGTTCATTTGGGGGCCATGGACTGGAAGAAAATCCTTGGGGAAAGTTGGTTGTGATTCTTGATATTCTATTTTTAGTATGTTTTCCCTTTCTTTACTTTTAAGCATGGACAACTAAAATTCAGTGTAGCTAGTGCTTTTTGGTTATGCATGCAGGATCTCCAGGGCATTTCACAACTTGGAAACTGAAGCCAAACTCACAAACTGATGAGCTACTGAGATGTAACTAACTGCTTTATGCAATACCACAGGGCTTATTGAAAAGGAGAAAGGATTGCTAGTCAGTGGTTCTCTATTGCTCTGAATGGAATTAGTAACCAAGAAAGCAGAATTTATCCAGAGCTTGACTGCCTCCACCTGAATCTCTCCTCCCAAATATTCAAATCATGCTGCTACTGTTGTGGTTATTCCAGTCATAACCGCATGGACAAGCAAATAAATTATGGTCATTAAAACAACTTAAAAATAAACTAAAAAAAAACAAACCACCAGATATATTTATGGGCATAAACATGAATATAATATCTCTAATGGAAATTTTAAAATGGCTCACCTTTTTTCATATTATTTATATTTTTTTCTCCTAAGAAACACTGTGAAATAACTGAGTTACTTTTGTTCTCTCTGTTTTACAGATGGAAATTAGAGGCCCAAAGACTGATTGGGTTTGCCTGAAGTCCCTAAAACTGGACAATAACTCAGATCTTTTGACTTTTAGGCCAGAACTGGAGGTGGCATTATATCAAAATGGAGTAATTCTTCACTACAGCTCTGTTACTAATCTTCAAATTATTTTATCTTTCTGGGCTTTAATCTTCATCTGTCAAACAAAGTGAGTTGACTAGGTGATGTCTAAGACTACTTCTAGGTTTACAAGTTTATGTTATGCTAGATAATACAGTGCCTAGAGTATGCAACATAGAAAGACTAGATTTTGGATTCTGATTCATATATTTATGAGCTGTCTGATTCTGGGCAAATTACTTTTTTCCAGCATTGGTTTCTTTTCATGTAACATGGGGATGTCATTGTAAAGCTCAAAGGGAGACAGAATAGACATCTCTAGACTATTTTCATCATTCTCTAAAGGGGACTAATTTTTATCAGGAGGGGAAAAGAGTAGATTGAGGTTAGAAGCTTGGCTGCTCTGCTCTCTTCAGGAAGAAGCATTACTGGGCTGAATTATATCTATATGTTCCCTCAAGTCTATTAGTCTAGAGAATATCATTTTAATATTCAAGCTAAACCTCCAATCTCTCTTTGTTAATTGGGGGAAACAGGACCCCAAGCTTTATGTCCAAGGCTTCATTTCTTTTCCATCAAATATTAGTTTCATAATGAACACTCATAGCAGTTAACAAAAAACCTATATATATATATATATATATATATATATATATATTTATCAATACAGAGTGAAGCAATTTTGGAACACTCCTATTGGGAAAAGTTAACTCAGCTCTATTGAGAGAGAATCACAGATTTCACTCAAGGGAGAGTTTCCAAAAGTCTCTAAGTATACCAAGCTGGAGCTATGGACATGATGGAGACTAAATTCTTTTTATGTTGGTATTTATATAGAATGGCAATCAAAATAAGCAAATATCCTTTTAATTGATTAATTGACAGAATTAATACAAGCATAGTGTTCCAAATAAAGAGAGTGATATTCTTCTTGTACCCTTCCCTAATCTGATTAAAAATAAAGTGTTATAGTCAAAACATATTTTATTTTAATTGTTTATCTTTTTTTAAAAAGAATTTTCAATAGTTTTTTTTTATTTTTCCAAATACATATAAAGATAGTTTTCAATATTCATTTTGGAAAAATTTTGTATTCTAAATTTTTCTCCCTCCCTTACTTCCTGCCTCCTCAACAAGCTAGCAATTTGATATTTGTTACATATGTGCAATTCCTCTAAAAATACTTCCATATCAGCCATGCTGTGCAAGAAAAATCAAACCCAAAGGGAAAAAAACCACAAGAAACAAAAACAAATAACCAAGCAAAAAAGATGAAAATACTGTGCTTTGATCCACATTCATTCTTTATAGTTCTCTCTTTGGATGCGGATGGCATTTTTTACCCTAAGTCTATTGGAATTTTTTGAAATCATCACATTGTTGAGAAAAACTGAGTCCATCACAATTGATCATCACAAAATTTTGTTATTACTGTGTACAATGTTCCCTTGATTCATGTAAGTCTTTTCAGGCTTTTCTGAAATCAGCCTGCTCATCATTTTTTATAAAACAATAATAATGAATTACATTCATATACTATAATTTATTCAGCCATTCCTCACCTGATGGGCATTTATTCAATTTCAAGTTCTTACCATTACAAAAAGGGGTAATGTTTTTGTGCATGTTGCTTCTTTACCCTCTTTTATAATCTCCTTGGCATCCAGACCTATTGGTGAAACTGTTGGATCAAAGGATATGCAGAGTTTTACAGCTCTTTCAAATTGCTCTCCAGCTTAGTTGGATCATTTCACAATTCCTTGTTTTTTTTTTTTTCCTAGAAGAAAATTATGTTAATCAGTGTTATACTGAAATCAAGTAAACGATTGCACTTTGATAAAATAAGTCAAATTTATAAAACATAGTGTTATTACATATTATAATGTCGATTGTCCTGCCTACAGTCTTTATATGATGAATTTCATATCTTGTATTTTATTCTTGCTCAATATGAAATCATCTATTAGAAAATAAACCTAATTAGTTCATTTAGTAATGTAATAATATAAGATCAAAAAGTATATTTGGAATAAGAATCTACATTGAGGAATTTTTGTCAATAATTGGTTCCATTTTCTTTCTTTGCTCTAGAGTCATTATCATAAACATCTATTCAATGTGATGAGTTCATGATTTTATATGTTGCCATTTATATGTTGCATTACATTTGTAGTTTAGAAATTTTGGGCAAAAATAAAATGGAAAAAATCACCAAATATCTCTGAGAGGTGTATTTACATTTCTTTCTCTTAAAAACCCTTGTGTGTCCTAATCTCAAACTAAGATTCTGCTTTGTTTATGACTAAATCCTTACCCTCTTACTCCAACTCTCTCTCCTGTTTCTGTCTAGGGCACTGCATTTCTTTTCCCCCCCTTTTCTAATTAAAGTTTTTTTTTATTTTCAAAACATATGCAGAGATAATTTTCAATATTCACCCTTGCAAAACCTTTGTTCCAATTTTTTTCTCTTTCCCTTCTCCCATTCCTTACCCTAGACAGCAAGTAATCCTATATATGTTAAACATATGTGATTCTTCTATACATATTTCCACAATTATCATGCTGCATAAGAAAAAACCAGAAAAAAAACCAATAAAAATGAAAAAACAAAACAAAACAAAGTGCAAGCAAACAACAACAAAAAAATGAAATACTATATTGTGATCCACACTCAGTCCCTACAGTCCTCCCTCTGGGGGCAGATGGCTCTCTCTGTCACAAAACCATTAGAACTAATCTGAATCCTATCACTGTGGAAAAGAGCCATCAGAATTTGTCCACTGTCCATCAGAATTGATCACTGTATAATCTTGCTGTTGCTCTGTACAATGTTCTCTTGGTTCTACTCACTTCATTTAGCCTCAGTCCATGTAAGTCTTTTGAAACCTTTCTGAAATCATCAGGCTGATTGTTTCTTAAAGAGCAATAATATTTATAACATTCATATACCATAACTAGGGCACTGTGTTTTTTCACCAAATCATGTGTATTCTTCCATCCTCTGAACAGTTTAGATGAAACTGAGGTTCATATGTCACTCATTCTTTCTTGCATAAATTTCATAGTTTTCTACCTGTACATAATGATTATATAAGAAATAATGTACCCCACTCTTCTTCTCCTCTCTGCCAGCATATTCGTTCATCTTTATCTCTTTTCTTTCTTCTTTTGTGATGATTAAAAATAATGAAATTACTTCCAGTACCTATGTCTTATTTGACTCATTTTATGAACCCTGATATTATGGTTTTGAGGATCACATATCATTTCTTATTGGAATGTAAATACTCCTTCATTAGATCCCTTATGATTGCTCATCTGTATTTACATTTTTATGTTTCTCTTTATTTGTATTTCAAAGGTTTTTTAAAAATCAGAATTGTTTTTTCTTTCTTTCATTAAAGATCCATTTCTGCTCCTCCCTAACCCTTGGTAGGAGTATACTCAGTATTTCTCGGTAAATTATTCTTAGTTGTAAGTCTGGATGTATGTTTTAAAAGGGACTCAGCCAAATTTGAGTGTATCCAAAAGAGAGTGTCAGAATGAGATAACAGAAATCATGACAGAAGACGACAAGTTTAGGGAACTAGGGTTACTTATCCCATAAAAAACACATTGGGGGGAAGGCATCTTAACATTTGTCTTCAAATATTTAAAGGGATATTATAGGAAGATGCACTGAACTTTTGCTTACTTCCAAAAACCAGAACTCAGAACTATGGATGGAAAGTTCAGGGAGGCAAATATTGACTCAATATCAAGAAAAATTTCCCACTTTAAGCTCCTCCATAATTGAATGAACTTCTTTGAAAGATACCCTGAGATCTTACTAACAAAAATTCTCAATCAAATGATTACCTATTAAGTTTGTTGTAAAAGGGATTCTTGTTTACATATGAGATGAACTAAATGATTTCTGAGGTTTCTCATTCCACTAAAATTCTATTTTCCATTTTCTAACATTTTATATTCCAAGGTCCTTTCCAGTTCCAATATTCTATGCTTTTGTGAGATTATATAGAGATTACATAGCATAATGGATAAAGAGTAGACTGCAGAACCAGGAGATCCTAGTCTCAACTCTTATACATACTGGCTATGTGTCCCTGTGTCACAGGTTAAGTAATTTAATCTCCAAATGCCCTCAGTAACTCTATAACACTAAGAGAAAAAGGGCTGTTATTCATAGAGATTCCTTACCTGATAACTCCTTATGTCACTGAAATCATAGCTCTAGTCTTTAACTTTATCCCTTAGAACCTTGTTGTAGTGGAGGGATACTTGGACTAATGGCATTGTCATGAACTGTGTTAGACATTCCTTTTGACAGACAATTCTGGCCTAGTCTCACTGCCTTCCATATTATTCTCAACTAGAATGAGGATTCTGAGGTTTCTGACCTTGAACATTGAATTGCAGTTTCTCTTCATTTGCCCACAGATGTTTGTTACAAATGGTTCTTTTGGATTCCCTTGGCACTCAATATACCCAGCTTGAGCTTTTAACATTTTCACAACCTGATGATTTTTCTTTTTAAATTTAGGGTTGGCATTTCCCCAGTATGAAGTCTGAACTTTATAAGGTATTATTTTTAGAGCTCTAATTTTGGAGATGGAAGATTTACTGTTCTTTGTAGGTAAATTTCTCTTTTTTCCTCCAATTCATCCTTCACACTATGGCCAGAGTAATTTTCCTAATGTACTGCTGTAATCATATCATTTTTCCCACTTAAAAACTTCCATTGCCCATTGAGGTGTCTTAGCCTGGCTTTCAAGGCCCCTATTTATTTATCCTGAATTCATTCTACCTTTTTTCAGCTTGTAAAGCTTTTTGTTCTGAGAGGCAATATGGCCTAATGGAAGCATGCTGGTCTTTCAGTCAGGAGTAGTTGGTTTTAAATCTTGCCTTTGATGCTTACTAGCTATAATACTATGGGTAAATAATTTAATTTATCTGAACCCAAGTTTATTTGAACATAATAATAGTTATAAAGTATGCCTTACAAGTTTGTGGTAATGATCAAATGTCATAGAAATAAATAAAGTTCCATATTAATGAGTTATTATTTTGGTGGTGTTATTTGGTTGTTTCAGTAATGTCCAACTCTTCATGTCCCCATTTGGGATTCTCTTGGCAAAGATACTGATGTGGTTTGTCATTTCCTTCTCTGGCCATGGACAAAGTAGAAGTGAATATGTTTGAACAACAGTCTCATTTTGTAGATGAAGATTATAAAACCCATAAGAAGGAAATGAGTTGCTTCATTTACTTATAATCCAATAAGTTGGAAAAATGAGTCCTGAAATCCATATCTTCCAATTACAAGATTAGTGTCAGTTCCACTAAGATAATAATAGCAAGCATTCATAGAGCACTTAATGTGCCACCTCATTTGATCCTTGTAATAATTCTGAGGGGTAAATACCACTACTGTCATCATTTTGCAGATGAGAAAACTGAAATAGAAAGAGGTTAAGTGACTTGCCCCAAATCATGCAGCTAGAAAGTGTATGAGGCAACATTTGAACTCAAATCTTCCTAATCTAAACCAGAGCTCTATCCATGGTACTGCTCACTGTGTCCCTTAGCTGTCTATGATATGTTGCTTTTCTAACTGGAAGTATTTTCTTTGTCTCCCTTCCTTCCTTCCTTCCTTCCTTTCTGTCAAATGCATATTTTTTAGTTGTATTCAGTGAACCTTATTAGAGTTCTTTTAATATCTAGAATAAACCGTTTTTACCATTAGTAAATGTAGCGATGATAAAATTTAATTTTATTCCTTTCAATTTAATTCAACAAGCATTTATTAAGTGCTTTCTGTGGTTGAAGCACTGTGCTAGGTGGTGAAATACCTAAATGCTTCCAAAGCATTCCTCATCTGAAGTTTTTAGGGTAAATTATACTATTTAAATTTATATTCTATTAATACCTGAAAAGTCTCTAGAGAGCATCTACACCAGTGGTTCTTGAAGTATGGTCCTCAGGACTGTGGGGCTCCTCAAGAGTTGTTCAGGGGGTTCTGGAAGTCTAAACTATTTTCATAATAATAATAATAATATATTTAAACCAGCTATTATAAATATTAAAAGAGATATAACTCACATGTACAAAAATTCTTGGGGTGTGTGCTTAATATTTTTTTTTGAAAAAAAGGATCCTGAGCTGAAAGAATTTGAGGACAACTGATCTAATGCAAATCCCTCCCAAAATGATTTATGATTATGCTAATTATTCTCTGTTATATATGATAGATTTGTTCTCTGAATAGTGGTATCTTTATAAAATAATGTATTAACAACTAACATTTATGTAGTATTTAATGGTTACAAACATTTTTATGCATCATCTCATTTTATCCTCACTATACTGTTTGAGGAAGTAAAAGTCTTATTATTTTTATTCTACAGATGGGGAAACTGAGGCTCAGAAGAGTAAAGCGATTTTCCCAATATCAGACAAATGGGAGATAAAATCAGAACAAGAGTCCATAATTCTTGACTCAAGGAATTTCATGACTCTACCTGATAATATAAGTGCATTCATTTTAAATAAAGATTTTGTTTTTGTATTTTTTTGACTTTATGCACTTTATTCCTGCAATTAGAGCTTTGCCCTGATTTCACTTTTATAGAAATGTTGTCTATTTTGGATGCAATGATCAGCAGTTAAATCTCCTGTTTGAAACAAAAATAGGGGAAGGGCTTTTTAAAATTTTTTTTTTTTTTGCTATGTCAAGGCTGAAACAATTCCAGAGCCTTCTGTGAAATCTCATCTGGAAGCTAAATCTTTTAAACTGTCGCATCCATCACTTGTATCAGCTCTGTGAATTTTATAATTGCTTCTGGTCCATTCTGACCTAAGCTTCCAATAACTGGCTGAAAAAGAGGCCAAGATTATTCTGGCTGCCTTGAGTTAGGCCCATGTGTATCTTGAACTGAATTATCAGTGTTTCAACTCATTCTTCTGACTTCTTTTGACCATTAGACTTTTTATGAGTGTCAGAAACACTCAAGGAAATTTTGCTTCTAAAAACTCATCATATAAATAAACTGAGCATGTTCTTGGTACAGTCCTATCTTCAGTTAATAGAGTAAAAATTAGGAAACCTAATATGTATAAGGCAGAGAAGTATTGTGTTGTGGTAGAGAAAATATAGAGTTAAGAGTCCGGATGATTTAGATTCAAGTCTCCCCTCTGATAAGTATTAGCTCTATGCTTATAGCAAAGCTTATATAAGTATCTAAGTTACTTCATCACTAAAATGGGAATAATAACAGCATCTTATTCATGAAGTTGTTGTGATGATCAGATGAACAATATCTGTTAAGTGATTTTGCAAATGTTATTATTTTGTTGTCGGGTCATTGCACTCAGATCTGACTCTTTGTGACTCCATTTGGGGTCTTAGACTAGATGATCTAGTTTTTTGTGATTTTCCTGGCAAAGATTCTGAAATGGCTTGTATTTTTTTCTCCATCTCATTTTACAAATGAGGAAACCAAGGCAAAGAGGATCAAATGATTTTCCCAGGGTGATACAGCCAGTAAATGTCTGAGGTCAGATTTGAACTCATGGAGATGAGTTTTCTTGAGTCCAAGCCCAGTGCTCTCTCCATTGAACCATTTAACTGCTCTTTTGAAGCTTTAAAGGTCACATAAATTATAATTTATTATTATTATTAATTCCTTTCCCTGTGAGGAAGGGAAGGTACTATTATTAGTTCTATCTTTATATATTGTGGAAACTGAAAAGTTTTCAGAAAAATTAAATGACTTGACCAGAGCCTCATAACTAATAGTCATATGAGGATTGATTTGATATCAAGATGCCCTGTTTCCAACTTGTACACTCTAATCCAACCTACCATGATGATTCTCAAAATCACCTTACCTCTCTTGTCTGTCATTTGTTTGCAAAGAGAATCATGACATCAGGGATATGATATCATGACGTGCAAATAAGTTGGATTTTAGTGAGGGAAGACTGCAAAATCACCAGCCTCACTTTTTCTTTCAGAGACATCTGGGTCCAGTAATCAGATATAGATCAAAATGACTAGAGATGTTCCTAAATATAATGGGCGAACTTGACCTTTTTAAACTAAGGTCTTTAAGAGGTCTCAGTTTGACTGAAGCAACACCCAATCAGTGATACCTCTATTTATCAAGACAACATATAGTAATTTAGTATTTGATAACCTCCAAACTCCAGTTTTTTAGTTAAGAACTTACTATTTCACAAACATTTCTGGGAAACTGGAAAATAATATGTCAGAAACTCAACATAGACCTACATTTCACACCCCTTGCCAAAATAAGATCAAAATTGGTATGTGATTTGGGCATAAAGGGTAATAGCATGAAGAAATTAGGAGAACAAGGGATAATTTACTTATCAGATCTTTGGAGAATGAAGGAATTTATGATCAAAGAAGCACTAAAGAACATTATGAAATGTAAAACAGACAACTTTGCTTACATTAAGTTTTTGCACAAACAATACCAATGCAAACAAGATTAAAAGAAAAGTACAAAGCTGGGAAAAAAATTTGCAGCCAATGTTTCTGTAAAAGGCCTCGTTTCTAAAACATATAAAGAAATGTGTTAAATTTATGAGTATAAATCATTCTGCAATTGATAAATGGTTAAAGAATATGAAAAGACAATTTTCAGATGATAAAATTAAAGCTATCTATAGTCATGTAATATTCTTCTCTAAAAATGTAATCTTTTCTGGGAGCAGGTTTCTTGGGGGTCTGCCTTCAATTTTCTTGGGATAAAGACAATCATAACAGAGGGAAAAAGACCTGCATGGACAAAAATATTTGTAGTGCTCTTTTTAGGGTGACAAAGAATTGGAAAATAAGTAGATGCCCATCAGTTGGGGGAATGACTGATTAAGTTATGGCACATAAAAGTAATTAAATATTATCGATCTATTAAAAAGAATGAAGAACATGATTTTAGAAAAGCCTGTAAAGACTTCTATGAACTGATGATGAGTGAAACAAATAAAACCAGGAATAAAGTATACACAATAAGAGCATGTGTGATGATCAACTATGAATGACTTGTTTCTTCTCAGTTGTTCAGTGATACAAGGCAATCCCAATTGACTTTGGATAAAAAACACTATCTTGCTTCAAGAGAAAAAATATGGAGAATGAATGTAAATCAACATATTCCATGTTCACTTTTCTTTTCCTTTTTCTTCTTTTTTTTCTCTTTCTTAGTCTTTCCCTTTTGTTCTGATTTTTCTCTCCCAACATGGTTTATAATATGCATTTTAAAAATTAACATGCATGTATAACTAGAAAAAAGAAAACAATAAAAAAGAAATTGTTCTGTGGGTGTGTAAGTAGTGGGAGAATGAAATAAATGCCTACAAAAATAAATTTTAAAAAAAGGATAGGGTTATTGGAAAAAAAAATAAAAGCCAAGGCTTACACATGTACAAAAAACAAATGCTTATTGATTGATTGATTATGAACCCTTGTTACTGGCATATATGGTAACTTTAAGCATATAGGCATTAGGAATCTCTGACTACTGAATAAAAATATTAATAATAGGAATAATTTCTTCATCTTAGATTATCCATCTCAGATATTTTTGAAAAGTAATACCTTTTTATTGTGTTTTGTTTTGTTTTGAATTGTTATAGAGCTAATGAGCATCTATACATTGAGAATTTTGGACTACATGACTTCTAGGTTCCTTTGTACCTACAAATCCTATCCTTTTTCTCTTATTAAACGTTGTTAAATGGAATTATTATTGGTGGTGTTAGAAATAGATCTTTTTCTTAAAAAAGACAACATGAAACATAATTTCTGCCCTTAAAGAGATTACATTTTACTAGAAAACAAGGACAAGAGAGCATATACTGAAAAGAATAATATTTGTATGTATAATGTCATGGGGACAATTAAGAAGTGTAAAAAAATGATTTTTTTGAGGAAATTTTGGAATTCTAAAAGTAAAAGTAGGAGTGGAGTGAGGTAGATATATTATATGTCTCAAATTCTTGATAAATTTCTAAAATGGACTTTTGCTGTTCTGCTGAGTTTGTCCAGGATTTTGCTTTATCATGCTTCAGACACCACAAAGTGCAAGCCCCAGAATTGGAAGAGTAAATAGTGATAAATGCTGTGGTTAGAGTTATCCTCTAATTTAGAGGCTCCTTTGAATGATGTTAGCTGAGCTTTATATCGATTTCTCTTCTCCAGAAAAAAAACACATAGTTGTGATCCTTGGAGGGATATAGATTATTGCTTTCAGATTTTTAAGCCCCCTGTCCTTTAATATGCTGTTCTGATCTATTTGTAAGCCTTTTGTTCCTTTCCAAAATTCTGACCTTACACATCAAGTCCTGGATCTGTGGAATTCTACATTGACCAGTCCTGTATGGTGGTTTCAGAGTAAGAGCACCTGGGTTCCATTTTGTCAATACATTTTTCTGTAAAACAAGAGGAATTAGATGAACTCCAAGTTTGAAATTCCAAGTTCCAAGATAAAAGTTTGACTTCATTTCAAATCTATGATCTTTTTCTAGGATTCTGTGGTCTTTGGCTTGGTATGTATCTCTCCATTATCTAATTTAGCATTCACTAGCATTCAGGAAGACCAAGTAGGACAGGACATAGTCCCATTCTCCCAGAAGGCAGATTCAAAAGTAAATGAGTTGAATTTTCCAAGAGACAAATTTGGAAAAGAACTTCATAAAAATTAGTGTTATCCAAAAGTGAAATATGTTGTCTTAGTAAGTAATGGGTTCCACATCATTCTATAAACCTTTAAGCATAAGCTGTATAACCACTTGTTGGGCATTCTGTAGAAATAATTCTTCTTTCCTCCCCCAGTTATATATTGAAGAGGATAAAGAAGTTTTAACTTTTTAAATTTTTATGTCAGGAGAAATTCCCTGAAGTCTTTAATGGAGCAAACTGTGTCATACTAATAGGATTTGAGACTCATGTTACAAATATTTAATTGACTGATTATAGCAACTTCAAACTAGCAATGAACATGAACAATATTTCTAAATAGATACAACAAAAGGAGTGTGATATGAAAATATCTGTAATTTCTATTGGTGACAAAGTCAGAAGTACTGTTAATACTACTTGCTTGTCTATATTTAAAATGGATGCCAAATTTTTGTTACAGGTTAGTGAAAATAAAGATGCTCCTCTAATCCAAGTTCATGGACTTCTTGAAATCAATCTCCAGACTGAAGTCAAAAATTCCTGACTTAAAGCATCGAAATGATTAGAATTTTGATATCATTTAAATTTTAATAAATAATGTAATTGACATAGTTTTTTTTAAAACTTAAGCTTGATTCTTCTCCTTTGGCTTTTCAGTTTGTGCCTTCATGAATAACAGTGCCCATGAGAATCATAGAACTCAACATTCTGATAGTAGCATCACTTCAAGGAAGATTTTCCTCCCTAATCTTATAGCTACCTAGCAATTGAACACTGAGTCATAGTATGTAAAAACTGGTGAAATAACAAAAATAAAACCCCAAACCTCATGATCACCTAGCCTAACCTATTTATTTCATAGAAGAGAAGCTTTAGGCATAAAAAGGGAGATGAATAGTCTGTAATCATAAAAAAATATCACAGATATGGGAGAGACACTTAGTCTCCAGATTATCAGTTCAGTGACCTTTCCACTGTGCCACAGCTGCCTTGTTATTGTTGGATGGGTTGTCCACATAATTTGTTATTCTAATGACCACTGGTATGACTGTTAGTTATATAACCATCCTGGGGCAAAAATTTCCACATAGTCTGATATTAGGATATTATAGAATGGCTTTCTGCAATGGGCAGGAAGTACCCTCTGAGGTCCTGCCCAATTCTGGATTTGCTAAATGTCTTGTTTACCTCCTTTAGGTTAAGATGATGCTTTTTTTCAGTTTTCATTTTCCTGCAGCATTTCCCTCTGTTATATAAATAGCACTTATTCCTTGCTTCAGAAGCTGATACTGTCCTTTGCTGAGTTTAGTGCAGAGAAATGCTTTGGTTATTGTGTGTTCATGTTTGACAGTTCTTCTCTCATTTTCTGCTTCAGCTCCTGCAGGGTAATTATCACTGTATGTCATTGCTGTTCATAAAAATACATGTGACCAGTCAGCATCTGAGTGAGGAAAGATACCTAGGCATCCTGCTGTCAGGATTTACTTCTTACATATTTTTCTGGTTTAGTGGAAAAACTGAGAGTGAGTCAAGTCTATGAATAAATGCAATTTAGTTATGGAGAAAAGAGACAAAAGACCATTGATCCATCTCTGATTATATATGCTATCTACCATCCAGATGTACATTCATATACATATGTGTCTATATATATATATATGTATATATATATATATATACATATATATATATATATAGAGAGAGAGAGAGAGAGACATATATATGTATACACATACATGTATATAATTCTACAATCCAATAATTTCCAGCTTACCATGTAGAATGCTGAAGTTCCTTTGTCACCCCCAATAAATGTAGATTATAGAAATCCAGGTACTTCAAATGACTTAATCAAAGTTCTAACTTTGTTATGTAATCCTTAATCAGTAATCCTTAATAGAGTTTGAACGTTAGATAATAGCCAATGAGGTTACACTGGAAATATTTGCAGTTTGGCTGAAAGAATCAGACATATTTTTGGGTCTACGTAAAGAAATAAAATAAAAAAGTTCTCACTTGAACTGTGAGCTACATATAACATTGATCCCTTCAGTCTAGCAAGGGAAGAGTTCTAATGTGGAGGATTCCATTTCATTAAACAAAATCAAACCTCTGAAAGGCAATTTATTTGAGAGAAGGAAGGATAGAGTTTTTCTTTCTCTTTTTCTTGCTTTCCTTTCACCAACTTCCTCTAATTGACCATGCCATTGAAGACACTGGACTAGTGGCAGATAATATATGTAGATCAGAGAAATTGAAATGGTAGTTATAGTAATAGAAGTCATAGTAGTAGTAGGAGTAATGATAAAACAATGAAACAGTGCTTGACACAAGATAGGTGCTTAATAAATGGTTATTATTTGATTAAAATGATAAGATTAACTAGTATTTGTCTAACATTTTAAGGCTCACAATGCTCAATATTTTATTTCATTTGATCCTCACAACAATCCTTTAAGGTAGTTGCTCTTATCCTCATTTTGCAGAAGAGGAAAGTGAGAGTGAGGGAGGTTAAGTTGCCCAAAGTCATATAGCTAGAGTCAGTGACATGATTTGAACTCAGCTCTTTCTGATTCCAGGTCTAGTTCTCTATTGACCACACAATCTTATAGGAAATAACAGGAGAAATATTTGGGAAGAGGAAGCTTTAGGGAGTTGTCACCTTTTGGAAAAGGGAAGAGTTGATTAAGCATTTTACCAAGGTAGTGTAAGTTGGAGCATATCAGAGTAAGATCAAAGGGGAACTTTACAAAGGGAGAAAAGGACTTCCAATAACTAGCAATTGTGACTTACCCTTTTGCCTAAGGAGTCAATCCTCAACATTCACACATTTAATTTTCATGATTCAAACATTCCCATGATTTTATTACTAATCTCATTTTCACTTTCATGTTGGCAACCATGCACATTTCTGGCACAACGGAGTGGTAGGAATCCTATGAGGCACTTTTCTACCCTTGTTCTTCCTATCTTTATAAAGAGCAAATTGGACATTTATTGCACATTTTCATTGTTTGCCTTTAAAATCAAGTTTTATCTTGCAATTATGCCCCCAAAGCATAGTGCAATTCCTTTGGGCTCTAAGCCCAAACATGCAAAGTCAATGATTTGGCTTAGTGAGAAAATAAAGGTGTTAGATAAAATATGTGCCAAAATATCTGCAGGTGCTGTTAATTGCTAGTTTAGTGTTAATGAATTGATAATTCCTTAAATACATAATACAGTGCCTTTACATCACCATCCAACATAATGGAAGTTAAGATTCAGGTTTAAAATGTTTTTCTTTTAAGAATTTTATTTGTTGTACAATATTTATAGTACTATAGATTTCATGTGCTTTGAAAAGTGAATATTATCTGAAATCATTGTGCTTTTTTAATTGGAATGTTAGCACAAAAGTCATAGGATTCTAGGGAATTACTTGTAAGAAAAATGTTTTGCATTTAGCAATTTTCTTTTGTGTACTGCATTTAATGGGTTATTTCATGGTTATTGTGTCAGGAAAAGTGAATGTTGTCAGAATTAATGTTTTGTTATAAAGAATCATATGGAGAAAAGTGTATTTTCACCATTTTAGTGCAAGACTTTTGATGGTCACAGGAACCTAATCCCCATTTCCAAAGGTTTCAATGTATCAATTTTTATATTTTTGCTTTCCAGCAATTTCTAGGAATATTCCCCCTTGAAAGTTGAGAATTGACTGTATGCGTTTCTACAGTTATCATTCAATACCTTTGAACTCTTAAGTTCTTCTTCACTTTAACTATGGACCCTCTGTATGTATTTGTGTGAGTGTTGTCAAAAGTTTTTTGAGAGGGATTTTTTATAACTATTGTTATTGCCCCAGTTGTTAATATGAAGCTCTGAAAGTACTTTGTATATTTATTTTGTATATTTTTTTCATGTACTCCTCCTCTTCCTCCTCTTGCTCTTCTCCCTTTTCCTCTTCTTCCTCCTTCTCCTCCTCCTCCTCCATCTTCATGTTGACCATATCAAAAATATATTTAATTCTGCATATTATTCCATCACCTTTCTGTCAGAAGATGGGTATCCTTATTTGTCAGTGTTGCTCTGGAATCCTGGTTGATCATGGCATTGATAAGAGTTCTTTTAAGTCTTTCAAAATAGCTCATTTTTACATTATTGATATTATAATATAAATTGTCCTGGATCTGGGTATTTCACTCTGAATCAGTTCATATAAGTTTTCCAGGATTCATTATTAGTAATAAATTAGTATAATACAATATAATAAAATAACATTCCACTATATTAAAATATCATAATTTGATGGACATCCTCCTAGCTTTTAGTTCCTTATTATTACAAAAAGAGTTAGCATAAATATTTTTGTATTTATTTCCTCTTTCCTTTTTTGGCCAAAAAGGCCAAAGAGGCCTTTCCTCTTTGTTTGATCTCTTTTAGGTAATGGAATCTTTGGATCAAAGGTTATAGATGGTTGAGAAGCATTGAGGGGCACAGTCCCATGTTGCTTTCTAGAATCACTAGACCAATGTGTGGTATGGCAAATCCAGTTCACAAATACTCAGAGATATCTCAAGTGAAGAATAGAAGTGTTTATTTTATAATCTTGCAAGAAGCAAACACCTTTCCACTGGAGTTCCATCAGTGGAGAGAGGTTAATTTACTCAGAGATTGAAGTGAATTATATAGAACTCACAAGAATTCATGACACCTCCCCTCCCCTTATCGATCAATTTTCACTTCCCCATTTAGTGGCACAAATTTGCCAAATTCCAGTCAGGCCCATATGGTCAGTTTTACTGTTTGCAGGTGTGTTTCCTAAGCTTATGGATTTGTGGTGGTCAGTTTCACAAGTTTACAACTGTTTATTTGAGCCAGTAGGAGTACCCTATTTCATTTTCCCAAATTCCCCAGATAAACTGAATCTAAATTATAAATTTAATCTACTTTAATTAATAATTTTATAAGAAATCATATAAGCCCCCCACAATAAGGACATTTGCTTATAGCTAAGTAGGCCATTAAGCTAGAATAACCAAGGAGATTTAATTTACCTCAGGCTTCCTCAAAACAAATAGAGATTAGCCAGTTTATAGATCTCTTAGAATATTTCCAGGCCATCAAATAGTTAGTCTTTTCTAAGTAGCTAAGTAAAGGTCCAAGAGATAACTTCAGATCTTTCTACTAGAAGAGGAAGCTTTTTGTTCTTCCCAGAGCCTTAATGATTAACAGACTTTTGAAACTGGGTCTGGAATTATCAAGTGACTATTCTGAGAAGTCCTCAGTTTCCTCACCAATATGTACTAGATAAATCAATATTGTGTCAATGGGCCCCATCTCCATATAATCTTGCCCACATTTGCAATTTTCAATTTTGGGTCTTTTGCTAATCTGATGAGTGTAAAGCAGAACTTTCAAAGGTACTTCAATTTACATTTCTCTAATTATTAATGATTTAAAATATTTTTCCCATGTTGCTGCTGATAGCTTGGATTTATTTGCTTGAACACTATCAATATTCTTTGATCATTTATCTATTGACCAGTTTATCAATGGGCAAATTAATCATTTGAAAAAATTTTGAATTGATTCCTTACATATCTTAGCTATGAAACCTTTTTCTCTCAATACTATTTTTTTCAAATACATGTAAAATAATTTTCAATATTTTTGTAAGACTTTGTGTTCCAAATTTTTCTCCTTCCCTCCCTTACTTCCCCTTTCCCCAAGACAGCAAATAATTTGATATAGGTTAGACATATGCAATCTTTTTTTTATTATAGCTTTTTATTTACAAGATATATGCATAGGCAATTTTTCAGCATTGACAGTTACAAATCGTTTTGTTCCAACTTTTTCCCTCCTTCCCCTCACCCCTTCCCCCAGATGGCAGGTTGACCAATATATGTTAAATATGTTAAAGTATAAGTTAAATACAATATATGTATACATGTCCAAACAGTTATTTTGCTCATAGTCATCACCCAGAGTTCTTTCTCTGGGTGTAGCTGGTTCAGTTCATTATTGTTCTATTGGAACTCATTTGGTTCATCTCATTGCTGGAGATGGCCACATCCATCAGAATTGATCATCATATAGTATTGTTGTTGAAGTATATAATGATCTTCTACTCCTGCTCATTTTACTCAGCATCAGTTCATGTAAGTCTTTCCAGGCTTTTCTGAAATCATCCTGCTGGTCATTTCTTACAGAGCAATAATATTTCATAATATTCATATACCACAATTTATTCAGCCATTCTCCAATTGATGGGCATCCACTCAGTTTCCAGTTTTTGGCTACTACAAAGAGGGCTGCCATTAACATTCTATGTGCAATCTTTTTAAACATATTTCTGTATTTGTTATGTTTTACAAGAAAAATTAGACCTAAAGGGGAAAATCCATGAGAAATAAAAAGCAAACAAACAAAAAAATGAAAATACTATGCTTTGATTCTCATTCAGTCTCCATAGTTCTCTCTCTGGATGCAGATGGCATTTTCTATCCTAAGTCTATTGATATTGTTTTGGAACCAAGTCCATCACAATTGATCATTATATAATCTTGCTGTTACTATGTACAATGTTTTCCTAGTTATGCTCACTTAACTCAGCATGAGTTCATGTAAGTCTTCCCAGGCTTTTCTGAAATCTGTTCATTATTTCTTATAGAACAATAATATTCCATTGCATTTATATACCATAACTTATTCAGCCATTCCCCAATTGATGGGCATCCACTCAATCTCCAATTCTTTGCTACTACAAAAAGAGCTGCTACAAACAATTTTGCTATTTTCCTCTCTTTTATGATCTCTTTGAGATAGAGACCTAGTAATGAGATGGCAGGATGCACAATTTTTTAACTGTTTGGGCTTAATTCTAAATTGCTTTACAGAATGTTTGAATCAGTTCAGAACTATACCAACAATAGTGTCTCAGTTTTCCCACATTCAACATTCATCATTATCTTTTCCTGTCATCTTAGCCAATCTGAGAGGTGTGAAGTAGTACTTACAAGTTGTCTTAATTCACATTTCTCTGATCAACAGTGATTTAAAGCATTTTATAAAAGAAACCTCTCTAAGAAACTTGCTACAATATTTTTTTTCTATCCAACTATTTTCTAATCTTAGCTCTATTTAATTTGTTTGTACAAGAATTTTAAATTTTTGTGTAATCAAAATTGTACACTTGATCATTTATTATCTCCTCTATCTTGTTTGTTCATGAACTCTCTATACAAATATTGTCACAGTTATCTTTTTCCTTATTTCTATCATTTGTTTATCACGTGACTATTTATATAGTCATATATAAATGACTATATATAGTCATATTTCCATTTGGAACCTGTCTTGGTATATGATATGAAGTATTAGTCAAAGCCTAATTTCTTCCAGATTGCGATCCAGTTTTTTTTAACAGTTTTTGTCATATAGTGAAGTTCTTGTCTCAGTAGTTGAGAATGAATATTGAATTACTGTATTCATTTATTTTTATTTATTGCATGCCTAATTTATTGCACTGATTAATGTTTTATTTTTTAACTACTATCAAGTTGCTTTTGTTAAATATGGTTTTGTGGTAAAGTTTAAGACCTAGTACTGCTAAGTCACTTTCCTTTATATTCTTTTTCATTATTTCCCTTGAGACTGTTGACCTTTGATTCCTTCAGATGCACTTTATACTTTTTTTCTGGTTCTTTAAAGTAATCCTCCGGTTAAACTTTTTTATGGCATGTTATGGCATGGAATAATTAATTTCATTTAGGTAGTTTTGTCATTTCCATGGTTTGGTCTACCCAGAAGCAATTAATATTTTTCCAATTATTTATAAATTGTTTTTGATTGTATTAATTCCTATATGATAGTTAGTTTAGTTGTATTAATAGAGATGATATTAGGCATACATCCTTTGCTCTTGATTTTGATGAAAAGGATTCTAGTTTGTCTCTATTACATATAATGTTGGTTCTAAATACTATTTAGATACATACATACATACATACATGCCAAGTAAATGACCATATGCTCTTATGTTTTCTAGTTTTTTTAAACAGAAATGGTTATTGTATTTTCTCAAAAGCTTTTTACTATATTTGATATAATTGATACAATTTTTGTTTTCATTATTATTAACATGGTCAATTATTTTGTAGTATTTTTATAATATAAGTTCAAGTTGGTCACATTGTAAAATTTTGCTATGTGTTGCTGTCATTTCTTTGCTAATATTTGATTAATAATTTTTGCATCAATGTTCATCAGGGATATTCATTTCTAATTTTTTTCCCCTGTGGCTTTTACTGGTTTAGGTATCAAGATCATATTTGTATTGTAGAAAGTATCTGGCTTGTTATTTTAGCAAAAAAAATGTTTGATAATATTATGATTAATTGCTCTTTGAATGTAACAAGCAGTTACAAGACTGCTTGTAAGTATATCTGGTATATATTTTTTTCTGCTTTTGAAATTCATTTATGGATTAGTCAAATTTTGGGGGGTGAGATTGAGTTGTTTTAATTCTTTAATTTTTGTTCTGTAAATCAAGATATTATATATTTTTTGTAAATATACATTTCATTTAAGTTATTTATGGTGTCATATATTTGTACAAAACAATTTCTAATATAGTCTTTATTTTCCATTTATTATTTCTTTTTAATTTTGCTATTAGTAATTTAGTGTTCTTCCTTTTTTCATTAGGTTACCTAATATTTTTAAAACTCTTAGTTATGTTTATTAGTTATTTTTTTGCTTTTAATTTTGTTAAAATTTTATTTATAAAATTTCTATATTGATGCCCAATTTGTTGATTGATATTTCACTTTCATTGATGAAATGTTTAAAAATACAAGTTTATCTTTAAGGCCTGTTTTTTTGCTGCATTCCCCAAATTTTGGTATGTTGTTTTATTATTGTAATTATCTTTAATGAAATTATTTTTCCTTTCTATGATTTATTCTGTGACTCACTAGTTTTCTAAGGCTAACTTATTTAAGTCTCCAATTACATTTTTATTTTTTTCTTCAATGTCTTTTCATTGGATATAATTTTAAATGTATTTTGGCCAGTATCATATGAGTCCAATATTATTTTGCTGAATTTGTTTGTGAAATTTTTATGTTCTAAGACATGATCAGTTTTTATATAGTTACCAAAGTTGAGAAACATATATATTATTTTCTATTTTCACTTAATTATTGCCAGAGATCTATCATATCTTTAAAAATTTCATTCAGATCCTTAAATTTTTTTTCTTGTTTATTTTTTTGGTTAGATATTTCAGTAACTGAAATGTATAAACTGAGATTCTCTTTATTATAGTTTTACTTTATCTCATAAGTTGTTGAGCTTTCCCTTTAAATATTAGATGTATATTGTTTGGTGCACACATGAAAAGTATTTAAATTAATTCATTGTCTCTAGTAGTTACAGGCAAAATATAGTTTTCCTATTTGTTTTAACTAATTCTACTTTTGTTATTGTCTAGTGTGAGATAATGATTGGTAAATCAGATTTTTGATTTATTTGTTTAGCTGCAGCATGATAATATTTTCTCCAATCTCTTATTTTATCTGTTTGAATCTTTATGTTTAAGTGTGTTTCTTATAAACAGCATCATGTCAAAATTTTATTTCTAATCCATTCTACTATCTCTTTCCGTTTTATGGAAACTTCCATTTAATTTATATTCACAATTACAGTAGTTAATCATGCATTTTCTTCTACCTTCTTTACATTTTATTTCCTCTTAAATACCTCTTTACCATTATCAACCTCCAACTTTGTATTTGTTTCAATTTACCCCTCTTCTTACTGGCTCCTTTCCTTTCTTCTTATTCATTCCTGTTTCTTTGTGAGATTGAAGTGTGTGTGTGTGTGTGTGTGTGTGTGTGTGTGTGTGTGTGTGTTGAAAAGGGGGTGAAGAGGTATGTGTCTATGTTTTCCTTGGAGCTATTTGTGTCTGTTATGTGCCAAGCATTGTGCTAAGCACCTAAAAGAAAAAAAAATAGTTATTGTCCTCAAAGAACTCAAAATCTAATGGGAGACACAACATTCAAATACATAAATACCAACTATATGCATGAAAAACACGAAATAAAGAAGAAAATAATTAATAAGGACTGGGAAAGTCTTCCCATAGAAGATTTGATTAGTTGGGACTTGAAGGAAGTTGATAAAGCTAAAAAATGGAGAGGAGGGACAATATTTCATTCATGGGCAATAGCCAGAGAAATTGCCACAATATGAAACAGGAATGACTTGTTCAAGGAATAGCAAGGAATTGGTAGAGAGACCTTACAATTTATCTAGTATGGAGGTGACATGACCGGACCTGACTTTAGGAAAATCATTATAAAGGCTTTGTAAAGGATGGATTAAAGTAGGGCAGCAAGGGAAGCAGGTATTTGTTCACATAGATTGTATGAGACAAGTTCCCTCCCCTTTTACTTCCACTTTTCTCCTTGTGTATCTTCTTCCTTCCATCCTTTCTTCTTTAAAGAAAAATCAAAACAGAGCAAAGCAATTCACAGGCCATCTGTCTTATTTGACTCCTTTGATGATCCTAGATAATTCTGGATTTCTGAAAAAAAAATTGCATAATCCTTTCCCCCATTATATTATAAAAAAGTTCACTTTTATAAAACCTCTTCTGATAGTTCATTTGTATTTATTTTTTATATTTCTCTTAACTCCTATTTTTGTATTTCAAAGTTTCTATTCAGTTTTGGCCTTTTCATCAAGAATACATAAAAAATTCTCTACTTCATTGAAAAATATTTTTTCCCTGTAGATTTGTAAGTACATATTTAGTTGTGTTGGGTATGGTATTTATGACCACATCTTTTGCTTTTTGAAATGCTGTATCCTATTTCTTAGAGTTGGTGTTACAAAATCTTTTGTGATCTTTACTTTGGAATTTGTTGCTCAAATGCTTTCTTTCTGGCCTTTCAAAATATTTTGTCTTTGATCTGAAGGCTCTGGATTTGGATTATGATGGTCCTTGTAGTTTTCATTTTGGGATTTTTTTTGGAAGGCAGATTCTATTTTCACTTTGTCTTTTTGTTCTCATATGCCTGAGTAGATTTTCTTTATGATTTCTTGAAATATGATGTCAAGGCTCTTTATTTTCAGATAGTCTAGTCATTCTTAATTTTTTGCGTCTTGATCTGTTTTTCAAATCAATTATTTTTTGTAAGAAATATCTTATTTTTTTCATTATTATGACTTAAAAACATTTTTAACATGTAGAAGTATGCTTTAATTTTCAGGAAATCTTTTTCTTGATAATTTTTTTTATCTCTCATTAATTAATTTTTCCAAGTCTGTCTTTTGTAATTCTTATTTATTTTCTGTTTTTTGGTTGTCATCTAATTTAATTTATAACAATTTTTAAATTAAAAAAACAAACAAAAGACAATAACTCAAATAATTTCTTCTAGGAATTCTAATTAAATTTGTGGCCAAATGGTGTTCTTTGAAGATTTATTTGTAGATTTTTTTGGAGTCATTTTCTTCTTTTACATTTATTTCTTGAGCATACTTAGCAGCTCTGTCTTTTAAAAAAATTTGTTTACTCTTTCTTTTAGCCTTATTTTCTATATTGAGCTTCTGGTGGCAGTATGGTGACTTTATATTCTCCTGATTTATCGGCTGGCTTGTTAGTACCAGAATAACAGTAATCCCCTCATCTGCTCTCAGGAGATTGACTCTGAGATTCATTTTCCTTGTTTAGGGTGAAAGAAGAATGGTCCTTTTCCTTATACTCCAATGGTTTAAAACAATTGTATCAAGGTCCAGTTTTGAGAGGCTAGATTTAAAATCTCTTCTTGTGGTTTATAGAATAGTATCATGGCCTTCTTTCTCTCTTGAGGGAATGGGCTCCCAAACATATTCCATATTCTGTCCTGGTTGTTTGCTTATAGATTGAATTTGTGATTTATCCTTTGATTTCTTACTATCATATAAGATGCTACTCAATGAGATTGATTTTGGAATAGTCTTTGTGGGAAGGTAAGTTTCATTACTCTGTCATCTTGTCAATTTTGATAAATTATCTCAATTCTAAATTATTTTCTACTTATATGCCAAATTAATATTAGTCTATCACAGGTCTGAAAATACAATTACTCTATTCAAAAAGTTTCAAATTCAAATTTTCAAAAATTTCTTTTCTGACATAAAAATATAAAAATTTCAACTTGAAATACATTTATTTAGTTTTTTTTCATTGAGATGTTTTATTAAAGGATTTTTATTTTCAAAAAATATACATGGATAGTTTTCAATATCCACCATTGCAAAAACTATGGTTCCAATTTTTTTCCCTCCCTTCCTCCCACCTTATCCCAAAGAAGACAAGGAATCCAATATATGTTAAACATGTGCAATTATTCTATACATATTTCCACAATTATCATGATGCATAAGAAAAATCAAAAAGGAAAAAAAAATGAGAAAAAATGCAGGGAAACAACAACAACAAAAAGAGTGAAAATACTGTATTGTGAATCTATACTCAGTTCCCATGTGCTCTCTCTGGGTGTAGATAGCTCTTTTCATTAAAAGATCATTCGAACTGGCCTGAATCATTTCATTATCGAAGAGAGCCACGCCCATCAGAAGTGATCATCATATAATCTTTCTATTGCCATGTACAATGATCTCTTGGTTCTGCTCACTTCACTTAACATCAATTCACATAAGTCTCTCCGGGATTCTTTGAAATCATTCTACAGATGATCTTACAGAACAATAATATTCCACATTAATATACAATAATTTATTCAACCATTATCCAACTGATGGGCATCCACTCAATTTCCAGTTTCTTGCCACTATTCAAAGGCTGCCAATGAACATTTTTGCACATGTGGGTCCCTTTCCCTCTATGATCTTTTTAGGTTATAAGCCCAGTAGAAACATTACTGGATCAAAGGGTATGCACAGCTTGATAACTTTTTGAGCATAGTTCCAAACTGTTCTTCAGAATAGTTGACTCAGTTTACAACTTTACCAACAATGCATTAGTATGCCAATTTTCCCACATCCCTTCTAATACTCATCATTATCTTTTACTGTCAACTTAGCCAATCTGAGAGGTATGTAGTGATACCTCAGAGTTGTCTTAATTTGCATTTCTCTGTTCAATAGTGATTTAGAGTACCTTTTCATATGACTAGAAATGGTTTCAGTTTCTTCATCTGAAAATTATCTATTCACATCCTTTGACCATTTACCAGCTGGAGAATGGTTTGAATTCTTATAAATTTGAGTCAATTTTCTATGTTTTATAAAGGAGGCCTTATCAGAATCTTTGGTTATCTTGTCTGCATTGATTTTGTTTGTACAAAACCTTTTAAATTTCATATAATCAAAATTATCCATTTCATATTCAATAATGTACTCTAATTCTTCTTTGGTCACAAATTCCTTTCTTCTCCACAGAACTGAGAAGTAAGCTATTCTTTGTTCTTCTAGTTTGCTTATATTACTCTTCATATCTAAAATCATGAACTTATCATAAACTTATCTTGATATAGGATGTTAGGTGTAGGTCAAAGGCTACTTTCTGTTATACTAGTTTCCAATTTTTGTAGCAGTTTTCGTCAAATAGAAATTATCCCCAAAGCTGTGGTCCTTGGGTCTATCAAACACTAGATTACTCTAGTTATTGATTTTTTTGTCCTATGAACTTAACCTCTTCTACTGAATGACTATTCTGCTTTTTAGCCAGTATCAAATGATATATAAGTTTTATATATAGTTTTAATATAATTTTATGATATAGTTTTATAATATAGTTTTAGGTGTGGTACAGCTAGGTCACATTCATTTGCAGTTTTTTCCATTAATTCCCTTGAAATTCTTGACCTTTTGTTCTCCCAGATGAACTTTGTTGCTATTTTTTTTCTGCCTCTTTAAAATACTTTCCTAGAAGTTTGATTGATATGGCACTGAATAAGTAGATTAATTTAGGTAATATTGTCATTTTGATTATATTTGCTTGGTCTAATAATGAATACTTGATATTTTTTGAATTGATTAAATCTGACTTTATTTGTATGGAAAGTGTTTTATAATTGTATTCATATAGTTTCTGACTTTGCATTTGCAGGTAAACTCCCAAATATTTTATGTTATCTACAGTTATTTTAAATGGAATTTCTCTTTGTATCTTTTGTTGCTGGACTTTGTTGGAAATATATAAAAATACTGATGATTTATTTTGTATCCTGCAACTTTGCTAAAGTTGGGAATTGTTTCCAGTAGTTTTTTAGTTGATTCTCTAAGTATACCATCATATCATCTGTAAAAGATTGATAATTTGGTTTCCTCATTACCTATTCCAATTCCTTTAATCTCTTTTTCTTCTCTTATTGCCAAAGTTAACATTTCTAATACAATATTGAATAGTGATGGTGATGGTGGGCAATTTCGTTTCACCTTGATCTTATTAGGAATGGTTTTAGTTTATCCTTATTACATATAATGCTTGCTGATGGTTTTAAATAGATGCTATTTTAAAATAGATTTATTTTAAGGAAAAATCCATTTATTCCTATATTCTCTGGTGTTTTTTTTTTTTTAATAGGAATGGGTGTTGGATTTTATCAAATTTTTTTCTGCATCTATTGAGATAATCATATAATTTTTATTAGTTTGGATATTTATGTAGTCAATTATGTTAACACTTTCCCTAATACTGGACCACCCCTGCATTCCTGGTATAAATTCTACTTGGTTATGGTGTATTATCCTGGGGATAACTTGCTGTAATCTTTTTGCTATTATTTTATTTAAGATTTTTGCATCATTATTCATTAGCAAAATTGGTCTATCATTTTCTCTGTTTTGACTCTACTTGGTTTAGGTATCAGTACCAAATCTGCATCATGAAAGGAATTTGGTAGCATTCCTTTCCCTACTTTTTCAAATAGGTTGCATAGTATTGGAATTAATTGTTCTTTAAATGTTTGATAGAATTCACATGTCAATCCATCTGGCCCTGGAGATTTTTTTCTTAGGGAGTTGATTAATACCTTGTTCAATTTCTTTTTCAAAAATGAGACTATTTAAGTAATTTATTTCCTTTTCTGTTAATCTGGGCGAATCTATATCTTTGTAAGTATTTATCCATTTTACTTAGATTATTAGATTTTTTTGACATACACTTGGGCAAAATAACTTAATTTTTGGTTTTGTTGGTATGTTGTCTCATTATTGTCATTTTTTTGGATGAAATCAACAATCATGTCTACAATTTGTTATTTTACCCACTCATTCTTTAGAATTAGATTGTTTGGTTTCCAATTAATTTTTGGCCTATTTTTCCCTGGTCTTTTATTGCATGCCATTTTTATTGCATCGTGATCTGAAAAAAATGCATTTACTATTTCTGTCTTCTTGCATTTGATTTTGAGGTTTTTATGCCCTAATACATAGTCGACTTTATATAAGTTCCTTGTACCGTTGAGAAAAAACAATATTCCTTTCTGTTTCCATTAAATTTTCTCCAAAGGTCTATGACACCTAACTTTTTAAAAATTCTATTTACCTCCTTAATTTCTTTTTTCTTTATTTTGTGGTTTAATTCATCTAGTTTTGCTAGAGCAAGATTAAGATTCCCTACTAAGTATAGTTTTGCTGTCTAATTTTTCTTGCAGCTCTCTTAACTTCTCCTCTAGGAATTGGGATACTATACCAAATGGTGCATATATATGCTTAGTATTGATACTGCTCCATTATCTATGGTATCTTTTAATAAGATGTAGTTTCCTTCCTTATATCTTTTAATTAGATCTATTTTTTGTTTTTGTTGGATTTGAAATTAGGATCGCTACCCCTACCCTTTGCTTCAGCTGAAGCATAATAGATTCTGCTCCAGCCTTTTACCTTTACTTTGAATGTATCACTCTGCTTTAAATGTGTTTCTTGTAAAGAACATATTGTAGGATTTTGGCTTTTAATCCAGTCTGCTATTTCCAATTTATAGGAGCGTTCATTCCATTTACATTCAAGTTAAAATTAATAACTCTGTATTTACTGTCTTCTTGTTTCCCCAAATTATATTTTTCTCTTTCCTTCTTTCCCCAGTATTTTACTTCTATCACCTCCCTCAAAGAATTCTTCCCTTTTACAGTCCTTGCCACTTTCTTATACCTTTCCCCTTCTATTTCTGTTATTTAGCCTTTACCCTTCCCCTTTCCTTTCCACTTTCCCCTCCTACTTCCCTATAAAATGAGATAAGTTTCTCTGTGAAGTTAAATATGTCTGATATTCTCTCTTTGAGTCAAATCTGATGAGAGTAAGAATCATACAATGCTCATTCTCCTCCCTTCTTTCGCTCAATTATAATAGATCTTTTTTGTCTCTTCATGAAATGTTATTTAACTAATTTTAACTCCATTTCCCTCTTCTTCCATTAGAATCCCCTTTCTTTCTCTAGTTTCTTTTTTATTTCATCACAATAAAATCAGATTATGCCTGCATCTTCTAGGTATAACCATAGCAGAGATACAGATTTCAAGAGCTAAACATATAATTTTTCCATAAAGGAATGTAAGCATTTTAAGCTTATTTTTTTTTTATTGTTTTTTTCTTTCCTTTTTCCTTTTTTATGCTTCCCTTGCATTCTGTATTTGAAGATCAGATTTTCTGTTCAGTTCTGGTCTTTTCATCAAAAATAAATGAAATTCACCTGTTTCATTGAATGTCCATCTTTTCCCCTGAAAGATAGTGCTTAATCTTGGCTGAAATCCAAGTTCCTTTGCTCTTTGGAATATCATATTCCAGGCCTTTTGATGCTTAAAAGTGGAAGCTGCTAGGTCCTGGTTTTTCTTGATTGTGGCTCCTCTATATTGGAATGGTTATTTTCCAGCTGCTTGCAATATTTTCTCCTTCATCTTATAATTCTGAAATTTAGCTACAAGGTTCCTTAGAGTTTTCATTTTGGGTCTCTTTCAGGAGGTGATTTGTGAATTCTTTAATGGCTATTTTACCTTCTGGTCCTAGGACATCAAGGGAAGTTTTACTTGATGTTTCCTGAAAAGTGATGTCTAGGCTCATTTTTTTTTTTTCATCTTGATTTTCAGGAAGTTCAATAATTCTTATATTGTCTCTCCTGGATCAGTTTTCCAGTTCAGTTGTTCTTCTTATGAGACACTTTACATTTTCTTCTATTTTTTTGGTTTTGTTCTACTGATTCTTGAAGTCTCATTGAGTCATTCACTTCCATTTGTTCAATTCTAATTTTTAGTGAATTATTTTCTTCAGTTAGCTTTTTATCTCATTTTGCATTTAGTCAAATCAACTTTTAAATGTGGTGTTTGGTTCATTGGATTTTTTCCATTTCACAAATTCTGTTGTTCAACGAATGAGTTTTTTTCCAAATCTATTTTGTAAGGTGTTATATGCTTTTTCCTTTTCACTAAATCTAATTTTTTTGTGAAATTATTTAGTTTTCTTTAGATAATTTCTGTTTTTCTTCTTCCAAACACTCTTGCAAAGTTCTCATTTTCTTTCCTCATTTTTCTTCTAATTATCTTTTAAGATCCTTTTTGAATTCTTCCAAGAGAGCCTTGTGAAACAGGAACCAACTTATATCACCCTTTGGGGCTTCATCTGGAGATAATTTGCCTTAAGGATCCTCAGGGTTTGAGGACTGTTCTCTTTCTCCATAAAAAAGTCAGCATTCTTTTTGCTTTTTTGTTCACTTTTTCTTAAAGGTTGAAGTCTGTTCTTGGGGTAAATGGAATATTGTACCAAGCTTCTATTACAGACCACAGTGGTTTTATGCTGCCCTGTGGCCGATGCAGTTGGTTTCCTTCCAGTGCTGTGTGGACATGAACAAGTCCTGTGTTATATTAGTGTTCAGAGACTCACTCTGCTTTTTGTATTTGCCCTTGATGTCTCAAGCTAGCCTGCTGATCCACTGGCTTCTGAACCAGGACATAGTAGCCAACACTGCTCTATTTTGGCTAAGAACCTCCCAGTAGATTTCCTGGGACAGATGTCACACCGCTCTGGATTCCTTTGCTGCTACTGTGCTCAGCCAACTCCCCTTGCCCCCTTGCCTGATTGAAACAAACCTTTACTGAAGTTTTTCTAAAATGTCTTCTGCTATAAATTTGTTACACTCCAAATATTTGTGATTTCTGTCACTCCAGTACTAGTTCAGAAGCTTGACCTGAGAGATGCCCAAAAGAGCTCAGATAAAGACCTATCTACTCCCCACCATCTTGGTTCTGCTCCCCTGAAATTTATTTCTTTTTGAATCTTTTTTTTTCTTTTGAGAAGTAATGGTGTTTAATGATTTGCCCTGGGTCACACTGCTAGAAAGCATTACATGTCTGAAGTTGAATTTGAACTCAGGTCCTCCTGACTTCAGAGAGGGTGTTCTATTCACTGCATCATCTAGCTGTCCTTTCAGCCTGAAATTTAAAGCTATCTCCAAGAAACTTTCATCCAGTTTTTCATAATACTTACATTCCACACAAACTGACCTACTGAGTATTCCATGAATTTGACAAGCCATCTTTCATCACTCTTTCTTTTCAAGGATTTTTGCATATAGCAACAGCTAATGTTTATCTTTACTATGTGCATTTGATCTTCACAACAACTCTGGGAGGTAGGTAGTATTATTATTCCATTTTGCAGCTGGGGAAACTGAGTTAAAAGAGATTAAGTAACTTGCCCAATGTTATAAACTAGTAAATGTCTTGAGGTCAGATTTAAACTCATGAAGATGAGTCTTTCTGAGTCTAGACCTGGCATTGTATTCACTGCACCATGCAACTGTCCCAAACATCCCTCAGTTACATCAACCACTGGGAATTGTATTAAATTCTTGCATTCTAGTTTTGTGTTTTGGTAATCACTGAATACATCCATATTAGGAAAAACATTTAAGGTATTTCCTGATATGCCACTCTAAAACTCAATCACGAAGCGTTTAAGGGTCCATTAAACACCAAGGATAGAGCTAGCTGTTGAGGATACAAAGGTTGAAGTAAAATAATCCCTGCTCTCACAATATTTACATATGTTCTCAATATAGAACATGATTCACACCTCCTTTCCTTTGGAAATTATATTTCTTTTAATACAGTCAAAAATAGATGAACTTTTTTGGCTGTCAAATCATAGTACTGAAATCAGCATTTTAAAAGCTGTTATTCAAAGAGAATTGTACACCTTGCTAGATGCACAGTAGAAATTTTTTCTGTAATGACAAACCAACCCTGAAGAATAATTCCTTATCCTGGATGCTGGAATCTGAGAAACCATGATTGAGGATTGCTGCCTTTTGCAAATCATAGCAAAGAACATCACTCGAAGATACCTTTGGGACAAAAATATGGACCTGTAGCTAACTTAGGGTCACAATAAAGGTGCTATCAGTTATGACTTGCTAGGAGCTACTTAGAACTTCAGGAGGGGATGCACTTCTGGGATGGACTACCTGGCCATGACTAGACATCAGTGAGACTCTATACAAATTTTTGGAAAATGGCCATTTCTTAGAGGTATCTTTATTTTCAAAGATTATAGAATTATAGATTTGGAGCTAGAAGAGTAATTAAAGATTATCAGGTATTTTATTTTATTTTTTATCTATATTTTATAGAGGAGGAAGCTGAGATCCAGAGAGACTAAGTGGCTTCCGGTAAGTCCTATTAATAGTTAGCATTAGTGCAGATATTTGAATCTAGGTCCTCTGAATCAACATGTATTTTCTGCTTTTGCTATGTAGTTAGTTTTATTTTGTTATAAAATTTTCTTTTCTTATTTTTTCTTTTTTCTTTTTTTGTTTGTTTTGGGTTCAATTAACAAGTACAAACATTTCAGTATATGGAGTACAAAAGAGATTATTATATATGAAAATATGGGCAATTATGAAATTTGTTTTTCTAATTTGTTTTCCATAATTTTTAATAAATCTTTACTCAATGGAAAAGTTGTTTGTAAGAGAAGTGTTGCTCTTAATATGCTGAATATATTTATGGGGGCATATCATGCATACCTCCCAATGGTTATACATTTAAATGAATTTTATTCATGCTTTCCATATATTTCAGTCTTTTCTAGAAATACATTCTTCTTCTCTCCTCCAAAATGAATCCTTCTTTATGTAGCACTCTTTCCAGAGATTAGAGAGTATGTTAGAAGTTTGGGAGTTAGACAAAAGAAGATGTTTAGTCTGTACTGCCTTCCAGCTTGGATTTACTTTGGGACAGTGACAAAATTCCCAACTAAGTTTTGACTTTGAGAAGGGTGGAGAAAGGCAAAGGCTAAAGCCAAGATATCAACTTAGCCTGGACCCTTAAGCTAAACATTTCCAGCATGGATTGAACTATGAACCTAATGATTCATATCTCTCTGTGACTGGAAATTAAGGAAAAGGCTGAGAGCTGGAGATGTTGCAATACAGACAACAGATTATACAGAGTCTAGTAGGAAAAGGTACTTTTTACATGTGAATCTGACTTTATATATTCCCTTCTGTAATTTTCTAGGAGCAGGATCCCATCCCCTGTTTACTTGATCTCATTTATTTTTTTTTTCCTTCATGTTTCCTGGCTCCAACAAGGAGCAGGATCAAGGGGAAAAGAGCTATGTACTATTTCTTCTTCCCCATTAGTTGCTGTGAAATCAGTCAGCCTCTTTATTTATTTATTTTTTTTTACGCAGTGTTTCTTGGTGGTGTTTATTTAAGCTATGTTAAAAATAAAAAGGGTAATCTAAGTTGTTCATTTATAATTATTTGAAAGCATGTGGAAATATTGTAAATGAAGGAAGAAAAATCAGAAGAGGGGAGATCTAAATTACTGAGTTTTTGAAAATATATTTTCAATGTGCTAGTGCATTTGGTGGAAGATTCAAGAGAAAATGGCCTTTGGTAAAAAAAAAATAGAGCCAGTATAAGTTACCATGACAAATATAATACAGGCAGCCGTTCAGCACATTGGGTTTGAAGGAGAACCCCATCATGAAGAGGAAAGAAGGGAAACTGTATTTATTCTACACAAAGGAAGGGGCAAGTAGTTCTTTGGGGAATGTTCAAACTTGACATCTGATGTTTGACAGTGATACCTGGATAGTTAAACTGGTAACAAAGAAAAGCAAACAACAATTACTTAATACAATGAGTGACCTTGTTGATGTGTATGTGTGAGCGTGTGTGTGTGTGTGTGTGTGTGTGTGTGCGCACGTGTGGTATCCTTCCTTATTATCTTCCTCTTTAGATTGTAAACTCTTTGAGGGCAAGGATTATCTTTTCTTTTTATTAATTGTATCCTTAGCCCTTAACACAGTACCTAGTTCTTAATGAATATTGATTGAATTGGATTGCAAAATAGTTGTTTTGTTTACATTTTACATTTTTATGTAGTTCTTTATGATTTCCAAAGAACTTTACATACATTATCTCATTAGATCTTCATAGCAATCCTCTGAGAAAGGCACTATTCTTAGTCTTATTTTACAATTGAGGAAACTGAAGAAGATGAAGTCAATTGATTTGCCCAGGATCATATAGCATGTTTGTGCATGAGGCTAAATTTGAACTCAGGTTTTCCCGACTCTTGGCTCAGCATGTACTGAATTTCCTACTTATCTCTATAGAAGCATCCTATTTGCAAAATCATAGCATTTCCCTTTTTCATTTACTTCACTCAGTAGCAGATGAGGCCTAAAGAAAAGCTGGTAAGGGAATTATAATATAACATGGTAGAAAAGCAGTTCTAAGTGTCATTAAACATAAAATTTTAAAATAATACTGGATGTTTTATGACGCCGGATGACTTTGCTTTTGTCCCATCATCCTAGAGCCTTACTTTTGTAAGAGCAGCAGGTAGTCAAGCCATTTGATTTCCTATTTTAAATTACATTAATAAATAATTATTCTACAGAGAAACTATTCTGACTTCTTGATTGCTATCTCAGAGTAGTGTACTGTGGAAACCAATGGTTCTTAATCTGTTAGATTTTAGATAATTAGGAAATCTTATGGTTAATTAGAATCTGAAATTGCAACTTTATTATGCATCAAAATAATCTTCTCAAAATGAAGTTATCAAGGTCTCAGAAGAATAAATCAGTCCCTTGATATATTTAACTCCTAATGTCATATTTTTGCTGGGGAGAAGCTGCATCAAGCCCTAGTTAGAAACTTTCCATAGAGCTTTGTGAGGTGAGTTAATTTGAACTATTATAAAATCTAATGGAGAAAATAAGAAATCCAGATACAGCTGTTGAGGAAGATGGTGAATATAGCTGAGATAGTGCTGAGTAAATCATAAGGACAAGTTACTCATCAAGTATTTATTAAATTTTTATTATGTGTCAACCACTATGGTGAGTTCTGAAGATATAAAGAAATGCAAAAGATAGTCCCTGCTCCATAGAACTTACACTTTAATGAGAAAGATAACATAAAAACAACTATGTACAAATAGATACATAGAGGTTAATAGTGCTTAATGATACCAGGTGATTTTGCCCAATGAAAATATCATGGAAGGACTTGAGATGTCAGATCCTGGGGACAGACAATGGTGTTAATCAAATAGCAGGCTCTACATTATTCCAAAAAAGGGAACTATATCAGAAAGGAAGGAGAATGGATTCTAGTACTGTTGTTGCCATTGACTAGCTGTGTGAACTTTAGTAATTCAGGTCATCTTTCTAGATCTCAGTAATGTGATTGTGTTGTAATAGATGAATTCCCAGAATTGGAAGGAGTCTCAGAAGACATCTAACTTAATATCATACCCCAAATATCCCCTCTATAATATGAAATTATGAGACCAAAGATTTAGAAGACATTTCACAATCTAGACTAACACATACCTAAACAGAAATTCCTTTTTGCAATAACCATTACACAATGAATTGTTTAGCCCATGTATCTTCTATCCTACATAAAAATGGGTAATTTAAAAAATTAATTTATTTTTAATGTATGTTGTTTTATGAGTCTTTTTGGATGAGAAATATCAGGACAAAAGGGAAAAACCACAAGACAGAAAAAAAACAGAAAAGAAATGAACACAGAATACTTGATTCACATTCAATCTCCATAGTTCTTTTTCTGGATGCAGATGCCATTTTCTGTCCAAAACCTATCGGGATTACTTTGGATCACTGGACTACTGAACAGAACCAAATTTTTCATAATTGATCATGGCACATTCTTGCTGTGATTGTGTACAATGTATTCTTGATTCTGCTAGTTTTGCTCTTTATCAGTTTATGTAAATCTTTCTAGGCTTTTCTAAGATCAGTTTGTTCATCATTTTTTATAAAACAATAATATTCCATTACCTTCATATATCACAACTTGTTCAGCTGTTCCCCAATTGATCGACATCTTTCCCAATGTTTTGCTACAAAAAGTGTTGTTCCAAACATTTTTGTACATGTGGGTCTTTTTCCCTCCTTTATGATTTCCTTGGGATACAAACCAGTAATGGCAATGAAAGATCAAAGAGTATGCACAGTTTGATAGCCCTTTGGGCATAGTTCCATATTGCTCTCCAGAATGGCTGGATCATTTCACAACTCCACCAACAATGTATCAGTGTCTCAGGAAAACAGGTAATTTTTTTGAAGCAAAATGTATAGTGTACACACACACACACACACACACAATTGTTTGTCTTTCATTCTCAAAGAGGATCGTAATATCATGGCGGTAAGTCCATAACATGCAAGTGAATTGGATTTAAGTGAGGGAGAGCTATGCAAAGTAACCAACTCATCTTCTCCTTTGGAGCCATCACATAACATATATCCATAAATATATACATTAAGTATATAAACTCAATCCTATATACAGAATATTTCCCAGATCTCTCCCCTCCCTCCATCTCTCTCTCTCTCTCTCTCTCTCTCTCTCTCTCTCTCTCTCAGTAGAGATCATATATATATATATATATATATGAATATGTGTATATGTATGTGTACACATTTCATATGTACATTTCAGAAGTATATATACATATTGTAGGTGTAGATGTAAATGTAGAAATTGTAATCTAGCCAAACAAGTCCTAATTCAATCATTTTAATTGTTATTTAGCTCTTATTTGTTATCCAAACACCAGATTTTCATAAGAGACTTTGTTAAATGATATGTTGAAATTTAGGTATAACATGATTATAGCATTCCTTTCTTCATCTTGACATCTTAATTTGCAAAACGATCTCTGTTTATTAAATCTCTGGAAGCTGGAATTCTTTTTGGAGTGGTGCTGGATGAACAGAAAGAGACCTTATGTTCTATAAAACCAAAAGAACATATGCTACAAGCACAACTACTTTAGAGCTTTGGAGGGCTGATTTCCCTCAGGCCATATCCAGTCTTTTTGTAGTATCCAACTTTAACTGCAATTCCTGACATTGCTATGTGACATTAAATAATTGATCAGGACTATTCATCTTTTGACCCTCCACTTTCCCCAAACTTAACTAAAGGCCCTTTTTTGTGCTTAGAATTTGTTACAAATCTCACCTAATTCTTATAGTTAACACTTCTTACATTATGCTTACTGGACCAAGTAATTCCCTTGTATCCATCTTCTGTTATACATCCCTTAATTCTGTCTGTACATGACTTTAAAAATCTAGGATAGCTGATGCATTCCAGTGTTTCCACTCCAGTTTCCTTAGACAGATTTCCATTTTTCTCTTCATTTGAGTTGTTTCATCTTGTGCTTTCAGAAATTTATTATTGAGAATTTCTCACTCTTCTTTAGCTGATTATTTCTGTAGCATTTTAGAATATGACATCTTATCTATGATCCCTCTGTTTTCTCCAAGTCTACAATGCATTCCAGACTATTCTTGGCCTTCTCCTTTATCACAAATATACTCTGCTTTGCAAACTTCAAAGTATTATATATTAATACTAGTTATTATTATTATTATCATCACATAGAGCTATTAATATTGCAATGGGAGGCTTTAGGAGAGAGGAGGTTTCCCTCACTAGAGGTTTCCAAATGAAAGATTGAAAAACCATTTGATGGGGAAACTGTCAAAATAATCTTTAGTTCAGTATTGATTCTAACCAGATAGCTTTGAGAACTGAGTCTCTGTGATTCTCTCTATTCTTTTACTTTGTATAGGGCATTATGATTAATGATATGGAGAAACTTTATTTCCTCCTCTAACAATTGGGAGTAAAAATATTTGTCTTATGTACCTTACAAGGTCAGTATGAGAGAAGTATTTTGGAAATCATAAGGCACTTAAGAAGAGGTTAAGTAACTTTCCAAGAGTCACACAACTGGTAAGTTGTGTGGAATTTGAACTCAGTCTTTCTAATTCCAAATCTCATCCTCTATAAACTAAATGTATTACTTAGCTGCCTCTTGCTCCCTCTTTCTCTCTGTCTCTATCTCTCCCCTTCTCTATCTGTCTCACCAATATGTGGCTTTCCTCTATTACTTTTTATAGACATTTAGGCATCTTGGTTAAAATAAAGACTGACACCTTCAAAAACTTATCTAAGAATAATTTTTGCCTTCAGTGACTTAGTTATGAGAACAAGGAAGACTAAACACAATCCAGCACAATTTCCCAAAGGTCTTCCAGGATTTACTATGCCTTTTAGAGGTAAGATGCATACAAGTATAATCTCATCCCATGCTTCTTTGCATCAGACTTTCTTCCTTCTCCTTCAAATTCTATGTTGAAGATTCTCACTCTATGTGGGAGTAGGGGGCACTGCTCCTATTATTACACACATCAAATTTTAAGGTGTCTATATTTGGAAGTCAGCACCCTCTCTCTTTGAATTCCACATTCTTTTTATCTTTTAGCAACATTCCATTTTCCATTTACTTCCTCTTATCTCCATTATATTCCAGTCTCTGTACTACTGGTATTAATTCTTAAGGATGTTTCTGTATCCTTTACAAAGTAAAAGCTGGAGGAGGGAATGGACAAATAGTCCTCATGGCCTGGATTTCTGTGCTTGAACCTGAGGCAGTTGTGTCCAAGTCATCTTGTTTTTCTCATCCTTTAAAAATTTAACCCTTTAGTCATTCTAATGGCCTGAAAAGCTTATTTCATTTATTCATTTGTTAGATTAGTTAGTCTCTAAGAACAAACTTCCATCATCTTCTTTGTATTTTTACCACTTAACCTGGTGTCTGGGATATTGCAGGTGCTTAAAAATGTCATCTGAGTAGAAGGAATGGGACACAAAGAAAGTAAGTTTTGGTTTTTGCAAATGGGCTACAAGGAATTCTAAAGGACTTGTGAACTTTGTTTCTTTACTGTTGCTTTCAGCTTGGGTCCCAAACCAGTTGCATTCCTTACAGTGTTATGGCCTGTGACTAACATCCTTGTTTCATTTAACTTTTATTCATAACAATGGCACCTTCAGGAAGGCAAGGCAAGGGCAACTAGTCAAAGGGTATTGGAGTTATGGATTGTTGTTTTAGCCATGTAGGTCTTAAAGTCTCCACATGGCTCTATCTTGATTTGGCTCATAGGGCCCAAGGTTCTCCTCTTATCCTTCTTGAAGGGAGACTTTTATTATTGCTGGGAGTCAAATTAGGAGGTTGGAATCAGAGGCAAGACACTGCTTTTCTTGGAGAGAGATTGTAGCAGGCTAGAATTATATCATCCACCTTTTAAAATATTCTTTATATGAGGGAGTTTTAAATTCCGTATTCAAGACTTGAAACTCTTTTGACCAAATTCCAGTTCCATGGTGAACACACATAGCAAATAACAAATAAACATAAATATTGAAATCAAAATCATAATAAAAATTAGAGAAAGTTTACATAGGAGATTAAATAACCAGACAATAAACAGTGAAGGAGCTCTTCAATTGGAAAGCTCAACCAAGAAAAAAACCCCAGATTTCACAAAGAGGAAATTCCCAGGATTCTCTGGGTACGTGGATGGATAGAGATTGCCAGATCTCATGTAAGCTTCTTCCTATTTTCAGAGACATAAGAGAGTCCTGAATATTGTTTTCTCCTGAAGATGGAACCCTGAAAACTCAGAATTTCCTCTTTCTCTAGCTCTCACTAGCTCTGTCACTCTTACAGGCTCGGAAATTAAGTCATTTATCTTCACTAATTAGGTGAGAGACCATACCAATAGGCTACACCATTATCTATAGATGCCAAAATATATAACAACGTTAAATGGTATAGTAGATAGAATACTTGATCTCGAGTTGAGAAGATGAGTTCAAATGTAGTCTCAGACACAATATAGGATCAGGGGAAGTCACATAAACCTTTGACTCCCTCAGTTTCCTCATCTACAGAATAGGTATGATAATATCTACTTCTCATGTTTGTACTGAGAATACAATGAGATAATATTATAAAGCACTTTGTAAACTCTAAAATATCAAATAAGGATTATTATTATTATCAGTTGTGCACTTTCCTTTGGCAATCTGGTCAAGTGTAGAGACTTCTCAGAATAACGATTTCTAAATATATGTTATAAAATATTAAATTTACAAAGGAAGCCAACAGTATTGAAATCTTTATCATATATATATATATATATATATACACATAGGAATGTGAATATGGTATTTATATATGAATTATATATATATGTAATGCATATACATATTTCAGTATATATGTGTGTATGTGTACATATGTATGCATGAAAACATGTTTCAGGTAAAGCCTTCCTGGTCTATCCTTCTTGAAATATGATGCTTACAACTATTTCCCCTCAACAATCTGAGCTTAGTATAGTATAGTATATACTATAGTATAATTATCATGTTCCTTACTCTGTAATATACACATAATACCTATACATACATGTACACATGTATATACACACATTTGTATGAACACATGTATAAGTGCATATACATATATGTGTGTCTATCTTAAAATGAACTTTGCTTACTGTTAGCCATGAATCTAACACTTATAAAGGCATCCTCAACACTTATAAAGGCAAAATGCATGAATCTCTTCTGTTTTTTTGGAACATTCCCATCCCTTCTCAAATTATTCTAACAGCAAACATTTGATATTTCTGTGTTCCAGTTGAAAGTATGTTCAGGACAGAGATTCAGAGAAACCATAGTGTTATTCATTCAGTCTCACACAAGCTGAGAAGGTATGGCCTAGATGTTATGAAACAGATACCTCCTTGAAAGGAATCTAGTCCTTGTTCTGTCCTTTGTTAGGATGACCCCTAACGTTCCAGGAACACACAGAATATGAGATATTTTCAACACAATGGTACAAGGGTATAGCATTAAAGATCAGGGCCTTAGATAAAACACAGCAGAGTATCTCTATCCCAATGCTGCCATTTCAGTCTGAGAAGAGATATTCCATTTTTAAGCAGAAGGTGAGCCTGAATGAGCCAAATGAGAAGGTGTGAGCTTAATTTAGCTCATTAAGTCACATTCTGATTCTTTATGTATCTCTCTCTCTCTTTCTTTGTGTGGGATGTGTGTGTGTGTGTGTGTGTGTGTGTGTGTGTGTGAGAGAGAGAGAGAGAGAGAGAGAGAGAGAGAGAGAGAGGAGAAGGAGGAGGAGAAGAAAAGAAGAAGAAAGAGGAGGAAGAGGAGAACGAGAAGGAGGAGGAAAAGGAGGAGGAGGAGGAGAAGGGAAGGAGGGAGAGAAAGTGAATGATAGAAAGACAGAAAGAAAGAGAGAGAGAGAACAAGCAAACAAAAAAACATGGAGAGCTGCAGGACATTTCGAATATAAAACAAAATGAATCTTTGATCCACTAAAATAACATGGGGGCATAAAAACAAATTCTTCCAATAGTCAGGGGGTCAGAAGAGAGCTAGAAAGATTCAGTTGGAAGGAGAGGAAAGCAGGGATACCATTTTCTTTTTTACTATTCCTTTATATCAATTCAAAAGAAGTTCCTATTTCTTCCTTCCCCACCAAATTTTATGTGCTTAGCGATTATAATTAGTTGTGAATAACCCTAATTTTTTCCTTTAGTTATGAGAATGATATTATAATAATGGAAAAATAACTTCCTCCAATCTAGGCTTGAGAATTGACTTAGGAAATACTATTCCTTGTACTATTTTGGTATTTTCAGAAAAATAATGCATAATAGTCATGATTATAGAAGACTATACATGCTGGCAGCTGCTAACAAAGATCTTAAGAATGGCTTGGTCTCACATTACGTGACAATCATCAGAGGACCAGTCAAAATAAATGTAGAGAATCTCAGATTGTTCATTAGATAGATAATTCTTTGGTCTTTCTGATTCATGACACAGATTTTCCCTTTTAAATATGAAAATGAGATTTGTTAATTTTACATTTATTTCCTCAAAAAAGGCAGCATGGACATGGTCTCAGAAAGAGCAGGGTTCAAATGTTCACTTTCGGTCTTAGAAATTTTGTGATCAGAAATTGCTTAAACTCTCTGAACCTTAGAGGATTCATCAAATTTATATTCTGGAGAACAGTAGACACTTAGTAGCTATTGATTAGTTGTTTATTAGGCAAATAGATGGTAGTAGGATCTAGAACTAGGAAGTCCTAATTTCAAATACATCTGCCGATGATGATGACTTAGCCCTGTTTGCTTGTTTTCTCATCTATAAAATGACCTAAAGAAAGAAATGACAAACCTCTCTAGCATTTTTGCCAAGAAACTCTAAATGAGATCAGTCAGCCATGACAGAAAAAAACTAAACAACACAGGTCAATCTTATCTATAAAATTGTAATGTTCTACAATGAAGGGAGTTCTTCCATTAAAGCAATTTCAGATCTTTCACATAGTGACTATCACATAAAGTAATGAGGAAAGTGTTTTGTAAAGATTAAAGTACTATGAAACTATGGGTTATCACTATTGCTAATGAGAATAACTAATAATGAAGATAGCATGGAACAATAGATGGAAGATTAACCTTGGAATCAGGAAGACCTGGATTCAAGTTCTGTTTCTGACAAAGTGATTAACCTTGAAATGCCCTAGCCAACTGTTTAAGACTCTAAATTACAGATTAGTTGATGATTTGCATCAATGAAAAAGGAGTTTCCTCAATGGGAATTCTCTACACATATGAAATTATATTTTGACAGTCTCAAAGTTCAACTCTATCATTGTATATATATATATATATATATATATATAAAATGCAGTATACAAATATAGTATCATACATGTATACAACATACATGTCTATATTACATATAAAGCAAGTAGAAATCATGCAAATATTCGTTGTTCAATTATTTTAGTTGTGTCTTTGGGATATCATTTGGTATTACACTGGTAAAGATATTGAAGTGATTTGCCATTTTCTTTAGCTCATTTTCTAGATGAGGAAACTAAGGCAACTAGAGCTGTGTGACTTGCCTGAGGTCACACATGTGCACACATATAGTTACACATAGGTACTTTTGATCTTTTTTAGGGCTGCTTTCTCCCTTTGGTGTCTACTTGATTCACCCAACTTAGCAGAGAGAAGCCAAGAACTTGCCTGAACTCTCCCCAGTTTTCCTCAGAAACATTAAATTAAGCCTACAAAAGACTTCTGAAGTGACAGAATTCACAAAAAAGACAGAATGAAAGAATTTTCAAGCCCAAAATAATTTAAAAGAACTTCAAGAAAGATCTGTTTCACTTGGGTAAAAGTAGAGCAGAGCTGAGCACTGGGTGAGCTGGGTGAGGTTCGTGGCCACAGCAGAGATCGGCAACTGAGGCCTTGTAGTTCTGGATCAGTAGGCCACTAGTAAAGCAATTCAGTTGTAAGGCCACTAGCATAGCAGGCAAACTACCAACCCCAGAATGCAGGGTACAACAGGTGTGACTAGGCCAAACCACCCAAGCATAGTGGGAAAGTTGCCAGTCTCAGAGACCCTGACATGGGAAGCCATGTGGACCAGACCCAGAAAGAAACTGAGACAATGACCTCTGTACCTCAGAAGCAGAGCTCAACTTAAAAATAGAGCAAAAACAAAAGAGAATCTTGATCATAGGAAGCTACTATGGAGATAGGGAAGATTCCACACAAACTCAGAAAAGGACAACAATGTCAAAAAGAGCTCAGGAAGAATTTTAAAAATCAGGTAATATAACTAGAAGAAAAATTGGTAAAAGAAATGAGAGTTACACAAGAGAGTTATGAAAAAAGTCAATAGTTTGGAAAAGAAAGCACAAAAGTTTACTGAAGAAAACAATTCCTTAAAAATAGAATTGAACAAATGGGGAAAAATCCACTAAAGAAAACAACCTCTTTAAAGGAGAAGTTAACCACATGCAAAAGGAGGTACACAGGTTAACTGAAGAAAATAATTCCTTAACAATTAAAATTGGGCAAGTAGAAACTAATGACTATGACATCAAAAGTGAAGGACAGACTTATGACAATGCAATTGGCCCCTGGAAGGAAGAGGAGCTTAGCTACCCTCAGTGCATATGTTCCCACTATGATGAACCCTTATGTGATCAAAGAACATTTTTATGAAGATCTTCATAATCATTGTGCTGAAAAAGACAAGCTTATAATTACAGATGAGTTTAACACCAGAGTAGGCACAGATAATCTGACACGGCAGGAAGAAGTGGGAGGAATACAGTTAAAAACAGGAATAGCAATGGTCATATGTCTCATGACCTCATCACTAACGTAGTCTTCTACTTCCATAAATGCAATAAAACTTCATGGTATGCACTCTTGCAGCAAACATTGCCATTTGACAGACTATTTCATTATAGTGAGAAGACATAGACATAGGCAAGATGTGAGATTGATAGAGAGGTGTGTTGCAAAATGCTGGACCAATCATAGACTTATCTTCTCTAAGTAAATATATTCATTCAACAATAGCAGTGATCCAAAGACAAGATGATTAATGCCAACAGATTAGAGTGCTTCTTTGAGAGTGAATAATTCATTGCTGACTTGGAGGGAAAGCTGAATCAACAACCAGTTGGCAACTGTGCAAGAGAAAAGGGGTGGGCAGCTTTCAGAGACTTGATATACAGTACTATATTTATGTATCTGAGCCAGAACACTGGCAAACATCAAGACTAGTTTGAGGAAAATGATGAGGAAATTCAGAAGCTCATAAATGAACTCTATGAAAGTTCTCCATGAGAACTCTAGCACCTTAGTTCACCCATCTCTAAGAAGGTAGTGTTTAACTCTATCAAAAATAATTTTTTTTTTCTGAGGCAATTGGGGTTAAATGACTTGCCCAGGGTTACACAGCTAGGAAGTATTAAGTGAGTGAGACCAGATCTGAACTCCCCAACTTCAGGGCTGGTGTTCTATCCATTGAGTCACCTAGCTACCCTCAAAATAAAGTTTAATCCAATCTTAAAAGATGTAGGATTCCTAGTTCAGTAAGAAGGCAGGTAAAATTCAACTTTACGTTGATAGTGTGTGGAATAGAGAGAGAAGGTAAAGAACTTCCAGGAATGTATGAATTCTTTCTCTGTATTTTATTTTCATTATTTCTGTGTTTCCCCTATGACCTGTATAATATATGCAGGCCCATATTTACTTGAGCCTTGGCCAGTTATAAACATATTTACTTAACCTGAGCTGATGACATTTATCAATATTTGACATTTATCTATATTTGGTCTATTAGCTTGACCACTATCTGCTTGATTAAGCCTGAATGCCTGATTTTCTTTTCCTAGAGATCAGGTGATTTATGGGAAACAAAAACCTTCTACTCCAATCTCTCCAGATAGCAACAACCAATTAGATGCCTCCCTCTCCCCTCCTCAATGCTCTCTTACTTGTGATGTAATCTCTTGTATAAAAGTTGTGTATCTTTACTACGTCTTTAGCCCTCTTACCACGAGCTTTTTCTTTTTATCTCATGATGGGACAGTTCATCCTCTGGAGGTTTTAATAAACAATCTTTCTGCTTTCTACTGAGTGATCTCTGAGTAGTGATTTTGGGTAAGGGTCTTCTACATCCCACACAATAGAAACAATTTAAAGTACTTTATAATGCCCTGAGTCTATTTATGAGCCAAAAACCTGTGTTGCATCTCAACTAATCAGTGCTGATGACACTATATTGATTAGGGATAAGGACATGATGATCCTGAAGACATGGTCCAAACACTTCCATAGTGTTCTCAACAGACCATCATCCGTAAAGGCTGAAACCATTGATCATATATTTCAGGTTGAAGTCAATCCCTCTCTAACTGAATTTCCAACTCAAAAAAGTTTTGAACATCATAAGGCTTCTCTCATGTAGCAAAGTACCTGGTGGTAATTCTATTCCAACTGAGATTTAAAAGGCAAAGGGTCCATTGCTCTTAAAAAATCTGATTGATATTTGTGGGTTTTTTTGGCAAAAAGAAGTTATTTCCTGGGCATTCAAGGATGCCTTCGTTGTCTATCTCTATAAAGGAAAAGGAAATAGATTGTCCTTTGATGATTATAGGAGAAGGATGTTTCTCTAAGACATTGCTGACAATATTTTTGCCTGATTCTTCTTAATAAGCTAATCCTTCACCTGAAAAACTGTTATCTCCCTAAGAGCCAGTGTGGCTTCAGAAAGAGCAAAGGAATGGTGGATATGATGTTTGCTGCTCAATAACTCCAGGAGCAATGCCAGAAGCAGAACAGACCTCTGTACATAACATTCATTGATCTGACCAAAGCTTTTGGTACTGTCAGTCATGAAGACTTATGAAAAAATATAGCTAAATTTGGTTGCCCAGAAAAGTTTCATCAGTGTTTTACATTAGTTTCATGACAGCATGCTTTCTTGGGTTTTGTATAATGGACAATGTCCTCATGCTTTCCCAGTCACCAATGGAGTAAAGTGAAGCTGTGTGCTTGCTCCCATGCTATTTAGCATGATTTTTCTGTGAAAGTGAAAATGGCATCAAGGTTAGTCATGGAACTAATGGGCAAATTATTTAACTTGAAAAGGCTACAAACCAAGACTAAAGTAGAGGGAGAGTTCGCGTTTGATATTTTATTTGGAGGTGATTGTATGTGTAATGTGGCCTCTGAGATTGAGTTGAAATAAAATATGGATCAATTCCCTGCTCTTTGTGCTAATTTTGACCTAACAATCAACACCAAGAAAACACAGGTGTTCCACACTGCCAGCACTACACCAACCATATAGGCAATTATTAGTTTCAGAAAATGGATGTTTACTTGTTTTGGCAGTGTACTTACTGATGTCCATAAAAATGATGAGGTTGATGATCTTGTTGCCAGAACGAGCTCAGTGTTTGGGAGGCTCCAAAGTAAAATGTGGGAGAAAAGAAGTATTAAACTGCCTAGTAAAATAAAGGTCTATAGAACTATTGGTCTGACTTCATTGTTTTATTTCTGTGAAATATGAATAGTACACCAGCATCATGCCAGGAAACTGAATTGATTCTATTTGAATTGTCTTAGGAGGATTGTGAAGATCACCTGGCAGGATAAGATGCCAGATACCAAAGTCCTTTCTTCAGCTGAACTGCCAAATAATCAGACTGTACTCAGAGAGTTCAGCTCCAATGTGCTGGCTAAATAGTCTGAATACTAAATATATGTTTGCCTAAAAGACTATTTTTACAGAGATTCACATAACGCAAGCACTCACACAAAGGTCACAAGAAGCTATATAAAGACATGCTCAAGGTCCTTTATGAAGATGTTTATAATCAATTGTGACTTATTGCTAGTTATCTTGATTTTTGTCCTGCCAGTGAACTTTATTCACTCTGGAAGGAAAATGAGGTGGATAACTGTGTAACTCTGCCTCACTTAAATCCAATTCACAGTCAACTCAATATATCAACCCACAATGTCTCTTTGAGAAGGGAAGGAAGGAAGGAAAGAAGAAAGACAAAGAAGGAGGAGGAGGAGGATGAGAAAGAGGATGAGGAGGAGGAAGAGGAGGAGGAAGAAGAAGAGGGACAATAACAGTTGTTTTTGCATGAGGTACATTTTGATTTTTAGATACATAGCTAAGCAATGGGGAAACTCCCCTTGACATGTAAACTTTTCCTTACCTCTGAATAAAATGATTGACTCGATCAACATTGCACTGCTGTTCACAGAGTCCTCTTAGCCTGGTTCTCTGACTAAGAATAAGCATAAGAGAATTCAGTTTACTAATCTGGACCTGACTCCCCAAAAAACTTTTTTTGTGTTTTCTGAAATGATATTGCTGATGCTATAGGTATCTCTTTGGCCTCTAAAACTTTCCCATATGGAATCCTTTTCCAATTTTAGTCTCTTCCTCATTCTGGAAACCCTTATTTCTGAAGTTAATGTTATTGGCAGGGTCATGTTGGATCCCAAAATACTTAAATAGTGCTATAGCATAGGGCCTGAGACTGATTGTATTCTGAGACTACATGGTATACAACAGTTAACACTCTGCTTTCAAACTGAATTTTTATTTAGAGAAATCCATATGTAATAATATTTAATGATTCACCAAAAGTGACTCCCAAAATTAGGGATACTGGGCAGTTTTTCTATTCCTAATAATAATGGCTCAAGTTTATACATAGTATTTTCATTACAAAAACAAAGTGGGAAGATAAGTAATGAAGAGGCTATCACCACCATGGAAGAAAATAAGTCCCAGAGATGTTAAATTATTTATCCAACATTAAATGTTAGATTAAATATTAAATAATGGTTAATAATATTCAAGGTGGATTAGATTGATAACTAAATTTTATATAAGATAGATTAGATATTAAATAATTTGTCTAATTTGTCACATGGCTAGTTTGGAACAAAGACTCAACTTGGAGCATATGGGTCTAAGTTTAATTCTCTGTGATGCTTTGCTGCCTCTTATATACCTCTTAGACTTCTTATTAGAGTACCCACTATTATATTTCTTGTATATACATAATTCTTTTATATTGTCATTCCCCTTAAACAGTGAGCTCTTTGAGGGACTATTTTTGCTTTTCTTTGTATCCCAAGTACTTAGCACAGTACCTAGCATATATTCAGTCATTTTTCAATCATGTCTGACTCTTTGTGACCCTAGTTAGGATTTTATTGGGAAAGACGGTGGAGTGATTTTCTATTTCCTTGTCTAGTTCATTTACAGATGAGGAAACAGAGGCAAACAGGGTCACACAGCTTGTAAATGTCTGTGGCTAGCATCTATTGAACTTTCCTGTGTCAGTCAATTGATAAATTCACATTTATTAAGAATCTATTATGTGCCAGGTACTGTGATAAAAACTAGACAAGACTGTGACAGATTGAGACTATTCTTTGTTCTAAATTGACCTGTCTTTATTAACCAACATTAAACCTCTTCAGACAGAATTTTAGGTTTTGGTTTTAGACTTATGATCCTGTAAGGGGAGAGTGCAAATTCAGGACCTTTTTATGACTTCTGCTTTTGATCTTCCCTATTTCCTTGATTCTACTTCTCTTTTCTGGCTCTTTCTCATTTCTTGAACGAAACACTGATGAAAGAGTGCTAATCTTCTATTCTTTACTTAGGTGACTGGGAAAATGAAGCCCAACATTTTGTCCACTGCAAGATCTAGCTTCCCAAAGAAGATGAATAACCAAAGAAAATAATTTAAAACATTGCTCAGTCCTATCATCCATCTTGTACCATGATTTTTTCTAACTTTAATTCAATTACGTATAATTTACCTTCCTGATTCTTGATAACATTTTAGCATTCTAGGCTTCTTGAACTCCAATTGGGTTGAAATGTTTTTTTGCTACTATTTTCCCTACTCCCTAAGCAAGGCAGAATTCAATAGGCACCATGGTTGAAGAGCACACAATCAATGGCAACACCAGATGGAACAATTGAATGCCTTAGTGAATGAAACCCATAAAATTTTTGTATAAATAACCTCCTTCCAATCTTTCTTGAGAAGGGAAGTAAACTATTTTTGGGCAACAGTAAATGACTTTGAGAAGAATCTAGACTGGGACATATATTTGGATATAATGAATCTCCGAGGAGGAGGAGGGATTGTTGAATGATGGCAACAGATGTAGCATCTGGAAGTATTAATGAGGAGCAAGATATATTTTTATTGAATCACTTCTAGTTCCTGAGGCAGAGTCCAGAATGCAATATCTTTTGGGAAGGGCTTAGTTTTAGTGAGTGCCAAAGGATGGAAGAAACTGAAGAAGACAAGGTTTAAGATGAAGAGAAATTTGCTAATGCTAGAATTAGCAAGTTTTAGAAGCCACAATAGAAGAGAGAGATAAAGCTGAAGAGGGTCTTAAAAGGTGAATCATTAAAGAGATGAAGATGACAGGGAGTGGAATCAAAACTGATCTTCAAATTATGCTATATTCAGTAGGGCTAGTCATTCAGGATTCCATAGAGTCAGTAAATTCAGGAACTCAGTTACTATGATGTAGCTTTATGTCATAGAAGAAAGATGATTCTTTCTGGAGTCAGAAGATTTGGGTTCAGGTTCTGTCTCTGATACTGACTAAATAATCCTGCATAAGTCATTTTCCCTTTCCTCTTTTTAAAAGAGAAAAGGCTAGATTAGCTGGCTTCTGAAGTCTCTTTCGACTCTATATCTGAGATTCTAAAATTACCCACATTCTCAATATATTGGACATGAACTCTGGACTTTCTACTTTCTGGTTCCATGCCTTGCAATTCAGGGACTTCCAATTGCATCTTGCTTTAGCTAGTTCATCACTCATGTAACAGAAGGAATGGGGACTCAATGGCAGGTACCGGGAAGGAGAAGCCTGCTGTCGCCATTCTGTCCAGGCATCCATGACCTTGAATCCTTCTGTTCCACTGTCTGGTAGCTGATATATGTTACATAGCCAGAAAATTCTCCAAAGTACCTCTGACTGTCATAGCTCATTATTTTAGTTTTTCTAGTTACCCTCTTCTCCTCAAAAAGCATCCAAAGCCAGGTAGTAATGTGCTTTAGAAAAAGGGGGAAAGAATGAGAGGAAAGCTATGGAAATAAAAGCAAAAAATAATGACAACAAGAATAGAAACTGGTTTTAAGAACTACATATTTCTTTGGTATGGTCACTCCCTCCACTAATGCAGATCTCAACTTTTCAGGTCCTTATGGAAAGCGTGTTGCAATTGTTATGAGTAAGGCCTGACCTGGTCTAGGTTTGAGATTGGAATGAAATGAGACACTTGTAGAAAAGATGACTTTTAATAAAAGGAAGCTTGCTTATTTAAAAATAGCATAGAAGGGATATTCAGCAGAGATGCTGTATAGAATTGACTTGGTTGGGTGTGGCCCTAATATTTTCACTGTGACTTTCTTGCTTAAGAAGATATTCTGCCTCATAGCAGTGAGGCATCCATCATACTTGAGGAATGTTGAATATTTGTGCACTGATCTTCTTTACTTAGGTGACTGGGAAATCACATTTGTGCTTTGAATTTTGGTCACCTTAACTAATTAAGTCCTGAGGATATTTTATACTCCCTCCCCGTCCCTCCCCACCTGCCTGCCTGCCTTCCTCCTTCCTTCCCTCCTTCCCTCCCTTCTTCCCTTTTCCCCTTTCTCTCTTCTTCCCTTCCCCCCTCCCTCCCTCCTCCTCTTCCTCTTCTTCTTCTGTGTCTGTCTGTCTGTGTGTGTGTCTGTCACTGTCTCTGTGTCTGTGTCTCTGTCTCTCTGTCTGCCTCTTTGTCTTTCTGTCTGTCTGTCTCTGTCTCTCTCTCTATTTCTGTCTCTGTCTGTCTCTGTCTCTCTCTGTCTGTTTCTGTCTCTGTCTATATTTGAAGCATAGGTTTCCTTATTTTACACTGGTTAGAAAATCAGAAGCCACTTATAAGCTCATTCCACTCTGATCAGCACCAGGGTTTTTACCTTTTCAATTTGCAACCTGAGCCACTTCTCCCTTCCTTAGGTCACCTGAGGGCCCCCACTATATTAATATTAAACATAGGATAGATACTTGCTTTGCTAAGCATACTGCAGATTAGAAACTCCCCGGAGATGTACCAGTCACAGTTTCCCCAGTATCAGAGATCACAAGCATGTACTACCATATGAGACTTCCTTGTTTTTTTTTTTTTTTGGGAAAATTTTGTTTGTGTATCAAACAACTTTCAATCTTCCTGCCCTAGGCCCCAATCAAATTGCTAGAGGATTTGGGTTTGCATCTTAATTCTTCCAAGGATTTTTTTGTCTGACTATATATGCTATATACATGTATTTATGCCTACCTATGGGTGTGTTTTCATTGTATATAAAATTATAATAGTTAACATGAACACAGTGCTTATTACGTATATGTCAGACACTATGCTAAGCACTTTCCAATTATTTTGTCATTTGATCCTTACAAAGCCCTGGTGTGTCCACACCTGTATGCATATACTACATGTAAATGTGTATTTGTATATATGTATATATGTGTGTGTGGATATGCACATGCCCATATACTAGGATGTCCAAAAAGGCTTAGTGGAGTTTTAATCACCTATTAATGCTTAGAATTTCCTAAGACTTTTTGGATCCTTTGTGTGTGTAATGTATAATGTAATATATTTATATATATGTTGTTCTTCTTACTTTTGTGAACAGAGAATTTAGGACTTATGCAAAGAAATGATCTCAGTCTCCTACTATATATATATATATATATATGATTTATAATATGAAAGCTTTGAGTAAAATGACCCCTAAGATTTTTTCTAACTCCAAGGAAATGATTCTATGGTTATAAGTGGCTGGGGTCAAAAATAATTTAATCAATTCATGGTTCAATATCTAATGAAGTCTCTCTGAGTTTAGTAAGGTCTATACTCAGCCCATTCTTGGGGCCACATTTGAAGCCTTCTTGTTTAGTATAGTGCTTGCCAGGGCATCTGCCCTTAAAAACTCAGAATCACCTTAGCATCAAAAATAGTCATTAGTTTAGAACTTAAATAGGAAAAAAAAACAAATGTGCTTGTAACAACGATAATACAATGTTCCCTCACCTCCCCCATGTAAAAACATCCATAGATCTTGACAACTGACCAAGCACTCTTTACACCTTTGGGATTTAAGAATTGTTAGTGTTACTATTACCATTTTACTTATGAGGGAAATACAGCTCAGAAAGAGACCCAGTGACTTGGCCCAAGTTGAATGTCCAGTAAATAGCATCATCAGTATCATGATGATCATCCTCAACCTTATCCTCATCCTCACCTCCATCATTGCTAACATTTATGTGGAGTTTAACTGTTTGCCAAGAATTGTACTAAGCACTTTACAGATATGTCTTTTTTGATGCTTACAACAATTCTAGGAGGTACATGCTATTATTACTGCCATTTTAAAGATGAGAAAACTGAGGCACAGAGAAGTTAAGTAACTTTCCAAGATTCACAGAGCTAGTAAATGTCTAAGGGCAGATTTGAACTCAATTCCTCTTGATGCTAGGGCCAGTGCTTTATTTGCTGAACTATCTAACTGCTCGATTTGTTTGTTGACGTTTGGTTCAATTTATTCCTGCCTACACACCTCCTTTTCCCTTCATTTCACACAAGACCCACTTACTACCACATGTTCAAAAGCCTGAGCTGTCCTTCCTGTCTATTTTAAGATTCCTGAACTTTCTCTCTTAAAAGAGAAACAAAACAACTCTGACACATATGTTTTGGGTACCAATACCAGTTAAAACAAGGATCTTTTAAATAGGTCTCAGTGTAGTTCATCCTGAGCATATAGTGTATGTGTTTGTATGTATGCAATGCAATTCTGCTAGGAAGGTTAGCATTTTGGTTCTTTTTAAAAATTATATTAGATCAAAATGTATCTTTTCCCTTTTCATCCATTAATACAAGCTTCTTTGATAATCCACAGAACGAAAGATTTGGTCATAGGTTTCTGAGTGTACAGGATTCACCTTGTTATTCAGTTATTTCAACTGTGTCTGGCTCTCCATGACCCAATTTAGTGTTTTCTTGGCAAAGATCACTGGAGTGATTTATCATTTTCTTCACCAACTTATTTCATAAGTGGGGAAACTGAGGCAAACAGGATGAAGTGACTTGTTTAGAGTCACACAACTAGTAATTATCTGAAGTCAGATTTGAACTCACAAAGATTAGTTTCCTAATTCCAAGCCCATCCAATTTATCCACTGCATCTCTTAGTAACACTATAGGACTCACCTTAAGTATTGGATAAAGAGCTAGTTATCTTTAACAGAAATAGACTCTTCTCCCTTGATCAAAAGGATTGTCCTTTCCAGTTTAACACTCCAAATTTCCATCATTAGCATGGGGTTTTGGCTATACTTTTCCTCAATGAAGAGAGAAGTCACACTATTGTTATAGTGCATTAAAGCTTGCAAAGCTTATTTTTTCTCATTTTAGGCACACAATAATTTTGCAAAGTATGCACCACAGGGATTGTTATCCCTCTTTTACAGATAAGGAAGGTGACATTTACAAAAGTTAAGTTACTTGCCTAAGATCCCACAGCCAATTATCCAGTACTGCATATTTGGCTGGATCTCCCTTATACATATCAAAATTGATTACACATTGATCAAAATACAATACATTTTCCCTCCCAAATCTATCCCTTATTATCCACTATTTCTATAGAGGGAACCACATGTTTTTCTGTTACACGTTTGTCATTTTTGTGTGAACCTTGACACCTTCTCACTCACTCCATATAAACAACCAGTTCCCAAAGTCTTTTACTTTCTTTTCCCACAACATCTCTTGGTTATGTCCTCTTCTTTCCATTTACACAGCCACCATTTTAGCTCAGAGCTTCATCTCTTCTGGCCTCAAGCTTGCAATAGTCTGTTTACTGCTCTCTTTACCTCGAGTATTTCCCTATTTCTCCATCCTTCATGGAGTTGATCAACTGATTTTTCTAAAGAACAAATTTAAATAATTTTCTTCTCTTGTTGTAGCAACCTATGTATCAGGCACTATACATCCTGGGAATACCAAGGAAGGCAAAACCTGTCCCTGCCCTCGAGGAACTCACAATCTAATACTGAGAGTAAATTCCTCTCACACTAAAACCTGGTCCCAGCCTATCTTTCCAAATTGGTTCTATATATATTACTTTCCTTCATGATGATTATGGTTCAATTAAAGTGGCTTTTATGTTGTTCTTCATAAATATTCTCCTATGGGATATATGTTAGGGGCAAGACCTACAATGTTGACTAGATTAGCTTTCTTTATTGAAAATTGTTTATGAGTCTTGACTGGCTTATAAAACTAAGGTCTGGGCCTTAGTTTTCCTAGAGCCCCACTTCCTGGGGGCTCAAGTACAAAATGCTCAGACACAAGGAATCAAGGTTTTCTTTTTCAGATTTCTTAAAGGAAGACAAATATGGTCAATGCAGTTGCCTAACTGAATCCGTGCAGTATCCTTGTTGAATATTCCTTTTCTTTGCTATGGATAAATGAACCTCTTTTTGTTGTACTAAATGGAATACAAGTACCTCATTCTGTCCAGTCTTAAATAAACTTCCAGACCATCCTAAAACTTATCTTATTATGGTGGCAGGCTTAATTTACTTTTGCCCTTTTGCGTAAACTATATTTCTCCCTCTTGAATCATTTCATTTCACAGAATTAGGATCTCAGGGGATCAGACTCATCAATTTATACTTCAGAAAAATTAGAATATCTAGCCTTTACAAAGCACTTTAAGATTTGAAAAGTGCTTTATAAATATTACCTCATTTTATTTTCACAAAAACTCTGAGAAAATATTATTTTCCTATTTCAGATGAAGAAAATGAGGTAGGCAGAGATCAAATGACTTGGTCAGGATCACACAACTCATAAGTATTTGAGGCAGGTTTTCCTGACTGAGTTCAAGGTTTTATCCATTCTGTTACCTAGTTGCCTAAGAATAGGGGATCCCTGAGGAACCTGTACTTGACTATCTTGCTTCTGTGAAACAAAAGTTCAGGCAGTTGAAGTTACTTCTGGTATCCTTGTACCGTAGTCTCATAGATAGTTCTGTGATTTGTATGAGTAGACTGGCAAGGGAATGGAGAAAGATTGAACTCACACATAGCTTTTGATTTTTATCCAGTGAAGCAGGAATGATGAGAGCTTGGCCTCAGGCTTGTTGATGTAGTACATCTCTGATAAATCCCTACTGAGATGTTTTCTCCTTCATATTGAGGGTATAATAACAGGTAGAATGTAGCAACTAAAAATGTTCATAATTTAAAAGAACTTAGATTTTTTTTTGGTGTGGATACACATTTTGCCAATACAGACTCCAACTTTTCTCTATACTGGAGTATTGTCTTCAGGAATGTTTGTGACCTCTTCCCCCAAATTTTTTCCAGTTGGTTAAATCACCTTATTATAAGCCCATATGGTATAGATTTATCTGAGAGGCTGGGTGGCAAGGTAGTTTGAATACTGATCAAACAGATGTGGATACAATTTCTACCTCAGGTATTTCCAAGTAATGAGAGCCTACACAAGTCAATTTATCTGAGTTTCAGTTTTCTCATCTGTAGGGGGATTGAATTTGGACTATGATTTTTAACATTTTAGGCAATTAAATCTTCTTCCCCTTGTGAATAGACTTAATTATTGACCATGGAGTAGAAAATGCCAGTCATATGCAATATTTTAGCCCCATAGAGGGTCTGTTCTGACAATAATAACTCACTATAACTATTGAGCTTAATAAGTGTCTTCTCAATAGCAGCCATAGAATTATACTAGCAACATTGATCTTCTTGATGTTTCTTGCATAAGGCACTCCATCTTTCAATTCTCTCACTGCTTGGAATACTCTCCTTTTTAACCAATGTCTCCTTTTTTTTTTTAAGACTCAGCTCAAATTCTACCTTTTATAATAAGCTTTTCCTGGTTCCCCATAATACTTGTATCTGTCCTCTGAAATTATTTCATATTTCCATATATTTTGTATGTACAAAGTTGTTTGGATGATAACTTAGAATATACGTTCTTTAAAAGCAGGCAGGTCCCTTGTTTTTGCTTTTCCTTGTATCCTCAGACCTCAGCACAGTCCCTGGTATATAATAAATGCTTATTAAATGTTATTTGATTCCCTGACACTGTAAAGCAATGTAAGGTGATATTATTCCCATTTCATTGATATAGAAACTGAGGTCCAGAGAATTGTCCTGCTCAAGTCCACACAGCCAAGTGATGTTGGAACTTTGATTTGAACATGAAACTGATGGCACTAAGTGGAATGATCTTTACATTCTCTCATACTGCCTCTCACAAAAAGATTTGAGAATCTCAAGAAGGAATGTGGTAAGCAGGGTTGTGGACCAGATCTCTTATGAGAATAATTTAACTTTGTCAAGATTGGACAAAATTTGAAGTTTATTAAAAACCAAACTTTCTCATTCTGGAAAATAAGATTTCTGCTCTATAGTTAAGGTCTCTTCCCCTCTGATAATCTGTTGTTTGCCCTTCATTTTTTGAAGAAGACTAATGACATCCTGATGTTGGGGTAAAGGAATACATGAAGGAAGATGTCTTGATTTGTTCCTGAATTGGATTTAAGTGAAGAAGAGTTGAAGAAAATCATCACCTTCTTCCAGTCATCAAAGTCTAGCAGCAGGACAAAAATCAAGAAGATTGGTAATAGCTCAGAATATAGTGGATGACATTGATGTCTTCAATGTCTAAACAAGCTCTCAGCATTCCACAACATTTGCTTTAGCCACCTTTGTGGTCGTTAGAACAAATTGTTGTCATCTGTTTATTCTACTGGAGGAGGTCTTTACGTGCTTGGAATAAATATTCACCTCACTCACTGGAAGATTTGAGGCTTGTCAGTTCCCTTCAATCTAGTTTAGCCCTCCTGCAGATATGTTTAACAGGAGGAGGGCCGTTGGATATGCTACAGCTTCTTAGAGTAACTGAAAAGATTTGAGTGAAGGCAGACACCAAAAGGGGATGAGCAAGTCTGAAAAGGTCTTAACAAGTCTTCACATCAGAGGTGCTAGTTGTCCCTGAGCAAGCTATACTGCTGTATAAGCTGTACTGCTTTTGGTTTCTTCCTTTCGCATTTTACTAAACTTGAGGATTAAATTCTGATCCCAGCAAGGTAATAGAGGGGTAAATCCTTCAAAAAGCTTAGCATAGGGCAAGGGATGTTTAGGGAGTGAGATAGTAAATGAATAATATAAAGAAGGCTCAATTTGACTCTAACTCTGAAAAATGAGACCCAGTTCTTCATTTAATGGTATACCCCGAGCCAATGGGAAATGTTTTGGTCACTAGAGGGCACTCATATTGTGACAGAAATATGGCTCATAATACATTCTCTCAAATTGAATTGTAAGTTACTGCCAAGACCTTAGACACAGACAACACCCTACCTTTCAGAGAACCAGTGACTTATTAATATTTTGGGAGTGGGTGAGACTATTGAATCAATCATCATCAACTCAGAGACATTATTGATGACCTTCCTAATAAGGATTTTGTTCTACCATTCTTCCCCCTCCTTTTCCTTTCCCATTTTACAAATGAGGTTCAGAGATATTAAGTGACATATAAGTGGAATTTATTATTCTTCGGATTTAAGTGCAGATCCTCTTACTTTAAATCCGGTGATATTTTTGCCATAGAATACAACCTTAGCTTCTCACTGTTTGGAGTGTCTAGTTATGGAAGCTTGATATCATCACCCTAACCTGATTCCTGGCTCAATTCTCATAAGGTCCCAGAGTGAGGGAGAGCAAAGATCAGCTGGCTCATCTTTCAGTAAACGTTTTAGATTCTTTTCTCTCCTGTCTTCTTGTTCTAAACACTGTACTGGAAATAAAAATGCAAAAATATGAGATAATGTCTGCTCAAAAAAAAACTTATATTGGCATAACAAATACATCCATGAGTGCATACAAAGTAAATTTGTTTATATTCAATAGAGAAAACACATTCCTGTATGTATAGAAAGAGTATTTGTAGGATAAATATAAAATAGAGGCAATTGGATGGAACAGTGGATAGAGTGCTGGTCAGAAGAGTCAGAAAGACTCATCTTCTTCTTGAATTCAAATTCTACCTCATACTTGTTGTGTGACTCTGGCTAAGTCATTTACCCCATTTGCCTCAGTTCCTCATCTGTAAAATTAATTGAAGAAGAAAATGACAAATTACTTTAATATCTCTGTCATGAAAATCTCAAATGGAGTCATAGAGAGTTAGACATGACCAAAATGACTCAACAATAACAGCAACACTATAAAATAAATATGATAATCAACTACAAATAATTTAGGGGAAAATGAACCTCAGTAATTATGGGGAGGGATTAGGAAAATAATTAAGATTAAAGTTAGGATTAGGGTTAGAGTCAGAGGCATTTTTATGATTAGGGTTAGGGTTAGAGTTAGAAAAGGAGTCACACGGAAAGTGGTGTTGCCTAAATTGCATCTTGAAGGAAGAGATGCAATTTATGAGATGGAAGTTGGGGAAAGAGTGGATTCTGGGCCTAAGGGATGGCTAGCACAAAGGTATGATGACTGAAAACAGAGTGCCATGTATAAAGAGTGGGGAAAAATCAGTTCACGAGACAGTGGAATTTTGGAAGGGAAATAATATATAATGAGGTCAAAGTGATAGATTGAAGGCAGATTTTGTGGGCCTTTATAAACAAAGGAAAAGAGTTTATATTTGATTTAAAAGATCAGAGATCATAAGCCTCAGAGGACATGTAGCTAAACCCCTAAATTTGTAGATGAAGAAACTGAAATGTAAGAATGCTAAATTATTATCTTAAAGAAGTTAATAATTGAGGTAAATTTTGAAGTCAAAGGCCCTGTTAATGTTAAGTGTCTGAGGCCAGATTTGTACTCAGGTCCTCCTGACTTCAAGAATGGTGCTTAATCCACTGCACACTTCCCCCCGCCCCCAGCTGCCACTAGAGAAGGATATTCAACATAAAAAGGTACTTAATGGTGTCAGTGCAGTAGTAGCAAAGTCAAGGAGAAGGAGAAAAGAAAAGAAGCAAATATTTATAAAATGTCTACTATGTGCCAAGAATTGCACTATTCAAAAAAATATTATCTCATTTGAACTTCACAACAACCGTAGGTACTATCATTATTCCCAATCTGTAGATGAGAAAATTGAGGCAGAGAGAAAGAACGTGTCTTTCTTAGGATCACACAGTTAATAAATGAGATATGACTCCAGGCTTGGCGTGCCACCCTTGCATCACCTACTACCATTGCCTAAAAAAGAGAAAAGTTGTATAATCATCTGTTTACATCTCTCCTTCTGTCTAATCCTTCCAAAATCCTTTTCTTCATCCTTATATCAAGCTCCAGAAACTCTTCTATTCCTAATTTCCCAAGTAATTATTTTTTCCCCAAAATCAAGTTTCTATCACAGTCACAGTCCCCAGAGTAGCTATTGCAATTTTTCTCACTCAAGCCACCTACACTGCCCCCTGTTCATTTCCTCTCAGCAGAGGAACTTGTCTCCTATTTTTCTGAGAAAAGAGGCCATATATCAAGAATTCTCTCTTCTGTCCTATTCAATACCACAAACCTCTCTTCATCACTACCTTTCCTCTTTTTTATTTTTTTGTTTTGTTTTTTTCCTCTAGTCTCCAAAGAAGAGGTACCAATTCTTTCTATCAAAGCTAAATCTTCAATATATACATTTAATCTCACCCTCTTCTGTTTTTTTTCCCCAAGTACTTTCCTCCTCAATCATTTCCCATCTTATTTTATTATCTTCGATCTTTCCTCATCCACCACCTCCTTCTCTATTGCCTACAAATATACTCACATCTTTCCCATTCTTAAAAAAAAATCTCAGCTTGGCCTTGCTGTACCCCCTTGCTATCATTTTATATATCTCATTCCCCTTTCACAATCAAACTCTATTGCCTTCATTTCTCACTTCTCAAACCTTTTCCATCTGTCTTCTGACCCTATGACTTTAACTGAAACTGTTCTCTCCATAGTTACCAACAATTTTCTGGTTGTTAAATCCAATGGCCTTTTTTCATTCCTCATTCTGTTTGCTGTTTGTTGTTCAGTCACTACTCTTCATGACCCCATTTGGGAATTTCTTGGCAAACATAGTTGAGGGGTTTATCTTTCCTTTTCTAACTCATTTTATAGGTGAAGAAACTGGGGCAAATGTGACTTGAGCAGAGACAAATAGCTAGTAAGCATCTGAGGCCAGATTTGAACTCAGGAAAATGAGTTTTCCTGACTTCAGGACTAGTACTTTTTCATTGTGTCACCTGGCTACTTTAAACTTTGCTTGCCCTCCCTTCAACTTTTGATGTTGTTGACCACTTTTCCTGGAAATTTGTTCTTCCTTTGGCTTCTGAGTCACTGCTCAATCTTTGTTGTCCTTGTAATTTATATCTCTTTTGCATTCTTTTTTGCTGAGGCAGTTAGCTCAATGCAGGAAAACCTGAGTTCTAATCCAACATCAGACATTCACTAAATCTGTGATTTGGGGCATATCTTTAATTTTTTTATTTTCAATACATATCCATAGGTAATTTTCAGCATTCACTCTTGAAAAATCTTGTATTCTAATTTTTTTCTCCCTCCCTTTTCTCCACCCCCTCCTTAGATGGCAAATAATCCAATATATGTTAATTATGTGCAATTTTTCTATACAATTATCATGATGCATAAAGAAAAATCAGACCAAAAAGGAAAAAAAAATGAGAAAGAAAACAAAATGCAATCAAACAACAACAAAAAATTGAAAATACTGTGTTGTGATCTACATCCAGTTCCCATAGTCCCCTCTTTGAGTGCAGATGGATCTCTCCATCACACGAACATTGTAAGTGATCTGAATCATCTCATTGTGAAAAGAGCCATGTCCATCAGAATTAATCATCATTTCTGTGTACAATGATCTCCTGGTTCTATTTACTTCATTTAGCATCAGTTCATGTAAATTTCTCCAGGCCTCTCTGAAATAATTTCTTATAGAAAATGATTTTTTTCTATTTATAAAAATGATTTATTTATAAGACTTTATTATTTATTTATAAGAAATTATTGCTAATCATTTCTTATAGAACAATAATATTCCATAACATTCATATGCTTATTAGCTATTTTCCAACTGATGGGCATCCAGTCAATTTCCAAATTCTTGCCATTACAAAAAGGACTGCCACAAAAATTTTTGCACATGTGAGTCCTTTTCCCTTTATATGATCTCTTTGGGATATAGACTCACTAGAGACTGCTGGATCAAAAGGTATGAACAGTTAGATAGTCTGGGCATATCTTTTAATCACTCAATTAGTGCCTAAGTTTCTTCATCTACAAAATGAGGAATAAGTTCTTCTTCCCAGGTCAGGGAGTTTATGTAATAAATTGGGCCTGGAATCAGTAAATTCTAAATTCAAATTGAGCCTCACATACTTACTAGTTGTATCTCCCTGGGTAACTCACATGATCCTGTTTTCCTCAGTTTCCTCATCCATAAAATGAACTGGAGAAGGAAACAGCAAACCACTTCAGTGTCTTTGCCAAGAAAACCCCAAATGGGGTCACATAGAGTTGGACAGGATTGAAACAACTGAATAACCAAAAATCTCAGGGTTGCTAGAAGGATAAGATGAGATAATATCTATAAAGTACGCTAAAAGTTATATATAAATACTGGTTATTGTTTTTTTATTACTGTGTGGATTTCTTCCAAAACTCTGTCCTGGGTCTTAGTCTTCCCTTCTGTTTCTATATTATCTGTCTTGAGATTTTATCAGCTATTGATAATTTGAATTTCATTTCTGTATAGACTGCCAAATTCATATATCAAGTTCTTATGTTTCTTTTGTATTCCCAGTCTTGCTTCACCAAAATGCCTATTGGAAATCTTGATCTTGGCATCCTGTTATTATTTCATACTTAACATGTCCAAAACATATTTCCTATTTCTTCCAGGTTCATCATTCCTCCAATCTCTCCTCTTTTTTGCTAGCAAAAAATGTTATGTTCCCATCACCTAGAATTACCAAAAGTCACCTTCTTGATTCTTTACTTTCTCTTTACTTATCCATACATAATTACTTTCAGAGTTTTGTCAATTCTTTCATATCTAGAGCTTTCTTTTTATTCACATGATAATTTCCCTAATTAAATTCTGATCTGATCACCTCTCTCATGGACTTATACTAATGGTCACCTATAGTTTTCCTTGCTTCCCATTTCTCTTGTTTTTAATCCTTTTGTCCTAGAGTTGCCAAATTCTGACCATGTCACTCCCCTGCTCAGCACTCATCTGTGGTTCCCTATTTCTAAAATATAAACTACTCAATCTAATATTTAATTCCTCCACAATCCTACTAACTTTTCCAATTTCTTATTACTTCCCTTCAACTCATTGTATTTTCTAGTTTAGTTGGACGACACAGCTATTGTTAGAACTCAATATGTCACCTCCTTTCACCATGAATTTGTACAACTGACCATTAGTTTTGGAACAATATTCTCTTGCATTTATGTAATGATTTAAGATCTACAAAACTCTTTATAGATGTCATCTCATTGTATCTCAACAACAATCCTGGAAGTAGGTGTCATTGTGATTGTTTATAAATTGAGAATCTGAGACAGGTTAAGTGAATTACCCACATAATGAGTTTCTGAAATAGGATTTGAACTCAGACTCACTCGAGCCTCAGTAAGAACTTTATCCATTGTACTATCTCTTCTTTTTAGACTTCCTCACTTCTTTTAATCCTTAGCTCAGATGCCAATGTATGAAACCTTCCTTGATTCTCACAAGTGATAGTGCCTGTTCTTTTGAAATTACTTTATATCTATATTAATAGTCTTCTGATTAGAATATAATCTATTGATGAATAAGAATATTTAAAAATTTTCTTCATATTTCCAGTGCACATTGCTCCACATGGAATAAGTGCTTAATACATATTTGTTAAACTGAATCAAATTATAAACTACTACTAGCTAAGACTGAAAAGACAGAGTGGGGTCAGATTATGAGGAGCTTTGTATCAGGCAGAAGAAAATGAAGTTTGCTTGGATGTCAATAAGGACAACAATTTTTTAAGCAAAGACATGCTATGAGTAGACTCACGTCTAATAAGAAGTATTAGTATTTTAGGGTCTATGTAAGATCTATAGCAAGTTTTCACTTTTCCCCTTTACTGTGAGCTTTAGAGTAACCCATGTTTGGGGAGAAAGATGCAGTAGTAATTATTTGTCTAATTATTTGCTATGGAGATAGAAAGCTTTTAGGAAGCCAAAAAGCCATCATCTCCATGAGTTTGTATGAGATTGGGGTATGAGAAAAGAGATTTTTTCCAGTTTGAAAAGATAGCATATAAACATTTTGTTATTGTGTTGTTCAGTCATTCAATTATGCCTTATTATTCATGACTACATGGACCTTTAAAACATCAGGCCCTTCTGTCTCTATTATCTCTTGAAGTCTGTCTAAGCTGAAGTTTATTGCTTCCATGATGCTATTTATGTTGTCCTAATTAAAAAAAAAAGACCAGGTTAGGGTTGCACTAAAAACTATTATAAAATATATATGCCAGTGACCTTAATACTTAATTTTAACAATTTTATAAGATTTTTTTGAGCGTTAGAAGAAGAAACAATATTGTGAAAAGTCAGCAAAGCTTCATCAAGCATATGACATGCCAGACTGATGCATTTACTTTCTTAGGAATGCTGTAAATGTAGTCAGTCAGTCAATAAAAATTTATGAAGAACCTAATATGTGCCACTCACTGTTATAAGAAATGGGATACAAAGAAAGGTAACAGCAAGAACAACAGAAACAACAGCAGCAGCATCTACAAGAACAAGAACAACACAATATCTGTTTTTTAAGAGTTCACATGCTAATGATGTAAAAGCTTCCATCCTTTTGTAGGAGATAGATATGGATGAGTTAGATGATCATACACAAATTATATTGAATGAAGCCATGGAAAGTGTGCAAGTTTATAGATAAAATCAATATGCTGAGAATAACCAACAAATTGTATGACATTAACAATAAAAAATAATTATTTTTCTCAGACTAAAGTAATGAACTGAACACAAAACAATAGAATTTAATAAGGATGATTCTCATGTCTACCTAACATTTCTTTATCTTTTTTGAAGTATTAGTGTCAGATATCCTATCAAACATTGTATTAAAATTAGACAAAATACATCTTCAGAATTTTTCTACTACTTTAAGATTGATATCAAAAAGAGAAAATGAGAATAGTTTAACATGACCAGATCCTGATGCAGCCATGGAATCTTTGTGATCACTGTTGCCCTTCCCAGATATCCCTGATCATCTCTTTAATAATTAATTGTTAGACTTTTTGCCAGATATTGAAACCTAACATCTTTTTTTTTTTGAAAATTGGGGCATTTGGACTTCTCCAGTTCTGTGGTATTTCTCTCATTTTGTGTAATTTTTCAAGCATCATTAATTATAGCCCAGCAACCACATCTGCTAGTATTTTCAGTAGTCAAGAATATAGTTAGTTGAATCAATTGATTTGAATGAATCAAAAGCAGATAATTACTCACTATCTTTTTCTTTCTTTGAGGTATCAACTCTCTATTAGCCACTTTTATTCTTTACTTTGGATTCTAAAAGTCTTTCAACTTTATGGGAAATAAAAATGGAATAAGAATTCAATTATTTAGCTTTCTCTCTATCATCAGTAATCATCATTGTATCATTCTCATATAAGGATATTATCCCTGCTCTATTCCTCTATTCAACACCATAGTTCTCTTTGTTGTTATTAACCTTTCTTTCCAGTTTCACTTCATTTTGAGGATTAGTACTCCTGTCACTCTGCTTCTAGCATTGGGTCACACTTGTGCATTATGCTTCTTTTGGGGATTTTGGGTGGACTAGATTTCTGGGAACTCTTCCTACTATGTCTACAATCCTGTTATCTTCCTCTTCTGTGCATGTTAAAAATCTTCATTTTTTTGTTGTTGTATTTTCTATGTATCAGCATTGATATCTTCAGGCATTTATTTTTCTTCCAATATCAGGATTATTTCTCTTTGTGGTTTCTGAATTTTATTCCTGAGAGTTTTTAATCCCTCTTGGGCTTTCTTCCCTTATACAATATAGTCCATGAAATTCTACTTATTTTTCCTTTGAACTCTTTAAAATCTATTTTCCCCAATTCTAGAATGTACATATGACTATTCCTAGTTTTCTGCTTATTCTCTTATCACAAAATTTATGAGGAAGAGTTGTTCAGTTGTTTCAATCATGTAAGATTCTTTGTGAATTCATTTAGGGCTTTCTTGGCAAAGATATTAGAACTTTGCATTTCCTTCTCTAGCTTATTTTACAAATGAGGAAACTGTGGCAAACAGGGTGAAATGATTTACTCAGGGTCACACAGTCATTAAGCATCTGAAGTCATGTTTGAACTCAGGTCTTCATGATTCAATCTGGTTCTCTATCCACTGCACCACCTAGATGCCCAAATATTAGCAACTAGTTGCTGCTCATTACTAAGGATCAAATTTACATTAGGTTTTCTTCTTTTTGGTTCTTCTATCTTTTGAAATTTTGTTAGGTGTGAACTTGTGTCAGATGTGTCAGATACTCCCTTCCAGTTTTAAATCTATGATGCTTGTATTGTGTACTTGATAGTAATCATTTGATTTTATGTTTACATACCTATCTTGTTCTGTAACTAGTTTCTCTGTCACTTTCTCTTGTTTTTATATATTATCCTATATGTAGATAATTATTATGCTTTATTGTGTTTATATATATATATATCTCCTGTCATTCATCTTACATAAAAGTCATTAATTCACAAATAGCCATATATTAATATATATTTGGAATATATATGCAATTTGTTATATATGAATGCACACAAATGTGTGTTCATAGGCACATACATACGTATATGCACACACAGTATAATGTATACATACATGAATGCATTTGCACACCCACACACCTGTGTGCATTGTCACATGGGTGCATTTATTTATATTCATGTGTGTACATGTATCTGCATGTACATATGCAAACACATCTAGATATCTTCAACATGTTTTCCTATCCTTATTTTTCTAAGGATTGTTGTACATGCCAGCTATAGACCATATATGGAAACAGGCTGGGTATGTGCATCTTGGTATGGGGGAGTGGGCCTTGGGGACTGACAAATGATCATTTCATCAAGCATTTAGGACCAGCTGTTGCTGTATTTGTAGATATTTCTTTCTCTAATTACACTGGAGGAAAGGCAGGCTTAAAGGGGTATAGATCACTCAACTTTGATTTTTGGCTCAGTTAATGATCCTCCAATTTGGACAAGTTTAATATTTATATTAGCATTTAACATCTTAAGTCATAGGAGTGATTATGTATCTAATGAACCTTCAAACACTCTGTATTTTTTCCTGATTTCTATTATTAAGCACCTAGTAAGTCACCAGAACTTGCTCTCCACCAAACTCTGAAAAGATGCAATCAGCTGAACTGCTGCTTTTGGAGCTCTATTAGGATCCTAGCATTTAAATGTGAATGGAGCCCTTAATTTCAAACTCTTTCACTTTAAAGATAAGGTTGAATTTTGTCCAGCGTCATATAATAAGTACATTATGAGAGTTTAAATGAGGGCATTTGATTCTATTGCCAGTGGCTTCTTTACTACATCTTTTTACTTCTGACTTACATAAGAATCATAGAAGGGTTCCAACATTTTCTTGGAGGTGAGAACAATGGTTCTAAGAATCTATATTAAAAACTTTTTTTGGATATTTCACCTTTTGAGGATTATGGACAAGCATCATGAAAAGAGAAAAAAATACTTTATTTTGGCCATTATTAACATTTTACTCTACAACTTTTCAATTCCAGTTCCTTGGAAAGTTATTGTGACAGAGAGATAGAATAGAAGGCAGGATCAAGGAAAATGGCATGTTTCATAAAATACCTTTTCCCTTAGGCAAAATAGTTTTGACAGCTACAAAATTAATGGTGTTTTTCCCCTATATAGAAAATGCTTGAAATTTCCAAAGCAATTTGGTTTTTTCATTGCTGACACACTAGGTATCACTATCAAATATTGCACTGAATAAAATTTAATTGAAAATATAATCAAACTGACAAATTGGATGACAAATAAGGGTCACATTCTTAATATAATATTTGTTTTACCTTCAACTGTAAAAAGGTCTGTGGTTCACTTAGGAGGAGGCTGGCCCTAGCTTTCATCCCATCAGTCACTGTCACCTGGCAGCAACAACTCACATCTTCCTACACACTATATTTGTTTAAAGGTCACCTGTCTAAGAACCAAATAGCAATACCTTTTGTAAAAAGCACAGAAATAGAGGTCCCTTGTGTTTTTTTTTTGTTTTTTTTTTGCAGATTCTTCGCCCCCTGCAAGCTGTGCTCCAAGTGTCTGTCAAAGAGATGGGCCAGTCAGCTACCTCCAGTTATGGAAGAAGTCCAGGCAATGAACTGAGAACCTATTACAATGTTGACTCTTTTTTTGCTTTATCCATTCCCAAATTCAGAAAACATTTCTTAAATACCTACTGTGTATGAAGTGCTCTGTTAAATAATGAAGTATATAACAAGATTTAGAGAATTGATACTAATAATTAGCAAGCATATATTTTTGGTTTGCAAAATGCTTTACAATTATTATCCTTACAAAATTCCTAGTATTATTATAATCATCTCCAATTTATAGGAGAGGAAATTGAGGTAGACAGAGCTTGCATGATGTGCTCTAGGTCACATAACTAGTAAGTGTCTCAGATAGAATTTGAACTCAGTTCTTCCTGATTCCAAGTCCAGTACCCTATCTACTATGCTTATACTACATCTGGCTGCATGATGAGACATGATACAAAGTTTATGTGAGGTCTGAGGGGAAAGATCCTCAATGACCAGATAGATCAACAATGACTTTGTGGAAAAGCTTTAATGTGACAAGCGTGGTAGAAAGTCAGTAGAGAAAGAAAAAAGGCATGTAATGACTAATTTTAGGAACAAAAACATAATAGCAGAAAATCATAGGGAAAAATCAGTGTGATTTAGTTTGTCTGAAACATAGAGTTGGCAAGAGGTCTGAATTAAGCCTTATAAAGATAGAATGAAACCAGATTAATGAGTCTTGGATCCCAGGCAAAGGAGTGTGAGCTGTAGCTGAGAAGCAATAGAGAGCCACTAGGGAGTTTTGAGAAGAAGAATGGCATTACTTTACTTATATTTAAGGTAGATTAAATACAGAATAGCCTGAAGGATAAATTGTAAATGGAACAGAATTCAGTGAAGGTGAGAAGAGTCTTGTAATAGTTTAGGTAGATGGTAATGAAGCTTTTTGCTCAAGTAATGATAGTGGAAATAAATAATTTGGAAGGAATGTAAGAGATGCCATTGTGTTAGATTTGAAAGTATTTGGCAATAGATTGGATCTGGACTATGTCTATTTGTAGAACATTTCTAGATAGAAGAGAGATCAGACTTACTCTGATTCCTCTGCTCTTTCATTTCATTGAATGGAAGCTCAGAGGGAGGCATTTTGGTTAAGAGAAAGGGCATTTAAAAAGAAGATCTGTACTATTCATCTAGTGTGGTAGATTTGGAGTCAGGAGATGGGTTCAGATTTGACCTTTATTACCTCTAGTATGATCTTGAGGAAGTAATTAGGTAGCACAATAGATGAGAAGACCAAGCTTGGGGGTAGGACCTTAGATCCTTAACTAGCTTTGTGACCGTGGGCAAATGTGTGTCAATAACAACAGCAATAGCTAGTTGTTATATATCTCTTTTAGGTCTTCAAAGCACCATACATATTATCTCATTTTATCTTCACAACAACTCTGGGGTATAGGTGCTATTATTAGCTTTATTTTATAGGTTGGAAAATTGAGACAGAGTTAAAGTGACTCACCTAAGATAATGCAGAATATTTTTAAGGCTGGATTTTAATTCCAGTCTTACTAATGCAAAATCTAGTGCTCTTTCTACTGTACCACCTAGTTGCTTTTACTACATTTGTAATGAATAGATAGCTAGTTGCTGCCACTTAGTTTCCCTTATTACATATGTTATGAATGGATATCTCCAGTGAGAGAAGCATCATCTTAACTTTTCAGGAAGTACACTCTGTTTTGGTATAGCTCTAATTGTTAAGAAGATTTTCTTGACATTAGGCTGAAATTTTCTCATTCCTAACTTTAATACATTGCTTCTACTTCTTCAGTCTGGGGTCAATCTTCCACTTAACAGTTTTTCAAATTCTTGAAATGAGTAAATGGTCTAATAATGTGAATGGGCAGTTTTTCAATTAAGAAATCAAAACGTTAGTCATATGAAAATTCTCAAATTCATTATTGAATAGAGAAATAAAAAGCAACTTTGTAATATTTTCTCTGATCTATCAGAAAGACTAAAATGATAAAAGGAAAAAATGACAAGTGTTGGAGGAGATGTGAAAAAATTGGGACATGACTATACTGTTGATGAAACTGAGAACTGATCCAACCATTTTGGAGAGTAATCTGGAATAATGTCCAAAGTGTTATAAAAACTGAGTATACCCTTGGACACAGAATACCACTATTAGGTTCTGGTGATAAAGAAAAAGGAAAAGAACCTTTATATTCTAGAATATTTATAGCATTTTTCTTTTTAGAGTCAAAGAATTGGAAATGTAGGGATGTCCAGTAAGTGAAAAATGGCTAAACAAGTTGTAGTATCATTGTATTATACCTTATAAATATTGTGTTTCTTACAAATTGAAGATTTGACTACACTGCACAAGTTTATTAGCCAATATCTAATCTTCTTCACAAGAATAACATGATATGTTAAACAAACATTTTGATATATTAAACAAATATTTTGTTAAAATCTAAGTAAAATAAAGCTAAAGAATCATCCTAATTTAGCAATTTTTAAATTCTTTTAAAGAAGAAAAATTTTATTTTGTTGATCTTTTCTTGCTGAAATAAGGCTGATTCTTTCCTAAATATTCATTTTGTTGCCGTTCAGTCATTTTCAGTTGTGTCCAACTTTTTATGACCCCATTTTGGCTTTTCGTGGCAAAGATACTGGAGGGTTTTTTTTCCATTCATTTTATAGATGAGGAAACCAAGGTAACTATGGTTAAATTACTTGACAGGGTCATACAGCTAGTAATTATCTTGGATCACATTAGAACTCAGAAAAATAAGTCTTCCTGACTCCAGGCCCAGCACTTTATCCACTGTGTCACTTAGTGGCCCAGATTTTTACTTAGCTTACCATTAATTATATGTTCTTTAATTTTGCCAGGAATGAAAGTCAAATTCATTGGCCATTACTCTGTAGTGGGTATTTTCTCTTTTTTTGAAAACTAAATATTTCCCTTCTTCTTAACCTGTTGTATTCTTCCTATTTTCCATGATCTTTCAAGGAACAGAGGCCAGGTAAATCATCCTATTATTCTTTCAATATACAAGAATATAGTTCATCTGAGCCAAGTGATACCTCTTTAAAAACACTTCACTATTTTATTAATATCTTTTTACTTATCTTGGGCATCATCTTCCTATTAGCTATATTTCTTCTGTCCTTTTCAATCCAAAGAGTTATTGTGGCTTAAAAATCATACATAGGGTCATTTACTTCAGAGGTTGTCTGTCTGAATAGGAATCTCTACAACATACCTGGAAATTGAATGTATTGCATCTCATCCTCTTCTGAATTAGCATATTCCTATTTTTGAATAACTCTAATTGTCAGGAAGTTTTTATTCTTCTACTTAGGTCTAAATTTGCCATATTTGTAATATCTATGAATTGCTTATGGTTTAGCCCTGTAGGGCTGAACAGAACAAACCCAATTCCCCTTTCATTCAATAATTCTTGTCATACTTGAAAATGGATATTAAAAATCTTTTATCCCTACAGTCATCTTTTCCAGAATAAATATCCTCCAACTGAATCCCAGTAGAATATATGTTTCTTGAGGGTAAGGACTTCATTATTTTTGTTTCCCCAAGTGGGATTGTGCATGACTGTGCATACCTGTAATTCCTACTGTAAGAGAAGCCTAGGTTGGCAGATATCTTCAGCTCAGAAATAATTAGCTGCAGTGGACTAAGTTGTTCAGGTGTGTACATGAAATCTGCCATCAATATGACACTGGGGACTACCAGGTTGCTTAAACTGAGTTAGCCAAGGACAGAATTAGAGCAAGTTAAAGCTTTGGGTTATTTAGTGGTGAGAATAGGCTCATGAGTAGTGACACTGCATTCCCAGTCTGGCCAAGACAGAGACCTACTTGTAAAACATAAATACATATTGTTTACCTGGGGACCAGTGTAGCATATACTAATTGTTAGCTCTTGCTTATCACTGGTTATATGCTATATCCTTTTTTACACCTGTCATATTATTCTCCATTGCCCTTTAATTTACTCACAATTTTTTATCCTTAAGAGACTGAAGTGTTCTTATGAATCACTGGGCAAATAGAATCAGAAATATATTAATTTAAAATTGGTTTTTATTTCAGAGAAAAACTTAAGAATACCAAAAGGATGATCAATTGATCTTTTCAACAAGATTAACATGAAGTATATAATCAAGTGCATTGTTGAAAATGGTAAAGGCATTCTCTTAATCTACAATTTTAAATAGTAATCCAATCTGTACTCTTCTTCTCATTCAGGTTTTGGTCTAGCTCATTACCTATATTCAATGTCTATTCAAGGTGTGGAAATGAGGGACCTAAATGCCTATATTGTTGTCTGACCATTCAGCTGTGGATCATAGACTGGAAAATAGACATTCTTCACCAAATTAGTTTTTGCCTTTGCAGATAGTTAGATTGGACTATTCTATGTGACTATTTAGGAGACTATAGAATTCCAGGGCTTGATAGAATAACCACAATGTCTTTTGTAAAATTGAATACCTAGAGGACTTTACCTTTTTCAGCTGTTTTATGTTCCTTAATGGACACTAGTAATTAGCAAATGATTAAACAAAATTATCTTTATTGTTTCATTTATGAAAGAATCTGGTGAGATTTTAACATTATTTATAGGAGAAACCTTTGTGGAGAAGAGCCTTCAGGACTTAATATGTTCTTTTCTATTAAATGCTTTTATTTTTCAACAAGAAAATAAGATTTTATGCATCTTTCAATGTGTTACATGACTATAAAATATAGTTTACTGTATAGTAAACATTTAGAAAGTAAAGACAATTTTTTTTTACAAATATTATCACATTTGATTCACATAACTACAACAACCATGAGTCAGGTGCTATTAATAATATCAATATTTTATATTTGAGGAAATTTAGACAAAGATTAATTGTCTAATATCACAAACTAGTAGCTCTCATTTTCCTGACCTCAGCCACAGTGATTATTCACTATACTCCCAGATGTGTCAGTAAGATTGTTGATGAAAATTTACCTGCTGTTTCTTCCAATTTTTGGCAAAGATACTTCCCATATCTGAGAAGCATATAGATGATACAGAGAATAGATTGTTTGACCTGGAGTCAAGCAGACCTGAATTCAAATCTAGCCTCAGGTACTAGCTGTGTGACTGTGGGCAAGCCACAACTTCTATTTTCATCTGGCATAAAATGGTGATAATAATAACACCTGCTTCTCAGGATTGTTTTGAGGACCGAATGTAATATTTATAAAATACTTAGAATAGTGAATTGGCACATAGTAAGTACTATATAAATTCTTTTTTTTAC